>NC_133169.1:73401431-74019765 GCF_040802235.1 Manis javanica | reverse complement strand
GTTGCCACCAGGACACTGACCATATTACTTGTGTATTAATAGGAACTCAAAGATCAGACAAGCACAGCTTAGAGGAGGACTGGCAAGAAACCAGTACCTTCCTAGTTCTGGGGAGCAAGGGGAGTTGGGTGGGTGTGGCTGGGTCAGGGGTGAGAGAAGCTTTGAGTCTTGGGGACCTGGGTCTCCCTCTAGCCTATGTGCTTGCCTTCCCTGAACTGTTTGGCATGGGATGCAGAGGAGGGTTAGCTGCAGCTGGGGTGGGAACTGAAAAAGCAGGCTCATGTGAGCCATCCAGATACTATTTGGAGCTCAGGATCACCCTCTATTCCCTTCCCTGAGGCCCCAGTACAGTTTGCTGCTCCGAGCAGGTAGGGAGTTAGGGGTGGGAGGATATAGCATTTCCTAGAAGGGAGAGGCGTACCTGTAACATTTCTCAGCCAACCTGGGATCAGAACATTTTGGTGTCAACCACCTGGAGGCATCTTTATGCCAACTAAGGCCAGCCCCGTAGGTTGGTCCTCACACTCAGGTTGGGGGACCTCTTTTGCAAAGTGTTTCCATTCTCTGGACTTCAGGAAGATGAGAAGCTACTCTGCATAGCAGCCCCTAGTGACTTCCTGTAGGAAACCCACCTTAGCTGCCCAGACACTAGCTCTCTCCTCCTGTCCTTCTGAGCCCGGCTTGGGAGCATTGCATACCCTGGCTCAGGCTGCCCATGCCTGCCCCTGTTGGCTTGCTGCACCTACAGTCACGGGTGACTGTTCAAATAGCAAGATGTTTCCTCAGAAAAGGCCTTGAAAAATCTTATTTGTGAATCACTGTGTCGACAAAGGATTCTGAGGTCAACAAATAAAAACAGCTTGAATGGATAATGAAAATGTGTATATCTATCTGTTTTCTTATTGACACTAACGTGTCTCAAGGATGCTTTTGCAGTGGTGGCCCCAATAAGCTGATACCCAGGTAGGATGCTCACTTGGTGCCCTTTGCAGAACCAGATGTGCCAGGAAAGTCCAACTCCTTTAGTGTGTTTTGGGCCTCATTAAAAAGATCAAGGAGTTTTCACACTGTGTGGCTGCAGGGAGCATCATGCAGTCCAGCCAACCCCTGTGGCTGGTGGTGGCCAAAACCCAGGCGTCTTAGCGTAAGGTTAGGCTCTGAGTGAGCTGGGCTGCAGAGCCAGTTCCTGCACAGAACAGAGGTCTGGAAGCTGGAGCTCAAAGAGCTCTTCAGGCCTTTTGCCAAAGCTCGCCAGAGCAGGGGGGACAGCATGGAATCCCTGCTAGACAATGACTGGGGTCGTGCTGTGTGTGTGTGGTGGGGGGCATCTGAGATATATTTGCCACCTCAATGAAACAGCAAGAGAAGAAAAGGAGACAAAAATGACTCCAGAGTTCAGAGCTGGGGGGCCAGGGAGTTGGAGGTGCCAGTTTCAGGAAGGAGGGAGCTCAGATGGGGACTGGTCAAGGGGCCCACTGCTCAACTGGTCTGGGGCCTGTGGGCTTGGCACTGCTTGTGGCAAGTCTGGCAGCAGTTGGGAATTTGGGATGTGGGTCTAGACCTCAGCAAAGAGGTTGGATCAAGTGGGTAAAACTACATCAAAGCAATGGGAGCATATCCAGGTAAGGCGACCAGAAAGGTGGACAGCCTCAAATGATCGGTAATAATCATAAATTTAATCACACCTCTTTCAAAACCCACCTCACATCCCACGTCACCCCACATCACAACTGTGGAGGGGTTGCCACCTCTCACGGATGGTCTTCCCTCAAGTAGGAGGCTTACTGTGGGGACGCTACCTGCACTGCAGTCTCCCCGCCACTCTAGAGTTTCTGGACCCAGACCGCCTTTTGGGGGAAACCCCGCGGCTCTCCCAGTCCCCTCAGGGCCCCCCATTCTCCCGTCCTGTCACCGCGGTCCCGCACCCCGTCCAGCATCATCGCTCCAGCCCACATGCAGAGTATCCAGAGGCTCTCGCTCTGTGCCGCGCGCAGAAAATTCAAGATTCTGGCCGCATACGTACGGGGTGAGGAGGAACATATACCTGGGGCTTCAAGCTCTGAGAGGCAAGGCGGCCGAGGGAGGGGAGGGGCTCCGGCCTGGCCACCGCAGGGGGCGGCAAAGGCACGCGGGGCGGAGGGACAGCAGGGCCTGGGGCCGCCAGGAGGGCGGATGGCCGCGGCGCGGGGCACTTCTCGGCCTTTCGGGCTGGGTTCACCGTCGGGGAAAGAGGTGACAGTAGGGGCCAGCGCGATGCGAGGGCCGAAGGGCGCGACCGGGGGGCGCGTTGGGAGGCCCTCCGGAGCGTCCCCCGCAGCCCGGCCGTCCGGCGGGGCCCCGAGCCCTCTGGGAGCGCAGCGGCCCGGACCCCGCAGCCCGGCCCGCACTGCCAGGCGCCCCGCCTCGTCGCGTACCTGCGCTCCCGGCCGGGACGCACGGCGGGAAGCCCGGCGCCGCGCCGTGACATCTGGGCCCCGGGCTCCGGCGCCAGACCCCACCCCCAGCCTCAGGCCGCCGCGGGGGGTGGGGTGGGGTGGCGCACGTCCAGCCCCGGGGGCGGGGGCGCTGCCAACGGCGGGCCCAGAGGTGGCCAATCACCGGTTCCCCCGCCGGCACAGAGCTGTGGCTCCCGGCAGGGGGAGCGGGAGACGATGGGGACGAGGGCGGCCTCGGCACCCCCGCCCGCCTCCGGCGCCGGCCGGCCGCGCAAGTCCCCAGCGCAGGGGGCGGCCCGGACCCCGAGAGGCTCCAGACGGCCACCCCATTCTTTTCAAGCCTGGCCAAGGAAACACACCCTCCTGATACCTCTGCACCCCTTGACCAGCTCTCCCTCCAGCTGCTCCGTTTCCAAAACTCTTCCAACCCTTGCACTCCCATTTTTGAGGCCTCTCTTTCCATCTCTCTCCCTACCCCGCATAATCTAGGCCCTTCGGACCAGCCCCCTGACCCAGGGAGCCGGATGGGAAGGGGAGGGCGCTGTTGGGTGTTCATTCCAGCTGCTTTCACGAGGCTGTTGGGTGCTGGACGAATGCGTATCTGCTATGGCTTGGAGAGGGTTCTCTTCCGCCTTAGAGTTTGGCTCTCACTGTCTTCCTTGGGGATCTTCAGACCTCAAAGAGTGCTCTGAATTCACCTACGACGGTGCTTTCCTCTCTGCCGTGTCCTCAGCCTTCCCCGACCCCACTTCCCAAAACTCTATCCTATGAGTATTGGCTAGTTCTCTGCTGTTGGTGTGGGATGCCCTCACTCTCCCATAGAATCAGCATGCCCGGGAGCAGGGACCGTGTCCCCGACCTTGGCATCCTTGGCTGATGAGGTTTGCTGGGACAATAAGCAGGGCCCAGAACTGAGGTGGATGTCAGGGCTGCCAGTTTCTGGGGACATTGAGAGCCTAGGAAACTCTGTCTCCTTGGATCTTCAGGGGATGGAGACAGTGGGTACCTGAGCCTAGCTTCTGATTGGTGCCCTACTGGCTCTGTTACTTCTTCAAACACATGGGGACCCAGGCATCAGCTTCAGCTGGAGCCCGGGCTCTGGACTCTAAGACAATAGCTCAGCATCTCCTGGCTTTCAAAGCCTACCCTTTAAGATCCTGATCCACATGATTGGTCTCACAATAGCAGGAACACAACCCAGCAACCAAGAAGCCAATTCAAAATTGCTCAAGTTTTTAATTTATATTTAAACTTTTATATTAAAAAATATATATTTCTTGAAAACCATGATGCAGACACAGGGTCTTATCAATTCATATTAACCTACTCTGCCTTCCTGCCCTGTTACTTCCTCTGCATACACTATAGAAACTCTTTAGCTGATTTTCAGAAAACTGAAATACTGCCCACCCTCATCTCTCCTTGCCTCCTCTCTTTTGAGAAAGAGAAAAGCAGCCCCTGACATCTGGAAGTTGGCCCGTACTATCAGCTAGACCTTGGTATTGATAGGAGCTGACCTGACATCCATAGCCAAGGCCTTGGAGTTCTCCTGTTGCGCACAAACAATTCCATGGGACATTACCATCAGACAAGCGCAGCTGCAAGGATGCTGGACCGTGGTTGCATAAATAAGACCACTCTGTAATCATATTTTGCCAGGAGCCATGCTACTCAAGCTGTGTAGCGAAGCTCAAGCTGGAAGAAGACCCCCACAAAGCAGGGGCTTTTGCAGCTGGCTCCCCCTATTACCCACCTTGATTTTGCTTTTTCTATTATACTGTTGGCTTTGCTTTTACCTGCATTTTTTGCTTAAGGGTTAACTAACCTTTGCTGAGCAGTGTGGAAAGGATGAGAACATAAGTTTCCCAGGAGCTTTTCAGGACAGTGCTCCTGAAGAATGGAACACGCAGGGGCCAAATGGCGATCTTGGCATAAAGTACCAAAACCTACTGTTAGTCAAACACTGACCACCCCATTTCCAGTGAGATCACCCCCCTTTTTTTATTATTACACTGCTAGTGAAACTAGTGATGGAAAGTTTTCTAGAAATAGAGTTATGAGAGAATGTTGAATAGAGTAACCCTGTCTGACACTTAATCTTCTCATGTTTTCTTCCCTCTGCTACTTCTATAGTTTTATTTTTCTTCTTTCCTAATTACAGCCATTTACTAGACTTTGTGCCTTATATGTGAGATTACCAAATACCATAATTTTTCAGGAAGTAAAGATACCTCAAGACAAGTGCTGGGCATAGAAGCCACGGAGCATAAATCTGCAAAGAAGTGAAAAACTAACCTTTATAAAGAATATTACTTCTCTCTCACCAGCTTTACATTCCCTGTATGGCCCCGTAAGATGGCTGGTTAGCCAGAGATGGGTAAGATTCCTCAAGGGAGGAACAATGTAAAACAGGCACAGTCGCAGGGGGGCCATCAGGTGAGAAAATGGGGGCCAACAGAGGTGAGGCTTAGAACCTCACCCCCCCAGTTTTGAGAGAAATTGTCTACACCCATGGATGTTTTGTTGCCCTTGTTCAGCTTGGATTAATATGTGGTCTGTAGGCACAAACCTGATCATCTACACCTGCCTTCTTACAGTTCTAAATCATGCTTTCTATCTCTATCTTGCATCTACCTACTACATCAACATTAGAATCACATATAAAGTATAAAAATCAAATGAATAATCGTACATTTGACGTGATTGTTTATGGTTTAAGGTTTGTAGTTATAACAGAAACAGTTTCTGTGATATGAATGCCCTTGCATTGTTCACCATGTAAGAACTTGTTTAGTCCCTGCAGTAGTGGAGTCATGGAGACCTGTGTAGCATATGTCAGGGAGATTTTGGTATCCACGCAGAAGAAAGAGAAATGTAGATAAGAAGGGGAAATTTAGTTTGCTGCCTACTGTGCCCTGTAAAGGGTGTATAATGAAGATATGAGTTTATGATTTTAGATTGATTATAAATTTATTAAAGCTGCTAAGAATATTTTTGTGGGAAAGAATCCTAGCTAACTGTGGCACTAGGTGACCTGTATATCACCCTAAGCTGATAGACTCCATAGTCGCTGCTACATACTGCATGCTCCTACGGTCACATGCACTACTAAGAAACTGCATTGCATAGAAACGTAAAACACAATAGAGTCCATGTTGATAGGAAAAGTTTCGGTCAAGGAACAGAAAACAGTCACCTGTCTAACACTTGACCAACCATGAATAGATTAGAAAGAAAAATAAAGTAAAAAGCTTGCCTATACCTACTAATCAACTGCCTATACCAATTAATCTACAGAACAGTAAAAAATAATCATATCCTTGTGAAAAATGGTATAAATAAAGCTGTCATAGGCACTTTGTCGAGAGACCACCTCCATCTGACTCCGTGTCCTGTCTCTCCATACGCCGACTCCGTCCTGCACCTTCGGGCATCCCATCCCTAGGCTGGAGCTGGACTCCCGCAGTATTTGAACACAAACTGTGAATACTGTCCAAGTCACAGAAATGACCAAACATCTTGCTGTCCTGGCTAACATGAGAGATTACTGTTTCTGTACCAATTGCAGCATTAGCTTTGCTCTTTTTAAATAAGATGTATTAATATAACCAATCATAGAATCACACTTGCTTCCCGATGGCATCAAACACTGAAAAAAGTCCTTCTCACTCTCTCCAAAGTCACTAACACAAGCCCAAATCTTCTAAGTTCTTTCTAATGCCCTCTTCTTGAAATGCCCCATGGTTCTCCATGCTGTGTGTTCACGCTGACTGCTGTATATCTGGTTTGTTCAACCACAGGCGTGTGCCTGGGGGTCTTTGACTGGAGGGCATTGGCATTTCCTATCTCTTTATTACAAAAGCCCAGAGACTCTTGGAGGAACGGAAGGGTAAGGAACTCCCACAAAGTTGAGTCTCCTTTAGTGGTGGTGGTGGGGAACAGGCTGTGGTGAGGGTGGAGACATGCACATATGTCATGTTCCATGCTACATAAAAAGATGCCCGTGCCCCTCTGTATTTCAGTATTTTCCCAGGCCTGGGAGACTTGTTTCAAAGCGCACTCCACATGGTTTGGCACTTATAATCTGAACTACTGAAACCGTACCAAAGCAACCGCCCACCTCACTAACCCCTATTGTTTCTTGTTCTGATTCTCATTCTCTCTGGTGGATTTCGGTGATTTGATGTAACAATGGTTTGAATACTAAAGACTACCTTTGTTTAGATCACTGGGCTAAGTGCTCTACGTATCTTTTTAACCTGGTTATTCCTGAGAAATAGGTATCACTGTAACCCCATTTTACAAGTGAGAAAACTGAGACATAGAGAATTTAAATATCCTGTCAAGGTCAAACAGCTCATAAGCAGTAGCGGCAAAATTTGACCCCATGGTGGTTGGTTCCAAAGGCTATTTTCACATGACAGGTGAAAATAGCTACAAGTTGTGGACATCCGTGCAGGCTTCCTGAGAAAGTAGGATTTGGACTTCAGTTTGAACAGGACTAGAAATTGAGTTGGGAAGATGAGAAATGAGCTGCAGCAAGACCCCAATCACGACTTCCTTCTCTCTGTGTGCCAACAGTCCAACATGTGCCTGAGCTAAATTTCATATATGGTTTCCAGAGCTTTATTGTAGATGGCTTATAAAAACATTTCTTACTATAGGTACCTTTTCAAGGTACACCTTGATTTTTCATTTTAAGTTTTATCTTGGAGCTCATTGACTGTCAGTACACACAGCTGTATCATTCATTTTAACAGGAGCATAGTAATCAATTGCATGGGCATAAATAAATTGGATTATTTAACCTAATCCCCTATTGGGCATTTGGGTTAATTCAGTTTTTTGCTATTATTAATTCTATAATAAATGGCCTTCATCATATATCTTTGCTCACATTTGGAAGCCTATATGATAAATTCCTACAAGATGAATTGGAAGTGGGTCCTCCTGTGTCAGTCACCCCAGCTGACAACCATATTGATCAGAGAACTGCCCAACTCAGTCCTTCCTCAATTTCTGAACCTCAAAACCATGAGCCAAATAATTGTGAATGTGTAAGCCGCTAAGTTTTGGGGTAGTCTGTTACACAGTAATAGATAACTGTGACAGGGTATGCAAATTTTTAATTTTGATTGATCTTGTTAAATTTCTTACAAAAAAGTTGTACCAATGTACAATCCCATAAATATATGAGTACCCATTTTTCTACATCCTCACTAAAACAGTGCACCGTCAAACTTTATATCTGAAATCTGAAACGTGAAAATAGTATCTCATTGTTTTAATTTACATTTTTTAAATAAATGAAATTACACATCATTCTGTGCATTTAAAAGCCATTTGTCTTAATTTCTGTGATCTGTCCATTTCCTTTGCCCATATATCTGTTAGACCATTTCTCATTTTCTTATTGATTTATAAGATCTTTTTATATATTAAGGGAGGTATTTTTTTTCTCTATGTGGGGCAAATATTTTTCCAAGTCTGTGTCTTTTGACTTTGTTTGGGGTAGCAGTTAATCTATAACCCATGGTTGAAGTAAAAGATGTATCTTTCTTTTAGACAGCAGCTACATAGCTGTCCTAATACAGAGATAGTCATGTATTGGTTAAAATACATTAGAGACGAGAAATCTTTCAACAAAATCATGTTATTTTTGGAATCCAGCAAAGCATAAATCAGTACATATACAAATGTCTACTTAAATCGCACATGTTCCCTTGGAGCACATTTTGTTTGCTTTTCAGTTATGCAATGTACTCCCCACACTTACCCAAAGACAAGGCTTTATAAGAAGGCAGCCACAGGAAGAAAGTACAGGGAGAACGGAGCTCACCCTCTCCTGCGGGGGCTTCTGACAGGCAAGATCTCCGGGCAAGGTTGGGTAGAAATTGGTGGTCCCAGGGATTAACCCAAGTTCCTTTTCAGATCAGCTGTTCCTGGGAAGGAATGCTGGCCTGTCACATTCCTATCAAGTACACTTACCACCACCCTTTCCCTACAGACTCTGGGTGACACCCCAGTCTCCTTTGGCTTTGCCCATAATATCTTAGCTTTTCTCCTATAGCCTGGTCCCAAGTTGGAGGCCTGGGACCATTCCATCCTGCTGGTCTTCCCTCATTCAGTTGTGACCCTCACATCCTTGGACAAGAAAGGTTACATGAGAGGTGTGGATATATGCCTCTCTCCTCTTTTTCCTACTCCTGTGGACACAGGACAGGTAAGTGGTGGTCAAGTGTATTTTTCCACTTTGCACCTCTGGTTTGCTTCTCCTGGGACCCAGACAGAGTGTCACCTAAGCGTCCTTTTGGTTCTCAAGAACAGAAATAAACTCAAACTGTGAACAAGACCTCCAGCATCTCCCAGAGAAGGCAACAGCTGGCTCAAGCCCAGGAATGGGTTAGACTGCCCCTGCTTTAAGGCCCCAACAAAGGGATGACATGGTCTATAAAAGCCTCTCTCCTTAGTCTTCTATTGGGGCGAAATCTCCCAATTCTCTGCTTACTTGCCAAAGAGTCACCTGATCAGTCTTATCAATGAGGGAACAATCAGATTCTAGAGCTCTGGGCCCAGGACTGCACACAGAAGCCATGTAGTGGACTTGGTGCAGGATTGGGTCACATCATGCCATATGCATGTGGGGTGAATTTTGGTCATTGGCTCTGGAAGCCAATAATGCATGTCCTTAACATTCACCTAGACGATTCTGCTGGTTTTACCTGATATACCTGGTCAGTTTTTCAAATCGAGGAGACTTAGCTCTAAAATCTGTGGGTGAGTATCTCTGGCATCCATCATGGTCCCGGCCTTTTTAGGACACTGCTAGGAATGAATGTCACACACACACACACACACACACACATCAGTTGGCAGCTGTTTTGACGTCCTAGCAAATCATCTAGCAAGATGAAGGGAGACTATGTCTTTTTATTAGGTGACACTAAAGGAATTCTGGGGCAAATAGCACTAACTGCAATTGCCTGGAAGGGGCAGAGATGGATTCATAGACTCCCCATTGTGAAACAGAGAGAAAGAGGTATTCTCCAATTAGGGTACAGGAAGACCATCGCAGTGAGAAAAAAAGAGTGTGACTACATAGCCTCTCAGACCTGAGTGTGAATGGCAGTAGCTGTACGATCCTGGAGATATTCCAGCCTTCCTGAAATCCATTTCATCATCTACAAAAAAGGGGAACTACTACATATTTACCAGGTAACGATTAAATGAGATTTCATCACATACATTCAGAGGCAGCTCACAGCAGGCCTTCAATAAACAGCATCAGTTAGCATTATTATTCCTCACTTGGGCTACTCCTGTGTGGACTATCATCTCAACTAACCCCCAGCCCCAGTGTTGTCCCTGAGGATTGGCTTATACACCAGAGGTCTCCCATGGGTGCTGCTCAGGCTGTTGGTAGATCCTCTCCTAAACTTTGCTTATTACTTCAAGAGGATTGCTGTGGACATCTGAACACTTTCTTCTTTGGGGGATCCCCATAGTAAATAGGTCTTTGGGAGACAGAGCTCCTCCTCCCATTTTAAAAGCCAGCCAGACACAGCACAGACCTGAAACTTGGGTTTGACAATCTGATGCTCCTGCCAAGGACTGGACTCTCGTGTGAGTGACAAAGAGATGCAGGTGAGAAACTATCAGGAGCCTGGGGGGTATAATGACAGTGGGGGTCCTAAGCTGCTCTTGCTACTCAGCCTCCGTTGGTTCCTATTTTCACAGCCTAGTTCTCCTGCCTTCTGATCAGTTTTGTGAACTACCAGACCTCCTTCCAATACATTCCTTTTTGAGTGAGTCAGACAGAGCTGTTACTGTTGCTTGAAACTGCAAAGTTACTGATATAAAACCAAAATACCTTTCCATACTGGGATGCCAGTGTTAGGCAGGAGGAAAATCTAGCCAGATTTGGGTGTTCAGAGCTACTCTTTCCCTGGAAGAAGCAACTGTCAGGCAAGAAGGCAAAAGAGATGTCCCACAGCATCTCTGGGGCCAAGAAGATGCAGTTCTGCCCCTTGGTCTTGATGTGGCTGGCGATTCTCTATCAGTTCTTACACAGTCTCAAAACTAGCAACTCAGGGAACAGGATAAAGCAGCATAGGAGAAAAAGGCAGGCAAACTCCTGGTTCAAAGGCGTAAACATTTATTATAAAAACAAAATCAAGATTTCCCTGACAAACATAAAATCAAAGGGCAGGTCCCTCCTGTTGGGAGTTCTGTGTGCTTCAGTGGTCTGAGCGACTATTTCCTCCCCCAGTTTGGGGATGTTTTCAGCAATTATTTCTTCAAATACCCTTTCTATCCCTTTTTGTCTTTCTTCTTCTTCTGGTACCCCTATAATGCAGATAATGTTACATTTGGATTGGTCACACAGTTCTCTTAATGTTCTTTCCTTCCTTGAGATCTTTTTATCCCTCTGCGACAGCTTCTCTGCATTCCTGTTCTCTGATTTCTATTTATCCATTCTGCTTTTAAGTCCTTCCAGAGATTGTTTTATTTCTGTATTCTCCTTCCCAACTTGATATGTTAGCTCTTGCATATTTCTCTGCAGCTCCATCAGCATAGTTATGACCTTTATTTTGAATTCTTTTTCAAGAAGATTGGTTAAATCTATCTCCCCAGGCTCCCTCTCAGGGGATGTCTGGTTTATTCTTGTATCAAATTGTTTTGCCTTTTCATGGCAACAGAAGTAGTCGTGGGCAGTGACAGCTCGGATAACAAAGTCCCTTTCTGCTTGCCTGTCACCTTCCCTTCCTGTGAGAACAGCGCCCCCTAGCAGCTTGTGGTGTGCAGCTGCATGCTAACAGGACCTCTGAGTCTGGCCCCGGGGGCTACAGAGGAGGCTCTGCACGGCTGCTGTGGGTGTGGACAGTCTCAGGCTGCTGCACTGCTATGGTGGGGCCGTGCCAGAGGGGGAACGAGTGAGAGGCTGTTTATCACCGTGACGGCCCTCAGAGCTGCACTGCTGCCCAGGGGGTTAGGGTGCCCAGAGTTCCCCAGGATTCCCAGCTGCTGGGCTGAGTGTGCCAGGACACTTCCTTCAAGCTGTAAGGCTCCTGTCCCTTTAAGACTTTCAAAATGCACTCCCTTTTCTTTTGTCCCAGGGGCGCCAGCTGTGAGAACCCACTCACAGGTTTTACTGTTCCGTTTCCCTAGTGTCCAGCACACCATGCACTATGTTGTCTGCACTCCTGGTGTGGATCACTAGGGCTTGGTATTTAGCAGTCCTGGGCTCCCACTTCTTCCCCGCTCCGACTCCTCTCCTCCTGCTGGGGAGCTGGGATGGGGGCATGCAAGGGTCCCATCAGATCGTGGCTTGTATCTTACCCCCTCCGTGAGGCGCTGGGTTCTTGCAGGTGTAGATGTAGCCTGGTTGTTGTACTGTGTCTTCTGGTCTCTCTTTTAGGAATAGTTGTAGTTGTTATATTTTCAAAAATATATATGGTTTTGGGAGGAGTTTTCCGCTGCCCTACTCACGCGGCCATAGTGCCTCCTCCCTAACAAAGACCATTTTGAGAAAGGATTGCATGGTTTGTTTCTATCAAGTGGTTGCAACTGCTAAGCAGTCTCCTCTCAGGTATGGGAATCACATAATGGAGTATGAGATCCCACTCACATCCAGGAAAAGGGTAGAACCAACCCCTCAAGGACAGAAGGCCTAGCTCTACCGCATCCTGAGCCTTCTCACTCCCCTGGCCTTTGATACTGAATCCCAAGTATCCCTGAGATGTGCTCTTACCCTGGGCCCTCACCTCTTCTGCAGCTGGCCCCTTTTAATAGTTTCTCCTTCCAGCCAGTTTCCTGTTCTCAGCCGTAGTGGTAGCGATGCTAGACTGGTGCTCCTCGTTCTTTGGTTTGCATGAGGACGCCTTGGTCTTCTGCATGGTGGGATCTGCCTTTTGTCCCTCGTCTTCAGGAGAGCAGTGGAAACTATTAAAAGGGGCGCTCCGCTCCTGTTCCTGCGTGGTGGTAGGGAAGGTGGTGGATACATTGACACAGAGTGGGTATCATGGCTGCTAAGAGAGGAAGGCCCTCAGTAGAGTCTGGACTACTTCACTTCTACATTCCTAGGGCCGGAAAAAGTCTGTGTACTCGCAGGAGGACGTCTTCCTGCCAAAGTGTTCTTCGGTCTACCATCTAAGTGGTCTCGCATTGATACTCCTTGTCCTCCTCCTCCTCCTCCTTGTCCTCTTCTTTCTTATTCTTATTCAGCCAAGCCAAGGCATGCTGGAAAACATGGCAGCTGAAGCCCTCACCGAGCGCATTGTCCACGTGGTCCTGCAGGACCTCCACGCTGGGGAAAACCCGGCAGCAGCCCAGGCACCTGAAGCCGCTGTCCAGGGCCACCAGCCACTCAGGCGTCTCAGCCCTGGGGCTCTCCTCCTGGGCTGGAGGCTCCACTGCACTGCCAGCCTGCTCCCCCTCCTCCTGGGCTGGAGGCTCCCCCGCACTGCCAGCCTGCTCCCCCTCCTGGGCTGGAGGCTCCACTGCACTGCCAGCCTGCTCCCCCTCCTGGGCTGGAGGCTCCACTGCACTGCCAGCCTGCTCCCCCTCCTGGGCTGGAGGCTCCCCCGCACTGCCAGCCTGCTCCCTCTCCTGTGGGTCTTCACTGTCGTCGCTGACAGTCAGGAGTTCCTGTGTAGACAAGCCGCTCCATATGTCTGAGGCCTGTTCACCCTTTTTTTCAGCCTCTTCAAAAATAGCAAATTCTCTTTTGGTCTTCTTAGAGGCAGGCCCATAGACTTCCACGTCATCCCATGACACAGCCACACCTCTTTTCATCTGGACACGCCTGTAGTAGATCTTCTTGACGCGTGCCCTTCCCAGGTATGGTGGAAAGGAGTCTTCAGTAGAGATGGAGGGAGCTTCCTGTTCCTCCAAGACCTGGGGTTGAGTCACCTCAAGAGGCTCAGTACGAGGAACATCTTGATGCCACTGAGGGATTCCTCCTCCTCCTCCTCCTGGGAAAGGAAATTTCAGACATGAGAAAACTAGAATAAGTGTGTGAAGTCTGTAGGAGTTGAGATGCTCATGAGAATATTCCTATGTGGGCACATGGCCTGGAAGTACACACATATGTGAAATCACAGAATGCTATGTGACATACATTTTACCTGAGGTATATGTGGCATTGAGCGTGTGGAGGTCAGTGTGTGTTCTGGGACATACCTGGTGAGTGCTTCTGACATTGGTAAGGGGGTGGTGAATGACACTGTACATGTGTGTGTGGTACGACAGTACACGTGAACAGGGGTGGTGCGTGTTCTTACTGTGAAACAGTTAAAGACAGAGCGTGTTGGAGGACGTGTGCTTGAGTCTCCCAGAAGCGCAGCTCTCTGAGGGGCTGAAGGCTTTGGGCTGAAGGTTTTGTGGGTGAGGGGTGTGCGGAATAGAAAGCCTGTATATGACAGTGCATTCATTTCACGGCCTATGAGTGTTTCAGTGCTTAGGCTGGCTCTAATGGGGGAGCTGGAACAAGTTATCTGGTGAGAGGGTGTACATTCCTTACGGGTTCGTGTGTAGACAGCGGAGTCTGAGAATGATTGTGTGAGGAGGGAAGGTGGAAGTGTGTATCTGTAACGCTTGTAGAGAATGGGAAGTACGCATCTGGAATGAAGGGATGTGTGTATGAGAGAAAAAGTGAAAGGAAGGAATAGTGGGGCTCTATCTGGTGTGAAGGAATATAGGGTGTGTGTGTGAGTGAGTTTGTGCTGATCTGAGGGAAGAGGTCATTGAATTGCCGCCCTGTTACCAGCACAGCCCACTATCTCACAGCTGTCCCAGTGTTCACATGGGGAACTGCCCTATCCTTGAAAGCACACCCCCAGTTTGTCCCTCTGCAGAGGCTTCAGTCTTAGTTCCTCTGCCCTGAAACCCTTTCCTGTTTTTGAAGGGAAAGTGAAGTAAGGAGGGATTGGGCCAAGCCATGCCAGCTATTCATCCTGTCCAGCCTTTGTGTCTCCCTTACTGTCCTCACCAGCAGCACGAAGCTTTCCTGGAGACACGCAGGAGAAATACTCCGAGACAGACGACTCTTCTCCTGGTGTCTGACGGCGGTCTGGGACCACCACACGTGCCTCTAGCTGAGGAGAATCCTCTTGGGAATTCTGGAATTCTGAGGAATGGAATACAAGAAAAGAGATGTGGCATTTTCTGGGATCTGTATCCATTCAAAAAAGACATGTTAAGTCAATAATCAGGTCAGGCATTGAAACTCCCCCCCGCCCCATGAAATGAAGCATTTGAAACTTCACTTGCTCCAAAATATAAGGAAACAATTAGGAAAATTGTGTGTAGTAGATGTCAGTGACACTGGGCATCTTGTATGTGATATTTCTAAAGATGTATACTGCAGTATATCAGAGGCTCAGGTTCTCGCCTAGTACATAGTAAGTTGCCTGTATTATTTGATGATATTACTCTACTTACTGGAAGAATATACTTGGAGTACATATACATGGGTTCAGTGTTTCCGTCTGTCAGCTGGGGACCATCAAACAAAAGTGCCCATCTCCTGCCCCCGGGGGCGGGGGGGGTTGGAAGGGACAGGAGAGCCCTCCCGCCCACCTCCTGTCCCCGGCTCCTCTCGCAGGTGTCCGCTCTGGGGAACCTGACGGGGGCCTCTGTTGCCAGAGCTGTGCAGGGACAGGGCTTGGGGGGAACTGCTGAGTTCTGAGCTGGAGTAGGAGACTCCAGGAGGGCCTCCACGGTTGGCTCCAGACAACCCCTCCCAGCGCTGGCCCCTGCCCTGCTCTCCAGAGTGTACGTGCCCTTAAATGGCACAGCTGTCAGTGGCCTACTCAGTGTGCCACCCTCCTCCATGTCCCCGGCCCACACAGGGCTCGGACTCGGTAGTTCATCTGTGCTTACCATGCTCATTGCCTATCTTGAATTTTACACCTTCTCAATTTACAGATTACTTCTAGCTTGCTTTTTTTTCCCAGTAAAATACGTACATTTCTTAAATCAGCTCTACTGTGGATTTAAATATATCCTGAAAATCCCCAGACAGGTTTCCTTCCTCTTCCTCCACATTTCCAGTAAAAAGACTGTGCCTTCAAATTCACAAACTTCAGTAAATAAATAGGTAAATTCTTATTCCTGACAAAATAACCTATCCTCTGTTTAAAAACTGCAGCCCAATGTTTACTCTCCAAATTGCATCCACTTTGTCTCTTAGGTGGCTAGAGAGTGTCTGGCGGTGGGGCGGGGATGGGAACATTTGGTGCGCGTCCTATTTAAGTGTGGCGAGTATAATCTGATGTGTATGTGCCTGTCATGTTTCCTCCACAATTTTAGGTAGTGAGTCTAGAGATGAGATGGCCCGGATGTGTGAAGGTGGTGTGATGTGCTGGGTGACATGAAGCATAATTCTGTATTTATGGAGGCAGTGTATCTTCCATGTATTTATGAGTAACCTGTGTTTTATGTGCTATGAAAGTTTCAGTAGTTATATAATATCTATTTGATTTATAGCAAAGACTGTGAGGATTTGAAGAACTTTGTGAGATGTGTTGAGACCGTGAAAGCGTACCAGAGTGGCCACGTGAAGGCTAGATAGGAGACAGGTCACTAGATGGATGGTGGAATTTGGGGATTATGTGAAGGGACTAAGAGCCTGGGAACAAAGAGGAGTTTTAGACGTTGTTATACAGTTGTGATGGTTTCAAGCCCTATTGGTGTGAAATACGGAGTGGTACAAGAGTGGGATTATCTGTGGGGTCAGAGACTGTGGTACTGAAGGAATGATGTTAGAGAAAGTAAATTAGAGGAATGTGTGTGCAGAAAAGTGAGGGTGTGATGGATTAACACATGTGGATATCAGCTTGGGCGTGTGCACGTGAGTGAGTGTGTGTAGCTGTGGGTGTGATGGAGTGTCACACCTGTGTGCTTATGAGGACAGGAGGTGGCTGGATGCAAGAACTGAGGGGCCCCTTTCAAATCTGTGGCCACTCTTCATGCACGAGAGGACACACACATCACGTCTGGACAGGGGGTTGTATCAGCAAACCCCTGTTTGTACAGAGGAGCTTTGCTCTCCTGTGTAAGACAAAGGAGGAGTATGCAGGTTCCTGCGTGGGAAAATTGTTCTGGACGTTCCTGCCTCCCTTCCAGCTGGCTGTGAAAGATTTGTGACATGGTGACCAGGGGAGCACAGCTTCCCAGGTTCAGGCTGAGTTAGTCTGCCCGTTTCTCTGTCATTTTGTCAGTTTTCCTGCTTTTTCAAACACGGCCCCGTCTGATACCCTTGCACTTTTGTGCACTTGGCCTTGTTGAGATTTCCGTTGAATCTCAAGGTTGTGTCTTATGTACATGCCCTGCATATCTCCGAGGGCAGAAAGAAACTTTGCTGTGTTTCTGTGTTCTCTCACGTCTGGACAGGGGTTTGTAGCAGCTTCTATCTCCAGTCAACCGGGAAACTAATATACATCCTCTCAGGCCACCGCTGTGAACCTGCTCTCGAGGTACAGCCTCTCTTTCCTCGATTCCGTACATTTTGATTGCTCGCTCTGTGTCCTCCATGCATGGAGACTGCAGTCTCTTTTCTGGCCAGAACACCAAAATACAAGTATTCAACAGTTTCTGATTTTGCCCAAGTGTTAGGGCTAGGAGGGTATAAAACACATACATTGTCTCTATGGACATTCTTGCCCTGTGTCTTGTACCTGTGGTGCCACAGAGTACTGATTAGATAAAATACTTTAATATTTGTTTACCTGACTACATATGTCATTGGGTTAAACACACTTTGTTTTAGTTGTCATAATCTGGGTAAGGCCCCCCACTGTTGCAAGATGCCATCTCCTATTCCCCAGAACCTATGAATGTTAACCATAGGAGGCCAATGGGACTCTGCAGATGTGATTAAATTAAGGGAGTATTTGAAATGAGTTCCTGTAGATGGCGTGGAACCAGAGCCCTAGGCTCCCAGATTGGAGAGGAGGAGACTGCGGCTAGGCCCAAAGTAGACCTTTCTCTCTGGCTGAGCAGAGACGCTGAGCTCGATCTCTGCAGGTCTGTGCGGACTCCCACTGCCCTGATCTGCCCAGACTTCGGCAGCTCTTCCTCTCTACTTAGCACCACAAGAGGCCGAGTCAAGAGAGGAGCCAGAGGCGTAGCGTTCTGATTCAGAGGGTCAGTCATGTCCCTCAGGACCCCCAGCTTTGTCTTCCGAAGAGTACCCAGGCGGTGCACCCCATGCGTGGAGCTTTGAGACTCCTGGAAAATGGAGTGAAAGTAATGGAGGCGGCTGGTTCCATTCTGTTCCCTCATACACTCTTCTCCGTAATGTACTCTCCCCACTGTACCTCATGGAAATACTGAGTTTGTAATACACAGTTATCTCTGGCTTGGACAGAGAATTGGCCTATGTCAGCTTTCTGGGTTACTCTCTGGACCCTGTAGTCCAGGCTCCTCACACTCACTCACTCACCTTGCTTAAGATTTTTGGTACCATTGGTTTTCTTCCTCCATCTTTTTGTGGGTGTGCCCTTTTTATTCCCCTCATAGATCTTCAGTCTCAGATGGAACAATTGGTGAATTTTTATCTTTGCAGAATTTACCTATTTATTATTAGTCAGTGTCTTTGTTTTGCTGACCAAGCTCACTTTTCCTCAGTGAATTAAGATGACCTTCATCTCTAACGAATGTGTCAGGTGTGTGTATCATGCACACATTGTGGCAGAATGGTGTGAGGAATTTCATGTGCTTTGTGTGCATAAATTCTTTAATGTCTGACTGATCTGTTGTTTGCACATTTGAACATGGGATAGTTCTGTGTGTGTGAGAATGGTATGTGTGCTTTGCATCTGCGTTTTAGGTCAGCACGTATCTATGTGTGCAGACGGGGTGTCCTATGATTATGCATGTGTGTGTGTGTTTCACATGTTGGTAGGTGGCTTAGTTGTGCAACAGGATTATTGGGAGTATTCTCTTTGACACTAGGGTAATTAATGTATTTGTGAAATCTAAGGCAACCGTGAAAGCACCGAAGGATATGAAAATCAATGGCTGTAAGAGAAAGAATATATGAGTTTTCAATATAGAACTGTTTGAAGATCCAAAGTAAATGAGGGCACAGGACAGCGCATGCAACAATAAATGTAGAGCAGCATGTGAATGATTGCATTACAAAGTAAAATCTTGAAAGATTGAGCTCTAAGAGGTTGAGTAGAATATGAGCACTAAAGCCTAGCCCTCTAACTCTGAGGCATTCACCAATTAGAAATATGTCCATATAGCAAATTACATGTAATAGAATTTTGAGAATATCACCTTTTAGAGTAGCCCCAGATTGAAAGAAACCCAAATGCTCATAAAAGTGTAATAAATAAACACACTATTTATGTGCCAAGAATGAAGGAACTATAGTCACATATAACATGGATGCTGATGCTGATTACAAACACAAGTACAGAGAGTGAAAAGAAGAAGACGCAAAGCATGTATTGCGCACTCGTGTTCACGTAACATTAAAACACGGGGACAACTAATGCAGCACTTTTGTATGGTTGGGACAAAAACAGAGTAGAGAACTCACATGCATGTGGAAGATGACAAGGAAGTGCATGGATGATCAGGGGTGCAGATGGGTCTGTATAGGGTTGAACTTGAGAACATCGGCTACAAAAGATACTGCTGTGCTGGGGTCTCGACCAGGTATGTCTCTACTCGGGTCAGGACCTGAGGATCCTACAGTGTTGGGCCTGCTTTAGGCTATTAGTGCTGTCACACCTTCCTGGTAATGTAACCTGTCCTCGCCCAGCTCATACTGACATGTTCTTCCATGTTCCTCTGATACAGCTCATCCCCTTAGGCCCTCTTCCACCATTTCCTCAAATAACTCTCTGCCCTCCCCTTGTCTCCTTGGGATCGCTCCAATCCTTTGAAGTATTTTCCCTTGGGATTTACTACTTCGGCAGGGGATTATATTAACGAAGATGGAGAAGCATTTTGAGTTTCTCACTGTACTGGGCAGCCTTGTGCTGACTGATGAGCAGAATCACTCAGCTCATCTCTGGGCTCTGCCTAGATCCCCACTCTCTACTGCATCCCATTCAGTGCTCCCTTCTTACCAGGGCCAGAAAGCTTTTCCATTGCTTTCTGGCCTTGGGTTGCGGCCACTGTCCTGTGTCCATGCTGTAGAGCTGCTTTTGTGGAAAAATTAAATAAAAATGATAGATGTGGTCTGTGCTTGGTGTTTGTATATTTATCCATCCATTAAATAAACAATAAGAGTCTGCTATGTAATGTCTTCAGTGAACCCAGATAGCCTCGGTTTATGTGGATAGCATAATTCCATTTTCCCTTGAAAACTTTACATGTGTGGTAATATTGGTTGTTCCATGTATAGATCATGAGTGACTGGATTTCACAAAGTGTGTCTTTATAAATGGAACAGAGATACGGAGCTAGCTCTAATGAGGGAGGTAAAACAGGTTACCTGTGTGAAGGGGTGCACATTATCTTTGGGTTAGTGTGTAGACAGCAGAGTCTGAGCTGAGCCTGACTGCGTGAGCAGGGAAGGTGGAAGTGTGTATGTGTGTAATGCTTGTAGAGAATGGGAAAGACACATGTGGAATGAAGGCATGTGCATATGAGAGAAAAAGTGACAGGAAAGGATAATGGGGCCATATCTGGTATGAAGGAATATAGTGTGTGTGTGTGAGTGAACTTGTGCTGATCTGACGGAAGAGGTAATTGAATTCCCACACTTATCAGCACAGCCCACTATCTCACAGCTGTCCCAATGTTCACATGGGGAACTGTCCTATCCTTGAAAGCACACCCCCAGTTTGTCCCTCTGCAGAGGCTTCAGCCTTAGTTCCTCTGCCCTGAAGCCCTTTCCTGTTTCTGAAGGAAAGTGAAGTAAGTAGGGATTGGGCTGAGCCACGCCAGCTATTCATCCCGTGCAGCCTTTGTGTCTCCCTTACCGTCCTCAGCAGCAGTGGGAAGCTTTCCTGCACTCGACACGCAGAAGAAATACTCCGAGACAGAGGACGCTTCTCCCGGTGTCTGACTGCGGTCTGGGACCACCACACGTGCCTCAGGATCAGAAGAATCCTCTTGAGAATTCTCGAATTCTGAGGAATGAATACAAGAAAAACAGATGGAGCATTTTCTGGGATCTGTATCCATTCAAAAAAGACATGTTGAGTGGATAATCACATTAGGCACTGAAACCCCTCCCATGGAATTAAACATTTGAAACTTCATTTGCTCCAAAATATAAGGAAATAGCAACTATGAAAATTGTGTGTAGTAGATATCAGTGATACTGGGTACCTTGTATGTGATATTTCTAAAGATGTCTAAAGAATATCACAAACAAGTGACTAAAATTGGATACTAGCTCCTTTTTCCTCATGAGAAATTATATAATTAGGGGACATGGGGTACAAGTTTTAAAAGACTTCCGCATGTCTGCCTGCCTGCCTGTCTAGATTGGTATCTAGTTCGATGTATGGAAAGATAGGGATGTCAGTATAAATACAGAGGTGTAGAGATACAGCATTTTCGCAGGGAATTCCTGGGCAGCAGCCATGGTGCTGGAGATGCTCTAATGAAGACTTTACACACTTGCCCCAGACTCCTCTTCTGGGAATGTATTTCTGCATTTCTCCAAGACTCTCAGCCTCCCTATTCACATCTTTTGAAAACCACTTTCAAAGGAGGCAGACACACCCACATGATACATTTCTGCCCGGGGATTGGAAACGGACACCCCGGGCAGTTCTTGGGCAAGGGGTCATTTATGGCCCTGCTGAGGGTAGGGACTCAGTTCTGAGCCTGGGCCATCACGTTGCCCTGTCTCCTCGCCTGGCTCCTCCTCAGCCCTTTCTCGCTCTCAGCCCACACCACGGTGACTCAGAGTGTCTCCAGCACAGGTGGGGCAGCGGAGTGTGTGCCAGGCTGGGGAGCATGAGCTGCCAGTGACTGCAAAGAAGAAAAGCCTTTCTCCCAACCTGCCCTCTTCCAGGACTTGTCTTGGTTTCACCGATTCCAGAGGGGGCCGAGGCCCTGGGCCTGAAACGCCCTTCCTCCGTAGCTACAGTAGTTCTGACCATGTGAGTAAGTTTTCTGGAGTTCGAAGTGATTGGCAAGGACACGTGCCCCAACCAGGCATAGGCATGATGTCCTCCTCTGTGCCCCGCTGTGTTCTTCCCTTTTCTAGCTGCCTGGGATGTTGATAACCTGGGGTCTATTTGAAAGCTGAGTGTTCAGGATAAAAAGTTTATCAGCAGGGAGACTTGCCCTATTCCTTGACATACACTGATTGTTGCATAAGAAATAGATAGGTTCCTTCGTGCATTAGTTATTCAGGCCTAATCTACTCCAACTAATGAATCTTGAGTTGAGTTTTGAGAAGCAAATAATTGGACGTGGTACATATTAAGCAAGCCATTATATTAGAAACTGCTCTGTGTCTTCCCTTGGCTTACTTATGCTGTATAAGCCAGGGGAAGACACACAGTCACCTCACAGTCACTACAACTATTTCAGTTTCCCGTTTGTCCAGAAAGAGCCAAACTTTCTCAATTCTACTGTCCTGCTTAAATGGTATTTGTGTGTGTGTGTGTGTGTGTGTGTGTGTGTGTGTGTGTGTGTGTGTCCTGCTGGTTTTTCTCTTTCATTAAGGAGCCTCACATTTACATGTCTGTACTCTAAGACAATGAAAGAAAGGTCTCAATGTCTGAGACAATCTAAGAAATCAACTCATTTTCTGTATGACTTTACACTCATCCCTGCACCTCCAATTTTAGGCACTCAAACTTTTTTCCTAATTTTTCATTTACCTCTTCGAGCCACGCTTTCATCAATAACTGGATAAAGTATTATTGGAAAACTTCTAACATGGCAAAAAATGAAAGAAAGGGAAATACACTATATAAGAAAAATTATACTAATCAATGACTTCATCTGTGATACAGTAACCCAGAGTGGCATGATGTAGGGAACACAGGTACTACACCACAGAGACAAGGACCTAGTCACAGGAACCTTCTCTTGACCCCCCAGATTATCTGATCTCTTAGAAAGACCAGTGCACCCACACCTTTTCCTCCCTTCTGCCTTCCTGCCCTTTCCCATAAGTAGGAATCTTCATTCCTTTTTTTTCTTTATAAGACCATTTCTAGACCCCCAATGCTCAGACAATATCACTGACACACACCTCCTGACATCCTGGCAACTTTGGGGGAACGTGTGGTTTCAAGATGTTTCCTTTTTCGTTTGTGCTTCATGGCTCAGCACTTCAGAGAGTGACTTAAAATCAGGTGCCTTCCTCCCTGGAACTCTGTTGCCAGAGGTTCAAGTGATGGCAGCCAAGAAGCAGGTCAGTATATTCAAGAACAACCAACAACTGGAGAGGCTCTCTCCTCTCTCCTCTCTCCTCTCTCCTCACTCACTCACTCACTGGCCTGGCTGGTGCTTAAGTACAGCAGGAGGGCTATTATGATGTAAGTGAGACAGGGTTCCATAGCATTCTGACACGTGCATCAGAGCAGACCACTGCCCAGGGGGGGATCCCTTTTACCCAATACAAATTTTACGATCAACTTGAATTTTTATCTTGCACTTCATATCAAAACTTGAGAACCAATGATGTGATTAAATAAAAGACAGTTACTTTATGTATCTAGGGTAACCACATTACTAAATCTCATGGCCCTCATCATGAATCTTGTGCTTGTTAAGCATGAAGACTTCATTCCCTGGCTTCTGTTCTAGGCCCCAGTCTCCTGGATATTATATGGCTCTGCACAGGGTTGGAACTCTACTTAGCTCTATTCTACTTCCAACTTCCCACTGACTGTCTCCTCCCTGAGGGGCCATGTGTATTTCCTTCTAAGTGAGCAGCTGCTCTAGAGCAAGGCCAGTAATCCAGCCAGCTTCAGCCTTCTTTATCTCCAGTAGGTCCTGCCTCACGCTGTGCCTCCCACATGGGCTCGGCCTCTTGGCAGCCACCAAACAGTAGGCACATTTCCCAAGATATTCTCAGCCTTGACAGCTATTGGAAAAACCCAAATCAAAAATTAGATCCCTCACAGGTACCAAGTTGGTAAAAATTACATCAACCTATACAAATGATAGTAACAATATGGGTAAAAAAAAGAACCTTCATGATATAAAGTGAAGTATTGAACTATGTAGCTGTTTTGGAGAACAATTAACCAACATTTTATGAAATTAATGAGTATATCACCTATGAGCCATGATAGAGCCATGGGATGTAAAGCCAGAGTCTTCCTCTCACCCTGAAGGCTCTGGGAAAGTGAAGCAAAAAGACTTGCAAAAGACACAGTGGGTTGTTGAAATACATGAGCCTGTTCCCTATAGTGGGGAAAACTCAATAAATGTAGGAGCTGAATGGAATCACAAGGTGTCTGCAGACCCACTATACACATGCACCACACATATAACTTACATGCATACATGAGATACATGGTACTGCTAAGATAGGACACTTAACCATGTTCTATGGGGCACGCATGGGTCTAAGCCTGTTTCTCTCAGGTAATTCCTTATCCTCACCCTTGGGGAGATTTAGTAATGTGGTTACCCTAGATACATACAGTAATTCTCTTTTGTTTAATCCATATCATTGGTTCTCAACTTTTGACATGAAGTGCAAGATAAACATTCAAGTTGATGGTAGAATTTGTATTGGGTAAAAGGGATCCCACATCCCCTGTCCACCCCCCTCCCCAGTCAGTGGTCTGCTCTGATGCACGTGTCAGAAAGCTATGGAACCCTGTCTCACTTACATCATAATAGCCCTCCTGCTGTACTTAAGCACCAGCCAGGCCAGTGAGTGAGTGAGTGAGTGAGTGAGTGAGTGAGTGAGTGAGGAGAGAGCCTCTTCAGTTGCTTGTTCGTGAATTGTTGACTTGATTCCTGGCTGTCATCACTTGAACCTCTGGCAGCAGAGTTCCAGGGAGGAAGGCACCTGATTTTAAGTCACTCTCTGAAGTGCTGAGCCATGAAGCACAAACGAAAAAGGAAACATCTTGAAACCACACGTTCCCCCAAAGTTGCCAGGATGTCAGGAGGTGTGTGTCAGTGATATTCTCTGAGCATTGTGGGTCTAGAAATGGTCTTATAAAGAAAAAAAGAACAAAGATTCCTACTTATGGGAGAGAAAGGGCAGGAAGGTGGGAGGGAGGAAAAGGTATGGGTGGGTCTTTCTAAGGGATCAGATCTTCTGGGGGTCAAGAGGAGGTTCCTGTGACTAGGTCCTTGTCTCTGTGGCATAGTAATCAGGCCACTCTGGGTTACTGTATCACAGATGTAGTGATTGATTAGTATAATTTTTCTTATATAATGTATTTCCCTCCTTTTTACATAACCGAGGCCATTTGTTAAGTAAATGGATATTGTTATAAGTTTTCCAGTAATATTTTTTCCAGTTAATGAAGAAAGTGTGGCTCAAAAAGATAAGTGAAAAAGTAGGAAAAAAGTTTGAGTACCTAAAATTGGAGGTGCAGGGATGAGAGTGTGAAGTCACAGAGAAAATGGATTGATTTCTTAGACTGTCTCCGACATAAAGACCTTTCGTTCACTGTCTCAGGGCACAGAGGTGTAAATGTGAGGCTCCTTTATGAAATGTAAGGAAAAAAACCAGCAGGATACACAAACACACACACACACACACACACACACACACACACACACGCATGCACGCACATGTACACACAATACCATTTAACCACAACGGTTGAATTGAGAAAGTTTGGCTCTTTCTGGAAAAACGGGAACCTGAAATTTCCAGTGACTTATGTTTAAAAAGTAAACAGGTCCTATGAGGAAGAGCCAATGCTCAGGAACGGGAGGGGACAGATCAGGACCAAAACCGAGGGTCCCAGTGGTGGCTCATGAAGAGAACGTGACATCTGGATTTCAGCACACCCCAGGGGGGCTTTGGGGAGAGGCTTCGGAAGTGAGTCTGTCTGCAATCCAGCTTCAATACAAACAGTGCCTGTTCAGAGATTCTGTGTAAACTACAAGACATGCCAAACACGTTCACACCAATTCCCACATACATATACAGCATAAATAAGCCAACGGGAAGACACAGAGTAATTCTAATATAATGGCTTCTTAATATGTACCAGCTCGAATTATTTGCTTCTCAAAACTCATTATATCACTAACGGAGTACCTTCATTAGTTGAAGAGTTTCTCTCAGCTAATGCCTTATCCTCACCCTTGGGGAGATTTAGTAATGTGGTGACCTTAGATACATACAGTACATATAGTAATTGTCTTTTGTTCAATCCATATCATTGTTTCTCAAGTTTTGATATGAAGTTCAAGATAAAAATTCAAGTTGATGGTAAAATTTGTATTGGGTAAAAGGGATCCCCCCCTCGGCAGTGGCCTGCTCTGATGCACGTGTCACAATGCTGTGGAACCCTGTCTCACTTACATCATAATGGCCCTCCTGCTGTACTTAAGCACCAGCCAGGCCAGTGAGTGAGTGAGAGAGTGAGTGAGGAGAGAGCCTCTCCAGTTGTTGGTTGTTCTTGAATATACTGACCTGCTTCTTGGCTGTCATCACTTAAACCTCTGGCGGCAGAGTTCCAGGGAGGAAGGCACCTGATTTTAAGTCACTCTCTGAAGTGCTGAGCCATGAAGCACAAACGAAAAAGGAAACATCTTGAAACCACACGTTCCCCCAAAGTTGCCAGGATGTCAGGAGGTGTGTCTCAGTGATAACCTATGAGCAATGGGGATGTAGAAACCGTCTTATAAAGAAAAAAGGAATGAAGATTCCTACCTATGGGAGAGAAAGGGCAGGAAGGCAGGAGGGAGGAAAAGGTGTGGGTGCGCCGGTCTTTCTAAGAGGTCAGATCATCTGAGGGTCGAGAGGAGGTTCCTGTGATTAGGACCTTGTTTCTGTGGCGTAGGACCTGTGTTCCCTACATCATGCCGCTCTAGGTTACTGTATCACAGATGTAGTGATTGATTAGTATAATTTTTCTTTCATAATGTTTTTCCCTTTATTTCATTTTTTACAATGTTACAAGTTTTCCAATAATACTTTTTCCAGTTAATGATGAAAGTATGGATCGAAGAGGTAAATGTAAAATTAGGAAGAAGGTTTGAGTGCCTAAAATTGGAGGTGCAGGGATGAGTGTAAAGTCATACAGAAAATGAATTGATTTCTTAGATTGTCTCAGACATTGAGACCTTTCTTTCATTGTGTGAGAGTATAGACATGTAAATGTGAGCAGGACACACACACACACACACACTCACACACACACACACACACACACACACACACACACGCACACACACACACACACACCCTTTTAAGCACCATAGTTGAATTCATAAACTTTGGCTCTGCCTGGAAAAATGGGAAACTGAAATAGTGGTAGTGACTGTGAGGTGACCGTGTGTCTTCCCTTGCCTTGTACAGCATAAGTAAGCCAAGGGAAGACACAGAGCAGTTTCTAATATAATGGCTTGCTTAATATGTACCACGTCCAATTATTTGCTTCTCAAAACTCAAGATTCAGTAGTTGGAGTAGATTAGGCCTGAGTAACTAATGCAAGAAGGAACCTATCTATTTCTTAGGTAACAATTAGTGAATGTGAAGGAATAGGGCAAGTCTCCCTGCTGATAGAAACTTTTTATCATTAAAACTCAGCTTTCAAATAGACCCTAGGTTATCAACATCCCAGTTAGCTAAAAAAGTGAAGAACACAGTGGGGCACAGAGGAGGACTTCATGCCTATGCCTGGTTGGGGCACGTGTCCTTGCCAATCATTTCCCACTGCAGAAAACTTGCTCACATGGTCAGAACTACTGTAGCTCTGGACGAAGGGCATTCAAGGCCAAGGGACTTGGCCCCCTCTGGAACCAGTGAAACCAAGACAAATCCAGGAAGAGGGCAGGTTGGGAGAAAGGCTTTTCTTCCTTGCAGTCACTGGCAGCTCATGCTCCCCAGCCTGGCACACACTCCACTGCCCCACCTCTGCTGGAGACACTCTGAGTCACTGTGGTGTGGGCTGAGAGCGAGAAGGGGCTGAGGAGGAGCCAGGCGGGGAGACGGGGCAACGTGATGGCCCAGGCTCAGAACTGAGTCCCTACCCTCAGCAGGGCCATAAATGACCCCTTGCCCAAGAACTGCCCAAGGTGTCCGTTTCCAATCCCTGGGAAGAAATATAGCACTTGGGTGTGTCTGCCTCCTTTGAAAGAGGTTTTCAAAAGATCTGAATAGGGAGGCTGAGAGTCTTGGAGGAATATAGAAATACATTCCCAGAAGAGGAGTCTGGGGCAAGTGTGTAAAGTCTTCATTAGAGCATCTCCAGCACCATGGCTGCTGCCCAGGAATTCCCTGCAAAAATGCTGTATCTCTACCCCTCTCTATATCTATATTGACATCCCGATCTTTCCATACATCAATATAGATACCAATCTAGACAGGCAGGCCGGCAGACATGCAGAAGTCTTTTAAAACTTGTATCCCATGTCCTCTAACTATGTAATTTCTCGTGAGGAAAAAGGAACTAGTACCCAATTTTAGTCACTAGTTTGGGATATTCTGTATACATCTTTAGAAATGTCACATACAAGATACCTAGTATGACAGACATCTACACCCAATTTTCATAATTGTTGTTTCCTTATATTTTGGAGCAAGTGAAATTTCAAATGCTTGATTTCATGGGGGGTGGGTTTCCATTCCTAACATGATTGTTCACTCAACATGTCTTTTTTGAATGGATTCAGAACCCAGAAAATGCTACATCTGATTTTTTGTATTCATTCCTCAGAATTCGAGAAGACTCAATGGGATTCTCCTCAGCCGGAGGCACGTGTGGTCCCAGACCAGAGTCAGACACCGGGAGAAGAGTCCTCTGTCTCGGAGTATTTCTCCTGCGTGTGGTCTCCAGGAAAGCTGCAAACTGCTGCTGAGGACGGTAAGGGAGACACAAAGGCTGGACAGGATCAATAGCTGCCGTGGCTCAGTCCAATCCCTACTTACTTCACTTTCCCTACAAAAACAGCAAAGGGCTTCAGGGCAGAGGAACAAAGACTGAAGCCTCTGCAGAGGGACAAATTGGGGGTGTGCTTTCAAGGATAGGACAGTTCCCCATGTGAACACCACTGGGACAGCTGTGAGATAGTGGGCTGTGCTGATAACAGTGTGGGAATTCAATCACAATCTGTTCCCTAGAATCAGCACAAACTCACTCACACACACACTATATTCCTTCATAACAGATACAGCCCCATTATCCTTTCCTGTCACGTTTTCTCTCATATGCACATGCCTTCATTCCAGATGCGTCCTTCCCATTCTCTACAAGCGTTACATAGATACACACTTACACCTTTCCTGCTCAAGGAGTCATGCTCAAACTCTGCTGTCTACACACTAACCCTTAAATAATGTGCACCCTGTCACACAGGTAACTTGTTTTACCGCCCTCATTAGAGCTAGCTCCGTATCTCGGTTCCATTTACAAAGACACACTTTCTGAAATCCAGTCACTCATGATCTATAGATGGAACAACCAATATTACCACACATTTAAAATTTTCAAGGGAAAACGGTATTATGCGATCCACATAAACCGAGGCTATGTGGGTTCACTGAAGACATTACATAGCAGACTTTTACTGTTTATTGAATGGATGGATAAATATACAAACACCACGCACGGACCACATCTATCATTTTCATTTAATTTTTCCACAAAAGCAGCTCTACAGCATGGACACAGGACAATGGTCCCAACCAAAAGCCAGAAAGCAATGGAAAGGCTTCCTGGCCCTGGTAAGAAGGGACCACTGAATGGGATGCAGTAGAGAGTGGGGATCTAGGCAGAGCCCAGAGATGAGCTGAGTGATTCTGCTCATCAGTCAGCACAAGGATACCCAGTACAGAAAGAAACTCAAAATGCTTCTCCATCTTCGTTAGTATAATCCCCAGGGGAAGTAGTAAACCCCAAGAGAAAATACTTTGAAGGACTGGAGCGAGCCCAAGGAGACAAGGGGAGGGCAGAGAGTTATTTGAGGAATAGGTGGAAGAGGGCCTAAGGGGATGAGTTGTATCAGAGGAACATGGAAGAACATATCAGTATGAACTGGGCAAGGACAGGTTATATTACCAGGAAGATGTGACAGCACTAATAGCCTAAAGCAGGTCCTGACCCGAGTAGAGACATACATGGTCCGAGACCCCAGCACAGCAATATCTTTTCATAGCCAATGTTCGCAAGTTCAACCCTATATAGACCAATCTGCGCCCCCAATCATCACCATTCACTTCCTTGTCATATTCCAGATGCATCTGAGTTTTCTGCTCTGTTTTTTCCCAACCATACAAAAGTGCTGCATTAGTTGTCCCTGTGTTTTAATGTTACATGAACACAAATGCACAGTACATGCTTTGTGTCAACTTCTCTTCACTCCCTGTACTTGTGTTTGTAATAATCATCCGTGATATATGTGACTGTAGTTCCTTCATTTTTTGCATATAAATAGTGTCTTTATTGATTATACTTTTACGAGCATTTTGGTTATTTTAATCTGGGGCTACTCTAAAAGGTGATATTCTGAAAATTCTATTACATGTATTTTGCTATGTGGATATATTTCTAATTGGTGAATGCCTAAGAGTTAGAGAGCTAGGCTTCAGTGCTCATATTCCATCCCTATGCCTTAAACCTCAATCTTTCAAGATTTTACTTTGTCATACAATCAATCACATGCTACTCTACATTTATTCTTGCACTCTCTGTCCTGTGCCCTCATTTACTTTGGATCTTCAAACAGTTCTAAATTGAAAACTCATATATTCTTTCTCTTACAGCCATTGATTTTTCATATCCATCTGTGCTTTCACTGTTACCTTACACTAGTCTCAAAGAGAATACTCCCAATAAACCTGTTGCACAACTAAGCCACCTAACATGTGAAACACGCACACAAATGCATAATCGTAGGACACACCGTCTGCACGCATAGATACGTGCTGACCTAAAACACAGACACAAAGCACACATACCATTCTCACACACAGAAAACTATCCCATATTCAAAAGTGCAAACAACAGATCAGTCAGACATTAAAGAATTTATACACACAAAGCACATGACATTCCTCATACCATTCTGCCACAATGTGTGCATGATACACACACCTGACACATTCATTAGAGATGCAGGTCATCTTAATTCACTGAGGAAAAGTGAGCTTGGTCAGCAAAACAAAGACACTGACTAATAATAAATAGGTAAATTCTGCAAAGATAAAAATTCACCAATTGTTCCATCTGAGATTGAAGATCTATGAGGGGAATAAAAAGGGCACACCCACAAAAAGATGGAGGAAGAAAACCAATGGTACCAAAAATCTTAAGCAAGGTGAGTGAGTGAGTGTGAGGAGCCTGGACTACAGGGTCCAGAGAGTAACCCAGAAAGCTGACATAGGCCAATTCTCTGTCCAAGCCAGAGATAACTGTGTATTACAAACTCAGTATTTCCATGAGGTACAGTGGGGAGAGTACATTACGGAGAAGAGTGTATGAGGGAACAGAATGGAACCAGCCGCCTCCATTACTTTCACTCCATTTTCCAGGAGTCTCAAAGCTCCACGCATGGGGTGCACCGCCTGGGTACTCTTCGGAAGACAAAGCTGGGGGTCCTGAGGGACATGACTGACCCTCTGAATCAGAACGCTACGCCTCTGGCTCCTCTCTTGACTCGGCCTCTTGTGGTGCTAAGTAGAGAGGAAGAGCTGCCGAAGTCTGGGCAGATCAGGGCAGTGGGAGTCCGCACAGACCTGCAGAGATCGAGCTCAGCGTCTCTGCTCAGCCAGAGAGAAAGGTCTACTTTGGGCCCAGCCGCAGTCTCCTCCTCTCCAATCTGGGAGCCTAGGGCTCTGGTTCCACGCCATCTACAGGAACTCATTTCAAATACTCCCTTAATTTAATCACATCTGCAGAGTCCCATTGGCCTCCTATGGTTAACATTCATAGGTTCTGGGGAATAGGAGATGGCATCTTGCAACAGTGGGGGGCCTTACCCAGATTATGACAACTAAAACAAAGTGTGTTTAACCCAATGACATATGTAGTCAGGTAAACAAATATTAAAGTATTTTATCTAATCAGTACTCTGTGGCACCATAGGTACAAGACACAGGGCAAGAATGTCCATAGAGACAACATACGTGTTTTATACCCTCCTAGCCATTAACACTTGGGAAAAATCAGAAACTGTTGAATACTTGTATTTTGGCGCTCTGGCCAGAAAAGAGACTGCAGTCTCCATGCATAGAGGACACAGAGCGAGCCATCAAAATGTACGGAATCGATGAAAGAGAGGCTGTACCTCGAGAGCGGGTTCACAGCGGTGGCCTGAGAGGATGTATATTAGTTTCCTGGTTGACTGGAGATAGAAGCTGCTACAAACCCCTGTCCAGACGTGAGAGAACACAGAAACACAGCAAAGTTTCTTTCTGCCCTCGGAGATATGCAGGGCATGTACATAAGACACAGCCTTGAGATTCAACGGAAATCTCAACAAGGCCAAGTGCACAAAAGTGCAAGGGTATCAGACGGGGCCGTGTTTGAAAAAGCAGGAAAACTGACAAAATGACAGAGAAACGGGCAGACTAACTCAGCCTGAACCTGGGAAGCTGTGCTCCCCTGGTCACCATGTCACAAATCTTTCACAGCCAGCTGGAAGGGAGGCAGGAACGTCCAGAACAATTTTCCCATGCAGGAACCTGCATACTCCTCCTTTGTCTTACACAGGAGAGCAAAGCTCCTCTGTACAAACAGGGGTTTGCTGATACAACCCCCTGTCCAGACATGATGTGTGTGTCCTCTCGTGCATGAAGAGTGGCCACAGATTTGAATGTGGCCCCTCAGTTCTTGCATCCAGCCACCTCCTGTCCTCATCGGCACACAGGTGTGACACTCAATCACACCCACAGCTACTCACACTCACTCACATGCACACGCCCAAGCTGATATCCACATGTGTTAATCCATCACTCCCTCACTTTTCTGCACACACATTCCTCTAATTTACTTTCTCTAACATCATTCCTTCAGTACCACAGTCTCTGACCCCGCAGATAATCCCACTCTTGTAGCACTCTGTATTTCACACCAATAGGGCTTGAAACCATCACAACTGTATAACAACGTCTAAAACTCCTCTTTGTTCCCAGGCTCTTAGTCCCTTCACATAATCCCCAAATTCCACCATCCATCTAGTGACCTGTCTCCTATCTAGCCTTCACGTGGCCACTCTGTACGCTTTCACGGTCTCAACACATCTCACAAAGTTCTTCAAATCCTCACAGTCTTTGCTATAAATCAAATAGATATTATATAACTACTGAAACTTTCATAGCACATAAAACACAGGTTACTCATAAATACATGGAAGATACACTGCCTCCATAAATACAGAATTATGCTTCATGTCACCCAGCACATCACACCACCTTCACACATCCGGGCCATCTCATCTCTAGACTCACTACCTAAAATTGTGGAGGAAACATGACAGGCACATACACATCAGATTATACTCGCCACACTTAAATAGGACGCGCACCAAATGTTCCCATCCCCGCCCCACCGCCAGACACTCTCTAGCCACCTAAGAGACAAAGTGGATGCAATTTGGAGAGTAAACATTGGGCTGCAGTTTTTAAACAGAGGACAGGTTATTTTGTCAGGAATAAGAATTTACCTATTTATTTACTGAAGTTTGTGAATTTGAAGGCATAGTCTTTTTATTGGAAATGTGGAGGAAGAGGAAGGAAACCTGTCTGGGGATTTTCAGGATGTATTTAAATCCACAGTAGAGCAGATTTAAGAAATGTATGTATTTAACTGGGAAAAAAGAGCAGCATAGAAGTATTCTGTAAATTGAGAAGGTATAAAATTCAAGATAGGCGATGAGCATGGTAAGTACAGACGAACTACCGAGTCCGACCCCTGTGTGGGCCGCGGACACGGAGGAGGGTGGCACACTGAGTAGTCCGCTGACAGCTGTGCCATTTAAGGGCATGTACACTCTGGAGAGCAGGGCTGGGGCCAGCGCTGGGAGCGGTTGTCTGGAGCCAACCGTGGAGGCCCTCCTGGAGTCTCCTACTCCAGCTCAGAACTCAGCAGTTCCCACCAAGCCCTGGCCCTGCACAGCTCTGGCAACAGAGGCCCCCGTCAGGTTCCCCAGAGCGGACACCTGCGAAAGGAGCCGGGGACAGGAGGTGGGCGGGAGGGCTCTCCTGTCCCTTCCGACTCTCCCGAGGGGTAGGAGATGGGCACTTTTGTTTGATGGTCCCCAGATGACAGATGGAAGCACTGAACCCATGTATATGTACTCCAAGTATATTCTTCCAGTAAGTAAAGTAATATCATCAAATAATACAGGCAACTTACTATGTACTAGGTGAGAATCTGAGCCTCTGATATACTGCGGTATACATCTTTAGAAACAACACACACAAGATGCCCAGTATCACTGACATCAACTGCACAGAATTTTCATAATTGTCTCCTTATATTTTGGAGCAAGTGAAGTTTCAAATGCTTAATTTCATGGGGGTGGGGGGCGGGTTTCAATGCCTAACCTGATAATCGACTTAACATGTCTTTTTTCAATGGATAGAGAACCCAGAAAATGCCACATCTGCTTTTTGTATTCATTCCTCAGAATGCCAGAATTCTCAAGAGGATTCTCCTCAGCCGGAGGCATGTGTGGTCCCAGGCCACAGTCAGACACCGGGAGAAGAGTCCTCTGTCTCGGAGTATTTCTCCTGCGTGTCTCCAGGAAAGCTTCCTGGTGCTGCTGAGGACGGTAAGGGAGACACAAAGGCTGGACGGGATGAATAGCTGGCGTGGCTCGGCCCAATCCCTACTTACTTCACTTTCCTTTCAAAAACACGAAAGGGTTTCAGGGCAGAGGAACTAAGACTGAAGCCTCCGCAGAGGGACAAACTGGGGGTGTGCTTTCAAGGATAGGGCAGTTCCCCGTGTGAACACCACTGGGACAGCTGTGAGATGGTGGGCTGTGCTGGTAACAGGGTGGGAATTCAATGACCTCTTCCCTCAGATCAGCACAAACTCACTCACACACACACCTGTACACCATCATTCACCACACCCTTACCAATGTCAGAAACACTCACCAGGTGTGTCCCAGAACATACACAGACCTCCACACCCTCAATCCCACATAATCACACCACACACATACCTCAGATAAAATGTATGTCACACGGCATTCTGTGATTTCACATACGTATGTACTTCCAGGCCATGTGCCCACATAGGAATATTCTCATGACCATCTCAACTCCTACAGACTTCACACACTTTTTCTAGTTTTCTCATGTCTGAAATTTCCTTTCCCAGGAGGAGGAGAAGGAGGAATCCTTCAGTGGCATCAGTATATTCTTCAAACTCAGCCTCTAGAGATGACTCTACCCGAGGCCTTGGAGGAATGGGAATTTTCCTCCACCTGTACTCAAGACCCCTTTCCACCATACCTGGGAACGGCACCCGTCACGGAGATTTACTACAGGCCGGTCCAGATGAAAAGAGGCGTGGCTGTGTCATGGGATGAGGTGGAAGTCTATGAGCCCGCCTCAAAGAAGACCAAAAGAGAATCTGCTTTTTTTGAAGAGGCTGAAAAAAAGCATGAAGAGGCCTCAGACATATGGAGTCGCTTGTCTACACGGGAACTCATAGATGTCAGCGACTATAGCGAAGCCTCAGAGGAGAGGGAGCAGGCTGGCAGTGCGGGGGAGCCTCCAGCCCAGGAAGGGATCCCCAGGGCCGAGACGCCTGAGTGGCTGGTGGCCCTGGACAGTGGCTTCAGGTGCCTGGGCTGCTGCCGGGTTTTCCCCAGCTTGGAGGTCCTGCAGGACCACGTGGACAATGCGGTCCGTGAGGGCTTCAGCTGCCAGGTTTTCCATCGCATCCTGGCTTGGCTGAATGATAAGAATAAGGAAAAAGAGGAGAAGGAGGAGAATCAATCCACGATCATTTAGATGGTAGACCAAAGAACACTTTGGCAGGAAGACATCCTCCTGCAAGTATATAGACTTTTTCAGGTCCTAGGAAAGTGGAAGTGAAGTAGCCCAGACTCTACTCAGGGCCTTCATCTCTTAGCAGCCATGATACCCACTTGGTTTAAATGTATCCACTACCTTCCCTGCAAACATATGTGTTTTATGCTTGGTATCATATCCAGAAAAAAATTGCGACTTACAAGGGAAACCCCATCAGGCTATGAGCACACTTCTCAGCAGAAACTTTACAGGCCAGAAGGGAGACGCATGAAATATTTAACGTACTGAAACAGAAAGACCTTCAACCAAGAATCCTCAACCCAGCAAGATTATAATTTAATTTGAAGCAGGGGTTAAATAATCTCCAGGTGAAGGAAGGCTCAAAGAATTTATAACAACAAAACCAGCATTACAGGATGTTAAAGGGATTGCTGTAGATGAAAATGTTCCTAAGGCTAAATAGTTTTGATTAGGACATCTAATACATGAAGGGTGGAGGAAGAAGAAGGAAAAAAAGCACTTTTAGGCTGTGTTTGAAATACAGTCATCAGCAACTTAATATAGACTGTTATACAGTAAGGAAGCTATCCTAGAGCCTTTGGTAACCACAAACCTAAAGCCTATAATAATAATAGATACAAAAAATTAAAAAAGAGAAATCCAACCACAGCACTACAGAAAACCATCAAATAACAAACAAAGACAGGGATCACGGGAGATGACGGCGTGAGTAGTTCAGAAGAAATCTCCTCCCCAAAACATATATATTTATCAAAATACAATAAATACAACTATTCCTAAAAGAGACACCAGTGGATGCAGTACAACAGCCAGGATACATCTACATCTGTGAGAACTCAAAATCACATGAAGGGGATAAGATACAAGCCGCAGCCAGGTGGGACCCAAATGCTCCCCCACCCCAAAACCCAGTGGGAAGAAAGGAGTCAGAACGGGGAGGGAGTGAAAGCCCAGGACTGCTAAACAACCAGCTCTAGAAATCCACACCCAGAGCGCAGAGTCAAGGTGCATGGGGTGCTGGATATTAGAGAAACAGAAAACCAAAACCTGTGGGCACGTCCCCGGAACCGGCGCCCCTGAGACAAAAGAAAAGCTAGTGCTTTCTGAAAGTCTTAAAAAGATAGGGACCCCATAGCTAGACGAACTTACCCCGGCACAATTAGCCAGCAGCTGGGAATCCCGGGGAAACTTAGGCACCCTAAACCCCGGGGAGGCAGTGCAGCTCTGAAGCCCCTCACAGCACTAAGCAGCCTGCCAGTTGTTACTCCAACTGGCACAGACCCCAACACACCAGCCCAGTAGAGGGAGAGTGGCAGCGCATGGCAGCCACTCCAAGATAGTTCAAACAACACCTGAGAAAAGATCTGCAGAGGCAGACCTAACCAGTCTCCCTAAAAAAGAATTCAAAATAAAACTCATAACATGCTGACAGAGCTGCAGAGAAATATGCAAGAGCTAAGGGATGAAGTCCGGAGGGAGAGTACAGACGTCCAGAGGGAGATTACAGAAGTGAAACAAACTCTAGAAGGATTTATAAGCAGAATGGATAAGATGCAAGAGGCCATTGATGGAACAGAAAGCAAAGAACAGGAATGCATAGAAGCTGACGCAGAGAGAGATAAAAGGATCTCCGGAATGAAACAATATTAAGAGAACTGTGTGACCAATCCAAAAGGAACAATATCCGCATTACAGGGGTACCAGAGGAAGAAGAGAGAGAAAAAGGGATAGAAAGTGTCTTTGAAGAAATAATTGCTGAGAACCTCCCCAAACTGGGAGAGGAAATAGTTGCTCAGTCTACAGAGGCACAAAGAAGTCCCAAGAGATGGGACCCAAAGAGAACAACACCAAGACACATAATAATTAAAATGGCAAAGATCAAGGACAAGGACAGAGTATTAAAGACAGCCAGAGAGAAAAAAGGTCACCTACAAAGGAAAACCCATCAGGCTATCTATCATCAGACTTCTCAACAGAAACCTTACAGGCCAGAAGAGAATGGCATGATATATTTAATGCAATGAAACAGAAGGGCCTTGAAACAAGGATACTGTATCCAGCACAATTATTTAAATACGAAGGAGGGATTAAAGAATTCCCAGACAAGCAAAACTTGAGGGAATTTGCCTCCCACAAACTACCTCTACAGGGCATCCTACAGGGACTGCTCTAGATGGGAGCACTCCTAAAAAGAGCACAGAACAAAACAACCAACATATGAAGAATGGAGGAGGAGGAAAAAGAAGGGAAAGAAATAATCATCAGACTGTGTTCATAACAGCTCAATAGGTGAGTTAAGTCAGACAGAAAGGTAGTAAACAAGTTAACCTTGAACCTTTGGTAACCACGAATCTAAAGCCTGCAATGGCAATTAAGTACATATCTTTCAATAATCACTCTAAATGTAAATGGACTGAATGCACCAATCAAAAGACAGAGTAATAGAATGGATAAAAAAGCAAGACCCATCTATATGCTCCTTATAAGAGATGAACCTCAAACCCAAAGACATGCACAGATTAAAAGTCAAGGGATGGAGAAAGATATTTCATGCGAACAACAGAGAGAAAAAGGCAGGTGTTGCAATACGAGTATCAGACAAAATAGACTTCAAAATAAAGAAAATAACAAGAGGTAAAGAAGGACATTACATAATGACAAAGGGCTGGCTCAGTCCAACAAGAGGATATGACCATTATAAACATATATGCACCCAATACAGGAACACCAATATATGTGAAACAAATGCTAACAGAATTAAAGGAGGAAATAGAATGCAATGCATTCATTTTGGGAGACTTTAACACACCACTCACTCCAAAGGAAAGATCTACCAGACAGAAAATAACTAAGTAGACAGAGGCACTGAACAACGCACTAGAACAGATGGACCTAACAGACATCTATAGAGCTCTACATCCAAAAGCAACAGGATACACATTCTTCTCAAGTGCACATGGAACATTCTCCAGAATAGACCACATACTAGGTCACAAAAAGAACCTCAGTAAATTCCAAAAGATTGAAATCCCACCAACCAACTTTTCAGACCACAAAGGTATAAAACTACAAATAAATTGCACAAAGAAAGCAAAAAGGCTCACAGACACATGGAGGCTTAACAACATGCTCCTAAATAATCAATGGATCAAAGACCAAATTAAAATGGAGATCCAGCAATATATAGAAACAAATGACAACAACAACACAAAGCCCCAACTTCTGTGGGACACAGCAAAAGCAGTCTTAAGAGGAAAATATATAGCAATCCAGCCATATTTAAAGGAGGAAGAACAATCCCAAATGAAAGGTCTAATGTCACAGTTATCGAAATTGGAAAAAGAAGAACAAATGAGGCCTAAGGTCAGCAGAAGGAGGGACATAATAAAGATCAGAGAAGAAATAAAATTGAGAAGAATAAAACAATAGAAAAAATCAATGAAACCAAGAGCTGGTTCTTCGAGAAAATAAACAAAATAGATAAACCTCTAGCCAGACTTATTAAGAGAAAAAGAGAGTCAACACACATCAACAGAAACAGAAATGAGAAGGAAAAATCACGACGGACCCCACAGAAACACAAATAATTATTACAGAATACTATGAAAACCTATATGCTAACAAGCTGGAAAACCTAGGAGAAATGGACAACTTCCTAGAAAAATACAACCTTCCAAGACTGACCCAGATAGAAACAGAATATCTAAACAGACCAATAACCAGCAATGAAATTGAATCAGTAATCAAAAAACTACCCAAGAACAAAACCCCCGGGGCCAGATGGATTTACCTCGGAATTCTATCAGACGTACAGAAAAGACATAACACCCATTCTCCTTAAAGTTTTCCAAAAAATAGAAGAGGAGGGAATACTCCCCAACTCATTCTATGAAGTCAACATCACCCTAATACCCAAACCAGGCAAAGACCCCACCAAAAAAGAAAACTACAGACCAATATCCCTGATGAACATAGATGCAAAAATACTCAACAAAACACCAGCAAACCGAATTCAAAAATACATCAAGAGGATCATACACCATGACCAAGTGGGATTCATCCCAGGGATGCAAGGGTGGTACAACATTCGAAAATCCATCAACATCATCCACCACACCAACAAAAAGAAGGACATAAACCACATGATCATCTCCATAGATGCTGAAAAAGCATTCAACAAAATTCAACATCCATTCATGATAAAAACTCTCAACAAAATGGACATAGAGGGCAAGTGCCTCAACATAATAAAGGCCATATATGATAAACCCACAGCCAATATCATACTGAACAGCGAGAAGCTGAAAGCTTTTCCTTGGAGATCGGGAACAACACAGGGATGCCCACTCTCCCCACTGTTATTCAACGTGGTACTGGAGGTCCTAGCCACATCAATCAGACAAAATAAATACAAGGAATCCAGATTAGTAAAGAAGAAGTCAAACTGTCACTATTTGCAGATGACATGATATTGTACATAAAAAACCCTGAAGACTCCACTGCAAAACTACTAGAACCAGTATCGGAATTCAGCAAAGTTGCAGGATACAAAATTAACACAAACATACAGAAATCTGTAGCTTTCCTATACACAAACAATGAACTAATAGAAAGAGAAATCAGGAAAACAATTCCATTCACAATAGCATCAAAAAGAATAAAATACCTAGGAATAAACCTAACGAAGGAAGTGAAAGACCTATACCCTGAAAACTACAAGACACTCTTAAGAGAAATTAAAGAGGTCACTAACAAATGAAAACTCATCCCGTGCTCCTGGCTAGGAAGAATTAATATCGTCAAAATGGCCATCCTGCCCAAAGCAATATACAGATTTGATGTAATCCCTATTAAATTACCAACAGCATTCTTCAACGAACTGGAATAAATAATTCAAAAATTCATATGGAACCATCAAAGACCCCAAATAGCCAAAGCAATCCTGAGAAGGAATAATAAAGTGGGGGGGGGATCTCGCTCCCCAACTTCAAGCTGTACTACAAAGCCATAGTAATCAAGACAATTTGGTACTGGCACAACAACAGAGCCACAGACCACTGGAACAGAATAGAGACTCCAGACATTAACCCAAACATATATGGCCAATTAATATACGACAAAGGAGCCATGGACATACAATGGGGAAATGACAGTCTCTTCAACAGATGGTGCTGGAAAACTGGACAGCTACATGTAAGTGAATGAAACTGGATCACTGTCTAACCCCATACACAAAAGTAAACTCCAAATGGATCAAAGACCTGAATGTAAGTCATGAAACCATAAAACTCTTAGAAAAAAACATAGGCAAAAATCTCATGGACATAAACATGAGTGACTTCTTCATAAATACATCTCCCTGGGCAAGGGAAACAAAGGCAAAAATGAACAAGTGGGACTATATCAAGCTAAAAAGCTTCTGTACAGCAAAGGACACTATGAATAGAACAAAAAGGTATCCTACACTATGGGAGAACATATTCATAAATGACAGATCCAATAAAGGATTGACATCCAAAATATATAAAGAGCTCACACACCTCAACAAATAAAAAGAAAATAATCCAATTAAAACATGGGCAGAGGAGCTGAATAGACAGTTCTCTAAAGAAGAAATCCAGATGCCCAACAGGCACATGAAAAGATGCTCCACATTGCTAATCATCAGAGAAATGCAAATTAAAACCAAAATGAGATATCACCTCACACCAGTAAGGATCACCATCATCGAAAAGACTAACAACAACAAATGTTGGCGAGGTTGTGGAGAAAAGGGAATCTTCCTACACTGCTGGTGGGAATATAAATTACTTCAACCATTGTGGAAAGCAGTATGGAGGTTCCTCAGAATGCTCAAAATAGAAATACCACTTGACCCAGGAATTCCACTTCTAGGAATTTACCCTAAGAATGCAGCACTCCAGTTTGAAAAAGACAGATGCACCCCTATATTTATCACTGCACTGTTTACAGTAGCCAAGATATGGAAGCAACCTAAATGTCCATCAGTAGATGAATGGATAAAGAAGATGTGGTACATATACACAATGGAATATTACGCAGCCGTAAGAAAAAAACAGATCCTACCATTCACAACAACATGGATGGAGCTAGAGGGTATTATGCTCAGTGTAATAAGCCAAGCGGAGAAGGACAAGTACCAAATGATTTCACTCATATGTGGAGTATAAGAACAAAGGAAAACTGGAGGAACAAAACAGCAGCAGAATCACAGAATCCAAGAATGGACTAATAGTTACCAAAGGGAAAGGGACTGGGGACAATGGGTGGGAATGGAGGGACAAGGGTGGGGAAAAAAAGAAAGAGGGCATTACGATTAGCATGTGTAGTGCGTGGGGGACACGGAGAGGGCTGCGCAACACAGACAAGACAAGCAGTGATTTTACAGCATCTTACTATGCAGATGGACAGTGACTGTGAAGGGGTATGTGGGGGGGATTTGGTGAAGCGGGGAACCTAGTAAACATAATGTTCTTTCTGTAACTGTATATTAATGATACCAAGATTAAAAAAAAAAAAAGAATGGACTAATAGTTACCAAAGGAAAAGGGACTGGGGAGGATGGGAGGGAAGGGAGGGATAAGGGTAGGGAAAAAGAAAGAGGGCATTACGATTAGCATGTATAGTGCGAGGGGGGTATGGGGAGGGCTGTGCAACAGAGAGAAGACAAGTAGTGATTTTACAGCATCTTACTACGCAGATGAACAGTGACTGTGAAGGGGTATGTGGAGGGGACTTGGTGAAGGGGGGAACCTAGTAAACATAATGTCCTTCATGTAATTGTAGACTAATGATACCAAAATAAAAATAATAAAAAAACAAAAACCCTATTAGTTAAAAAGTAAGGTTCTTAACATACTGTTTAACAAACAGACAATAACTCAGCTCACCTTGGGAGCAAAGCAGGCAGTCTTGAGTGACATGCTTCCAGACCAGGAAACTGCTATCCTTGGAGGAAATCAGAGCGGTAAATTTCTTGTAAATAACCCAGAAGACTAATAAGAAACGTAGTGTCTCTTCAAAGATACACATTTTTGGACCGCTTAGCAGGTGTACATCCCTAGCCCTTTGTCTCTCAACCACCCATAAAACCCCTAGACAACGCACCAACCCGGGCCTCTTTTGTCCCCTCCTGGTGTGAGCTAGTAGCTCTGTACTCTCACTTTATCTCTAAATAAAAGCCTCTCACTTGCTCTCCTACCTTGAGTGTTTGTGAAGTTCATTCTTCAACTCCACAAACAACAACCCTAGCATCAAAGGGGCACAACAATTTTCAATCATAATGTAGGCTGGTCACAGAGAATAAAGCCAATGATTCTGTAACAACCTTCTTATCAACATAAGTTGATAGTATCTGTGCTAGTGGGAGTAAGGATTTAATAATATGGGTAACTGTTGAACCACTGTGCTGTATACATGAAACTAAAATGAGACAGAATATCAATAAAAAGGATTAATAAAACTAAAAGCTTGTTCTTCGCAAAAACTAATAAAATAGCAAACCCACAGCAAGAATGATCAGGAAAGAGTATAAACAACATTAGGAATGAAAAAGAATAGTTATCACAGACTTAAGAGTTTTTTAAGCAAAACAGATTACTCTGAGCAACTGTATGCAATCCATATGAAAAGGTAAATGAAATGGAACATTTCCTAGAAAGATGGTTTGCCAAAACAAACTCGAGAAAAAATGGAAAATCTGAATAAGCCTATAAAAGAAAGCAAATCAATAGTTACCCTACTCACAAAAATAATACCAAAACACCAGGCCCAGACAGTTTAACAGGCAGTTCTGTCTTAGATACAATGTTTCAGAAAATAGAAAAGAAGGGAAAGCTCTTCAATTGATTTTATGATACCAGTAAACTCTTAAATGACAGACAAGAACAGTGAAAAGTAATGAAAATTATGTGCCAATCTCACTTATGAAAATAGAGAGAAAAATTCTAAATAAAATGTTAGCAACTCAGACTTTAGAAGGCAATATCTCATGACCTCAAGAGCATATCCCGGTAATACAAGTGTAAATAAATTCTAATCTAATCTTTTCATGTAAATCACCACATTAACACATTAAAAAAGAAAAATCTGTGATCACCTCAGTAGATACAGGAAAAGCAATTGATAAAAGTTTTTATACCCAATTCATGATCCTTTTTTAATCTCTTAACAAATTAGAATGGAAGGAAACCCCCGAGGACATAAACCAGTTTTGAGAATTATCTCCAGTAATGCCCCTTGGGTGCCATTACTGGCATGTGAAACTAAGCAGGTAGAGAGTCCGCCCAGTGCCTGCCTGGCTGCATTCACTCACTGCTGCTGACCACAGGCTGCTGTGTCTCCTCTTCTTCCCTGTTCTGAACAAAACTTCTTGGGCTTGTCCTACACCTGCCTCCCCACTGGCCATTTGCTGGGGGTGGGGTGGTCTGGGTTTGTCTCCTGATTTCATAAATCAGAGATGACACGGACCTCCATCAGGACCTGAAGGAGAGCTTGCGCATCACCACATCTGGAATTTGATCTGAAGATAGTGACTAGATGTGACCTAGTGTGTGTCCCTACATGTGGGTGAGGAAGATAAAATAGACATTTGGCAAAGATAAGGGCAGACTGTGGCAAAAACTGCCTGGCTGTTCACAAACCTTTCTTCTTCCTTCTGGGTACAAGGGGTACTAGAGAATCCGGCCTTCTTCACAGTTACACGTGGTGAGATGACTGAGTCCTGGCGACTGGAATGAAGGCATACGTGGTGTGCACCACTTCTGCCCTGACTCATAAAATCCTGTATGTGACCCTCCACATTCTTTCGTACGCTAGGAAGCTACTAGATGGAAAAAAGTTGGGTCCCTTCTGTGATCATTTAAAGAACTGACCACTCATCAAAAACACAGGAATCGACACTTAAGCAAGCAAGAAACTTATTTTTGGAGACAGAGATTGAGATTTTGATGCCTGTTGTAGCAGCTCGTATTATCTTAATTAATAGAAGTATTTAAAACCTACATCAGACTTAAGGTGAAATGTTAAACTTGTTCCTTTTACAGTCAGAAAATGAAGACTGTTCAGTGACCTCCCCTTTCAGTGGGTGCTGGACGCCCTAGCAAGTACGGGGATGTGACTGACTGGTGGGTATGGATGGATGTGGGGAGAGGGGAGGCGCACGCAGACAGCATAAGATTGAAAAGGAAAAACAAAAATGTCATTATTTATTCTGTATGTAAATATGCAGAAAATCCGAGAGTTTCTAAAGACACACTATTAAGAATGATTTTTTTAACACATTCCCACGTTGACAGATAGTAATCGCACTACTTGAGGTAAGGATTTAATAATATGGGTAACTGCTAAACCACTGTGCTCTATACTTGAAACCAGTATAACATTGTATATCATCAATACTTCAAATTAAAAAAAGAATAAAAGAGACTGGAGATTTTGACAACCAATACAGAAACGTCACTTGTGATCTTATATAATAGCAACAAATAATTAGAAAATGTAATCTTTAAACAATATACAATTTATAATAGCACAAAAAACACAACGTATTAAAGAATAAATCTAACAAAAAGGTATGCAAGCGTTTTATAGAGAAAATATTATGTTTACCAAAGACACTTCAAATACTTATATAAATAATTAGATGTGTTATGTTCATGACTAGGAAGGCTCAATATCCAAAAGAGAAAACTTCTACACCATATTAATATACAAATTTCATGCCATTCCAATCAAATCTAACCAAATGCTAATGAGAACAAGAATAGCTAAGACAATCAGGGGAGTTGGAAATGGTAGGATTGATCTTAAGATTTCTTACAAAGCTATAGTAATTAAAACAGTTGTATTTCTACAGGGATGAATAAATACACCAATGAAACTGAGCAGCAACGAAGTCAAAACAGACCTACATACAAATGGGAGCCAGATACATACCACAAGAGGAAGTCCTCAAAACAAATCAGGGAGAAAATACACACAACTCAATCAATGGTTCTAAGACAATTAACTTTCCATATTAAAATATGATAAAGTTAGAGTAAAAGTATAAAACCTTAAGAGGAAAACATAAAACATCTTGAAAATTCAGGGTAAGAAAACTTAAACAAGTGACTAAAAATACAAACCATTAAGGAAAGACAAATATATCTGCCCTCAGAGGGATACGTATTTGTACTTGCTCGCGTACAGTAGGCACACAAAGAAAGTCTGGAAGAATGCACAAGAAATGAGTAAAAGTGCTGGAGGGGTGACAGATGGGGAACAAGAGAGGAGATCATTTCCTTTATACTTAAGAGTACTGTTAACCATGTGAGTATAGTACCTATTTAAAAGTACATTTTTTAACATCTATATACCAGCAGATACCATAAGCAAAGTGAAAAGACAGGCCATAATCTGAGGCAAGATGTTTATAGTCATGTAACAAAGTATTCATATCCAGACTACTACTAAAGAAATTCTTAACAAGAAAACACAATCCAATAAAAACTGGGCAAAGAAATGAACATGCAAATCATAGAAGTGAAACCTGATGGCCAATAAAAAATTGAAAGGTTACTCAATTCCATTAATAATCAGGAATGCTATTTAAGTTTACACAGTAATACAATTTCACCCTCCTAAGTGCGGGAGTAATTAAGTCCAGTAATACCCACTGTTGATGAGTGTTGTGGAAACAGGGACTCATACACTTCTAAGTGGAAGTGCAAACTGGTACTACCACTTTGGAGAGCAATTTGGCAAAAACTAATTAAGTTAAAGATGTGTACATCCTGTAATCCAGCACTACAATTATAACTATATACCCTAGAGAGACTCTAATGTATATGCACAAAGAAACATTTAAAGAATGCTCATAGCACCACTGTTTATAATAAACACAAATGGGAAACAACCTAAATGACCATCAGCAAAAGAATAAATTGTGGTATATTTACAGCATGGATTGTTAAGTGAACAAATTAGAGCTACATGTATTAACATGGATAAATCTCAAACACAAAGTGGGTTCTACATCTTGAGTATTGTAAATATTGCTACAATAAATACAAGATATGGAAGCAATATAAGTGTCCATCAGTAGATGAATAAAGAAGTGGCACATATATTCAAAGGAATATTATTCAGCCATAATGAAGAATGAGCTCTTGCTATTCGTGACAACATGGATGGACTGAGAGGTTATTATGCTGAGTGAAATAAGTCAGACAAACACCACATATAATTTCACTTGTAGGTAGAATCTAAAAAACAAAACAAACAAATGAACAAACAAAACAGTAATAGACTAATAAACACAGAGAACAGACTGCTGGTTGCCATAGAGGAGTTGGGAGAGGAGGGGGTGAAACACCTGAAGGGGATAAAGAGGTACATACTTCCAGTCATAAAATAGTCATGGGGATGGAAGGATAGCATAGAGATTACAGTCAATAATACTGTAATTTCTTTGTGTGTTTTGACAGATGGTACCTGCACTTATCATGGTGAGCATTTAGAAATCTACATAATTATTGAATCACAGTGTTGTGCATCTGAAACCAATATAATATTATATATCAACTATATTTCAATTAAAAAAACAAGGTTGAAGAGGGGAAAAACATGGTGGCATGAGAAGTTTGGTGGCAATCTCCCAAAACCACATATATTTTGAAAATAGAGCAAGTACAACTAACTATTCCTAAAACAGTGACCACAAGTAACAGTACACCAGCCAGTCTACATCTGGGAGAAGCAAACATCTCACAGAAAAGGGTAAAGTAAAAAAAACCCCGCCACCCAGGGGAACCAAACACTCCCCCGACCCCAGCTCACCAGTGAGAAGAGGAGAATCAGAGTGGGGAGGGAGTGGAAGCACAGGGCTGCTAAATACCCAGCCCTAGAAATCTACCCTGGGAGCACACACCCACACTGCAGGGTGCTCTGGAGATCAGAGGGGCTGAAAAGCAAAGTCCGAGACTAAGACTGTGAACAGGTTCCCACAACAGGATGCCCTGGGACAAAAGAATAGCAGGTGCTTTGAAAGACTTCTCACCAGTCAGAAGGCTGCTAAAGGGGCAAGAGTTTAGCAGAAGGAACAGGTGCACAAAATCAGCCTGGCACACTCAGCCCAGCAGGTTGGGAACTTTCAGGAGCTTCAGGGGCTTCATCCCCCAGATTGGCAACGCAGCCCCAGGTCCCTCACTGCCATAAGTAGCCTGCCACTCTTTCCTCCCCGCCAGTACCTGCACACAATCCCACTGTCCATGCCATTACTACAGACAAGCATGAGAGCAGCCCCGCCTACAGCAACTACACAGTTTAACACAAAGGCTTCTCCCTGCGCGTGACCAACTGGCCCAGACAGTGGAGACAGGCATGGTGAGTGGGAAGCACCAAAGGGCTTTGCCTTTCCTATAAACAACCACATCGCTGGCCAGCAACCGCCGCCATCTCCCTAGGCCATCCCAAGGGCCACCAGCCAAAGGCAGTTTAGGGGATCAACCTAGAGGCCACTCCCGGTGTGTGACTGACTGGCACAGACAGCAGAGACAGGCATGGTGACCGGGAGGCGTAAAAGGGCTATGAACTCGTGGCAGATTCCCGCGCTGTTCACCTGACACCCCCACCATCATCTCAGGCCATCCCAAGGGCCTCCCTGCCAATGGCAGCTTAGGGGATCAACACAGAGGCTGCCCCCTGCATGCAGCTTACCGGCACAGACAGCAGAGACAGGCACTGTGACTGGACCAGGAAGCAGGAGAGACTTTGTCCTCCAAGCTGACACCCACGCCACTCACATACGATGACTCCCATCGCTCCAGGACTATGAAAAGGCACAAGAACCCTCTTCAATCCAAAATTCCTGAAACACCAGAAAGAGGGCTCGGTGAGATGAAATAACCAGTCTTCCTGAAAAATAACATCACAATGTTGCTCATGTGAAATCTGAGCATACGATTGTATGCCAATGATACCTTAATTAATAAATAATTAAATAAATAAAACAAAGTTGATTTGAAATGTAAATTACATATAGATATGCACAATATGATGTCATTAATATACAGTTTTTAAAACATGGAAAATATAATACATTATCTGTTGATACTTTCATATGTAATGATTGCACAAAAGCATGATAAATATAACCAAAATAACCCCATCAGTGGTTTCCTTAGGAGCGGTAGTGAAGAGCACAGGATAAAGGAAGTCCATGTAAGAGACTTCAACTGTATCTGTGACATCCTACCTTTTATTTTTTAATCTAAAGGAAATGTGGCAAGATATGGATATCTGACAGGCCGGAGTAGTAGACAACAGGGTACATCAGTGTTTGCTATACACGTCTCTATTCTCTTCTATATAATGAACACATTTTTTAAGTTAGATGCAGACTGTAAATAATTTAAGGATTTTGAAAGAATTCCATCCTCTGCACTTTACTATATATCCTATTTTAAAAATTAACTCATTGCTATACTTATTATTTAAAGGGCAACTAACCAAGTATATACCATAAATTGTAATAATCTATTCTTTAAAACAAATAAGGCTCTGGATGTAGCTATAATTTTCTAAACTTTTTTTTAACAAACAAAAATTTGTTTCAAAATTTGAAAAAGGAAAGAAAAGAGAAAAAATAATGAAGTTTCAGTTTCAAGATGATAAAATAAATGAAGGCTACAGCCTTCTCCTCCTGCAACAATACCACAAAAACACTTGCAAAATCTTTTAATAACCAATATATATTTGTGTTCAAAACAAGAAAGGAAACTCTAGTTGACCACAAAATGTGAGAAAACGCTGAAAGACAAAAAAGGGACAGACTGAGAGACGGAGTTAGACGGGGAGAGAGAGAGAAAAGGAGAGAAGGAGAACTGAGAGAATGAAGAGGGATGCCATTGGCCCAGATATAAAACAATGCAGGTGCCCCCAAAAAAGAAAATAGTGTCAACACGGAAGATGCTTCGTGCTCATGGTAGAAAACATAGCCAGACAAGGCTTGGGTCACTGGGACTGACTAGCAGGGACGCTGAAACAAGAACACAGACGTAATCCTGCACCTCCCCACCTCCATCCCCAGTGAGCCAAGAGTCAGCAAGAAGGAGTCTGCCTCCAGGGAGGAGCAGTGCATGTGATGCTTGGGTAATAAAGACAAGGTGGTATCCCAAAAGGACACTAGTGGAAAGAGAACCAGGCTCCCCCCTGCCCATCAGCTCAGCCCCCACGATACCCTTCCTGATACAAGCAGCAGTGGCGGTTCCCACACATTCCGACAAACGCCCTGTGCAGACAGCAGACAGACACTACGGGACGTACAATTAAAGGTAAGTGCACAGTGACGGGCCACCCAACTGCACAACCGTGCGGGAGAGACAAACTTAGCAAATAGGAAACCTAACTCAAAGGGAATAGAGTTAGTAGAACAATTCGGACAGGAGTTTTTATCCTAAGAATATTTTACATACTTTGAAAACTAAGAGGATAGCAAATTAAGAAGAAGGTTATGAAAACACACCAATCTAAATAAAAATTGAGCTGTTGATAGTAAAAAGACTCAATAAAAGGGCTGAGTTGCAGAATAGACAAACCTAAACAATGAACCAGAGGGGCAGAAACACTTTCAAAACAGGGCACCAAGGAATTGAAAGATAATGGAAACTACATTAAGAAAACTCATGAAAAATAAACATTAAACATCTTCCACAGCTGAAGAGAGATATGTGTCTGCAAAATGAAAGGGTCCACTAGCACTAAAATGAATAAATCACCCACACATGTACACACCAGCCCTACCAGATATACATTGTAAAGCCCTTCTGATAAAACAGCATGGTACTACGCCTGCCTCGCCGGACGGGCCAATGGGAGAGAAGAGCCAGAAATATGGAAACGTAGCCAACATCAAGGCAGTAGCTCAAATTGGTGAGGAAAGGAAAGAATGGTAGCGGCACACTATACAGTCATAGAAAAGAAGGCAAAACTGGATTGGTTCCTCACACCAAGCCCAGAATAAATTCCAACCTGATCAAAGGGCTAAAAATAAAAAGTGAAACCACAGAAGTATTAGGGAAAAAAATGGGTGAATATCCAGCATGACTGAAAAAAAGTGTGGAAAATGTCCCTTACTACAACCCAAATCCAGAAACAAAGAAAAAACTAAGACTACAAGTCAGACTTTAATGACAAAAAAAATCAATAGCTCCTATGTGCTAGCACTAACAAATTATAATACATAGTAGGAAAAGAAAGGTATCAGTACATTATGTACTTGGAATATAACTGATAAGAAATGTGCAAGAAATAGTACAACTATAAGACTTAACTAGAAGATAATAAAAAGTGACCTAACTGGAGAAAGAACTCATTTTTGAGAGGAGAAGGTTATAGCAAAGTTATCAATTCTCTCTCAAATAAACTATAAAGTCAATGCAGTTGCAATTTTAATATCAACCAGATTTTTCAAGGAATTATAGAAGGTAATTCCAAAATGTATATGAAAATATAAATACAAAAATCACTTTGAAAAAAGTTTAGCAAGTTCTTACAAAATTAAACAGAGCCTTACCATATGATCCAGCAACTGTGCTCCATATTTACCCTCAGGTGTTGAAAACTTATCTCCACATAAAAACCTACCCACATGTTTATAACAGCTTTATTCATAACTGCCAAAACTTGGAAGAAACCAAGGTGTCCTTTGCAGGTGAATTAATAAATTGCAATACAACCAAATGATAGAACATTATTTAGTACTAAAAAAAATAAGTTATCAAACCACAAAAAGAAGTGTAGGAAAATTAAATGTTTTACTAAGTGAAAGAAGCCAATCTGACAAGGTTACACACTGTATAAGTCCAACTATATGACATTTTGGAAAAGGCAGAATCATGGAGACAGTAAAAAAGTCTGTGGTTGCCAGGATTTTGGGGGGAGGGTGGGATGAAAAGATGGGTCACAGATGATTTTTAGGGCAACAGTGGACACATGTCATCACACATTTGTCCAAACCCAAAGAATGTACAGCACCAGGAGTGAACCCTAATGTAAACCGTGGTCTTGGGTGGTTCCAAGGTGGCAGGTGAAGTTCATAGAATCTAACAAATGCACCACTGGTGGGTCTGTTGATCATGGGGGAGGCCGTGCATGTGCGGGGGCCACGGGCGTGCGGGAAACTCTGTACCTTTCCCTCAACTTTGCTAAGAACCTTAAACTGCTCTAAAGCTTCTCTAATAAATGCTTTTTAATTTTTAAACATGTAAACATAGAAAAGTACTAAAACCATTTTGAAAAAGGGGGAGCTTGGCCTTGTGAACATCAAACCGTGTAGAACTAGAAGAATGAACAGTGTCTGTATTACAGAGAGGCCGGCGGAGCAGCAGACTGTCAGGGAGGCCAGAAAGGGATCCATGCGTGTGACAGACATTTCAGGTCCGAGGGAGGAAATCGGGCCTTTTAACAATGGGACTGTGGTAACCGATTCTCCATAGTGGGGTAAGAAATTACATTATGTCCCCAACCACTTTTCTCAAAAATAAATTACAGATACATGAAAAACCTAAACATGCAAAAGACTCAAAACCTTAGAAGAAAATGTGAAGTTAGAGAAAGTCTTCTTAAGCAAATCACAGCTCTATATATAAATAAAAAATGATCAATTGGATTAAAAATGTAGAAGTCTGAATGGGAAGACAACATAAACCATGTGAAAAGTGATGTTGCCTATTGGAAAGTACATGTGTCATACACATATAAAGATCTCCTAGGAACAAAAATCACCCAATAGAAAAAAAGAGATGAGCTAATCCTCCTAAAAGGAGAAAAAGAGAGATAATTCATTTAAGACAAAACCCATGGACAACAACATGAAAATGTCATCTGCCCCTTGCTTCTTCCAGCTTCTAGTGGCTCCTGGCGTTCCTTGGCTTGTGGCCACCTCACTGCCACTTCGGTCCCTTTGCCTTTTCTTCTGTGCAGTAAAACCTCCCTCTCATAAGGATACCTCTGATCACCCCTGGGCACACCCGGACACTGTGGGGCCTCTCCCCACCTCGAGGATCCTTGATCCTTAACTTGATTACATTGGTAGCCACATAAAGTAATATTCATCCTTCGTCATATAAGGTAATATTCAGTTTCCAGGGTTTAGGATGTGATTATCTTTGTGGGAGGGAGGGGGCATTATTCAACCTACCACAGCTACTTGTCCCCATTTCCTTGGTGTAGAGTGGAGTTAATAATTACTATCTGATAAGGTTGTTGAGATAACAAGTGACTACGTACGTGTAAAGCACTTAGAACAGTGCCTGACACACCGTAACTGCTCAAGAAATAGTGCACACCACTATTAGTAGTTAGAGTAGTAGGAGTGAAGGAATTTTTAAGACACAAAAGCATACAGGTAGAAACGACTGATTTTAAAAATTCAACTCCATTAACATTTAAATTATCTATAAAAAAGAACTCTATACTTAAAGTGAAAAGATAAACTTCAAACTGGAAGAAGATATTTGCAACGCATTAATGAAATATTAGAGTCTAGCACATATAAAGAATTCCTATTAATCAGTAAGAAAAATACAACCCTATAAAAAAAACAGGCAACAGATTTAAACAGGCAATTCACAGAAAGGAAAAAATAAATGACCAGTACATATGAGGTCATGTTTAATCAGGGATATGCACTTAACACTGCAGTGAGATACCGTCTCATTTCTTTCAGGTTGGCTAAACAAGAAAACATCTAACCAGGCACCAATGTTGGCAGGGACAGAGAGCAAGGATAAGAACATAAATGGTTACAACGAATTTGGAGATCAGTCCATGCAGCATGTTCATCAATGCTGATACCGTGTTTCATCAAATCTAACCAAACACTGATGGCAAAGTGCAGCACTGTTTGTGTACCAACAAAAGAACAACCCTGTGAAATAACTTTAAGACATCATGAATCAGAGATGTTAGAGTGAGAAAAAAAGGTACATCCTAGACTATCTGAAATACAGCAATAGTGAAAAAATTGGAAATAACCTAAATGTTTATTCCTCACAGAAATGGCTCAGTAAAATGCACTATACATACACGGTGACATTCTTATAGCAGTAAAAGGGAATAGATCACACACCAAAAGATACTACTGAATGAAAACAACAAATGCAGAATCATATCATACAACATGTTCACACACACACATCACACCAAACTTTTCAAAATTACCTTTTGTGGTAGATGGAACACATCAATGCCTCATTTTTTCGTACCTCCCTGAATCCATGACCTTTTGCAACACCTGCCCATACTGACTCTGGGTTTGCTATGTGACCTGCTTTGGCCAAGGGGGCAGTAGAAAACCGGACACAAGCAAAAGATTCAATAAACACTTAAGATGCTGCTCCACAGACTCTCTCAGCTGAACATAGGCAAACCTAGGAAAGCGTAAGAACACTGTCTGACATGACCAGAATAGCAGTTACTAAGCCTAGGTAAGACAAAGTTCTTAAACAATCATGGGTATGGTTTTGGGAAAATGGAATCAGATGCACAGAAAACCCACAAAGCTTTTGAGAAGGTTGTATTATCCTAAGTGCCTCTGGGCTGGGTTGAAATTATTCAAAATGTGCAGTGACCTATGGATAGGAAAAGATGAGAAACTGCTCATAGAGCATGTTTTCTCTTCAGGAGTGACCAAGGCAGGAAGTGGAAAAGGGAGGGTGGTGCCAAGGCTTTGGAAGATGATGAATCAAGGCACATTCACCACCTCTGAAGCAGCAAGTACCTAGAAGCTAAGACCCACCAAAAATAGGGGAACCTGGCAACATTTTTCCCACCTGATTCTAGGATTGCTACAGACAGTGAGGCAATATTCCTCCCATTCTTCCCCTTTTGAATGAGAGCATCTATTGCTGTGGTCCTGTCCTTGTCTCACCACAAGAAAAGGTGGGGGTGGGGGGCAGCTGTGACCTGTCTTTAGTTCACAGGGCCCAGACCAAGAGAAGTTGCATCCAGGGAACCACATACAGATCTGATTATAAAGCATGAGATCTTAGGCTCCAAGTATAAGGACACGACTGGAAAATCTTTGGGGATCCTGGAATGGGGGAAAGCATATTTTGCATATGGGAGGCATGTGACTAATTGCAGCCAAAGGGGGACCATGGTAGACTGGTTCTATAATGGCCCCCATTTCATGCCTCCTTATACCTACGCCTTTTAACAGTGCCCTCGCACACTGATGGTGGCCTTAACCACATGACTTGCTTTAGCTAATGGGACAGCAGCAAACTGGACACAAGCAGAGACTTAAAAAATGGCTTACATGTTTGTTTCCTTTGCTGGGCTTCACAATGAGAACATTCCTGGAAAACCCTAATGGAAGCGAGCAGTCATTCCAGCGCAGGCCACCCAGACCGACCAGGCCACAGCTAGGCTGGCACACCCACCCCCTACTAAGTTTGGGGGCAGTATGTTAAGGAATAGGATGGTACTCGGAGTACATTAGCCTTACTTGTAAATTTTCTTTTAAAAAAATGAGTAACAGAATTATTGGTGTGACTAAAGATTAATTTTATTTAGTGGCAAAGGCTACAAACAGGTAACTCTAGGAAGAGTAAATACAAATGCTGAAAACCTTTGAAAAGATGCTTAGTCTCAAAGGCAGATCTATTTTCGCTCAAATTGACAAAAAAAAAGGTCAATAACTTTAATATTTACCAAGATATGGGGAAACAGGCACTCAAAGGAGTGCTGGGGGAAATATAAACAAGCATGGCCATTTCATCCATGTCTGACTGTCCTAACATCAGAAGCTTCCATTCTTCTCCTACATTCAGAACCAAAAAGCACCAAACAATACCATGCCTCCCTACCCACCATCCACCAGACTAATACGCAACTCTCAAAATAAAAAACAGACATGAAGAGACATTTCACCAGAAAGGATATACAGATGGCGAACAAGCACACAAAAAGATGTCCGGCATCATTAGCCATGAGGGAAACGCAAATGAAGACCACAGCGAGCTACCACCACGCCTATTTGAACAGTAACATAAACAGTGACATTGCCAAATGCTAACAAGAATGTAGACAAAGTGTGTTTCTCATACATTGCAGGTGGGAATGTGAGGTGGTACAGCCACTCCAAAAAGCAGTTTGGCAATTTCTTATCAAACTAAAAATTGATTTATCATATGATAAGCAATCCCAGAGAAATAACAATTTATATCCACACACTACTTAAATATGATTGTTCAGGACAGCTTTCCTCATAACAGCCGAACACTGGAAACCAAACACCTCCCTTAATAGGTGAATGGTTAATTCATGATACATGGAAAGAACATTACTCATCAAAGAAAAGGAAGGAACTACTGATACACACAGTAACTTGGAAGCACCTCTAGGGCATCATGCGGGTGAAAAAAGCCAATCTCAAAAGGTCACATCTTAAAAGAGATTCCATTACATAACATTGTGAAAATGACAAAATCACAGGGCCTGTTCCCGCCAGGCAGCTCTAGGAGAGAAGCTACTGCCTGCTCATTCGGGCCGCCGACAGACTTCAGTTCCCTGCAGTTGTAAAACAGGTTGCTTTTCTTGCTGGCTACCAACTGAGAGCCACCCCCGTTTCCAGAGGTCACTGCCTTCTCGGCTCATGGCCCCTCCTCCATCTTCAAACCCGGCACCTGCCCCCCTCTCACATCACCCCTCTCTTACCTGTCCTTCCACCTTCTTCTTTCACTGTTCAGGACAAGTGATGGCTGGGCCCGCAGAACGCAAAATAATCTCCCACTGCAAGCTCTGCACCTTGAATCACATCTGCAGAGTCCCTCTGCCACTGAGTCCGATGCAAACGCAAAGAGCCTTTACTCGAGCGCTCGAGCTCAATCTCCTACGCGCACCGAAGCCAGACGCCGGAAAGACGAGCAAGTTTCGAAAGCACAGATTTTATAGGGGTCTAGGGGCAGTTGGTGGGGTGATGGGTGTGGCCTTAGCTGATTGGCTGGGGAGGGTCAGGTCTTGGTGCGCAGGTTGCTGGGCATGGTTTGACCGGGAATGGGCGTGGCTTGAGCGGGAAACTTCTTGGTCAAGATGGAGGACACAGAGCAAACTGGAGGTGGTCCTGTCGCCTAGGAGTCATGTAGGGGTCATACTTATTCATGATGGAGGACACAAAATGGAGGCGGTCCCGGTCTTTTCTTTCATGGACATCTTAGGGAAAGAAGGACATTATTCTACCACAACCATGAGGCAGTTTTAAAAATGAAGTGGACTCTGGGTACCAACATGGCTGGATCACCAAGCTATATTTTTAACTGAAAAACACAAGCTGTAGAAAGATATGTGGTATATTACCTCTCATGTTTTCAGCACATAGACACACAATGCTTCACATGTAGACACACAAATCCTACAGATTTCCTGGGTCAGTGTGTATGTATGCAGGTGCACGAATGAAGGTCTAGAAGGACATACGCCGAACTGGGTACCACAGCAACCCTTAGGAAAGTGGGGAAAGAGCCAAGACCGGGCAGGTCAAAGGGGCCTGCAGCCTTTTTTATAAGATTTTCCTTTTCAAGTAAGGATATATTTATGAATGTACTATTGGGGTAATTAAAATTATATTTTTTAAATAATAGTTTATAACAAAATCCTCATCAACCACTGTGAGGAGCCAAGCACAGATAGATCCTCTTACTGTATTCCACATTAATAAGTCAAAGTTTTGTAAGTTTTATTCTGTATAAAAGGGAAAGAAGGACCAAGGAAAATAGCTTCAGAAACACGTAGTCTGAGAGATGTCAGCCAGAATGAACACACTGACTGGCGTGGCCCGGCACCTCCAGAGCGAGCTTAAATGGTCTGCCCTCAAAGTAAGCCCATTGATGTCCTCTGCCAAGGTTAAAAAACTCCCTTCATTTTCAAAGCTGTACCCCAGATTATGGCTCTGCCCAGAGAGCCCGTACCTCGCAGCCTGGCCCAAGAGCTACCCTCCCACCAGAGGAGTAAAGTGCAGCTGTGCCCGTACGGCAGCCCTACTGACAATGCCAAGGGGCCCTGGGCCAACGGAAGCCCAGCACCTCTTCAGAGAGAGATACACAGAGAACAGAATGGACACTCAGAGGGTGAGGAAGGCGCTTCAGGGCGCTTGGCTTCTAGCCTAGTGACTTACCATATAGCCAGCTACACACATGGGCACACACAGATAGGGAGAAAGCTGCTCTGTCCCGAGGCCCTGGACCCCAGGCAAGTCCCACTGTCTCTAACGCCCATGAGAAGAGAGAAGCCATTATATCTCTTATCTTGCAAATTCCAATTCCAAACCTTGGCCCTGAGTACAAGCCCCAAGTTTCTACCAAGAAATTTACAAATCAAAGGTCAGGAGAACACCCAGGACAAGGGAAGGGCCGTCACCCCAAACCCAGGTGGTGACAGCACAATGCGCCCATTTGCTCCAGTCCCCCATCCCAGAACCCTAATGCCCTGCTGCCTCCAGTCTTTGCCCACCCGGTACCTTGATTTGGATCATTTGTTCTCTGCATCACCCACTGCGTCACCCACTCAGCACCCACTCATCACCCACTGCATCACCCACTCATAAGAGGAACCTCACACCTTTCCAGACCAACTGAGTTACAGATGAAGCAAAATGCTTCCTGAAGAGACTGCTCTTTGGGAAAACGCACTTTAGTAGGCCAATGTGGGGTCTAGCGCTAAGTCATACGTATCACAAGTGGCAAGCAGCGGCACCTGACACACACATCCTCTTACAATTCTTTCCACAAATAACCCTGTGCAGTAGGGTTGTAGGTCATGGAGCTGGTCAGAGACTGGCAGGATTTTGACTCCAAAATTTTCAAAATATGACACAAATCACAAATGTTACAGTGGAAAAAGAGTGACAAATTTGATTACATGATCATTGAAATTTATCTATGCCCACAAAAAGAAAGTTGAAAAACCTCAAAAATATATATAACATATACAACAAAGACTAATTTATCAAGACTCACAAAAATCAATAAGAAAAACTCAGCTTAATAGGAAACTGAAATACAGATGTAAACAATTGACAAGAAGAAACATAAAGCAAGCCAATTTCCACTGCCTATTTTCCTGCCTCCGTGCCTATCCTGGTTTCAGCAGGATGATGGCTACCAAGACAAAAAAATCATCTGCCCTTTGACTGAGTAGTTCCACTACTAGGATTTACTCTGTGAACTGATTGCAAAGCTTCCCCCCAAAATATATACAAAATCGTCATAGCACTGTTGGTAAGAGCAAAACCAAAACCAACAGGAGTGACCATCAGGTGGACTAACAAAATGCAATATATTCAGAAAAGGACCGCTAGGCAGCTATGAAAAAGGGTGGGATAGATTTGTTTTGACTGACAAAGAAAATCTCTAGGCTTAATTATTATTTGGGAAAAAAAAGCAACATGTAGAAAAGTATAATCCTTTTTGAGTTTAAAAAAGAATCTAGCTCCATATATGCAAGTATGTGCCTAATTTTTCCCCCAGGGAATCCCTGAGAAACTGTAACAGTTATCTATGAGGACAGGGTAGAGCAACAAGGCTCAGAGCTTTTCTGTTTTCCCTTTATGTAGCTTAAGTTTTCTAAAAATGTCTTTCTTTTTCGATAATAGCAACAGGATTTTTCTGGATGGGAAGATCACGGCCTAATGCTTTCCTTCCTTGCAGCTCCCTACATTCGAAGAGCAATGGCCTGTTAAAGAATATAAATACATCATCAGGAGAGGTTTTGAAGGTCGGCTTGGCATCCAGCAGCAGAGGCAATTTGCCTCGTTCCTGCTGCCTCCGCCCAAGTCTCAGCCCAGGAGCTCTAACAACCCACAGGACCCGTGCTCTCTTCTCCACGGCATCTCCCAGCCCACTCTCATGGCACCGGCCTCCAGGTAGCACGAGCATTGCCGTGACCCACCCCGCCTGGGACGGGCAGAACAGCCAAGAGCCCTCCAGAATGGCTGGGTCCTGACCGCGGGCAGCCAAAAGAGAACCTCACTCCTTGCACAGAGGAGCCTGCTTCCTCCCTGGTGGAGGAACAGCTCCCGTCCCTGCTGGTGGCTGGTGTCAGGAGTCAGACCATGAAGAGTCTTCAGGGACAGACAACAGGACACAGGCTCTTCCAGGCGGGTTTGAGGGCCAGAGACATCGGATTTTTTGGGCTCCCTTTGCTCCCCTCTGGTAAATGTAAAATCCATGACTGAAACCCACTTCCCTCGAAAGACCCCCATCAGCTGCTTGGGCACCTCCTTCACTCTAATTCCGCAGTCTGATTGTGACACAAATTGATTTTTCTGGAAATCACAGATATTAGCTGACTCTCCATGCTCCCTTGCATCAGACACGATTGAACTGCAGGCTGGACTGACGCCCTGGTTCTGGAGCTCCCAACCAGCCTACCTGGCCTGCGTGTGGCACTTTGATGGAATCTGATGATCAGATCTGCATCTCCCACTTCAGACATGAGCCCCAAAGGAAGTGGTCTTGATTCTACATGCCCCCTTGTTTTCAGCTCCTAGGACTGTGGGAAAATTTTCTTTCCACCCTAGACAGTGTTACTGACTGTGAAGCCCCCCACGCCCTGATCCTCTCATATCCTCCACCTAGGCATCTTCACAAACTCCTGGCAGTGGCCAGGTGCCAGCATGCAGGCCCCAGCCCTCAGGGGGAGACAGAGCCGGCCAGAGGAGCCCACTGTCTGCAGAGGGGTCAGGGCACAGAGGCAGGGGCTGAAGGGGCCGCCAGCTGTGGCTCATCGCACAACCAGTGCACTAAAGGGCTCTGGCGGCCAAGCCACAGTGGAGCCATTTGGGGTTAAGAGGATTCATCCCTACAAGCCACACTGCCTTTGAGGCCGCAGCCTCAGGTCAGGGCTCGCAAGCCTAGCCCGCACAGCCACTGAGGCAGGACAAGGGCACTGAGGAAAACTGGGCCTTCACAGCAGAGCCGATCCTCCGCCTGAAGCCTGGCCCCTTTGCACGCAGATGCCACAGTAGCCACTGGGAAACCCCCAGAGAAGAAAAGGGGGCGCACAAGGAAAACCGATGTGTCTGTGAAACTGAACTTTTTTTTCCTTTTTCTTAGCCAGAGAAGCTGGAGCGGGGGTGGCAGAGGCCAACACAGGGCTGGAGAGCAGGCAGGAGGCACAGAGGAGGAGCGGGGCCGAGCTGGTGCGGTCAGCTGCCCCATGGTGACTCGGGGAGAGGCGCACGGACAACCGAGGAAGGGGCCGGGGCAGAGGCTTGCTGTGCCCACCCAACACCCGGCCCCACCTTCCGTCCTCCGGGAGCCAGGTGTGCCAGGGCTTGGCTCCCGGTCGCAGCTCCCAGCCTGAAGTCAGACACAGCCCCTGGGCGAGCGAGGATCAGCTCCTCTGCCACCCAGCCACCGGGCAGAAGGGTCTCCCGGACAGGAGACTGGCATGGCTAAAACCACCTAAGTCCAGAACAAGCCTGAGCAGACTCCATGGGGACTCCAGAAACACAAGAGAACTTCTGGGAGCCACTCTCAGAGGTAAATCTCTGTCAGTTTTCTCTTCAGCTTTCATCCCAGAATTTACTGATCATAGGGCCCAAGTCTAGCAGCTCACAGCGCAGGACCCCAGGCAACTCCTTCACCCTGGTGACCAAGTCCCTCATTCCAAGCACTGGAAGGGCCGCCTCCCTCTGAACGAGGTGATGGGTATGACACCAAAGCTCCCAGCCACTCTATGACTTTGAAGCCTCTGCCTCCCTTGCCCCAGGGCCCAGCCCTGACCTTAGGGAAAGGATTTGAACCCCCAACTCCCTCCATTGCCAAGGTCATAGCTTTACAGATAAAGGAGGGTTACCTGAACACAGAAAGGGCAGAGCTCTAGGAAGTTCACATGCACTCAAGTTGGTGGGGGCAGTATTTCTCAGCAACGGGAAATCTCGATTGACTTGGGCCCAGCTGAAAAGGGAAAGCCTCTGATTTGGTACAACTTCTCTCCAAGCCAACAAGCCAAGCCTGGAGCTTGGCAAGGAGACCCACAGTGAGCTGGACGCCCTCTTTGTACTGGGACCTGGACACAGCTCCTGATACCAGGAAGAAGGACCGGGATTCCTGACACAGGAGTGGAAAGCTGGGCGCACCCACCTGCCACCAGCCACTCAAGTTCAGGGAGATGCCTGAGGGAACCAGCAAAGGCAGATATGGATTTTACAGATGAGCAGCCATGCTTCTGCTGTGACAGTTCTTGTGAAGAACACTGTGAGCTCAGAATCCATAAGCAGAATTCCATTTGTTAACCAGTCAGGTGTTACACAGAAAAGGGTCCCTGTGGCTACTGGGCAATTGAATATCTTAACTTTCAGTTCCTCTTTATTGGACAAGTAACACCATGTTGATTTGATATATGAATACATAGGAATGAAATGAAATAGGGAAATACTAGTCAAGGTAAATAAGATTTTATAATGCTAGATAAATGAGATGGAGATCTCACCCTTCAATGCTTTTTTCTGTTTTGGTTCATTTTAATCATCTTCCTTTTTCTCACTTGTTTAAGAAAACCAGCTCCTGAGGCTGTTGAGAGGAAACACTGTTCCAGATGCACAGTGGAAAACACAGAAAGGCAAAGAATTCTATGGCTACCAAGAAAACCAGTTTTCATTGTCCTGAGGAGGTAACATACCTGTAGAAAAGATGGGCATTCCGGCTGCATTTGCCAAATATTCTTCAGACTTGTCCAGAACCTTCTAAAGACAACACACCAGTGAGAGAGAGTGAGGCCCTGGAAGATAAAACACTAGGGGAGATCAATAAACATTGCGTTTTACTTCCACTAACCTTTCCTAACCCCAGAGGAGCCACACCTGTACAGCGGCCGCCTCCCAGATCTACAGCCCTGGGTGTCTGGAAGATGAAGAGAAAGCTTCGGGGTCCTAATGTTCCTTTCCCCACAGGCGTGTCAGAGCTGTGCAGAGCAACTGTTGCCCTGCGAAGCCAGTGCTTCCGGGCCGCTGGAGGGGCGGGCAGGACCTGCCCCTAACAGTGAGAGGTACCAGCATGCATGAGGCCAGGAAAAGACAAAAAGTTGTCACATGGCAAACAAATGGCAGAGCCTGACTTCCGGGCCTGGCTCTTTCCCTCTACCTCTTGTCACCAGGATTTGGTGAGATTTCGGCTGAGACAGAGTGGGTGGGGAGGGTACTGGTAGACACTTCCACGAACAGCTTCCAGTGCATCCTTGGAGCTCAGAGAGCAACTGCAAACCTCACAGGCTGCCACGCAGCAGGTTCTCACACCATTAACTGACAAATTGTGCTCAGTAGAGGGCAGATGACTATCTCGAGAACTCTGGGTTATCTGCCCATTAACTCAGATCGATAGCAAAGCGGTTTTCATGTAGCGTCTGCATCTCTCATCAGTAACTGTTCACCTCAAGTTTTTGTACTATGTACCCCAAAATGAATCTCAAAACAAAAAGTCAGCTGTCACAGAAGCAGCATTCATCAGCTGGGTGAATCCCAGGTTCCCACTGAGCACAGAGACCCCTTCTTAGCCACACACACCCCACCATGCACACACAGCACAAGCAGCCTTCGCCTGCTGAGGGCACGGCTGAGGAGTGCATGTCCCCCAGACCAGCCCACAGGTCCTTTCTCACCTGCCCCAACCACACACACAGTCCTTACCCACACCAAACATCTCCTTTTCTTTCACAGACATATTGCCCAACACGTTTGGCAGGAAGACCCTGAAACAGAATTGAGTCTTCCCCAAGCAGGAAGGCACAGAACTGGCTGGGATACCCTCCCAAAGGCCTTTTATGGGCCACGGCGTAAAGAACTCTCCAATCAGAATCACTGAAGATTCTACTCGGGGAAGAGAGGTGATTGAGACCACAGTCTGTCTGGGATCATGTGAGAGACTGCAGTCCAGGTTCAGTAGGAGTGAGGAATTCTAATCAAACTGAACTGCAACCGTACCCATTCCACATTTAACATTCGTGTTATGCCAGGCCCAGGGGTGAGCCCTTGCTTCACCTCATTTCATTCTTGCAGTCACCCTAGATGCTGGGCTTCTCGCCCTCACTTTATACCTGGTAAAGCTGAGTCCCAAAGAGGAAAAGAGGCCTGGGGCTGGCAGGTGATAGAATCTGGATTCAAATCTAGAGGTCTTAATTACTGTGTACCTTCTTGCAATTAAAAAATTACATACGCATGCCTCTGAGAAATACGTTTGTGAGAGAGGAGATATTTGGTGAAAACAGATTGGGGTTCTTGACTTTTCTTAGATGTCATTCTTCTGTTAATACCAACAGACACTGTTGACCACATTTCTTCCACGCCAAGGACTGCATGCTTCCGGTTTGAACTCTAACCTTGCAACATCACCAAGGACTTTCCTGGGGTAGCTGGCTGTCTCTTAGTGCCTCATTGCAAGATCCAAGCCTACAACAGTATTTATGGAACAATTATCTTGACTATCACATGAAGCACCTAACAAGGCAGAAATAGATATCTCTGTGTCATTTCAAACTGAAACACCACTTGTGGAAAATTAAAATCTACTTTGTTCCCAGTCCACCAACAATAGCACCAGGAAACCAGCAGGCCTGTGAAGCACACAGCCCTCCAGCATGGCCAGGAAGCCCTGTTAAGGAACAAACCTCATAAAGAAATAGGGAAACTGAGTCCTCAGTTGAACTCACTTGAATTTCAACACCCATTCCCACACAACACATTTCCCCCTGGAGGGGTCAGAGCACATTCCTGAGCAGGGGACATCAGCCACTGAGGTGGCCTGGGCCTCTTGCTGCTCTAAGACCCCACCTTTCTGTTCCTTCCCACACCTTCTGTGCACGCCTATGCCCAGCAGTCTGTGTACTTGGGCAGGAACCTGGGGAAGCACAAGGCAGATGCCAGTGAAAGCAGGCTGCCAAGTGGCACACACCAATTCTTTCCACAACAGGAGGTCATGGAGGGAATTCACCCCACACTTCCGTACCAGGTATCAACTACATGCAGGCACGGGGCTACAGCTGAATGGGACCTGTGGCCCTCACACAACCCACAAGCTTGCAGAGCAGATGGGCAGGTGAGCAGACACCAGCAGCCCCGCGTGGCCAGCACCAGGATGCAAGGCATGCAGAACTCTCTGGAGGGACCAGCGGTGCCCAGAACCAGCAGAGAGTGAGAGTCATGATGAACCCCAGCGAAGCCTCCTGGAGAAACTCCTGAGCTGGGATGAAAAGGAGAAGCAGCCACCTTGGCAACGGTGGGGGCCTGGGAGAAGGTACTCCTCAGAGAAGGACCCATATGTCCAAAGAACGAAAAGCTGTTACTGCTGGAGGCCTGCAGCACTTGCGCCATCCCAAGCCCTGACAGGATAGAGAGCCACGCAGGGAGCTGGCAGGAGGCTTTTGCAGGGGAAGCAGGCCTCCCAGACCTTGGGGTCTGAGACCCAGCCTTCCCTGAGTACACCCTCCTTGTGGTGCTCCGGGGGCATCCAGAGGGGCCTCGGGTCAGCCTGCCTTGCTCTGCATCCCAGAAAGGGTAACCACAGTGAGAACAGCGGATCCCTTCTATCTGAGGGTCTGGAGTGAGTGAGAGGCGGCATCAGCCTTATCCAGTTTGGCCAAGGCAAATTCATGGAGAAAGTAGAAGAGAGGTTACCAGGGGCCAAAGGAGGGAGACATGGAGAGTTACTGTGTAATAGGTTCAGAGTTTCTGTTTGAGATGATGAAAAAATGCTACGAATGGATAGTGGTGATGGTTGTCCAACATGTCGATGTACTTAATGTCACAGGGTTGTTTATGTAAAAGTGGCTAAAATGGGAAGTCATGAGTTATGAAATTTCATGACATTTTTTTAAATTGGCCAGAGCAAGAGATCACCTAAATTGTCAGCCCTTCCTAACCCTGGAAAATAAAAAATAAACAGTTTAGACATTAATCAGATACATAAAGGTTCAAGTCCAGTACCAGGCACACAGAAGATGCCCACTGATAATGGGTGTCGCCCTCACTGTTATTAGTGAATCCTGGTGGCTATTCTTCTGATCTAAGTCATGAATGAATGTGTTAAGGCTGACACAATGCTGGAGGGTTTCCATCACAATTAAGCATTAATTAACTCAACAGTCATGTAACTCCGCATAGTGGGTTTTCACATCAAGTTCAGCCCCTCTTTCCATTGCCTACTCCCACCTCCCACAATAAGCTGTTTACTATTTCAATTATTTTAGTTCCAACCACTGTGATCACTATACTTAAAATTCAATCAGGCTTCTAATTTTAAGCATCTTTTTTGTGTACAGTGCCAACAATTGACAAGCGTCCTGAATTTAACATCTGTTCCCAGCAGTAAATGGTTTTAAATTCGAGAACTGAAAACACATATAAGGTGATTGTGAGCAGCTCTCGTGCTGTGATTCATGGCTGTGCATCAGCAACTCACTGTGCAGCAGCAGCGGCTCCATGCGAACCCCCTGGAGGCCGAACAGATGGCTTGGACACCCCACTGCCACCAGAAGCCTTTTGACCAATAAAAAAAAACCAACCTACTGTGCACCAGGAAACCTGCTGGACATTTTCACAGGCTCTGTCATATACGCTAGTTTTCCCAGAACCAGAGTAAAACTAGGATCTTCGGAGCAGTCTTTCCTGAGCTCGCACAGCCCTCTCTGGAAGTCTCTGTGACGTCCACAGCCAAGACCCTAGGAGGGAGGCCCGGCCCCCTGGGCCCAAGCTGCCAGTGTCCTCTGTGTCTGTGCTCCCGTCTGCACCGGCACTCCGCTGTTCAGAGGATGGTGGGGCAGGGAGAATCCAGCGGGAAACTGCCCAGCTGGGCTCATGGACACAGGTATGAACTTAGGAAAGAGGCAGAGCCATTACAGCCAAAGGTGTTTTTCATTCAGAGCTGGAGGTGACACAGCAACTCAGACAACAGGGAATCATTAAGTGGAAAGAAAGAAAGAAAAAGGAAAGAAGGAAGGAAGGATGGCAGGAAGGGAATGAGGGAGCATTTCTTTGGCCTAAATCAGATGCTAACTATACTTAAGTTGGTAAGCTGAAGGGAAATGGGTACAAAATGCTACAAATACACTCTCTTATTAAGGGCGTCTGAGATATTTTTCAATGAGGAATTTCAGTAGTCGTAGTTCTCTAGGACAGAGCTTCCTAAAAACCCCAGCCTTCCACTGGGCTTTCTAGAACTACAGCTCCATAATTTAAAAACTCTCCCGTGTCATCAGCGTCTACTCAAAAGCCCTCATGCCTTTTCTGGAAACCCGGCTTCCCACGGAGGACGCCACTTCCCCAGGCCCTTGGGCATGGGAAGTGGGGTCCCTCTCCTCTCTGCCATCATGTCACTTCCCACCTCCATACCTCCTCAATGACTGGCAACTCATTCACCACAACTTGGGTCCCTGGCACGATCTTCCCCTCCTTCCCCCTCCTAGGTGACTGACACCCACATGGATGGCCCATCCTGCATCCTGACCTCCACTTCCTAGACCACCTTATTCCAGTGTCCTCCTCCTCTACCCCATGTGGCCACCCAGAGCCACACACTAGACCTCGTCACTACCAGTCACGCCCCCTGTCAATAACTGAAGCCTCACCCTCAGGCCACAGCTCCGCCTTCTGCCTGATGGTCAGACCACTGCCTCTCTGGACACTCTGACAGGTCCTGGGCCTCCAGTCCTTCCCTTCCTCTTCTGCATGTGGTGTGGTGCAGGTGCATGAATAGAGAGGCCATTCCACTTTTTTATCTTGTAAATTTCAGCTTCTATTATTTCATCAGGAAGGATAATATTGACCTTGACTTCGGGTGTTATCTGTACATGATTTTTTTAAATCACCTTACAAAATTATATCCATCTTTGGAGAGATGGTCATGAAGGTCCTTACTACATTTGAGCACAACTATGAAAGGAAGGAAGAGAGGGAGCCACAGGGCTTTCTGGGAAGAACATGCCAAGTAGTATAAACAGTGACTCCAAAGGCCTGAGGCAGTGGCATGTCTGGCAAGTCCAAAGAACAGCAAGGAGACCAGCACAGCAGAAGCAGAGCGACCAAGGGGGAGAATGGTGGGAACAAAGTCAAAGAAACAGGGGACAGGGAGGGAGAAGTGGTGACCAGTCAGATCTGTTCTGAAGACCACAGTATGAAGGGAGAACTAACTAGACAAGAGAGAAGGAAAGGAAGAGAGGAGGGGAGAAGGGGGGAGGGAGGGATTCAGAAAGACAGACAGAAAGAAAAGAATGAAAGACAGATGACAGATAGATAGATAGATAGATGATTGATAGATAGATAGATAGATAGATAGATAGATAGATAGATAGATAGATAGATAGATAGATAGTAGAGAGATAACAAATAATAGGTGATAGCAGGAGAGCTGACAGATGACGGATCAACAGAATGAAGCAACTGCATATACATGCCCAAAGCACATCCATAACCTACTGCGTGAGAGGCATATCATAAGAGCAGTTTTTATGATCCTTACACTAAAAATATTACATGTTTACACATGCATAGGAAGGTATTTGGAATGTACACTCTCAACAGCTAACAGTGATTTCCTCTGACGAATAGGATTAGAAGATAGGATCAGAAGACTGTAAGGTGGGGAAAAGATCATCTTTTACTTTTTACGCATTTTTGGTTTAAACAATGGGAGGATATAATCATCGCTCATGCTGAATGGGACACGGCATTTGTACTGAGCACCCGTCCCTGAGCAATGAACGCTGGGGCTGGATGACCTCTTCCTGGCTGAGTCACCAAAGGGGCCAAAGATCAGATGGTCTATTGGACCTAAAGAGCCTCTCCAGCCTTGGACCTCCTCCCCGAGACAGTCTGGCGGGATGCTGTCAGCCCACTGAGCTTCAGCTTCCTCCCTGGTAACACAGGGATGAGGGTACCTGCTCCACTGGAGGGTGGAGATGATGCATGTGAAGTGTCCGGATCAGCACCCGGTGCAGAGACACCCAAGAAGCACCAACTGCCTGCCCGCCTCCCCAATAAGGAGTCCAGGGAAGTCCCTGAGGAAGGGCTGCTCCCAAAGGCTCAAAATGCCCTAATATTTCAGGCTCCGGAGAGACAGGAAGGTTTCTGGACCAAAGGGGATTCCAGCAACCTACCCACCAAAAGGGTACGTGTCTCCCTCACAGGTAAGGGCAGAGCTCCCTCCCGCAGACCTGCTCTGGAGAAAAAAAGAGTAGAAATACCCTGCGTTTGCCAATAATGGCACACATGGCCGGACTCCCTGAAGTGCCAAGTCAAGGTTAGAAGTCCCTGACAATGTGGATTTCCTCTCTGGGCTTGAAAAAGGCCATGGGAAAAGCGAAAGAAAAGCTGAATGCTATTTGTCGAAAATCATTAATGCTTTCTGAGAAGCTATAAAATGTGCATGCTCTTGCCAAATGGATGTCCAAAGAGCTTTGATCTCCATTTTGGCCGGAAATGATCCATTCCCTTCCTAATGCAGATACATGGTTTTCTTGCCTCAAACCTGCCCAGTCAGATGCAGAGCACATTCTTAATTATTTTGAAAGGATTTAAAATGGAGCCATAAATCTCCGCTTTGACACAACATGGTGATTTGACCCCCAGATATATCACAATGGGTTATTAACAGTGCTTCTCAAATCTAATGAAATTTTTTTCAAAGCTATTCACTACTTAATAGCTGCCCTCACAATGATCATTTTTGAGTAATTATGGAACTGTGCCACATTATTTTGTGATGAGAACATAATTATGTCCATTAAAATTATTTGTATAGTTTTTAACCTTTGGCCAGAAATAAATGAGGCTAGTCTGAAGGTAACACCAACTCCATGACGATACCTAGAGGTTACTGCCTCCACGACACTTGCTTCTCAAAGCTTATTTTGTGGCCCACAAACTTAGACTTTGTCCTTCAGCTTTTTCAGGGCCCCTGGAAGTAAATGGCACTGAGGATGTGCCTGGGAGGGAGGGAACTCATGATCTTCCTGGCTTCCCCGCCTGAGGTCACAGGCAGGGGAGAAGAGAGCTCAAAAGGGGATGGCCCTCAGCAACAGCTCCCCAGAACTTCCTGTGCACTGTGTGGGAGCTGGCTGGGGGTGGTGAGGCCGGGAGAAGCAATGGCGCTCTGAGGCATTCAGGCTTGTCACCTGTCTCCTCCTCCTCCTAGAATCCAGGAGGTCTCCCTGGGAGAGGTGCCTCCTGGAAGTTCCCCAGATTCATTCTTTCCTTGGCCAACGAGTATGTGTTTGTTCTACCCCTACCATGTGCCAGGAACTATGCTAGATGCTTGGGATAGATCAGGCAGAAATAACAGAGATCTCTGTTTTGTAGCATTTATTCATGGAATAATCTGGAAATGCCAAAAAGCAGCAGCAAAACAGTGACAGATCAAAGAGGAAGCCCAACTTTCACCACCTTTGTGAAAAACAGGCAATGCTGACATGGATTGAAAATATTAGATTATTTCAAGAAGAACAGAGAAACCAAATAATTCATACACGATAAGAATACTAATAAATACACTAGAGGTTGTTGTTTGCAGAAAACCAGACTTAAAATAGTCACATCTCTGGCAAATAACAAAAAAGATAAAAAATTTAAATGATAAAGCAGATACAGGAAAGAATCAAAAACTCTTGGATGATTTTCTGGAAAAAATATAAATGATCAAAGTCAACCCTATAAGAATTTTTTAACACCAACATCAAGGAAAAAGTTGAAAAAGTCACCCAATGTTTGCTTTTCTAATTTATTTTAAGAAACTATCATAAATCTAACACCAAAATGTATTAGAAATAGTAAAAATAAGAAAATACTATGACTCCTTCTCATTTATGGAAGTAGGTATAATAATCCTAAATGTCAGAAAACAAAATTCAACAGAATACTAAAATAATAATAAAGTAGGGTGTTTCCCAGTATTTGCAAAAATGATTTAGTGTTATAAAAATAAACTCAAAATGGATTAAAGACCTACAACAACACATGAAACCATAAAATTCCTAATGGAAGACCTAGGCATTAAACTCTTGAACATCAGCATTGGCAATTTTTTCCTCCCCATGCAGAGGAAACAAAAGCAAAAATAAACAAGTGGGACTACATCAAACTTCTGCACAGCAAAAGAAACCAGCAGCAAAGTGAAAAGGTAGCCTATGGAATGGGAGACTTTATCTGCAAACAATAAATTCAATAAGGGACTAATACCCAAAATATACAAAGAATGCATACAACTCAACACCAAAAAGAAACAAATAATCCCATTAAAAAATGAGCAGAAAAAGATCTGAAAAGACATTTTCTTGAAGAGGATATATAGATGGCTAACAGGAACATGAATAGATGCTCCACATCACTAACCATAAGGGAAATGCAAATCAAAACCACAGTGAGATATCATCTCACTCCAGTCAGAATAGCAAGAACCAAAAAGACAAGAAATAAAAAGGATGTGGAGGGGTGGAGCCAAGATGGCATCGTGAAAGTAGTGGAAATCTCCTCCCAAAACCATATATATTTTTGAAAATACAACAAAAACAACTATCCCTAAAAGAGAAACCAGAAAGTACAGGACAACAGCCAGGCTACATCTACACCTGCGAGAACCCAGCGCCTTGCGATGGGGGTAAGATACAAGCTGCGGCCCGGCAAGACCTGAGCGTCCCTCACGCCAGCTCCTGGCGGGAAGAGAGGAGTCAGGGCGGGGAGGGAGAGGGAGCCCAGGACTGCTAAACACCCAGCCTAGCCATTAGCACGGGGATGGCAGACACACACTGAGTGGGGCACTGGATACTAGAGGAATGGGACAATAAAACCTGTGAGTAGGTCCCCGAGTCAGTGCCCCTGGGAAAAAGAAAAGCGAGTGCTTTTTGAAAGACTTAAAGGGACAGGGACCGCACAGCTGGACGGAAGCGCCCCGGGACACTTAGCCCTGCAGGTGGGAATCGCGGGGAACTCCGGGCGCTCTAACCCCCTGGGCAGCAGTGCAGCTCAGAGGCCCCTCACGGAGATAAATATCTCCTGCCCATTTCCCCTCCGATGCCGCTCCGCCATAGTGGAGCAGTAGCCTGAGGCAGCAGGGCAGAGCTTCTTTCACAGCGACCAGACAAGAATTAGAAACCCCGTCTGTGCACAACTACCCCGCACAAGCCACTAGGGGTCGCCATTCTCCCAGGAGAGGAAGGCCACAAAACAGCAAGAAGGGACATTCTCCCAGCCAACACATGTGCCAGTTCCCAACAACTACCTCACAAAACAGCAAGAAGGGACATTCTCCCAGCCAACACATGTGCCAGTTCCCCACAACTACCTCTATTGCCAGGAAAAGGCAGAAGAATTTGATACAGACCAGACTAACCCAGTGATCCTCCCCTGAGAAGGAATCTGGGGAGATAGACCTAACCAATCGCACTGAAAAAGAATTCAAAATAAAGGTCATAACCATGCTGATGGAGCTGCAGAGAAATATGCAAGAGGCAAGGGATGAAGTCCGTAAGGAGATAACAGAAATGAAACAATCTCTGGAAGGATTTATAAGTAGAATGGATAAGATGCAAGAGGCCACTGATGGAATAGAAACCAGAGAACAGGAACGCATAGAAGCTGACGCAGAGAGAGATAAAAGGATCTCCAAGAATGAAACAATATTAAGAGAACTGTGTGACCAATGCAAAAGGAACAACATCCACATTATAGGGGTACCAGAAGAAGAAGAGAGAGGAAAAGGGATAGAAAGTGTATTTGAAGAAATAATTGCTGAAAACTTCCCCAAACTGGGGGAAGAAATAATCGTTCAGACCACGGAAGTACACAGAAATCCCAACAGAAGGGAGCCAGGGAGGACAACACCAAGACACATAATAATTAAAATGGCAAAGATCAAGGACAAGGACACAGCTTTAAAGGCAGCTAGAGAGAGAGGAAAAAGGTCACCTACAAAGGAAAACCCATCAAGCTATCATCAGACTTCTTAACAGAAACCATACAGGCCAGAAGAGAATGGCATGATATATTTAATGCAATGAAATAGAAGGGCCTTGAACTAAGAATACTGTATCCAGCACGATTATCATTTAAATATGAAGGAGGGATTAAACAAATCCCAGACAAGCAAAAGTTGAGGGAATTTGCCTCCAACAACCCACCTCTACAGGGTATTCTAGAGGGACTGCTCTAGATGGGAGCACTCTTAAGGCTAAACAGATGAAACCAGGGAAAATAAAATCACAACAAAGAAAGCTGACCAACAAAATACTAACTGAAGACAAAAAATAAAATCAACTATCCACAAATGCAGTTAAAGGAAACACAAAAGAGCACAGAATAAATCACCCAACATATAAAGAATGGAGGAGGAGGAATAAGAAGGGAGAGAAATAAAGAATCAACAGTGTTCATAATAGCTCAATAAATGAGAAAATTTAGACAGTAAGATACTAAAGAAGCTAACCTTGAACCTTTTGTAACCACGAATCTAAAGCCTGCAATGGCAATAACTACATATCTTCCAATAATCACCCTAAATGTAAATCAACTGAATGCACCAATCAAAAGACACAGAGTAACAGAATGGATAAAAAAGCAAGACCCATCTATATGCTGCTTACAAGAGACTCAACTCAAACCCAAAGACATGCACAGACTAAAAGTCAAGGGATGGAAAAAGATATTCCATGCAAACAACAGAGAGAAAAAAGCAGGTGTTGTAGTACTAGTATTAGACTAGTACTGACTGACTAAATAGACTTCAAAACAAAGAAAGTAACAAGAGATAAAGAAGGATATTACATAACGATAAAGGGCTCAGTCCAACAAGAGGATATAACCATTATAAATATACATGCACCTCACACAGGAGCACCACAATATGTGAGAAAATACTAACAGAATTAAAGGAGGAAATAGAACATAATGCATTCATTATAGGAGACTTCAACACACCACTCACTCCAAAGGACAGATCCACCAGACAGAAAATAAGAAAGGACACAGAGGCACTGAACAATGCACTAGAACAGATGGACCTAACAGACATCTATAGAACTCTGCAGCCAAAAGCAACAGGATACACATTCCTCTCAAGTGCACATGGAAAATTCTCCAGAATAGACTACATACAAGGACACAAAAAGAGCCTCACTAAATTCCAAAAGATTAAAATTCTACCCATCAACTTTTCAGACCACAAAGGTATAAAACTAGAAATAAATTGTACAAAGAAAGCAAGAAGGCCCACAAACACATGGAGGCTTAACAACATGCTCCTAAATAATCAATGGATCAGCAACCAAATTGAAATAAGATCAAGCAATATATGGAAACAAATGACGACAACACAAAGCCCCAACTTCTGTGGGACACGGCAATAGCAGTCTTAAGAGGAAAGTATATAGCAATTCAGACATATTTAAAGAAGGAAGAACAATCCCAAATGAACAGCCTAACGTCACAATTATCGAAATTGGAAAAAGAAGAACAAATGAGGCTTAAAGTCAGCAGAAGGAGGGACATAATAAAGATTAGAGAAGAAATAAACAAAATTGAGAAGAATAAAACAATAGAAAAAAACCAATGAAACCAAGAGCTGGTTCTTTGAGAAAATACACAAAATAGATAAGCCAGTAGCCAGACTTGTTAAGAGAAAAAGAGAATCAACACACATCAACAGAATCAGACATGAGAAAGGAAAAATCATGACAGACCCCAAAGAAATACAAGGAATTATTAGAGAATACAGTGAAAACCTATATGCTAACAAACTGGAAAACCTAGAAGAAATGGACAACTTCTTAGAAAAATGAAACCTCCCAAGACTAACCAAGGAAGAAACACAAAATCTAAACAAACCAATTACCAGCAAAGAAACTGAAGTGGTAATCAAAAAACTACCCAAGAACAAAACCCCTGGGCCAGATGGATTTACCTTAGAATTTTATCACACATACAGAGAAGACATAACACCCATTCTCCTTAAAGTTTTCCAAAAATTGCAAGAGGACGGAATACTCCCAAACTCATTCTATGATGCCAACATTACCCTAATACCAAAACCAGGCAAAGACCCCACCAAAAAAGAAAATTATAGACCAGTATCACTGATGAATGTAGAAGCAAAAATACTCAACAAAATATTAGGAAACTGAATTCAAAAATACATCAAAAGGATCATACACCACGACCAAGTGGGATTCATCCAAGGGATGCAAGGACGGTACAACATTCGAAAATCCATCAACATCATCCACCACATATACAAAAAAGAAAGACAAAAACCACATGATCATCTCCATAGATGCTGAAAAAGCATTTGACAAAATTCAACATCCATTCATGATAAAAACTCTCAGCAAAATGGGTATGGACGGCAAGTATGTCAACATAATAAAGGCCATATATGATAAACCCACAGCCAACATTACACTGAACAGCGAGAAGCTGAAAGCTTTTCCTCTGCGATCAGGAACAAGACAGGGATGCTCACTCTCCCCACTGTTATTTAACGTAGTACTGGAGGTCCTAGCCACAGCAATCAGACAAAACAAAGAAATACAAGGAATCCAGATTGGTAAAGAAGAAGTTAAACTGTCACTATTTGCAGATGACATGATATTGTACATAAAAAACCCTAAAGACTCCACTCCAAAACTACAAGAACTGATACCGGAATACAGGAAAGTTGCAGGATACAAAATTAACACACAGAAATCTGTGGCTTTCCTATACACTAACAATGAACCAACAGAAAGAGAAATCAGGACAACAACTCCATTCACAATTGCATCAAAAAGAATAAAATACCTAGGAATAAACCTAACCAAAGAAGTGAAAGACCTATACCCTGAAAACTACAAGTCACTCTTAAGAGAAATTAAAGGGGACACTAACAAATGGAAACTCATCCCATGCTTGTGGCTAGGAAGAATTAATATAGTCAAAATGGCCATCCTGTCCAAAGCAATATACAGATTTGATGCAATCCCTATCAAATTACCAACAGCATTCTTCAACGAACTGGAACAAATAGTTCAAAAATTCATATGGAAACACCAAAGACCCCGAATAGCCAAAGCAATCCTGAAAAAGAAGAATAAACTAGGGGGGATCTCACTCCCCAACTTCAAGCTCTACTACAAAGCCATAGTAATCAAGACAATTTGGTACTGGCACAAGAACAGAGCCACAGACCACTGGAACAGAATAGAGATTCCGGACATTAACCCAAACATATATGGCCAATTAATATACGATAAAGGAGCCATGAACATACAATGGGGAAATGACAAGTCTCTTCAACAGATGGTGCTGGCAAAACTGGACAGCTACATGTAAGAGAATGAAACTGGATCACTGTCTAACCCCATACACAAAAGTAAACTCCAAATGCATCAAAGACCTGAATGTAAGTCATGAAACCATAAAACTCTTAGAAAAAAACATAGGCAAAAATCTCATGGACATAAACATGAGTGACTTCTTCATGAATGTATCTCCCGGGCAAGGAAAACAACAGCAAAAATGAACAAGTGGGACTATATGAAGGTGAAAAGCTTCTGTACAGCAAAAGACACCATCAATAGAACAAAAAGGAACCCTACAGTATGGGAGAACATATTTGTAAATGACAGATCTGATAAAGGCTTGACGTCCAGAATATATAAAGAGCTCACACGCCTCAACAAACAAAAAACAAATAATCCAATTAAAAAATGGGCAGAGGAACTGAACAGACAGTTCTCCAAAAAAGAAATACAGATGGCCAACAGACACATGAAAAGATGCTCCACATTGCTAATCACCAGAGAAATACAAATGAAAACCACAATGAGATATCACCTCACACCAGTAAGGATCGCCACCATCCAAAAGACAAACAACAACAAATGTTGGCGAGGTAGTGGAGGAAGGGGATCCCTCGTACACTGATGGTGGGAATGTAAGTTAGTTCAACCATTGTGGAAAGCAATATGGAGGTTCCTCAAAAAACTAAAAATAGAAATACCATTTGACCCAGGAATTCCACTTCTAGTAATTTACCCTAAGAATACAGCAGCCCAGTTTGAAAAAGACAGATGCACCCCTATGTTTATCGCAGCACTATTCACAATAGCCAAGATATGGAAGCAACCCAAGTGTCCATCAGTAGATGAATGGATAAAGAAGATGAACATACACGCAATGGAATATTATTCAGCCATAAGAAGAAAACAAATCCTACCATTTGCAACAACATGGATGGAGCCAGAGGGTAGTATGCTCAGTGAAATAAACCAGGCAGAGAAAGACAAGTACCAAATGATTTCACTCATATGTGGTGTATAAGAACAAAGAAAAAACTGAAGCAACAAAACAGCAGCAGAATCACAGAAACCGAGAATGGACTAACAGTTACCAAAGGAAAAGGGACTGGGGAGGATGGGTGGGAAGGGAGGGGTAAGGAGAGGGAAAATGAAAGGAGGATTACGATTAGCATGTATAATGTGGGGGGAGGTACAGGGAGGGCTGTGCAACACAGAGAAGACAAGAAGTGATTCTACAGCATCTTACTACGCTCATGGACAGTGACTGAAATGGGTTTTGTGGGGGGACTTGGTGAAGGAGGGAGCGTAGTAAACATAATGTTCCTCATGTAATTGTAGATTAATGATACCAAAAAAAAGTCAGTTTAGAACAAATCATTGTAAAAAATTAAATAGTAACACATTAAAACTTTCAAAACTTTTACGATATAAAACTGTACTGCTCGTGAAATAAGCCAAGCGAAGAAAGACAAATACCGAATGATTTCACTCATATGCGGAGTATAAGAACAAAGAAAAACTGAAGGAACAAAACAGCAGCAGAATCACAGAACCCAAGAATGCACTAACAGTTACCAAAGGGAAAGGGGCTGGGGAGAACGGGAGGGTAGGGAGGGATAAGGGCGGGGAAGAAGAAAGGGGGTATTACGATTAGCATGTATAATGTGGGGTGGGTGGAATGGGGAGGGCTGTGCAAAATAGAGAAGACAAGTAGTGATTCTACAGCATCTTACTACGCTGATGGACAGTGACTGTAATGGGGTTTGTGGGGGGGACTTGCTGAAGGGGGGACCCTAGCAAACATAATATTCTTCATGTAATTGTAGATTAATGATAATGAAAAAAAATGCACTGCTCACTCATACACACACGTGCACACACCCACCCATATGATGTCAATATAATGTCTTTACTTTCCATAAATTTTTGCTGTACAATGAATATTTTTTTAAGAGGAAAGTTTTTCAATTCATATTGCTTTACATTTTTTTAAAGTCTCTATTTAAATAAAAATCTACTGTATAAGAAGAATGTATCTGTTTCTATGTAAAACCATTAAATATACATGTATATCAGAGAAGACAAGTACTGATTCTACAACATCTTACTATGCTGATGGACAGTGACTGTAATGGGGTTTGTGGGGGGGACTTGGTGAAGGGGGAACCCTAGTAAACATAATGTTCTTCATGTAATTGTAGATTAATGATAACAAAATATATATATGTGTGTGTGTGTGTATATATATATATATATATATATATAAATGTATATGTATAAAATGAAACAACTCATTAGGGTCGATATTTTTCCCCACCTTATTTTATTCACTCTCCATTTAATTTTACAATCTATTGATTTATAATTTACATATAAATTTACATGAATTTGTAATTTAGTGATTTCAAAATTTTTTTAAATTATGCTAAGCACAGTATTTTCCAGTATTACAATATTTTTATGAATATTCCCTTCTAGCCTTGTGTATCTACAAGTATTTTTGTAGAATATATTCTTAAAATGGAAATGCTTAGTCAATAATTTCAACACATGTTGCCAAATGTCTGGTTCAAAAGGATACACCAGTTTTTATGCCCTCCAAGAGTTAATAGCCTGTCCATGTAGTGGCATCCTCTCCAAGAACAGCTATTTTTTCTGATTCACCTTAGTACAACAGCCATTAAATTTTACATTGTTCAGCCTACAGATTTACCTATTACATTAGTTATCTATTTAATCAAGCGACCACCAAAAGAGAACACCAATAACATAAGAGATAGCCAAAACAAAAAAAAACAGAAGAGAAAATGTACCAGGATAAGTATAAATAAAGGTAACAGTCATATAGATGGAACCATTCTCATTGATACCTGCACTATGTAAGTGCTTCCTCTTGGTAAAAATACTATGCCAAGGTGAAAGTTTTTACTGGAGATTTTTAAGGTGAACTAAAGATGTCAAGAAATTATTTATTATTTGGTTTCTTTAATGCATTTAAGAAAAATAATCTTATAAAGTATAGATTTATGAAAGGGATTCACAGGTCACAGTACTGACTGTGGCAGATCATGTGGCCATAAGAGACCCTATCTGGGTATATATGGGTAGGCTTACGGTGTAAGGAAGTCAATGAGAAAGAAATATTACACTTCTCCCTTCTAGGTTTCAGACCTGAAGGAAGAAAATAAAGCTACTCAAACAATTCAGAATTTAGAGTTAGTTAGACTTCTTTTTACACAGAAGTAACAGGATGGGAGAAGAGGAGAGGTGGGAAGATATACTTAGATCACATGAATAACAACAAAAACCATTTTGATTCTATCAGCACAGCCCTGCTAAGTAGGCTAGACCACAGAGGAACCACAACTTGATAAACTCATCAATCATGATCTAATATATGAGTTTCTGCTTTGAAAATAATACTGCTAACTTCAAAAACAACAACATCATCAACAAAAAGCCCTAATTCATCACTCCCTTCTTGAAACAGTCTCTTCTCTTGGTGTCTTAGACCTACTGTCTTGGGTTCTCTTTCTTCTTCAGTCTCTTACTTATTCACATTTACAGGGTCTTGAGGTTCACAGGCCTCTTTCCTTAGCTATTTACAATTACTTCCAACTTTGGTTAATCCCATTTCTGGTTATGAGAGGCTAAGATACTAACAGACGATGTGACTAACCTCCTTCTCTTCCACCTCCCCCAATAACGACCATAAAACCTGGACATACAACAAAAAGTCCTGCCTGAAGGTAATGAAGGGTGCGTGGAAGCACACAGACTCTGACGGCAAGTGCAAGCGTCCTGGGAGAAAAGATAGGAAGCTGTACAAAGTCAGCATCTCTTCAGAGTTTCGCCTGAGGCTACCTGCAGTCTGCATGGTCAGGAGCAGTGGCAAAGGAACCACCCTGTGGAAGAGTAAAGTCAGGAGAGCTTATCCACGGAGAGAGCAAGGGAAACCCACAAAGGGAAGAACCATGTAACAGATCCCTAACCCTGAACCCTGAACCTCTCATGCAGGAACAGGTTCAAAGTAGTTCACTACAAAAGATTTAAACTGAGGCTGGAGCTGCTATCAAAAAGAAAACAGTTTGAAGTCAAAGCCAAACCATACAACAACCACTCTGCAGAAAAAGGAAGCAAACCCAGAATCTCTACTACTTAATCTTTGAAATATCCAGGTTAAAATACAAAAGTACACAGCATACAAAGAACCAAGAAATAAACATTTTTCCTCTCTTCAGGCAATAATGGCTGTTATCACTATCCTCAATAGATATAAGAGGAAAAACAAATTCCCCTCAATGAATTGAAATATTACCAGAAACAAAAAAAATCCCAGCAGAGAAATAGAAATGATAAAAAAGTGTTAACTGATTCTGTTGTAGAACATCACTGAATGAAAGACTACAGAGATGAAACTAGTATGAAAGTCAGTCTCAAACTTATCATCTCATAAAATACTTAATAAGTATTAAAAAACCACGCCTTTAAAATGGCAAAATCCAGCAGACAACATCTAAGCGAAATGATTGGAACTCAGCATCACCAGCAAAGGGACAAACATGGACATGATACAATGCATTATTATTATTATTATTATCGTCATCATATTGTGGTATTACAATTTTTCTGTAGGTTTGAAGTATGTCCAAAATGTTGGAGGAAAACACAAACGAAGCTTAAAGGGGACATATTAAAAATTGCAGAGAGAATTAAAGCAGCTGTCCTGGGATCCATTCAAATCTTTACCAGAAGGAAATTCAGGGAAAAGTAGGTAACAGAGTTTAATCTATGTGTTAATATACTAATAACTGGTCCTTCTGGAAACAGGCTAATGATTTTTTTTAACAGAAAAGTCCTTACGTGAAGAATGTTCTTTGTAGGATGTTCCTTGTTAATGAGGCTGATACTAAATAAACCCAGAATCCATGGATTTGAGACATGGCACACTGGAAAATAATATCATGTAAGTTTATACACAACCCTGGGGTACTGGAGAAGTTTCAAAATCTAAATACTGTCTGCCATGAGGTAACAACTAGACTTCCTCATTTCAAGATCTCACCCACTCTGGGCTAGGAAAGCGCACGTCTGGTGTAGAAAGGCAGGCCATGTGGAACCAACCGCACAGAATCCCAGATCCTTCCTTGCTTCACTTGGGCTTTCTGACTGCATGTTTCTTTGAAACTATTAGTAAACCTGGACTTTAGGTAAGATCTCTAATATGTGAGTCTGACTTGATTCTTTGTATTGGCTTACAAATAAAAGGTCAAACTGTCAAAAATAATTATACTTAGATTAAGTTATGCGTTATTTTAGTAGAACAAGCAAGCTGAATGTTCATTTGACACAAATAATTAACATAGTGTACTTACAGGATAAGGCATTATTTTTAAGCATTCATAAGAAAAAACTCACAAAATCACAGTATGTGAAAGTACAGAGAGAAATCTCAACTTTTTGAAAGCATGCATAACCAGAAGTATTCCAAAATTCTACTACATTAATATATATGATGATAAGCCTGAAATCCAACGGATGTGTGCAGGGTAGAACACTTGTAAGCAAGTCCGGAAATAAGATTATGCCTAATTTACAGGGTTGTGGTAAAGTTCAAATGATATAATTATCATAATCTACATCATTTTTCCTATTTGGGGTCCGCTAATGACAACCACTTAGAAACAGGGTCCAAAGGAGCAGGAGGCACGGCAATCCCAGCATCTGATGCAAGCTCAAGCCATGTCTTTGCTAATACAGACTTGGGCATGTAAAAATCAGGGAAGAATCAAACAGAGGGAGAAAGAGTTTTAAAACAGAGAAGAAAGGGGTAGCAGTCTGAGCAAGGTCTCACAGAAGAATATGCAAGTTCTCAGTGCATAGGAATAATCAGGATAGGGAAAAGTAATGGCCCAGAGAACAAGAAAGGGGAAAAAAAATGTAGACAGAGGTAACTGCATATATTTAGCTGTGAGGCACGAAAGAATCTGAAAAAACAAACAAACAAACAAACATATTGCACATCTTTGGGCCTTTTTTCACACCAAGAGGTCAAGTATCAATATTTACTATTTTATCTCAAGAATTCAACCTCTAGGAAGAGTAGCGCCCAGACATATTTCAGGAAGTTCTTGCCTTAGCAGTACAATCATGTCCACCACCGAACAACTATCTGACCTTGGGAAAATTCTTAATTTCTCTAAGTCTCTGTTTCTTAGTCTATAAGATAGGGATAATAATGATCTCTACCTCATGCAACAATGAATATAAAACATACTATAGAGTACCAGGCATGGAGAAAATGCTCAGTAAAAGTTAGTTACTACATTTACTGTGGAGAAAGCAATTTCCTGTACATTTGGATTGACTGATTTTATGACTTAAGTTTACCATCTTCTTCTCTAGCTCAGTAACTTAAGGATCTGTGAAAGTTGACAAACTAATTTCCAAAGAAAAACATGGAACAATCTCAGAAGCCAGTATTTATACTAATACTGAAGTTTTCAGTGTGAGAACTATTAGAAAAAAGCTGTAATACCCCCCTGACTTCAACCTATACTCCACAGGTACAGTAATCAGAAACAGTATAGTACCGGCATAAGAAGAGAATCCATAGATCAATGGAACAGAATTAAGCCCAGGTATAAACCCATACATATATGGTCAATTAATATATGATAAAGGAACCATGGATATACAATGGGGAAAAGACTGCTTCTTCAACAACTGGTGTTTGGAAAACTGGACAGCTACATGCAAAAGAATGAAACTGGACTAGTGCCTACACCATACACAAAGTAAACTCAAAACAGATCAAAAACATGAAACCGTAAAACTCTTAGAAGAAAACACAGGCAAAAGTTGCTTGAACAGAAGCATGAACAAAGACTTGGTATTCATCCATTATAGTCTATAAAATTAGAACCTATGACTTTATAGCATCATAAAGATCAGGTCATTTGTTTTCTTGGCCAGAAAACACAAACTCTCATTTCTAAAAATATCTCAGGTTTTCTTCAAAGAAGTCATCTTGCAACAAAACACCCTATCATCAAAGAAAGCAAGTAAAGGACAGTATGTCATGCACAAGGCTATAAAAACGTAGTGGTATATGAGTCAAGGAAAAAAATCCATCTGGAAAAAAACAAGTAAGTAGAGGTTTTTCTCCAAATTTAATTGAAACTGTGAATTTTCTACCTTGTGACCATTTCTTTGATATTCCCATGTACATGATAAACACTTCCTTGAGAAATTAGAAATGACCTTTCAATTTTTTAATGCTCTATTTGCCTCTTTTAGAAAGGAAGACCAACTCTGTAAAAGAAATGAAATTTGACATGTAACAAAAGCAAACACAGTCTTCCTCGTGTTCCTTTTATTCCGGTTTCTACACTTAAACTTAATCCAATTTTCAAATAACATTACAAAAAGTGTTGAAGTCACAGCAACCAATCTAGACTACCCTAACCACTACCACAAATTCAAAGAACATATACACTACTAATTTTATGAGTGCAAGGAACATACCTGCCTTGAATTTTAGCTTTCTATTAGGCAACAATTCCATAAAGGTCTTAAAAACCTATGAACTCTATGACTGAGCCTGATTTCTTACTGCTGAGGAAATTTAAGGATAAGAAAAAAACAACTTCCACACATAGATCAAATAGGATTTTCTTTTTTAATTAATTAAATTAAAGCAACTATTGAGAGTTACAGAAGGAATGTATTCTAAACAGTAATGAATCTTCTTTTCTCAAACTCTTCACATACTGCACATAGCCTTATTATATATAATGCATCCTTTCATGATAAAATAAAATCAACAGTTGTATAGTAGTTCAAAGCCTCTGGATAATTTAGGACTATGATTATAAACTATTCAGAAGAAATCATATGGAAAAATTTAGATAAAGAAATGTAATTTAGTAAGGACCTTGGTTAAGAGAAAGTGAAAGAGGCAAAAGGATAAATCGTAATTTCCCATCTTAGTGTCATCCTCAGAACAAAGATCTCTAAAGATTTTTTTTTTTAAGATTTTATTTCCATAGAAATTTCATAGGGAAAAATACAGTATATGAAAAAGCCTAAACAATGTGTAACACAAATTGACACAAATGATAATCAGAAGTCAAATATAGGGTATTTTTACTGAATGATTGGATAAAAAGGGGACTGGAGCTTTGAGAATGATGTATCAAATAGATTCCATGAATTTTGCAGTATTGTGAAAATAAAACAAATGAAAATACCTCACAAAAAACATACTTCACACCAAAGAAAAACCATGTCCTACAACTTTGACTCAGATTAACTGTGGTAATTTTGTCCTATAAAACACTTAATCATCTCTTCAAAAGGAAAACATGCTGAGAAGTTTTGATAATCTAACTCAGTTAAAGCATTATTGGAGAATTGTCTTGCTTTCTTATCTATCTCAAAACTTAGAAGTAATACCAAAACGTAACAGTCAGCTATACATGCAAAATGACCCTACAATTAAGGTAACTGTTGGTACCAAATGCTGTTTTTAAGTTCTGCAATAAAACAGTCTCCCAAACATTCAATAGTATGTCATTTGGTAAATGAAATTTTCCACAAAGTAACAGCAGTGAGAAGACCTAAAAATTATGTTAGTGAAGAGTCTGGCTGAAAGAAACAAAAACATGGATCATTTTGACCCAACACTAATTTTATCTCAAGTTACTACAGAGCTGAATAAAATGCTGACACCACCACACAAAACTTTATTGAGTTGGCAATAGGCAAAGCATGATGTCAGCCTCCAATATCACCACCCACACTGCCAAACAGCATGAACATTCACTGCTTGAACTTCTCAGACTTTATGGCTAACGTTACAGTAAAAACAAAAACCTTAGGCATGAGGCATCATTAAACATACAGGAGTTTAGTTTAGCACTGTTAGGCTCAAATCAGTCTAGTACTTTAACAAATTCCATAAAAAGACATGGAAAAAGGCAAGCTTAAACATTACAATTTTCTAGATGTGCACATTCTGCACTAAACAGACCCATATAAATAAGTCTTAGTCAACTCGAAGTAATATTCAAATAAATACAACCACTACCTCTACCCCCTGCACACCCACAAAGTGCAGGCTGACAGGAGACATGGAGACAACATATGTACACACCCACGGAAGTCCTTACCTTCATGGCATGGATTTCTTCAAGCAATCATGCCCGTCTCTGGTTTTTTAACAGTGCATCTTCAGTACCCCTACAGATAATACAATATGTAGCGAAGAAAACCATTTATCTTAGACTCTTAGACTCCTATCAAATGAAAAATCTCTTCATTTCTCTTAAAAAGGCATAATAAATCTCCAACTAACAAACGCTCTGTCATCCTGTACTGTCCTCCCCTTGCCCAATACATGCCCCAATTCCATCAACGAACTCAAGTTTTTCACAAAGATAAGCATTGTACTAGCAGTATATTAAAGACTTATTAACAGAACAGTTTGCCTTCTATTCCTTTATAAGATGATCAAATAATATTTTTTAAATAACAGATTGACACATTGTTTTAACGTAATACAAATTTCATAAGCAATAATTAAAGGTTGACTTAAATTTTATTAAATGAACACTTGTTCTCTAGAATTAATGGAATATGTAACTTAAAAATCTGATTATATTAGAAAGGAAGGTTACCTTCTGAAATATTTAAAAGAATGAAACACACCTTAAAGCATGAAAATTATAAATAGCATATTTGCCCCTAATACTAGTGAAACTAAAATTACAAAGTATATTTTCAAAAAAATTAGGTTGAACACATTGTTTTCATAAGCACTTCCACAAGATACAGAGAATTTCAAATTAATTACCAATTCAAGGAATAAAGTGATATAAAATCTTTATAACTGATCCAAGGTATTAGTACATTTGTTATACTATAGCAACATCTTAACTTCCAGTAACATAAAACACATATGCAACCCCAAAGAGCTTTCATTCCAAAATGGCCAAAAGGAGTGTTTTGGGGAAAATCAGAAAAATTCATCACATATTTTAAAGTCAGTAAGGTCCAAACCATATAATGACATGCTGACACAGCACATTTGATCTCACATCCTTTCCACATATAAAACAAAGTGCTGCATGAGTAAGATATTTAATTATTCCTCTAGGTCCCACCCTTCACTTTTGTGAATATGAATAAAGACAACGTTTGACATTTCATTAGTCCCAGGACCATTAGTTTAAGTGACTAACTTTTCTGACTTCAGTCTGCTCACACTCCTGACAAATTTTCAGAAAACCAAAGCTCAGATTTTCTTCACTTCTTTTCTCATCTTCACAACCTTTGAGGAATAAAGCCAAAATTAGGAAGGCTCTTAATTCAAGAAGGAACATACTTTCTTTTGAGTCTTATTATAGATGACTCTACCATTTGAACCAAATTTTTGTTTTAACTATATTGTTTGATGAAGTCAAACCTATTCCATAAACAGCGAAAAAATTCATCAACATTCTAAAAACATGTCTGAGGATTTAAGAGAAGTAAGTTGTGACTTCTAAAAAGGTCACAGCATTCCCTGCGGTTAATATATTGATATTACCTGTACATCTTGTTCCTGGATCATAATAAAGTTCCCTGAGATCAGAGACCATCATGTTCATCTTTGTATCCTTGTGGTTTAAAACAGAATTTCACCCATAATGGTAGACATTTCATTTCCTGAAGGAGTGTTTGTAACAACAATGGCAAAAATGTCAAAGAATTGTATTTTATTTATTTATAGAGCCTCTATGCATTTGTTTTTGGTAATATATTATTTCAACCATAATTTTAAAAGAAACACCAAAAACACAAGGACATACATACACCAGATACAAGCTTTCACTCATCCTATTAGAGAATAATGTTGAACTCTACAACAAAAAAATAGAACTATTGGCAAAGAGATGGAGATATTATAATGATAAAGAACTCCGTATTACGAAGTGCATAGTACGAGAAGGGATGCTATCATTTTGAGTGTATGTTCCTCTGTCATTGTTAGGAACTGTACATCTTATAATTCTTCCTGTAATGTCCTTCGCCTTCTCCACTTGAGAAACTACATAAACTTCAGTTCAGATATCATCTCTCCTGTGAAACCTTCAATGTTTTCTTCAGCTAAACATAACCTGTTCTTCCTTGAGGTTCCCACTATACTTTGTAGGTAGGATCTCACTGTACTGTCACTAACTGCACATGTGGCTGTCTTGTTCTATAGTCTGAGCTCCTCTCAGAGGACACGGCCTTGCAATATTTACAGTGTTTCTGTGCCTTGCAAGAGTGCCTGGCACACACAATCCCTCAAGTTCTTCTCACCAAAATAACATTATCAACCTCATCCTGTTTCTTCAAGGCTCTTGGATTTAGCCTTAACACCTTCTCTTACCCTCTATTAGTATCATTCATCCCTTATCCATTGAAGATATTGGCAACCAATTTACAGTTTCTCTCCATCCTAAGTTTTGCCATCATTCTGGGTGAGGTAGATGTCCACTTGAATAACCCATCTGATATTATATCCTCACTTCTTAACTTCCTCTTTTCTAATGACCTAATCTATTCCATCTCAGCCACCCAATGCCATGGTCACACTGTATTCCTTGTCATTCACTAATAACTATTCCATTTCTAAAATCATGAATTCAAATACTCCACACAATGAGAGCACAACTTCCATTGGCTTGCTTATTCAACTTCATCCACCACATGGTCTGTGACTTCACTGAAACCACCAGTTCACTGACCCCTTTCACCATCTCTCAAAGGGTTATTAGGCTTTTTTAATTTTCCTTCTTTTATCCAGGTTGGGTACATGATCAACACTTGCCAATACCTTACTTCCTCTAGTTGATACTGGATGAAAGCAACATTCTGAGTCTTTTTCACAGCACCCGAAGGAGGCAGGAAGTACTTGAGATTCTACTATAAATCACCCATGGCTAACCTTCAATGGGCCTCTACACTTCCTAGCAACCCTACTGTATCTTCTTGGTCAATACACTCTATAACAACTATCATAAACCTTTGCGTGCTTTCCTAAAACATCAGACCTTCTCCCTCTTTTTTTTCAATTTCATGGAGAAAGTAAATATCAGATGGGGACCATAATCTGTGATTACCACAAATACAAACTAACTTGCATCCTCATCCTCTATTAATAAAGTTATAAGAAATACCCCTACACATATGTCAGGTTAGTTTCCTAATTGTGTTTTTGGATCCCATCCTTTTCTGCTTTCCTAGAAGCCTTTCTATAGACTATTGCTTTCCTCTAGCATTGTCACTTTCTTAAATGGATGTTTCCTAGTGATTTTTAATCATGCCAGGATTATTTTCACTAAAGACAAAACAAAACATCCACACTACAAAGTTTACTAGGAGCACCCTCTCTCTTCAACTGCCTCAGAGCTAAGCTTTTAAAGAGTTCAAACTATTTCATGCATTCCACATAATTCCAGTTTCCCTTCCCAATGGTCCACTTAAAGTTATCACAAAATTCAACAGGAATTTTTCAGACTTCATTTACTTGCCATCTCAGCAGCATTTGACACTGTTGACTGCTTCCTCCTTGAAACACTCTGTCCTTGGTCTCCAGGACAGATCACTCTCCTGGTTTTCCTACTGCCTCTCTACACAATCTGTCTTGGTTTTTTAAGGCTCACAGACCTCTCATCAGTCATGAGTTCAAGGGCAACTCTTCACAAAATACTTTTGAACCCTAAATAATTGTACATGTATATATTGTTTTAATCTGCCACCTAAACAAAGATGACTTAAATTTTCTACCTTTGTCTGTGATCTCTCTTTTAGGTCCAGATCTAAATACACAACTGCCTAGCTGGCATTTCCTCTTGAGTGTGTTTAAAATTATTTCCAACTCACACTTGTCCCTCCCCAGTTATCCATAATTAAGTCATAACACATTATTTAACATGCAGATCTGATGTCACACCTTTACTTAACTCTCCCCAGTGGCTTCCAATTGCTCTTAGGATGGTCACATGGGCCTTGTTTATTCCTTCACACTCGCCATGATCACATCTACCTCCAAGTCTTTATACTTGCAATATCCTCTAGTATGAATGCTCTTTCTATGCAAGTTAGCTTGTAAACATCTGATCCCTCTGATGGTGGCTCAACTGTCACTTCTCAGTGAACTATTTTCTGGCCTCCCGGAGAAGGTAAATCATTCCATTTGTGAACACTTAGAGTGCTCCTAGAACTTATCATGACTGTTAGTTTTAGTTCAATATTTTACTTTTAATCTAATTATGTTTAATGTGTCTTTTTCCAGTAGGTAATAAATTCCATGAAGGTCAAGTATCTTGTTTTACTCAACACTGAATCTTACGACCTAACACAATGGATGACATACAGTAATTGTTCAATAAATATTTGTTAAATTAATAACCAGAAAGTTTGCAATAATCATTTTTTCATTCACTGTTTCAAATGCAGTAAGTATATACCAACAGAATGCAGAGTCATCAGGTTTCTTTCCCACTAGATATGTTGCCCTCTTTAGAATTTGTTTCGAAGTTAGATCCATGTAGAAAAAAGTCACATTGAAAAGACTCTCTTCAGTAAATGTTGTTGGGAAAATTGGATAGCTTCCTGAAAAAGGATGAAACCGGACCACTGTCTTACACCACATCCAAAAACAAACTCAAAATGGATTAAACACCTAAATATAAACCCTGAAACTTTAAAACACAGTTTTTATAAAACTAGAAGAAAACATAGGCACTAAATTCTTGAACATTCATATTAGTAATTTTTGGGGGGGATGTGTCTCCTCAGGCAAGGGAACCAAAAGCAAAAATACACAAGTAGGACTACATCAAACTAAAAGGCTTCTGCACAGCAAAGGAAACCACCAACAAAATGCAAAGGCAACCTACCATACGGGAGAATATATCTGCAAATTATATATCCAATACGGGGCTAATAAACAAAATATATAAAATAACTCATACAACTCAACTCCAGAAAGAAAATAAATAATGTAGTCCAATTTAAAAGTGTGCACAGCACCCAAATAGACGTTTTTCCTAAGAAGGCATATAGATGGCCAACAGATGTGAAAAGATACTCAACATCATTAATCATCAAGAAAATGCAAATCAAAATCACAATGAGATACTTCACACCAGTCACACTGGCTACTAATTTCAAGAAGACAAGAAATAACAAGAATTGGAGAGAATGTGGAGAAAGGAACTCTCCTAAATTGTTGATGAGAATGTAAGTTAATGCAGCCACTATGGAAAGCAGTATGGAGATGGAGGTTTCTCAAAAAAGGAAAAATACCATACGACCTAGTAATTCCACTTCTGAGAATTTAACTTGAAGAAAACAAAATCACTAAGTCAGAATGATGTATGTACCCCTATGTTCACTGAAGTATCAATTCCAATAGCCAAAATATGAAAACAATGTGAGTGTCCATCACCAGACAGATGGATAAGGAAGATGAGGTACATATGTATATACCGGAGTATTACTCAGTCATAAAAGTTAATGAAATCTCACCATGTGCAACATAGATGGGCCTAGAAGGTATTAAGCTAAGTGAAATAAAACAAAGACAAATACTCTATGTGGAACCTGAAAACAAAACAGAAACCGATCCATAAACACAGAACAGACTGATGATTGCCACAGGGAAGGAGATAGGGGGATGGGTGAAATTGATGAAAGAGGAAAAAAATTAGTTAGAATGTCTGATATCTTGATCTCAGTGATATCAAGTGATCATGAATGTATATACATGTCAAAATGCCTCAAGCTGTACACTAAGATTTGTGCATTTTATTTTAGGTATCTCAATTAATAAAATACATGCATCAATGAAAAGTCATTAGACTAGGTTTAAGTAAAAAAGAATGGCTACATTTTATAAGCAACGTAATAGGGATTTATGACATTTTTTTGAAAATTGAGTCATTCAAAAAATAATTAATAACAAGTGATAAATTATGCACTAAAATTTATTAACGAATGTTTCTAAGTGCTATACCCTGCTGGTGCTTGAGGTGACTATATACCATTTGCTAAGCACTATAAACCAAACTTAACTAATCGATTGCAGAGTTAGTCCTCAATTGCACTGCATTCGAATTATGGGAAAGCGAGACTCCAATTTTAAAATTCCAATGGAAGAAGTTTTATGGTTGCCAGTACTACATCAGGGTACTACTTAAAAGCAAAAGGAATGTTTCATGCACTTTGTTTCACGCCAATGCCAAGAAGTGCTTTTACAGCCTTTTTTTTTTCAGTATGTATACTGACTTTAGTGCTTTTCCTTCAGTATGCTGATTTCTTCAGTACCAGTGTATAGGCAGCAAGAAAATTTGATAAGCTCAGTATATAAAAAACATAAGTATATTCACTTTATGTAAAAATGGAGTTACAGTTTTATTTTTCTCACAAGTACTCACCTCAAGCACTTAAGTTTCCTCCGAGCATTTACATTTTTGTACCACTGACAGCTAGCTAGCTCCCAATAGCCTTTTAGTTAGGATTTAAAAGGTTGACAATGCATTTGCACCTACTAATTATGAAGTTGGTTGACAGATAACCTACAAGTCAACAAACAGACCTAAAAACACCCAGTATCATCAGAACGCCATGCACTGTTTGAAGGCCAATGTTTTTTTTTCATGATTCTTCAACCAAAAGCGCACAGAACTATCATTGTTAGAAATGTGGAAAAGTATGATTTTGATGGAAAAGAAGGAAGGAAAGAGAAATAAACTGAGTGGGCGATAACAGTGGCATAATAATGGAAATCATATGTGCTGACAGAGAAGAAACAAAATGAAAGAGAAACGACAGGAAAAAATATGAAGACAGAAACTGAAGGACAAACTTGTAGGTCATCACTACGACTGACAAGCCCAAACAGCAAAAGAATGCATTCAATATAATCTATGAGAGCAGGAGGAGGAGTGAGGACTTACACACAGAGCACACAACACAGGTGCTGAAAGGGAGGCGTCATGTAGAGCCCAGCCATGCACAAGCCCTCAGTTAGCCTGGTGATGTAACCTGCATCACCTCTTTGGTAGACAATGACACAAAAAGGGAACCACAAAGAGCAAAAGCTGGCAGTGTCCAACTCAAGGAGATTCCAAGAAGAGTTCCCCTGCTCAGAGACTAAAAAAATCCAATTTGTACTGGAATAACTCAATAATGGGAACAGATGTGTCATAACTGAACACTGAATCATGCAACTAAAATAAAACCCTTTCCGTGGCTCTATATTCCAAGCAGCTAATGTAGGTCAAAGGAAAGGAAAATAATGTGTTTTACAAGGTGAGCGCTACTATCTACATTAGATATATTTCTTAATAAACTAGCTTTCTCATGTACACAGACTTCTATAAGCTTACAGTTCATGTGAATTTGCTTTTGAGAGAATGACCTATACTTGTGGGGTAACAATGATAAGTTTCTGATCTACAAAGCTGTGAGCAAACATAAAGGTAAAGTCTACTTTGAACTGACTCTTAGTTGGCTATCTGCTACAGTCAACTAGCCAGCCTCTTTTGGTAATGCAGTGACTCTGCCATGCATTTTAATTAACCTGCAACAAAACCCCCCAGGGTTCTTAGAAAACAATTATTCCAATAGCTCGTACTATTCTAGGGAAGCCTGCAGTACAAAGAAAAAAGAGTATATCTGTGTTTCTTAGATACATTAAAAATTCTGAGTATTCATGACATATCTGCGAGATTGCAAAACAAAAAAATTGACAATACATTCTGTTGATGAGGCTGCAAGGAAACAGGCACGGTCATACACTGCTGGTAGAAATGTAAACTGGTATACTCCATCTGGAGGGAACTCCAGCAACATTTAATAAAAATCCTATTTCCAGGAATCTGTCCAGAGACACAGCTCTCCTAACAGGAAAAGGCTGCACACAAGACTCTATATGGCAGCATTCTTATGTCACACAACAAAATGTTGCAACAATAAAATGTTGCAAGTGAGATAAAAAATTGTATATAAATGAAGCAAAAGCAATGTAGTATTTTAAATCAATACAGAGGACTTGCAAGCATATCACAGATAAACCTTGAAAATAATGTTTGGCAAAAAAGGTCACTTTTAGATGATACATGTAGTATGACACAGTATCACACCACACAGGCAAAGTTTAAAACTATACAACACAATACTATACAGTGGGTATATGTTACTAAAATTATGAAAAATATGTATAAGAAAAGCACACACTGTAAGAGTAATTACCTCTGAGGTGGAAAAGAAGGTGGGTGAAATTAAATACTACAATTCAGAAAAATACTGACATGCGCTAAACACAGGGTAGAGTAAGGATCATTTGTTACAACATTTTCCATTTTTGAAATATTTTATACTTAACAAAATTTATGTTTTTTATATGGGGATTTCTAATTTGGCCATTTGGGGAATAAATTATTGAATTTACTTCTTTTTACTTGTGATGAGCAACAATTTAAAAATTCTAGACAGCAAAAGATGGCGGAGTGAGTAAGGTGGCGTATATCTCCTGCCAAAACCATATACATCTAAAAAATACAGCAAATACAACTCTTCCTACAAGAGTGACCAGAAGATACAGTGCACCAGCCAGGCTACATCTACAAGAACCCAATATCTCACGGAAAAAGGTAAGATACAAAGCCTTGACCCTGCAGGACCTGAGCAATTCTCCCACCCCAGCTGACCAGCGGGAAGAAAAGAATCAGAGTCCGGAGGGAGTGGAAGCACAGGACTGCTAAATAACCAGCTCAAATAATCTGCCCCAGGAGCACAGACACACATTGCATGGTGCTCTGCATATTAGAGGAGCGGAAAAGCAAAATCCAACACTAAAACTGCAAACAGGTTCCCACAGTCAGGTGCACTGGGACAAAAGAAAAGCAGGCACTTTAAAAGCCTTAAAGGGAAAAGGGTTTAACAGGTGGACAAAATCGTCCCAGCACACTCAGCCCAGCAGGGTGGAAACTTTAAGGAACTTCAGGTGCCCTATAGCCATAGGTGGCAACTCAGCTCCAAGGCCCCTCACACCAATAACAAGTCTGCCATTCCTTCTTCCCCAGTGTCACCTGCAAGCAAACTGGTGGTCTCCACCATTGTTGTGGACCAGCCGGAGAGCAGCCCCACCTACAGCAACCACACAGGAATCTCCCTATGCGCAGCTGACTGGCACAGATAGTGGACACGGGCATAGAGTCTGGGAGGCACAAAGGGGCTCTATTCTCGTGTTAGAACATGTGCCAGTCAGGAGTGACCCCCACCAGCACCCTAGGCAATCCCAAAGGCCACCCTTCACATGGCACCTTACAGGATTAACCCAGGGGCTGTGCGCTGTACACGGTTGACTGGCACAGTAGAGGAGATGGGTGCAGAGACCAGGAAGCACGAAGGGGCTTTGCTGTTGCTGCAGAACACATGCCAATGATCTGTGACCCCCACCTTTCCCCTAGGCCTTCCCAAGTGCAGCCCCGCCCACAGCAGCTTAGGGGATTAACCCAGAGGCAGCTCCCTGTGTGCAGTTAACCAGTATAGACAGCAGAGACAGGCAAGGCGACCCGCTAGCAGGAACAGACTTTGTTCTCCCAGCTGACACAGGCGCCACTCACCAGCAACCACTTCCATTGCCATGAAAAGGCTGAAGCACCTTATTCAATACAAAATCCCTCAAATACCAGAAAGAGGGCTTGCTGAAACTAAAATCACCAATCTTCCTGAAAAAGAATTTAAAATAAAAGTCACAACCATGCTGATGGAGCCACAGAAAAATATTCAAGAGCTAAGGGATGAATTCTGGAGGGAGATAACAGAAATGAAACAAACAATGGAAGGATTTAAGAGCAGACTGGATGAGATGGAAGAGACTGTTAATGGAATATAAATCCGAGAACAGGAATAAAGAGAAGCTGCGGCAGAAAGAGAAAAAAGGACATCTAGGAATGAAAGAATATTAAGAGAACTGTGTGACTAATCCAATTGGAACAATATTCGCATTATAGCAAAAACAGAAGAAGAAGCAAGAGAAAAAGGGATAGAAAGTGTGTTTGAACAAGTAATTGCTGAAGACTTCCCCAATCTGGGGAAGGACATAGTCTCTCAGGTCATGAAAGTCCGCAGATCTCCCAACACAAGGGACCCAAGGAGGACAACACCAAGAGATGTAATAATTAAAATTGCAAAGATCAAAGACAAGGACAGAGTATTAAAAGAAGCCAGAGAGAGAAAAAAAGTTCACCTACAAAGGAAAACCCATCAGGCTATCATCAGACTTCTCAGCAGAATGCTTACAGGCCAGAAGGGAATGGTATGATATATTCAACACAATAAAACAGAAGGGCCTAGAACAAAGAATACTCTATCCAGAATGATTATCATTTAAATTTGAAGGGGGGATTAAACAATTTCCAGATAAGCAAATGTTGAGGGAGTTTATCTCACACAAAGCAACTCTACAGTGTATTTTAAATGGACTGCTCTAGATGGAAGTATGCCTTAGGCCAAATATCTGTAAACCGAGAAAATAAAACCACAGCAAAGGCAGTAGACCAACTCTATACTACCTAATTGAAAAATAAAATCACCTATCCACAAAGTCAGTCAAGGGAAACACAAGGAGTACAGAATAAACCAGCTAACATATGAAGAGTGGAGAAGGAAGAAAAAGAAGGGAGAGAAATAAAGAATCATCAGACTGTGTTTATAATAGTATAATAATTGAGTTAAGTTACACAGGTAGAAGTAAAGAGGCTGCCCTTGAACCTTTGGTAACCACGAATCCAAAGCCTGCAATGGCAATAAGTACATAGTTATCGATAATCACCCTAAATGTAAATGGACGGAATGCACCAATCAAAAGACACAGAGTTACAGAATGAATAAAAAAGCAAGACCCATATATATGCTGCCAACAAGAGACTCACTTCAAACTGAAAGACATACACACACTAAAAGTGAAGGGATGGAAAAAAGATATTTCATGCAACTAATAGGGAGAAAAAAGCAAGAGTTGCAATACTTGTATCAGACAAAATAGTCTTCAAAAGAAAGTCACAAGAGATAAAGAAAGACATTACATAAAGATAAAGGGGTCAGTCCAGCAAGAGGATATAACCATGATAAATATGTATGCACCCAACACAGAAGCACCTACATATGTGAAACAAATACTAACAGAATTAAAAGGGGAAATATAATGCAATGCATTCATTCTAGGAGACTTCAACACTTCACTCACTCTGAAGGACAGATCAACCAGACAGAAAATAAGTTAAGGACACAGAGGCACTAAACAACACATTAGAACAGATGGACCTAACAGACATCTATAGAACATTCTACTGAAAAGAAGCGGGATACACATTCTTCACAAGTGCACATGGAACATTTTCCAGAATAGACCACATACTAGGCCACAAAAAGAGCCTTAGTAAATTTTAAAAGATTCACATTGTACCAACCAACATCTCAGATCACAAAGATATAAAACTAGAAATAAATTGTACAAAGAAAACAAAAAGGGCCACAAAAACATGGAGGCCTAACAACATGCTCCTAAATAATCAATGGATCAATGACCAAATTAAAATGGAGATCCAGCAATATATGGATAGAAATGAAAACAACAGCACAATGCCCCAACTTCTGTGGGACACAGCAAAGGCAGTTCTAAGAGGGAAGTGTATGGCAATCCAGGCCTATTTAAAGAATGAAGAACAATCCCAAATGAATAGTTTAAATTCACAATTATTGAAGCTGGAAAAGAACAAATGAGGCACAAAGTCAGTAAAAGGAAGGACAAAATAAAGATCAGAGAAGAAATGAATAAAATTGGGATGAATAAAACAATAAAAAAATTAATGAAACCAAGAGCTGGTTCTTTGACAAAATAAAAATAGATAACCCCCTAGCCAGACTTATTAAGAAAAAAAGTCTAACATAAACAGAATAAAAAGGAAAAAGGAAAAATCACTATGGACACCACAGAAATACAAAGAATTATTAGAGAATACTATGAAAAACTGTGTGCTAAAAGACTGGATAAACTAGAAGAAATGGACAACTTTTTAGAAAAATACAACCTTCCAAGACTGACCAAGGCACAGAAAATCTAAAGACCAATTACCAGCAAAGAAATTGAATCAGGAATAAAAAAACTACCCAAGAACAAAATCCCGGGGCCGGACGGATTTACCTCGGAATTTTATCAGACACACAGAGAAGACATAATACCCATTCTCTTTAAACTGTTCCAAAAAATAGAGGAAGAGGGAATACTCCCAAACTCATTCTATGAAGCCAACATCACCCTAATACCAAAACCAGGCAAAGACCCCACCAAAAAAGAAAATTACAGACCAACAGCCCTGATGAACATAGATGCAAAAATACTCAACAAAACATTAGCTAACCAAATTCAAAAATACATCGAGAGGATCATACACCATGATCAAGTGGGATTCATCCAGGGATGCAAGGATGGTACAATATTAGAAAATCAATCAACATCACCCACCCCATCAACAAAAAGGACAAAAACCACATGACCATCTCCATAGAAGCCGAAAATGCACTTCATAAAATTCAACATCCATTCAAGATAAAAACTCTCAACAAAATGGATACAGAGGGCAAGTACCTTAACATAATAAAGGCCATGTATGTCAAGCCCACAACCAACATCATACTGAACAGCGAGAACCTGAAAGCTTTTCCTCCAAGATCAGTAACAAGACAAGGATGCTCACTCTCTCCACTTTTATTCCACATAGTTCTGGAGGTCAGCACCACAGTAATTAGACAACACAAAGAAATAAAGGGCATCCATATTGGTAGGGAAGAAGTTAAATTGTCACTGTTTGCAGATGACATCATATTGTACATTAAAAAAACCCTGAAGAATCCATTCCAAAAGTACTAGGTATAATATCTGAATTCAGCAAAGTTGCAGGATACAAAATTAATACAGAGAAATCTGTTGCATTCCTGTACACTAATGATGAACCAGCAGAAAGAGAAATCAGGAAAATAATGCCATTCACAATTGCATCAAAAAGAATAAAATACCTAGAAATAAACCTAACCAAGGAAGTGAAAGACCTATACTCTGAAACTACAAGACATTCATGAGAGAAATTAAAGATAACCCGATTAAAAAATGGGCAGAGGATATGAAGAGACAATTCTCCAAAGAAGAAATCTAGATGGCCAACAGACACACGAATAGATGTTCCACATCACTAATCATCACAGAATGCAAATTAAAACCACAATGAGATATCATCTCACACCAGTTAGGATAGCCAGCACGGAAAAGACTAAAAACAACAAATGCTGGAGAGGGTGCAGAGAAAAGGGAACCCTCCTACACTGCTGGTGGCAATGTAAGCTAGTACAACCATTGTGGAGAGCAATATGGAAGTTCCTCAAAAAATTAAAAATAGAAATACCATTTGACCCTGGATTCTGACTCCTAGGAATTTACCAAAAGAATACAACTTCTCAGATTCAAAAAGACATACGCACCCCTATGTTTATCACAGCACTATTTACAATAGCCAAGATAGGGAAGCAACTTAAGTGTCCCTCAGTAGATGAATGGAGAAAGAAGATGTGGTATATAGACACAATGGAATACTATTCAGTCAGAATAAAGAAAGAAATCCTACCACATGCAACAACATGGATGGAGCTGGGGTATATTATGCTCAGTGAAATAGGCCACAGAGAAAGACAAGAGCCAAATGATTTCCCTCATTTGCGGAGTATAACAAAGCGAAACTGAAGGAACAAAACAGCAGCAGGCTCACAGACTCCAAGAAGGGACCAGCGGTTACCAAAGGGGAGGAGTGGGGAGGGTGAAGGGGATTGAGGGGTATTATGTTTGGTACACAAGGTGTGAGGGATCACGCCTACAGACCGAGAAGGGGAGGTCCTGCTGCCATCATGCGGGCTCCGGGGAACCTGCAGCTGCGCTCCCCACTCTCGCTCCGCGTCAGACCACGCGCTCGACGGAGGGACGCAGAAGAGCCGCTCTGAGGCCCGAAAAGGAGCTCCACCGGCTCCCAGACCGCGGCACTTACCTCGTTATTGAGGTTCGGAGTCCCCAGCCAGGCCACAAGAGGTCTACAAAGCGAGAGCAGCCGCCACCGACTGGCCGCTGCCGGCACGTTAACTGTGTTGGCGGGGAGTCGGCTGCGTGGCCACGCCCCCATACGGCAGGCCCTTCCGTCCAAAACTCGTCTGCAGTCGGCTTCGGCCTACGCCTGAGGAAAAGTGAGACCAGCTCTGACAGGAAGAACGGTACTGACGGGAATAACTTCCGGAACAGAGCCCTACGCGCCGGATCTGCGCGCTCCTATGGAAACTGGGCTCAGGCCTGCGCCCCAGAGGGTGCTTTGCAAGCAGTTCCTGCGTTCTGAACGTTTTCAAGATGCTCATTTTATTATACTCGTTTGTAGACGGTAGATGTGGCCTGGTTTTGTAAGGACATTGGCTTTGTGTCCCAATATGTGTCTCAATATAAAAGAGCTTTGATAAAAGGATTAATCGAGTGACCAATTTTTGTACCTAGTTTTTGTCTTGTATTTGTGATGATTCCTGCACTTCTAACAACCATGCCTTATTGTCCAGGCTTACATTATAGTTCAGCCTCGGACATATTCTTCTGCACACAGTAAGATTTAAATTCAGATAATACCACAGAGATATAAGTAATCAGGAATGTTTAAATTAATTTGCAGATAGGTGCAGTTGTTGGCTTTTCCCACAAGTGGGTGGCAAGCAAGGGCCGGGGGTAGGGTCAGGTGTCTCTTTACTGTAAGAATCCATTTGATGTCTATGGTCAAGAACAGTTTTCCATTTCAATCACTTATCTACAATTTAAAAAACTTGTTAAAAGCTCAAAGCCAGTTAAAGGCATAAATCTACTGAATTAGATAACCAGGAAGAATGTATCCTAGAAAGTACTTAGTTTTCCATCGAAGAGTCCCACTAATCTTTTTTGGTCCATTTCAAAGTCTTCCATATTTTTTCCCCTAAATATCTAATTTTGGAGGTTACTGAGAAGTTTATAGCAAAATCATATAGCATACACATGCACACGTTTAATTAATATGTTAATTATTAACATGAAATAAAAACTTGTAGCTCATTCTGACTTATAGTATGTTAAAGAAAAAATGACTCATGACATTTGTTACAGAATGCTGAGGCCAACTTTATTCAGGGGGACTACTACAATGAGGTCTTAAAGTAGGGGAGAGAGATCCGGCTCAACTCTGATGAATACAGCAAAGGCAAGCGGAGATTTATAGTTAAGAAGCAGGGTAGAGGTCAGTGATGGAAAATTACTAAGAGGAAACGACAGGGCTAAGGGTGTTCTGTCTAAACTGACTTAACAGGATTATTGCTGAGGGCAGGCCAGGGTGGGAAGATTTTAGATGGAGGATAAAGAATTTCAGCAGATACCAAGAGTGGTCAAATTCCAAGGATGGAGGGTGAGGAACTTTTTCAGACATCAAGGACACGGAATTTTCTCCCAACTAAGCCAACAGGAGTCTTGCTATAATGACTAAATAGGCAAAGGACAGAGCCCAAGAGCAAGTCCCTACAATGACTAAATAGGCAAAGGACAGAGCTCAAGAGCAAGTTCCAGCCAAAAAGAGAATGCAGAGGCACCTGACTACAGTTTGATTAAGGAGAGTCTTCGTCAAATATCCAGATTTAGGGTGATCTGTTTAGACTGTTTGCTGACTGAATGTAAAATCTATGGCTAAAAATGAGTCTTACACTTATGAATCATCCTATAGAGGATATTATATGTAAATGACCAAAAATAAAGCAAGACATTACTCTGTTTGCTAAGTAGTCACTACAAATGTTAAAAAGGTCATTAGAGTTTTGACAACTCTGTCTTTTGCATGAAGAAATTGACAACTTAGATTTATTAGGCTTTGGTATTTGTTTTTAATAATAAAGAACATTATTCCTTTTGACTATGAATTGGAATAGTAAAAAAGAAATATGTCCTCAAAATAAAGGTTCCCACTCCACTGATCAAAATTCTCGAAAATATCAGATGTAACACAGCTATCGCGCTACGTCTGCTAAAAATAAAAGTGGAGTTGGCCTGGCTGGGGACGTGAGGAAGGAATGCACTGAGCACAATAAAGGCTCTGGGCTGCTGCAGATACTACATATTTATGCATTTGTCTCACCCAACTCAACTGTGCCCCTTGAGAAAATAAATCTTGTTCTCTCCTTATCTTTGTGTTTATGTTACGTAACAAAGGGCCTGGCACATAAAAGATTATTAATAAAGTTTTGCTTTATAAACACATGTGCAAGCAAACACAAGACAAACCAATCAATTCCACTCCCTCCCCAGGGCAGTCAGGACTGTTACTTCTGATTCTATCTTTTGTTCCTCACCAGTAAGGAAAGTACCCTGAAATAGGATCTCATTAAGTGACAGAAAAATACTTAAGATTTATGAAGAAGACAGCAAACAGAGAAGCGATTTCTGCACTAGGATACTTTGTGATAGTTATGGGGAAAAATGTATACAATAGCACAATTCACCAGACACCCTTTGAATCATAAAACACTGCATAGCTCCAAACTGGTTTCCTGTCTCCATTACGGGAGTTACTACTGAAAGTAAGAACAGGACAAGGAATCTAACCCCCTAACAACCATTCAGTAAGAATTAAAGTGTAACTTTGGCAAGGAAATTTTCTTATAAACAATTACTAAATGACAGAAAAGAATGATTTAAATAAAAGTGTTAAATAAGTTAAAGAGAGGATAGAACTGCTTTCCACAGTGAAACTATATTCAACAATGTGCCATAGTTTATATTTTGTGTGCAAATTTTTGCTATTGAAAAAGCCACTTTGTATGAACAAATATATGAGGTAGAAAAAAACAGTTTGAATGTGGTTAATAGATTGATGAACTATAACTACCATGACTTATTTACATTTGGTTCATTTTTTTAAATAAACCTTTAGCAGGAGAACTATGAGATGTTCAAAACCATACAACAATTAAGCTAAACAAAATTTCATAACTGGATTAGGAAATGGCTTCCCATTAATTAAATATATGTACAAACAGAACACTTTTTCTCCATTTTTCTCCTAACTCATTTTCCATATCCTTGGTCTTTAACAGTAATATTACCTCATTTGTGATAGGCTAGCTAAGATTAAATAAGGTAAAATGGACAAATAGAATAGACTTCTTCATCTGTAATTAAAGTCCTATCAATCTAGGAAATGATACTTTTATCTGAGAATAACATTGTTTTCTTATTTTAGGAAAATAATTTTACAATTGGTAATATCTTTCAGACTACTGATTATATCTAAGTATATTAAAGATGGCATATATGAGAAAATAATTCCATTTTAAAGATCACTACCTCGAAAAACAAAATGCAGATCTGTAAGAAATTTTCCTGTAATAGATTCCTGTTAAAATATCATTTGATGACTCATTTGTGGAGTATAAAAACAAAGCAAAACTGAAGGAACAGCAGACTCGCAAACCCTGAGAAGGGACTACTGGTTACCAAAGGGAAGAGGTTGGGGAGGTAGATGGGGAGGGAGAAGGGGATTAAGGGGTTTATAATTAGCACTCACAATATTGGTACGTCACAGGGAAGGAAGTACAGCGTGGAGAAGACAAGTAATGACTCCATAGCATCTTAGTACGCTGATAGTGGCTGCAATGGGGTGTGAGGACTTGATAACATAGGTGAATGTTGAACGTGTTGTTCAGGTAAAACCTTCATAAAGATTGTATATCTTAATTCTAAAAAATTAGAGTATAAAAAATATATCAAAATAAAAGCTACAAAAGGTTTCTTATCTTACATATTTTTCTTCCAATATTTCAGGTTATCATGAAATATATCACCATTTTATGCAGCACCATTACTTTTAACAATTAACTATTAAAAGTGATATAAAATAATTTCCCTGGAGATGATAAGAAATAGAGCTCACCTAAGTACCTTTTTGAAAAATGATATCTTATCTTGATATTGTTTGGCTAAAGACAGAAAGGCCTACACACAAACATAGTGCTCTAGTTGGTACACGGTTTCTTATGGGAGTTATTATTAACTTAAAGGAGTTAATAATCCTGAAACTAGTTTACATGTATACTCAGGTTGAACAAATAGGGAGCCAGGTTTCTCAGGGTCAGAGAAAGAATTTACAATTAAGCAAGGGGAAAGGGTAGAATGACCCTGTGGTGCTGGATTATAGTTGCATTATCAGTACAAACTCCTTTGTTTTAATATACATACAGATAACCAGACACAGAAATAATTAGACATATGTGTACACATGGGTTGGCATACACAGGTATCCTTTCTAGTACTACCAAATGAGAGGGCCTAGAAAGGTGACACCCCAGGAGCAGCAACAGCCTATACCTTGGTTTCCAAACACAACTCATCAACAACAGGAGCCAGGAGGCCTTGAGAAATGGCTGAGCTGGAGAAATTTCAGAACTAGGGCAGGAAAAATACAAGATAAGTCTGGGGTACCATGTAGTGACAGAAAGTAAGGAATTGCGTAGGAAAAGACAGAGGTAAACAAAGGATGAAGCACATCAAAGGACACAGGAACCAACCTGACAGAACTCCCAAAGGCCGAAGGCAGAACAATTTGAGCAACAAAATAGATAAGTATAAGACTCAAAAAATTAACAAATATCCATGAATCAATACTGATACAAATAAATGACTAGACAGAAAAGGTGTGGAAGAAAGGAAGAATTCTTAAAGACACTCACTTATAGAAAATTCCTAATGATATATTTAGATATTTCTTCCAGGATGTAGATTTTAATTCTACTCCTCATATAGGTGTATTTAACTTAGTGATTCACTTCCAATGAATAGGGAATGGAAATGGAAAAATAGTGACTTTGCAGTGGAGAGAGATGGCAGACACCACCATAAGCAGGTGATCACGTTTAACATCATCAGTGACAAGTCATGTTAACATCATGTATCCCCTGATGTAAGATAGAAGGGTACTTCACCTTTGTTGTATTCTTTTTCAAAATCTATAACCCCAGTATAATCATGAGATGACATCAGAGAATCCCAAATTGAGTACAATGTACTTGACCAGTAGTCTTCAAAAGTTGTACTCAAGTCATGAAAAACAAGGTCTATAAAAACCAATAACTACAAAACTGTCAAAGATTACAAGAGACCAAGGGGATGTAACTAAATGCAACGTGATGTGCTAGACTGGATCATGAAACAGAAAAAGGACAACAGTTAAAAAAATGTGACTGAACTCTGTATTTAGTTAATAATACTATACCAGTGTTATTTTGTGAGGCTTAACAAACATACCATTGCTATGTAAGATGTTAACATTAGGGAAAGTTGGGTGAAAGATATACAGAAATTCTCTTCACTTTCTTCCCATACTTTCTGTAAATTATTCCAAAAAAAAAGTTTAAAAGTGGGTAATATAAAAATCAGTTGAAGAAATAAGATTTTAAAATTCACAATATTAAAAAAGAAAATGCAATCATATGTGCTGTCATGCCACAAAAATTGAAAAGACAGAAGAGAAACAAACTATTTCAACATCAAAAACTAAATCTATGAATTGGCACTATTCTCTGAAGCTTGAGAACTGTTTCCCACCTTTTCCTACACTGGCTTTCTTTTAATGTTAACTTTATTTTCATACTTTATATTTATTTTAATTTAATAAGGCTTCCACAAATTTTTGTGCTTAAAACAAATGCATACAAGCTTTCTCTCATATAGTCTCCCTTTCATCCATCCTTATTTTTACATAAATGGTACTGCACTAGACACACTGTTCTGCTACTTGTTTTGGGAGCTTCTTCCTATATCTCCTATATTTTTCAATATAACTTAGGGATAATTCCACAGCTTCTTTTATCAATTATATAAAATACTTCCATTGAGGAATTCTTCAAAATGAATTATGCTCTAAAAATAGGAAAAAGACATGTGGATGAGGAATTCATTTATGTAAAAAAAGTTACTTATATGTTAGCAAAATCAAAAAAGTCCCATAAGTATTAGCTTCAAATATTAATATCAAAATAAAAATATTCAAACTGAAACTGGTGTCTTTGCCACCTTTTCCACATACTTAAATTTGGGAAAGGTGCCTTGGACCTTTTAGATTACATAGGAAATATCACCAGTTAGAGGAAATAAATATTTTCCACGAATCTCACAGAACAAGCAGGCAAATGTTTTTAGATAAAATGTAGACTTGCCTACTGCCAAGGATCAAAATCTACCATTATTTGAATCTTCATAGACAAACCTAAACAGATTTTCTCAACACTTATTGTTATAAACATATTTAAAATTAACAGTTTTTTTTTCCTAGTTTATCTCATAAAACATCAAAGAAATGTGGTGATACAAATATTGTTTGCCAGCAAGCTCTGTGTGTGTGTGTGTGTGTGTGTGTGTGTGTGTGTGTGTACGTACACTTGAAAACACCGTATACAAAACTTGGAAAACACAAACATTTTAGCCCTTTAGCTAAATTAAAAGTCCTATATTAGCACAAGTTGAGAGATTAACAGAGACAGCCATGACACCCGCAGACTGGCAATATGTAACTAAGGCATGCCTTTCTAGTATGGGGCAATACATAGAATGGAAGGCATTGTGGCATGATATCAGCATGACCCAGGCACGCGCAAACGCGGCCGAAGGACAGCCTGCATGGTCATATGATATGCTGACGGGCCAAGGACAGTGGGTAGCCGACCAGACCGCCTTCCCCTTACAGGTATATGCACAAATAAACACGTGCGCCGCCAAGGCATGGAAAGCCCTCACCAACAAAGGAGAAGTATCAGGCAATTTGACAAAAATTATCGGGGGGCTGAGCGAGCCATTTTCTGACTTTGTCGCTCGTATGATGGAGGCCGCAGGCAGAATATTTGGAGATCAGGAACAAGCAATGCCCCTAGTGGAGCAATTAGTGTTTGAACAATGTACCAAGGAATGCAGACAGGCAATAACACCCTGGAAACAAAAAGGGATACATGCCTGGTTGAAAGCCTGTAGAGAAATAGGAGGGCCACTCACCAATGCGGGCCTAGCCGCGGCCATATTACAGAGCCACAAACAAGCCAGGATCACTAACAGAAGTATCAAATGCTTTCAATGCGGGAAATTAGGACATATAAAGAGAGAGTGTAGGAGCCCAGCTTCAGAACAAACAACCCAAAAGACCCCTGAGTTGTGCCCTAAGTGTAAGAAAGGCAGGCATTGGGCTAATGAGTGCCGGTCTATTAAAGATATAGAAGGGAAACCCTTAGAGTTGCCAAAAAACGCCCAGAGGGGCCCCCGTCACCAGGGCCCGCAAATATATGGGGCAACCAGCACGCAAGTGTCATTCGGGAACAACCAGGCCCCCCAAGGAGAGCCACTTCAGGTGCCGCTGCATTGGACATCCGTGCCACCACCAGAATAGTGTTGACTCCACAGATGGGAGTTCAGCCTATCCCTTCAGACTTTAAAGGCCCCCTACCACCAAATACCATTGGGTTACTCCTAGGGCGCTCTTCTGCTGCATTGAAAGGCCTGGTAGTTCATCCCGGAGTCATAGATCAAGATTATGAAGGACAGGTAAAAATCATGTGTTCGGCTCCCAGAGGAATCTATCCTATATCCCCGGGAGACCGCATAGCCCAGCTCTTAGTTTTACCTAGTCTCCACGCCAATTATCCTGCTACCAACACGGAGAGGGGAGAAAGGGGCTTCGGCTCCTCTGACTGGGATTCAGCCTTCATAGTATTAGATTTAGCAGACAGACCAAAATATAACTCTTCAAATAGAGGGAAAGAGCTTTGAGGGAATCCTAGACACTGGAGCAGATAAAAGTATTATCTCTGCAACCTGGTGGCCCTCCAAGTGGCCTGTGACCCAATCCTCACATTCATTACAAGGTTTAGGATATGTGTGTGTGTGTGTGTGTGTGTGTGTGTACGTACACTTGAAAACACCGTATAGCATAATTAAATATGGAAATATTAAACTAAATCTGTCCACGTTTAGCCCTTGAAATAGAAGGGCTTTAGATCCAGGGGAGCTGTGTGTGTTTTCCCCCAGCTAAATTAAACAAAGGAGATGACTTCGCTGTAAAAGTCTTGCCCTACTTAGTTAAAGACACCCTAGTAGCTATATTAGCATAATTAAATATGGAAATATTAAACTAAATCAGAAAGGTTCTATTTGTTATAATTACATTTTAATGATACAGCTCTGTTCAGAAGATGACAGGAAAATGCAAGATACAATTGATGGAGATTTTCATTTTCAATGGTAAAGAACCTGTTTCATGGAAAGGGACATAGCATTATTTTTACATACATACAATATAAATGTTTAGCATTTTACATTTACAGTCTTCATGAAGATTACATTTGAGGACTAGAATTCCACATACAAGTTTTAACACCATATGACCCACTAATGTCACTTACAGGTAAATACCCAAAAGAACTGAAAACAGTCTCCAGATACTTGTGCACCCATATTCACAGCAGCATTATTTACAATAGCCAAAAGGAAGGAGCGACCATAGTGTCCGCCAATGGACGAGTGATGAACAAAATGTGACATATACAAAATAGGGTATCATTTAGCATTAAAAGGGAAGGAAAATCTATAACATGGAAACTAAAACATGCATAAACCTTGGAGATATTACGCTAAGTGAAGTAAGTCGCAAAAGGACAAATATTTTATGATTCCACTGACATGAGGTTCAAGAACAGTCAAATTCATAGAGACAAAGTAAAATGGTGGTTACCAGGGGTTGGGGGAGAAGAGAATGGTCAAATAAAGGGAATGTTTAAATAAAGGGAATGATTAAATAAATTACAGTATGTATTCAATGGAATTCAATAAAGCAGCATTGTGTGTGGTATGTATTTTATGTACTGACACACAAAGATGTTTATAGACGAGGCACTATATTTTAGTAGTTAAATAAAAGAATTCTCAAGAACTAGAGCTTGATTCACATTGAGACTGTTGACTTTTTGTACCACTGGATGAGTTCGTTTACCTTTTTCTGCTTGTGAGTAATAATTTTGTATTTCACTGATTCTTAGATACATGTATTCTCATCTCTAAATTTAGGACATATCTTATAATAAACAGAATTTTAGATTCCCAAACATCAGAAACAAACTGTTTTTTGTTTTTTTTTTTAGAGGGCATCTCTCATATTTATTGATCAAATGGTTGTTAACAACAATAAAATTCAGTATAGGGGGGTCAATGCTCAATGGACAATCATTAATCCACTCAAGCCTAATTCTCGTCAGTCTCCAATCTTCTGAAGCATAACGAACAAGTTCTTACATGGTGAACGAATTCTTACATAGTGAATAAATTCTTACATGGTGAACAGTACAAGGGTAGTCATCACAGAAACTTTCGGTTTTGATCACGCATTATGACCTATAAACAATCGGGTCAAATATGAATATTCATTTGATTTTTGTACTTGATTTATATGTTGATCCCACATTTCTCCCTTTATTATTATTATTATTTTTTTTTTAATAAAATGCTGAAGTGGCAGTTAGATGCAAGATAAAGCTAGAAAACATAGTTTAGTGCTGTAAGAGGGCAAATGTAGATGATCAGATGATCAGGTGTGTGCCTATGGACTAAGTATTAATCCAAGCTAGACAAGGGCAGCAAAACATCCACGGATGCAGAAGATTTCTCTCAAAGCAGGGGGGGTGAGGTTCTGAGCCTCACCTCTGTTGATCCCCAAATTCTCACCTGATGGCCCCCCTGCGACTGTGCCTGTCTTAGGTTGTTCCTCCCTTGAGGAATCTTACCCGTCTCTGGCTAACCAGTCATCTTCCGGGGCCATACAGGGAAATGTAAAGTTGGTAAGTGAGAGAGAAGCCATATTGTTTGAAAAGGTTAGCTTTTTACTTCTTTTCAGATTTCTGCCCTGTGGCTTCTATGCCCAGCACTTGTCTCGAGGTATCTTTACCACCTGGAGGAATTATGATGCTCGGTAAATTCGATATGAGGCATGAATTCTATTTAAGAGTTGTAATTAGGAAGGAAGAAGAAGAGCTATAGATGTAGCATATGGAAGGAAACATGGGAGGATTGATTATTTCTTTGACATATCTTCTTGTATAGTACCTTAAGTATGTATAGGTTTTAAACTACTAATTTGCACACACATATTAACATAATAGGAATATGGTGACATAAACAAAGCAAATCTATAATTACCATCCATCTCCAGTGAAGCCAAGAAAACCATTTAGGCACCCTAGGCATTTGTGAAAATTTGTCTATGATATGATGGATATTGTCCAGCTGTGCTTGAACAGTCTGAGAGAAATCAGACAAATTAAAGCAGCCCATTTCTGGGATCTGTTCACATCCCATATGTTCTTTTAACCGTAGATAGTCTATAGTCATGAGATTTTGGAGTGCTACAACTTGCACCCCTCCCAACTCCTGGTTGAGTTCCAACAGTACAGATCCGGTCAAATTCGTTGTCTCACTGTATGCACATGCCAGCCTAGACATCTCCCTCCTCATTCCTACGGCAAGTCCAGGAGACGATGGGCTGGATGCAGCCACAACCGCAGCATCGTCCGGATCCCTGTGGAGGCTTTTTGATGATCATCCCCCGGCACAAGTCCTCCAGAGAGTGCTGATGCCGGAAGCTCCTCCTCATATGGTATCTTAGTTCATTTTCTGGGTATCCAAGCTAGGCCTTGATCTTCTGCATAGAAACAAAAAGACCCTTTGCCCACACTTTGACATGCCGTCTATACCACTGTGCAGAACTCATTGGAGGTCAGCACACAGTAACTGCTTTTTTTTTTTTTTTTTATTAAGAGAAAGGAATATTATCAGAAAAGAGTACCTCCATAGCTGATCATCTGACACCCTTTAAGTGATCAACATTAAGGATATTTAAAGCATGCGTTGATCTTTGATTTACCAATAGTTTCATCCTATCAAGGAGTAATCCCCCTTCTCTTTCTTTCTTTCTTTCTTTCTTTTTTTTTTTTTTAATTTTTAATCTACACTTACATGAAGAATACTATGTTTACTATGCTCTCCCCTATATCAGGTCCCCCCTAACAACCACATTACGGTTACTGTCCATCAGCTTAGCAAAATGTTGTAGAGTCACTACTTGTCCTCTCTGTGTTGTGCAGCCGACCCTCCCCTTTCTCCCTCCCCCCCATGCATGCTAATCTTAATACCCCTCTTCTTCTCCTCCGCCCCTTATCCCTCCCTGCCCACCCATCCTCCCCAGTTCCTTTCCCTTTGGTACCTGTTAGTCCATTTTTGGGTTCTGTAATTCCGCTGCTGTTTTGTTCCCTCAGTTTTTCCTTTGTTCTTATACTCCTCAGATGAGTGAAATCATTTGGTATTTCTCTTTCTCCACCTGGCTTATTTCACTGAGCATAATACTCTACAGCTCCATCCATATTACTGCAAATGGTTGGATTTTTCCACTTCTTATGGCTGAGTAGTATTCCATTGTGTATATGTACCACATCTTCTTTATCCATTCATCTACCGATGGACATTTAGGTTGCTTCCAATTCTTGGCTATTGTAAATAGTGCTGCGATAAACATAGGGGTGCATCTGTCTTTCTCAAACTTGATTGCTGCATTCTTAGGGTAAATTCCTAGGAGTGGAATTCCTGGGTCAAATGGTAGGTCTGTTTTGAGCATTTTGATGAACCTCCATACTGCTTTCCACAATGGTTGAACTAATTTACATTCCCACCAGCGTGTAGGAAGGTTCCCCTTTCTCCACAGCCTCGCCAACATTTGTTGTTGTTTGTCTTTTGGATGGCAGCTATCCTTACTGGTGTGAGGTGATACCTCATTGTAGTTTTAATTTGCATTTCTCTGATAATTAGCGATGTAGTTTTAATTTGCATTTCTCTGATAATCACTGGTGTGAGGTGATACCTCATTGTAGTTTTAATTTGCATTTCTCTGATAATTCATCTTTTCATGTGTCTCTTGGCCATCTGTATTTCTTTTTTAGAGAACTGTTCAGTTCCTCTGCCCATTTTTTAATTGGGTTATTTGTTTTTTGTTTGTTGAGGCATGTGAGCTCTTTATATATTCTGGACGTCAAGCCTTTATCGGATCTGTCATTTTCAAATATATTCTCCCATACTGTACGGTTCCTTTTTGTTCTATTGATGGTGTCTTTCGCTGTACAGAAGCTTTTCAGCTTAATGTAGTCCCACTTGCTCATTTTTGCTGTTGTTTTCCTTGCCCGGGGAGATATGTTCAAGAAGAGGTCCCTCATGTTTATGTCTAAGAGGTTTTTGCCTATGTTTTTTTCCAAGAGTTTAATGGATTCATGACTTACATTCAGGTCTTTGATCCATTTTGAGTTTACCTTTGTATATGGGGTTAGACAATGGTCCAGTTTCATTCTCCTACACGTAGCTGTCCAGTTTTGCCAACACCATCTGTTGAAGAGACTGTCATTTCCCCATTGTATGTCCATGGCTCCTTTATCAAATATTAATTGACCATATATGTTTCGGTTAATTTCTGGAGTCTCTAATCTGTTCCACTGGTCTGTGGCCCTGTTCTTGTGCCATTACCAAATTGTCTTGATTACTATGGCTTTGTAGTAGAGCTTGAAGTTGGGGAGTGAGATCCCCCCTACTTTATTCTTCTTTTTCAGGATTGCTTTGGCTATTTGGGGTCTTTGGTGTTTCCATATGAATTTTTGAATTATTGGTTCCAATTCACTGAAGAATGTTGCTGGTAATTTGAGAGGGATTGCATCAAATCTGTATATTGCTTTGGGCAGGATGGCCATTTTGACAATATTAATTCTTCCTAGCCATGAGCATGGGATGAGTTTCCATTTATTAGTGTCCCCTTTAATTTCTCTTAAGAGTGACTTGTAGTTTTCAGAGTATAAGTCTTTCACTTCTTTGGTTACGTTTATTCCTAGGTATTTTATTCTTTTTGATGCAATGGTGAATGGAATTGTTTTCCTGATTTCTCTTTCTATTGATTCATTGTTAGTGTATAGGAAAGCTACAGATTTCTGTGTGTTAATTTTGTATCCTGCAACTTTGCTGTATTCGGATATCAGTTCTAGTAGTTTTGGAGTAGAGTCTTTAGGGTTTTTTATGTACAGTATCATATCATCTGCAAATAGTGACAGTTTAACTTCTTCTTTGCCAATCTGAATTCCTTGTATTTCTTTGTTTTGTCTGATTGCTGTGGCTAGGACCTCCAGTACTATGTTAAATAATAGTGGGGAGAGTGGGCATCACTATCTGGTTCCTGATCTCAGAGGAAATGCTTTCAGCTTCTCGCTGTTCAGTATAATGCTGGCTGTGGGTTTATCATATATGGCCTTTATTATGTTGAGGTACTTGCCCTCTATTCCCATTTTGCTGAGAGTTTTTATCATGAATGGATGTGGAATTTTGTCAAATGCTTTTTCAGCATCTATGGAGATGATCATGTGGTTTTTGTCTTTCTTTTTGTTGATGTGGTGGATGATGTTGATGGATTTTCGAATGTTGTACCATCCTTGCATCCCTGGGATGAACCCCACTTGGTCATGGTGTATGATCCTTTTGATATACTGTTGAATTCTGTTTGCTAATATTTTATTGAGTATTTTTGCATCTACATTCATCAGGGATATTGGTCTGTAATTTTCTTTTTTGGTGGGATCTTTGCCTGGTTTTGGTATTAGGGTGATGTTGGCTTCATAGAATGAGTTTGGGAGTATTCCCTCTTCCTCTATTTTTTGGAACACTTTAAGGAGAATGGGTATTATGTCTTCTCTGTGTGTCTGATAAAATTCCGAGGTAAATCCGTCCGGCCCCAGGGTTTTGTTCTTGGGTAGTTTTTTGATTACCGTTTAAATTTCTTTGCTCGTAATTGGTTTGTTTAACTTTTGTGTTTCTTCCTTGGTCAGTCTTGGGAGGTTATATTTTTCTAGGAAGTTGTCCATTTCTTCTAGGTTTTCCAGCTTGTTGGCATATACGTTTTCATAGTAGTCTTTAATAATTCTTTGTATTTCTGTGGAGTCTGTCGTGATTTTTCCATTCTCATTTCTGATTATGTTGATTTGTGTTGACTCTCTTTTTCTCTTAATAAGTTGGGCTAGAGGCTTATCTATTTTGTTTATTTTCTCAAAGAACCAGCTCTTGGTTTCGTTGATTTTTGCTATGGTTTTATTCTTCTGAATTTTGTTTATTTCTTCTCTGATCTTTATTATGTCCCTCCTTCTGCTGACTTTAGGCCTCATATGTTCTTCTTTTTCCAGTTTTGATAATTGTGATGTTAGACTATGCATTTGGGATTGTTCTTCCTTCTTCAAGTGTGCCTAGATTGCTATATACTTTCCTCTTAAGACTACTTTCGCTGCGTCCCACAGAAGTTGGGGCTTAGTGTTGTTGTTGTCATTTGTTTCTATATATTCCTTGATCTCTATTTTGATTTGTTCATTGATCATTGATTATTTAGTAGCATGTTGTTAAGCCTCCATGTATTTGTGAGCCTTTTTTTTTCTTTGTAGAATTTATTTCTACTTTTATACCTTTGTGGTCTGAAAAATTGGTTGGTAGAATTTCAATATTTTGGAGTTTACTGAGGCTCTTTTTGTGAGCTAGTATGTGGTCTATTCTGGAGAATATTCCATGTGCACTTGAGAAGAATGTATACCCTGTTGCTTTTGGATGTAGAGTTCTATACATGTCTATTAGGTCCATCTGCTCTACTGTGTTGTTCAGTGCTTCTGTGTTCTTACTTATTTTCTGCCCGGTGGATCTATCTTTTGGGGTGAGTAGTGTGTTGAACTCTCCTAAAATGAATGCATTGCAGTCTATTTCCCTCTTTAGTTCTGTTAGTATTTGCTTCACATATGCTGGTGCTCCTGTATTGGGTGCATATATATTTAGAATGGTTATATCCTCTTGTTGGACTGAGCCCTTTATCATTATGTAGTGTCCTTCTTTATCTCTTGTTACTTCCTTTGTTTTGAAATCTATTTTGTCTGATATATAGTACTGCCATCCCTGCTTTCTTCTCGCTGTTGTTTGCCTGAAATATGTTTTTCCATCCCTTGGCTTTTAGTCTATGCTTGTCTTTGGGTTTAAGGTGAGTTTCTTGTAAGCAGCATATAGATGGGTCTTGCTTTTTTATCCATTCTATTACTCTGTGTCTTTTGATTGGTGCATTCAGTCCATTTACATTTAGGGTGACTACTGAGAGATATGTACTTATTGCCATTGTAGGCTTTAGATTCATGGTTACCAAAGGTTCAAGGTTAGCTTCTTTAGTATCTTACTGCCTAACTTAGCTCGCTTATTGAGCTGTTATATACACTGTCTGGAGAGTCTTTTCTTCTCTCCCTTCTTCATATGTTGTGTGTTCTGTTCTGTGCTCTTTTTAGGAGTGCTCCCATCTAGAGGAGTCCCTGTAGGATGCCCTGTAGAGGTGGTTTGTGGGAAGCAAATTCCCTCAGCTTTTGCTTGTCTGGGAATTGTTTAATCCCACCATCATATTTAAATGATAGTCATGCTGGATACAGTATCCTTGGTTCAAGGCCCTTCTGTTTCATTGCATTAAGTATATCATGCCATTCTCTTCTGGCCTGTAGGGTTTCTGTTGAGAAGTCTGATGTTAGCCTGATGGGTTTTCCTTTATAGGTGACCTTTTTCTCTCTAGCTGCCTTTAAAACTCTTTCCTTGTCCTTGATCCTTGCCATTTTAATTACTATGTGTCTTGGTGTTGTCCTCCTTGGATCCTTTCTGTTGGGGGTTCTGTGTAATTCCATGGTCTGTTCGATTATTTCCTCCCCCAGTTTGGGGAAGTTTTCAGCAATTATTTCTTCAAAGACACTTTCTATCCTTTTTCCTCTTTCTTCTTCTTCTAGTACCCCTATAATACGAATATTATTCCTTTTGGCTTGGTCACATATTTCTCTTAGTGTTGTTTCATTCCTGGAGATCCTTTTATCTCTCTCTATGTCAGCTTCTACACGTTCCTATTCTCTGGTTTCTATTCCTTCAATGGCCTCTTGCATCTTATCCATTCTGCTTATAAATCCTTCCAGGGATTGTTTCACTTCTGTGATCTCCTTCCTGACATCTGTGATCTCCCTCCGGACTTCATCCCATTGCTCTTGCATTTTTCTCTGCATCTCATCCCATTGCTCTTGCATTTTTCTCTGCATCTCTGTCAGCATGTTCATGATTTTTATTTTGAATTCTTTTTCAGGAGGACTGGTTAGGTCTGTCTCCTTCTCAGGTGTTGTCTCTGTGATCTTTGTCTTTCCTGTAGTTTTGCCTTTTCATGGTGATAGAGATAGTTTGCAGAGCTGGTATGAGTGACCGCTGGAAGAGCTTCCCTTCTTGTTGGTTTGTGTCCTTCCTCTCCTGGGAGAATAGCGACCTCTAGTGGCTTGTGCTGTGCAGCTGTGCGCAGACAGGGCTTCTGCTTCCTGCCCAGTTGCTATGGGGTTTATCTCTGCTGTTGCTGTGGACGTGGCCTGGCTGGGGCTGCTCCTCCAAAATGGTGGAGCCCCGTTGGAGGGGGAGCGGCTGGGAGGCTATTTATCTCCGTAAGGGGCCTCTGTGCTCCCTGCTGCCCAGGGGGTTAGAGTGCCCAGAGATCCCCAGATTCCCTGCCTCTGGTCTAAGTGACCTGTCCTGCCCCTTTAAGACTTCCAAAAAGCACTCTCCAAACCAAAACAACAACAGCAACAATGAGAGAGGGAACAGAAAAAAAAAAAAAAAAAAGGAAAAAACACGATTTTTTTTTTAGTCCTCAGGCACCGGTCCCAGGCACCCGCTCACTGGTCCTGCTGCCCTGCCTCCATAGCACCGGGGTCCCTGTCCCTTCAAGGCTTCCAAAAAGCACCCACCTACTGGTCCCGCAGGGAAAAACGCGCGATATTCTTTGTCGTCAGGCGCCGGTCCCAGGCACCCGCTCACCAGTCCTGCCGCCTTGCCTCCCTAGCAACGGGTTCCCTGTCCCTTTAAGGCTTCCAAAAAACACTCGCCAAAAAGAGAAAAAAAAAAAAAGGGGGGAAAAACGCGCGATTTCCTCCGTCCTCAGGCACCGTTCTCAGGCACCCGCCCACCGGTCCCGTAGGGAAAAACGCGCGATATTCTTTGTCCTTAGGTGCCGGTCCCAGGCACCCGCTCACCGGTCCTGCCACCCTGCCTCCCTAGCAACGGGGTCCCTGTCCCTTTAAGGCTTCCAAAAAGCACTCGCCAAAAAAAAAAGACAAAACCACTCCGATTTCTTTCCACCCGCCGGGAGCCGGGGGGAGGGGCGCTCAGGTCCTGCCGGGCCGGGTCTTGTATCTTACCCTCTTCGCAAGGCGCTGGGTTCTTGCAGGTGTGGATGTGGTCTGGATGTTGTCCTGTGTCCTGTGATCTTTATTTTAGGAAGATTTTTCTTTGTTATATTTTCATAGCTCTATGTGTTTTTGGGAGGAGATTTCCACTGCTCTACTCACGCCGCCATCCTGGCTCCCAGAAACAAACTGTTTTTAAAATTAATGAACTCCAAATCACTTATCATAATCAAATGATAACAGTTGGGATTCTCTCGGGAATTTTAAAAAATCTCTTTAAAGCCTGCTGCCTAATTTGCAAGTGGAATGGGTTTTTTTCCATTAGATTCTAGACACAATTGAACTGTTATTATTTTTCCTTATTTTATTTTTAAAAATACACATTTTTTTTCCATTCACATATTATCTCAATTCTCATATATTTGGTTCAAATGGTACTATGTTCACTTAAAGGATACTCATAGTTTGCAAACAAAATGCTAAACAGTTATTTCTGTGTACACATAAAAAAGTAGCATCTTCCTCACGCATTTCATGGTCTGTCTGACAAAGGATAGTCTAAAAATGTTAAACACTGAAATAACCAAAAAGACTCAGAGCTAAACCTATATGAACCAAGACTTTGAACTCCCTGATTTAACTAAGTATTTTGCTTTGGGATTTTCTCTAGTAATTAAAACAAGTATGCTTTTCAGTGGCTTTTCGTATGGCTTACTGGAGCACACTGAATCATTTCAATCATCTGAAAAATCTGATGCTATCAGCAAACATACTATGTGCAAATGACTTGATCATCATAACTAATTAGAAACTTTGGGCAACAGAATTAATCTCATAGTTTTAGTTTTAATGTATATATTACATTTTGAATTATATTTGCACTCTAATATATACTATTTTGGAATAAACCATTTATTTCTGCATCAAAACACTGAACACGCAAGCTATGTTGTTTCTCCTTGTTCAAATTCACACAGAAAAAGTAGATAGTGAAGGTCTAATTATAAATTTTTAATATATTGTTAAGTGATATGAATTTTACAAGAATTTGATTCAAATGCTATCTTTTTCACCACAGATTTCTATGACTCAAAATACCATGATCTGGGTTTTCTTTAAAATCTGTATTGCTTACTTGAAAGAATATGTATTTTTAGAAGTGCAATCCCCTATAAAATATATAAAATTTATATAAAATTTATAAAAGTATAAATAATCTGAAAATACTCTTACTTCCTAATGATTAACAGTATTACTTGAAACTCTTATTTTTCTAGAACCTCAATATTTCTTTTAAAAATGAAGGAAAATCAAACATTACTGATCTTAGAAGATTAAAGTATTTCAAAATCTTTTAATGGGAAAGAGAAACTAAACAGCTAATACAAATGACATTTGAAAATGGTGATGCTAAATCTGGCAAATATTTATAGTTTTACACCTAATGAGTAGAAGAGACAGAATAGTATAGTTCAGGATTAAATATCATATTTTTGTAGATGTGTAAGGGTTCTTTTTCTGTAGATACAACTTTGCATAAGAGAAAATAACAGGGAAAAAGAAACAGAGACTATGATGAACATTACCCATCTCTTTTTAATCAAATCTAGAATATTCTTAATAAAAATTTTCCAGAAGTATTAAAATTTTAGAGAAATATATACATCTCACTTCACTAACAGATTTGTGCTTTTATAGTCATATATTACATATAATTCCTTTGTATGCATTTCAAAACCTCTCCCACAGAACCAGAAGAATACTAAATTCTTCATGCTTTCTGGCTATTTCAAGAAATAAAATATGCTGTTTTACTTAATATGAGGTCTAGAAATGTTAATCATAAAACATATTATTAACTCCTACCCTTCTACAGAAATCAACATCTAGGAACAGCAATAATATAGAAAACAGTTCCTTCTTACATAAGTTTGGTGTAACTAAAGTTGAACTAAGTTATTAGCATACCCACATAAAAAGTTCATCAAATACACATTTAAATTTATTTATTATAGGGCACACTATTACTTTACCCAACACAAAAGAACTAGTTTCCTGAATACATTTCTCCACTAATCTCTACTCTAGCCAATTAAAACTTTTTAAAAATCATAGGCATAGTTTTTTCTTTTCACAAAAATTATTTCCTCAAATATCCTGACACTTCTTATACCATTTCTCTGGGCAGTAAAACAACCTTTAAAAAATAAGACTTTCCTAATAAGCCAGATCCACACAGCAACCACTACACTCTAGTCCAGTTTCTGTTTTATTCTATTGTAGACTGTGTTTACTCAGAGGAATTACTATTCAACTAATAGCACCATTTATTCACCTCTGCTCTATAATTTTTCATCTATTTTCTAATATTTACTGAGCTCCTGTATGTAACATGCATTGTTCTGAGCACTAGAGAAAATAAGCAGAATATTTGCCTTCAAAGAGTTAACAGTCATTGGGGTTACAGCAATGAAAAAGAGACAATCCCTTCCTCAATTATCATGCAATCCAGAAAAACACAGGCAAATAAGTGGGCAATTATTACCTCATGTGCCAAGTTTCTGTGATAGGAGTAAACTGCAGGTGCTATGAAAATACCTGGAAGAAAAGCCTAGTGTTGCAGAGGCATATCAAGGAAAGCAATGAAGGGAAACTGAAAGTTGGTACTGTAGGACAAGTGTGAGTTAATCTGAGGACCGTATGTGGGATGGGGCTTCTACATATAGGCAATGTCATATAAAACCAAGAGGTGACAAAATTCATGCAGAAGTCAGGGAACCACAAAGAATCTATTAGTGGACATACAGTTAAGAGGGCTCGTGGAGAGAAAGGAGGCTATATACTACAAGTTTTTATCTATCCAATATTATTTCAGCTATATTCAATTTATACTGAAATCATAAAGTTTTAAAAGCTGACTGTTTCTCTCAAGCATTTCTTACAGCTGCATGTGAATTTAAATTATCCCAAAATAAAAAGTGTTTTAAAGCTAGGTGAGGATTTTTAAAAAATAGAATATTAGAATTAAATTTTTGACCATAATATCAGTAAGAAAATATAATCCTTTCATTTCATGATTCCAATAATTTAACAAGGGTGGAAAATTTAGGCAAGAAATCAATATAGTAATCCAAATTAATAAAGGGAAAATACAGTGTTTATCTCTTTTTTAAAAGCATTGACCTATTCTGGATGTTCTTCCAAAAGGAAGATGTTAGGGACAAACAACCTCAAATTGCTGTTCATAGCAAAAAAGATTCTTCTGGCAGGTTTGAGTGGTTGGATGGTATGGTGGAAATAATGAGGGCTTTATGGTCAGAGCAAAACCTGGATCTGGCACTTACTTAACCTCCTAAGTGGTCTTTTAACTTAAAATTTGTAATAAAATTTGGTCTTTTAGAAGTTTTATGTGAGAATATGAGATACAGAGATGGACCCTAATAAAGTTGATCCAAGAGCCTATTAGAATGATTAAGAGAGACTTCCATTTAATTTGAGTCTTTTTCTGGACAGCTGGCACTAAGTTCAACCATGTGGTTGGATCAGGTTTTGACTAAGAGTGATCAATTAAGACTGTGTTCACATCCAAGTGTGAAGATCTATACTATCACAGTACATACTGTTTAACTGTAAGACAGATTGAACATACCCAGCCATGGAAAATAGTTACCTATATATACGCAGACCAGTACACTGCTCTAGCCTTCTGTATATAAAAGTTTGGCCCTGATGGGGAATGGCTGGACTTCCAGACATTTTAATGTGACTCTTATTCACTTGACATTACATCTGCAACTGTGCATACTCCAGCAAAAATTCTGAGGTCCGTGACTGTATTGCTGATAACTCCAGCCACGTGGACTTTTATTCATTTCATTTAGATTATTTTTTTTTAGTACTTTATTGAGGTAAAATTGACATAGAATAAACTGCACATATTTAAAGTATACAAATTGATAAGTTTTGACATATGTGCATATATATATTTATATACACACACACACACACACACACACACACACACACTGTGTGTGTGAAACTATCACAATCAAGGTAATGAACATAAACCATCACTCTCTTAAGCCTTGTAATCTCTTCTCGTCCCTCCCTCTCTCTGCACCCCACCGCATACAGGCAAGTAATGAATTCCTTTATGACAGTATACATTAATTTGAATTTCCTAGCATTCTATATAAATGGAATCATAGAGTATATACTCATATATTTATCTGGCATGTTTCCCTCAGCATAATTATTTTCAGATTCATCCATGCTGTTGTGTGTATCATAGTTCATTTCTTTTTTCTGCTTAGTGAGTTTTCCTTTACATGTTTATGCCATACTTTGTTTATCCATGCATCTATTGATGGACATTTGAGTTGCCCCTAGTTTGGGGCTATTACAAATAAAGCTGCTATGAACATTCATGTATAAGTTTTTATATGGACATTTACTTTCATTTCTCTTGGGAAAATACCTAGGAGTAAAATAGCTAGATCATATGCTTAACTTATCACAAACTATTTTCCAAAGTGGTTGTATCATTTTACATGGTCACTAGGAGTGCATGAGTTTCACTTAATCTACAGCTTTACCAATACATGGTGTGGACAGTCTTTTCAATTCTAGACATTCTAATGAGTAGATAATAGTATCTCGGTGTGGTTTTACCTGCATTTCTCTAATAGTAATGATGTTAAGCATATTTTCATGTGCATATTTGCTATTCCTATGTCTTCTTGTAAAGTATTCAGTTTTGCCCATTTTTTAAAAATTGAGATGTTTGTTTTCTTAATACTGAGTTATTAAAGTTCTTTATGTATTCTGAATACAAGTTCTTTCTCAAATCTTTTATTTGAAAATATTATGTCTCTTTTCATTCTCAAGTGTCTTTTAAAGAGCAGTAGTTTTTAATTTTCATGAAAGTCCAAGTCAATTTGTTCTTTTATGGATGGTGCTTTTGGTGAAATCTCAGACAAACTCAAGATAACAAAGAAAATTCCTTCCAGGGCTCTGGCCCTTCCCTCACAAGTATCTCCTGCAAATAACAGGCCTAGAAAAATTCACCTCATAAATGCAAATTGGTACAGCCACTGTAGAAAGCAGTATGGAGTTTCCTCAAAAAACTAAAAATAGAAATACTATATGACCCAGTAATCCCACTTAGAGGAATTTACCTGAAAAAAACAAAATCCTTAATTCAAAAGGATATATATACCCCTATGTTTATTGCTGCATTACTTATAATAGTCAAGAAATGGAAGCAACCAAACTGTCCATCAATAGAAGAATGGATAAAGGCAATGCAGTACATATACACAGTGGAATATAATTCAGCCATAAAAAGAAAGAATCCTGCCATTTACAATAGCAAGATGGTGTTATGTGCAGTACAATAAGCCAGGCAGAGAAAGACAAATACCATATGATTTCACTTTTTGTGGAATATAAAAACAAAACAAAACAGAATGAACAAAACAGCTGTAGACTCATAGACACTGAGAATTGACTAGTGGCTACCATGTGGAAGAGGTTGGGGAGGTAAGTGGGTGCGGACAGTGTGGGGGATAAAGGGGCACAAAAATTCTCAATCATTATATAAGTTGGTCATGGGGATAGTAGTGCAGCATGGAGAAAATAACCAATGATTCTGTAACCTCTTCCTGTGTTGACAGACACTAGTAAATGCACTAGTGGGGGTGAGGATTTAATAATATGGGTAACTGTGGAACCACTGTGTTGTATATTTGAAACCAATATAGGATTGTATATTAACTATATTTCAATAAAAAAAGATTAGTCAACAAAAGAAAAGGAAAAGAAACAAGCACAGGATACATACAAAACTATTAACAGAAAATTAAGGAGAAAAATGAACAAGAAAAAAAAATGGCAAAGGAAGAATAATTTACATCAAGCAATAAATTACAGCACATCCATAAATGAAATACAGGCAGCTAAAAGTAAATGAGGAGCTATTTAGAGACATACAGAACAGCCCTAAAATACACTGTTAAATGAAAAAAGCAAAGAGCAGAACAGCAAGTATCTACCACATATCTAAGAAGGAGGAATAGGTAGATACACTCAGTATATATCAGCTACCTTTGGGACAAGGGAGTGAATAAATGGGGCATAGAGGTGGGAAGAAGACTTTTCACTGCATTTACTTTCACATCTTCTGAATTTTCAGCTACATGAATACATTACTTTTATAAAAAATTAAATTTGAGGGGCGGAGCCAAGATGGCAGTGTAAGTAGGTCAGTGGAAATCTCTCCAAAACCATATATATTTTTGAAAATACAACAAATACAAATACAACTATTCTTAAAAGAGAGACCAGAAGATACAGGAAAACAGCCAGGCTACATTCACATCTGCAAGAACCCAGCACCTCACGAAGGGGGTAAGGTACAAGTCACGGCCCGGCGGGATCTGAGCACCCCTCACCCCAGCTCCCGGTGGGAGGAAAGGAGTCGGAGACTGGAGGGAGAGGGATGCTGGGACTGCTAAATACTCAGCCCCAGGCATCAGCACCAGGAGTGCAGACACACAGTGCCTGGTGTGCTGGATACTAGGGAAATGGAACAGTAAAACCTCCGAGTGGGTTCCCACAGCTAGCGCCCCTAGGACAGAAGAAAAGCGAGTGCTTTTTGAAAGTCTTAAAGGGACAGGAGCCTCACAGCTGGAAAGAAGAGTCCCGGCACACTAAGCCTAGCAGCTGGGAAACCCAGGAAACTCCAGGCACCCTAACCCCCTGGGCGGCAGCACAGCTCTGAGGCCCCTCATGGCAATAAACAGCCTCCCGCCTGTTCCCCCTCCAACGTGGCCCTGCCATAGCGGAGCAGCAGCCTGAGGCTGGCCATGCCCACAGCAGCCGCACAGAGCTTCCGCCACAACAGCCCAGGCAAGAATCAGAGACCCTGTCTGCACGCAACTGCCCAGCACAAGCCACTAGTGGTCACTGTTCTCCCAGGAGAAGAAGGCGAGGAGCATGTGGGAAGGGACTTTGTTCTCACAGCTGACACATGCGCCAACTGACCACAACTACCTCTATTGCCAAAGGCAGAAGAATTTGATCCAGACCAGAATCAGACATCCTCCCCTGAGACTAACCTGGGGAGATAAACTTAATCAATCTTCCTGAAAAAGAATTCAAAATAAAGGTCATAACCATGCTGATGGATCTGCAGAGAAATATGCAGGAGCTAAGGAGGGAGAATACAGAAATAAAACAATCTCAGGAAGTACATCAAAGCAGAATGGACGAGATGCAAGAGGCCATTAATGGATTAGATATCAAAGAACAGGAACACAGAGAAGCTGCAGCAGAGAGAGATAAAAGGATCTCCAGGAATGAAAGATTATTAAGAGAACTCTGAGACCAATCCAAATGGAACAATATTCACATTATAGGGGTACCAGAAGAAGAAGAGAGAGAAAAAGGGATAGAAAGTGTCTTTGAAGAAATAATTGCTGAAAACTTCCCCAAGTTGGGGGAGGAAATAGTCACTCAAACCACAGACGCACACAGAACTCCCAACACAAGGGACCCAAGGAGGACAACACCAAGACACATAATAATTAAAATGGCAAAGATCAAAGACAAGGACACAGTATTAAAGGCAGCCAGAGAGAGCAAAAAGGTCACCTACAAAGGAAAACCAATCAGGCTATCCTCAGACTTCTCAACAGAAACCATACTGGCCAGAAGAGAATGGCACGATATATGTAATGCACTGAAAGAGAAGGACCTTGAACCAAGAATACTGTATCCAGTACAATTATCATTTAAATATGAAGGAGGGATTAAACAATTCCAGGACAAGCAGAACTTGAGGGAATTTGCCTCACAAAAAACCACCTCTACAGGGTATTTTAGAGGAACTTCTCCAGATGGAAGCACTCCTAAGTCTAAATAGATGTCACCAGAGAAAATAAAATCACAACAAAGAAAGCAGACCAACCAAATACTAACTAAAGGCAAAAAATCAAATCAACTACTCACAAAAGCAATCAAAGGAAACACAAAAGAACACAGAATAAAACACCTAACATATAAAGAATGGAGGAGGAGGAATAACAAGAGAGAGAAATAAAGAATCATCAGACTGTGCTTATAATAGCTTAATAAGCAAGTTAAGTTAGACAGTTACATAGTAATAAAGCTAACCTTGAACCTTTGGTAACCACAAATCTAAAGCCTGCAATGGCAATAAGTACGTATCTTTCAATAATCACCCTAAATGTAAACAGACTGAATGCACCATTCAAAAGACATAGGGTCACTGAATGGATAAAAAAGCAAGACCCATCTATATGCTGTCTACAAGAGACTCACCTTAAACCCAACGACATGCACAGACTAAAAGTCAAGGGATGGAAAAAGATATTTCATGCAAACAACAGGGAGAAAAAGCAGGCATTGCAATACTAGTATCAGACAAAATAGACTTCAAAACAAAGAAAGTAACAAGAGATAAAGAAGGACATTACAAAATGATAAAGGGTTCAATCCAACAAGAGGATATAACCATTATAAATATATATGCACCCAACACAGGAGCACCAGCATAAGTGAAACAAATACCAACAGAACTAAAGGAGGAAATAAAATGCAATGCATTCATTTTAGGAGACTTCAACACAACACTCACTCCAAAGGACAGATCCACCAGACAGAAAATAAGTAAAGACACAGACGCACTGAACAACACACTAGAACAGATGGATCTATTAGACATCTATAGAACTCTACACCCAAAAGCAAAAGGATACACATTCTTCTCAAGTGCACATGGAACATTCTCCAAAATAGACCACATACTAGGCCACAAAAAGAGCCTCACTAAATTCAAAAAAGACTGAAGTTCTACCAACCTTCTTCTCAGACCACAAAGGTATAAAACTAGAAATAAACTGTACAAAGAAAGCAAAAAGTCTCACAAACACATTTAGGCTTAACAACATGTTCCTAAATAATCGATGGATCAATGACCAAATCAAATTAGAGATCAAGCAATATATGGAGACAAATGACAACAACAACACAAAGCCCCAACTTCTGTGGAACACAGCAAAAGCAGTTTTAAGAGGAAAGTATATAGCAATCCAGGCATATTTAAAGAAGGAAGAACAATCCCAAATGAATAGTCTAAAGACACAATTACCGAAATTGGAAAAAGAAGAACCAATGAGGCCTGAAGTCCGCAGAAGGAGGGACATAATAAAGATCAGAGAAGAAATAAACAAAATTGAGAAGAATAAAACAATAGCAAAAATCAATGAAACCAAGAGCTCATTCTTTGGGAAAATAAACAAAATAGACAAGCCCCTAGCCAGACTAATTAAGAGAAAAAGAGAATCTACATACATCAACAGAATCAGAAATGAGAAAGGAAAAATCATGACGGACCCCACAGAAATACAAAAAATTATTAGAGAATACTATGAAAACCTATATGCTAACAAGCTGGAAAACCTAGAAGAAATGGACAACTTCCTAGAAAAATACAACCTTCCAAGACTGACCAAGGAAGAAACACAAAATCTAAACAGACCAATTACCAGCAACAAAATTGAAGTGGTAATCAAAAAAACTACCCAAGAGGAAAACTCCGGGGCCAGAAGGATTTACCCCAGAGTTTTATCAGATGTACAGAGGAGACATAATACCCATTCTCCTTAAAGTTTTCCAAAAAATAGAAGAGGAGGGAATACATTCAGACTCAGTCTATGAAGCCAGCATCACCCTAATACCAAAACCAGGCAAAGACCCCACCAAAAAAGAAAATTACAGACCAATATCCCTGATGAACATAGGTGCAAAAAAACTCAACAGAATATTAGCAAACTGAATTCAAAAATACATCAAGAGGATCATACACCATGACCAAGTAGGATTCATCCCAGGGATGCAAGGATGGTACAACATTCAAAAATCCATCAACATCATCCACCACCTAAACAAAAAGAAGGACAAAAACCACATGATCATCTCCATAGATGCTGAGAAAGCATTTGACAAAATTCAACATCCATTCATGATAAAAACTCTCAACAAAATGGGTATAGAGGACAAGTACCCCAACATAATAAAGGCCATATATGAAAAACCCACAGTCAACATCATAGTGAACAGCGAGAAGTTGAAAGCTTTTCCTCTAAGATTGGGTACAAGACAGAGAGGCCCACTCTCCCTACTGTTATTCAACATAGCATACTGGAGGTCCTAGTCACGGCAATTAGACAAAACAAAGAAATATAAGGAATCTAGATCGGTAAAGAAGAAGTCAAACTGTCACTATTTGCAGATAACATGATATTGTACATAAAAAAACCCTAAAGACTTCACTCCAAAACTACTAGAACTGATATTGGAATACAGCAAAGTTGCCAGATACAAAATTAATACACAGAAATCTGAGGCTTTCTTATACACTAACAATGAACTAATAGAAAGAGAAATCAGGAAAAAAATTCCATTCATAATAGCATCAAAAAGAATAAAATACCTAGGAATAAACCTAACCAAGGAAGTGAAAGACCTATACCCCAAAAACTACAAGACACTCTTTAAGAGAAATTAAAGAGGACATTAACAAATGGAAACTCATCCCATGCTCTTGGCTAGGAAGAATTAATATTGTCAAAATGGCCATCCTGCCCAAAGCAATCTACAGATTCAATGCAATGCCTATCAAATTACCAACAGCATTCTTCAATGAACTGGAACAAATAGTTCAAAAATTCATATGGAACCACCAAAGACCCCAATAGCCAAAGCTCCTGAGAAGGAAGAATAAAGGGGGAGGGATTTCACTCCCCAACTTAAAGCTTTACTACAAAGCCCCAGTAATCAAGACAATTTGGTACTGGCACAAGAACAGAGCGACAGACCAGTGGAACAGAATAGAGTCTCCAGATATTAACTCAAACATATATGGTCAATTAATATATGATAAAGGAGCCATGGACATACAATGGGAAAATGACAGCCTCTTCAACAGCTGGTGTTGGCAAAACTGGACAGCTACATGTAAGAGAATGAAACTGGATCATTGTCTAACCCCATACACAAAAGTAAATTTGAAATGGATCAAAAACCTGAATGTAAGTCATGAAACCATAAAACTCTTAGAAAAAAACATAGGCAAAAATCTCTTGGACATAAACATGAGCAATTTCTTCATGAACATATCTCCCCGGGCAAGGGAAACAAATGCAAAAATGAACATGTGGGACTAAGCAAGCTGAAAAGCTTCTGTACAGCAAAGAACACCATCAATAGAACAAAAAGGCATCCTACAGTATGGGAGAATATATTCATAAATGACAGATCCGATAAAGGGTTGACATCCAAAATATATAAAGAGCTCACACACCTCAACAAACAAAAAGCAAATAATCCAATTAAAAAATGGGCAGAGGAGCTGAACAGACAGTTCTCTAAAGAAGAAATTCAGATGGCCAACAGACACATGAAAAGATGCTCCACATCACTAGTCATCAGAGAAATGCAAGTTAAAACCACAATGAGATATCACCTCACACCAGTAAGGATCGCCACCATCTAAAAGACAAACAACAACAAATGTTGGGGAGGTTGTGGAGAAAGGGGAACCCTCCTACATTGCTGGTGGGAATGTAAATTAGTTCAACCATTGTGGAAAGCAGTATGGAGGTTCCTCAAAAAGCTCAAAATAGAAATACCATTTGACCCAGGAATTCCACTCCTAGGAATTTACCCTAAGAATACAGCAGCCCAGTTTGAAAAAGACAGATGCACCCCTATGTTTATCGCAGCACTATTTACAATAGCCAAGAAATGGAAGCAACCTATGTGTCCATTAGTAGATGAATGGATAAAGAAGATGTGGTACATATACACAATGGAATATTATTCAGCCATAAGAAGAAAACAAATCCTACCATTTGCAGCAACATGGATGGAGCTAGAGGGTATTATGCTCAGTGAAATAAGCCAGGCAGAGAAAAACAAGTACCAAATGATTTCACTCATATGTGGAGTATAAGAACAAAGAAAAAACTGAAGGAACAAAACAGCAGCAGACTCACAGAACCCAAGAATGGACTAACAGTTGCAAAAGCGAAAGGGACTGAGGGGATGGGTGGGAAGAGAGGTAGAAGTGGAATAAGGGGCATTCCAATTAGCACACATAATGTACAGGGGTGGGGAACAGAGAAGGCAGTATACCACAGAGAAGACAAGTAGTGACTCTATAGCATCTTACTATGCTGATGGACAGTGACTGTAATGGGGTATGTGGTGGGGACTTGATAATGGGGGGAATCTAGTAACCACAGTGTTGCTCATGTAATTGTATATTAATGATACCAAAATAAAAAAAAAGAAAAAAGAAATGCTAAAGAGGTGGAAAGGACAAGGACGTTCATGAATATGTTTCCTCTTGCATACTACAATTCTATGTGAAATGGTGTATTCTACAAAATCTTGCCTCTGCTGGATGCTGAATTATGTACAAGTGGGTAGAGATGTGCAGAGGACGTACTGGTAGAAATGGGCACAAACACACTTTCTGAGGTTGGCTAAGGGGCAGAAAGAAAAAGAAAACCTATAAGTGTTCGAAATAGAATGATATAACAATAATCTAAAACTTGAACATAATCTCACTTTATTATATAACTCTTTCTATTTTGCTAAAGTTGCATTCTTTTAAAATGAAACACCAAGAATGAATTTAATCAGAATTTAGATATGAGAATCTAGAAAAAAAATCAAGTCTGTATCTTTATAGACCAAAGTACCTCAAAAAATCTTGTCTTAGTTATATTTAGTGGAAGACTAGCCCAAAGTCACCACCATGGTCTTTTTCTTCGTGGATCAACACTTCTACAAACTTAGATTCCAAATCAAGAACAGATATCATCCTAAAAAGAAACCTGGCAACTTTTAAAAATCAAATGAAGTTGGAGGGAACAATATGATGATAAAATATTAGAATATAATTACCATCTACAATAGGGTTCTAATGAAACTTAGACACCAATCAACATGGAGAGCTTACCAATTGTGAGAAGAAATCCCAACAGGGGTTGCCAAATTACATTTGGTTAGAATTTTTTCCACAGAGTATCTACCTTATCCATTTATTTTTTCCTGGCGTTATGGTTTATGTTGCTTTTGTTTACTTAATTTTTAGTGCTTTACTATTGTTTCAGCAACACACTCATTACAAAATTTAGATGGACTAAAAAGGTATAGTTCCCTCCTCCACCCTAGGGGCACTCTCTTCACTAGGGTCCACAATAACCAGTTTCTTGTGTGTCCTTCCAAAGGTATTGTAGGAATAGACATGGATATTTTACCATTAAATCCTATATTTGAATATGTGTCTATAATATGAAATTCATCAAGTAGCCAGATATAGTACACCATGGGCATAAATTTTCACAAGAGGTCACCATTACAGCAGATGTCACATGCCATTATAATTAGTATACAAGTTACACTAAAAGGAATTCCCAACAGCATAATTACTACTACAAAACTGATTGCTATCAACTCCTTCCTCAAATTTATGGAGAGCTTTGACTGAAGGTAAGAAATGCTTATATTAATAAACTGTAGAGTGTGAGTAAATTGGTTCAATTGCATCTACCACCTCATTCTGCAAGAAACTGTTAAACCTATCCTCCTGCTGAAAAATTATCAGATAATATCGTAGGCAGAGGCAGAAACATTGCACAACATGACCCCAGCCTGAAATGACCTGGTGTGATTCCTACGCCTAATGCTGGAGTCCCTCTTGGAAATGTGAGCAGATTTAGAGGGACAGAGTCTTTCAGTGATGACAAGATGAGTAAACACAGAGAGGAGCATACAGCGATTGGTGGAACTACTTACACTGACAAACATTACCAAGGGCTGCAATTTAAAAGGATTCTTCATTCAGTTAAATAATGAAAAGAATGAGGTATCTTCAAATTCTAAAATTATAAGTTTATGATTTTCTTTATATGAAACTCCATATATAACTGAAGTGCATGATCAGATGTCAGTACAATTATTTTATAAAATGTAATTTAAGATCTGATGAGGCCATTTAAAAAATCAGAATTTAACTGGATATCAGCTTAGGTATCTGTAAATTGTATGATTTGAAGAATATGAAAGTACAAAAAAAACAACAACCAGATGTCCTATGCAGGGAATAGGGTCAAAGAACTGTAAAATCCAATTAAGTACTCAAGCCCAGATGGAATCTTCAGATTTCAATGGGTAGCAAAAAAACAGGAAAACTAAACCCTGAAAATAACATCTTTGGCTCATGACATACATAGTGAGTATAAAAGTCCTTAGTATGACAGAAGAGTACAAAGAACTGCTCTGGATATTGGTAGTTCTACATTTCATATCTGACCAAAACCTCTGCTCATTTAACAAAAAAAAAAAAAACAACCTCAGTTACCTGGGATGGCAATTTTCTTACTGGGAATACACATCTGAACTTTAGGAAAATTGAGAAGTAGTTTGGAGAATTTCACTTCTAAGATGGCAGGGAAAATTGCTTCAGAGACTCACTCTCTAGTGACACAAGCAAAGCTAACAATAAGTGTTTTAAAAACGACTTAAAGTCTCTGAAAATTGTGCTACTGGAATATTCAAATGAAGAAACATTATTCAAGAAAATCTACTGAAACTTGGTATTGGGACAGTCTATGGCATTTGAGCCATAACCCATTTCCTACCTTGCCCCAGCTCAGGCTGACAGAGATTTCATCCAGACTGGTGTAGCCAAGAGAACAGCGCTCCCTCTCAGCTCTTGATCAAGGCTGTATGTCACAGGGAACCATACGCCTTCAGCATTTCTCATCCCCTCCAACTCCTAGGTGAAGAGGCTCAATTCCTAGTGAGTGTGGCCAAGAGAGCAGAGGCTCCCTTCCTCCCCAAGCCTCTGCCTGTAAAGCAGAAGCCTGACCACAGTGCGGTAGGCTGAGAATGTGGGGACCATACTGCCCTCACTACAGTTGGCTCACAGGACAAAAGTTCCACACTGGAAACAGCAAGCCAGAGGCTACTGCTCAGCCCTATGCCCAGAACAGTGGCTCAGAGACTCTGCCCAGGAGGAGGGACAGACTATAAGAAAAGAGAACTCTGAAACTCTCCCCAGAGTAACTTACTTCATTTGAAATGAACTATGAGAAAGTTCAAGCTGAGGGTACTCTCAAAAACAGTATAACTCCTCTTAATTAAGAGCAACAAGCTAAATCATAGCCCAGCTACTTCATCAGAAATAACCAGGGAAAGAGACAGCTAAGAACAGCACACCTGCAGTCAGAACAAACCTCAAAGGTTGGCCTCAAAAACTAAGCTAGCCCAAATTTAATGGAGTAAGATTACTAAGCAATTTATGCTCTAGCGCACTGTATGAAGATGATAGAACAATCTGCTAGTTATTGGTGGAGCCTAATGGGGAGGATGTAACACCAGAAGAAGAAGGAAGCTTATGAGAAAGATCTGGAAAAGAGACACTCAAAGAGAACTCTGCTAAACCCATGTGATAGTGGAGATGTTTGCACAACTCGGCTAATATAACAAAAACACCTGAATTGTACACTTTCAAAGGATGACTATCATATGTGAATCATCTTCATAAAATTGTTATTTTTTTAAATGTAAAAAATGCAATAGAAAAAGAACAGTCTATTAGTAAGGGAGATGCATTTTACCACTTTGACACTACATTGTTTGAAGGTGAGTTTCCTTCCCTCCAATACAAGCTACGTGAGGGCAGGACTGGGCCTTCTTTTTCCACTTTTATATCCCAGCACCTAGCATTCAGCAAGCACCTACTAAGCTATCAATAAATACTGTTGAATTCATGAAGGAGTACTTCCATATCCTCTCTCATCTACCTTGGGATGCCTTTCCCATTTCTTATCCTATCCCTTCATATTCTTACATACAAATACTGATCTATCCTTCACTTCATTGCTGGTACTTAAGCAAATAATTTGTACTATAAATGGAATTCAGAGTCTCAGATCTTCCTTTGCTATAATTTGTGATTGTTCTGGTAAGTAATAGTACATAAAATAGTACAAAGGAGGCAAAAATATTCACTGGAGAAAATATTTACTAAAAAAAAAAAGCTAAGCACTTATGTGTAAACACTGTAACAGTGATTTAAGCTAAAACTAATTGTTTTGGCTTATGCTTTGACATGCTCATAAAACATCATCGCCTATTTATTTATTTGTTTATTTGTTTATTTATTTATTTATTTATTTTGAGGGGGCATCTCTCATATTTATTGATCAAATGGTTGTTAACAATAAAATTCTGTATAGGGGACTCAATGCACAATCAGTAATCAACCCCAAGCCTAATTCTCATCACCTATTTATTTTTTAAAGCATGTCCCCTTTATTAACATAATTCTAATTAAAATTACCTCAAAATAATAAAACTATAGTTCTTTCAAGCATTTTACATTCCAATTGATCAACTTTATGTTTAGCAAGTTATTTTACAATGTAAATTTGTGCTTATTTGTTATTTTAACAGCAATTTTTCTCACTTTCCTCCCCCACAATGGTCTACATGTACTGCACTGGTAAGCAGCTGTCCAAATGTTAAACCATCTCTTACCAAAGTAGTGAATAAGTGCAGAGTAATTGCTCTCCTCATTCTAAAACATTTTTCCAAAGAGCAAAAAAAACTCCCTATGTTTAAATTTAACTCTTGAAGGTTTAAATATTCCAAATCAATAAGAATTTATAAATTCAACAAATCTTTAATTCAAATATTTGCCATGACCTAACTATGTGCCAGCATTAGGCACTTGGGACATACAACAAAGATTCTTGCCCTCATGGAGTTTGTTTGTTTTCTGTGCCAGAAAGAATTTTCATTAAGTTCCTTGCTTCCTATTACACTGGACAGGAAAAAAAAACAAAAAACAGAAAATAGGTAACTATGTATCAAAACTGACCACTTATAAAAAAAGGACATTCATTTAAAAATAAAACTAAAACTACTTCTAGAACTAAGGAAGAAAAATTACTGTCTGAAAAATATCAGCTGGTCAGTTGGGGAATAACTTCAAGATGTGTCACTGACAATGTCATTAACTTGCTGTGTGTTCCTGAGCATGTCACAAGTTTTCAATTTCCTCCTTCATAAAACTGGTAATAAGGCACCAAGAAAGTTCTGAGGAGTAACTACTGAATCACAGGCAGTGTTATAAAATGTAATCACCTACGACTATTGTTTTTCAGCTAATTTATAAAATAATGACCAAAGTAAAAGCTGAGATTTTTCCCTCTTCTGTATTTTCAATGTGCTGCAAGTGTATTATAAATACAGTTTTCCATCATTGGGAGTTATCACCTTTAAAATCTATACAACCCAATTAATGTTAACTGTATTCCTAAAATATAAATGAATTTTCAAATAATTTCCCTTAGGGAATTTTATGAAATAAGGTTTTTCTTCTTTTCTCATTAAGGATGTAAGGAATAAATATGTAGGCTTCCTGTCAGACTAAGATTGACTGGCTTCCGCAGTGAATGCTGCAATACAAGGGTAATCTGTCACCCTAGGCATGCTATCTCTGACAGCCTGGAGGCAAATAAAATTATATCTGACGTACAACTAGAGATGCTAGTACCTACAAAAAACATCTTTCAGAAGTTTAATTACATTTCTTACAAAATATTCACTAGAAGCTATTTTTCTCATAGTACTGATTTAATAAAGAAAATCTTACATAGGCAAACTTTAAGGATTAGTGAATGGATTTACAACAGTCACTATTTTTCAAGAATTACTTACTAAACAAAAACATATGTAGAATGCAGAAAAACAGTGCACCTCTAATCTCCCAATACTCTACAAAAATGTTATAGTCCCAACAGAGTAAAAAAGCAAAGAACACAGAGCTTCATAGCTTTTCAATAGATTGGTTGAATAGATACACAGCATTACACATAAAAATGCCAACAACTTTCTAATGCTAAAACAGTCTTTGAAATACTAAATACCACAGTGCCCTCAACTGAATTCTAGAGAATCTTACATAATCTGTAAAATAAACTATCAATATAACCAATGAAAAAGAAATAGCTTTTCATTATTAATATAATAAATTCTCAACTCATAACAGAAAGAAAAATAGGTAACAACTAGCATGTCTGATTGCTTCAAATATAAGAACAATGATATTCTTACACTCCCCAAAACTGTTTTTATCGGTACTTTGTTTTATTGTGTAACAAAAAAAGGATAGGCTTAGGAGGGAAAAAAAATTATTATGAGAGTAAGTAACTTTCGATGACATTTTCAGAGACACATGCCCCAGAGGGCATGCCTAACGCAGTGGTCTCCAAAGCGGGTTAAGTAAAATGACCCAAAGGGTGCAAAAAGGAAATACTATCAATTCTATTTATAATAACTATTACTCATTTATAGTCTAACTCCTTGGGTTGGTATAAATTCCAAAAGAAGGAGTGTTAACAGTGGCACCTGTAAAGAAAGTACATATACCCACAAAGAATCTATACTGAAGATATTCTAATTACATAATCACAAATGAAGGACTACATGACAGAGCTGTTTCTTTCTTTCTCCTGCTTCAGTCTTCATTTTGTTAAGAAATCCTATTAGATATGACAATAATATTAGAAAGCACAAATTATAAATATTATTTGAACTGTGGATTCATATCTTACTATCATTAACAATGAACCTTCCCACAAGTATATCATGCTTCAAAATAGTGAGAAATGGTAGTATGACTCCATTACAACAGCAAGACGTTTTTAAATATTTTATTTCACCATTTTCTCTTCCTTTTTACAATCTATTTTTGTGTATGTGTTATGAGGCACATTATACACTAATATATAATAAATGTATATAATTACAGATAAGTATGTATACCTATTAGAATTACATCCTAAAATTTTTTAGCCAACAATGGTACTTAATCAAAATAATTTAGAGATCCCTAGCCTAGAGATAAGCTTGTTCCTACTAAGGAATCTATAATTAAGAAAATTTTTAGTAAGTGTTATTATAATTAAAGAAGCCAGATGCCTGGAAAGCAAAAGCCGTGTGTCCAGAGAGATGGCTGTATGCAGAGCTAGATAAGCCCCCACTAAAACTGCAAGGACAAAGTGACAGATAAGCCAAACTGAAAATCTTACAGAGTAATCATTATATTCAGTTATCCTATTCACTTTCTCCTCTTCTATAGAAATATAAATACAAGAAATAGCAAGCACCTTAATAGCATATTAAGTTAATCATTCTTTCCTCTGCAAACTCTTATTTTATACTTTCATAACTTGTCTTAAATATTACTTAGACATGTTTTCTCTCACATTCAATTCAGTATAAGTCCTAGAGGAAATTATTTTTTAATCATTTTTCTATGACCAAGCTGCTCAGACATTGGAAACTGAATGAATAACGATTGAGTGAATACAGAATATCCACATGATTTATGGAAGTGAGCCTCCAGGTCCACACTTAGCAGAATTCCATGTTCCCTATCCCTGGCCAACTAAAGGAAACAGCATGAATATCTATCCTGACAAGCAAAGAATCAAGTTAAAGTGGTCCCAAGGACCAGCTATTCCTTAATGAAGATATTTTACAAAGAATGTCATAGAATAAAGGGACTGTGCTACTAGGAAACATTTTCATTTTGTTTGTTCTTCCCTCTCCCTCCCCTTACCTACAAACGGTTTATATTTTAAAATACAGACTTTGTATAGCTTACTTATATAAATGTCCATTTTTTCAAAACAGCATTAGAAAATTGAAACTATTCTTTGATAGAAAACAATACGATTTACATGTTAATTTACTACAATAATGCTATGAATAAGCCACTGATTTTGATGCACCTGAAAAAGCGTTTTTCATCAATTTAACATTTATTTGTAGCTGGAAAGCGAGTTCTTTTGAAAGTCCCAGGATGACAAAATCTCCATCAAGAGTCAATGTACTTCTAGTGACCTGCAGCATTAACACATGCAAAATTATTTACTCACCCTTAGTCTCTCAATCTAGAAAACTACCTAGCAGGGAAGAAATTGACCAACATCAAAATATACCAATTTCATAAGTAATAATATTGACATTTCATAGAGGAGGAAAAGAAAGAGGGAGAAAGGAGGAAAAAGATGGGAAGGAAAGGAGAAAGAAAACAAGAATGGAAGAAGAGGAGCATTTGATAGAGAATAACAGAACAAAGGCATAAAGAACACCTATGTTAGGGGCATTTCAGGGTAGCTGGAGACAGGGGTATGTGAAGGGTATGATGGAGGAGGCGGTGAGCGGGACAGGCTGAGCGGGAACCTGCAGAGCTTTGGACACCATGCTAGAGTCTTAACTCCACTCTACCTAAAATAAGCATGGAAGGTCTCCAGGAAAGGAGTAAAATGGCAGACCAAGATGTTAAAAATCTAATGAGCTTTGTTGAAAGGGAATTGTTTAGATGACAAAATGGAGCTTGGAAAACTACCTCAATTAATACACGACTGCAAAAAGTCAAAGCAGAGTCATGGTGAGAAACGCCAGACACAAGGAGTAGTTTAAACACCACCTCCACTATGAAGCTCCAGGTAGTGGGTCCCTCCCACCTCTGTTTTCCTAAAACACACTATTCATGTTATAATTACAATTGGCTTAGGTGTGTTTCTCCTCTTTAAGTTCCTTGATGGTAACAGCCAACTTTTATTCATTTTAAACCCCAGTACCTAACTTGGTGAAAAGCTATAGTCTGGGACTAGTCACTAGCATTCCTTGGTACCTAAAGCTATCTTAATACTATAAAAATCCTACAATGACTCCTAACATCTTTATCAGTTTCCAGACATACAGCTAGATTGGGCTATTTCTCTATCACTGGCAGATTTACAAGAGTAAACCTCAAAAGAAGGCTATAAAACGTTCAAGTTTAATAAGCATTGGGCAGTTACTTGGTATATGTGGGTGGGTAGTGGTTGTTATAAGGGGTTATGAGGAATTTCCATATGCTCCGTATTTCCATAATGTGTAACATTTTTTACTGATCATACATCACTTTTATACTCAGAAAAAAATATGTTTTCAAAAGAAACACTAAATAGATGCCACATTAAGGTTTCTTTAATAATCCGTGGCTTTCAGATCTTTTTACCAGAAAAGATGTTTAACATTTTCTTTTGACTATACTCACACAGATTAGAGGATAATATGCGACAATGCCAGTCTTATCTCTTTACTACATCTATAAGACAAAGTCAAAAAAAATTATAGGAGGAAAAGATCAGGAGCTATACTGAAATCAATTAAACTACTAAAAGTAGTCGCCATTAGATCTATCTCATCATATACTGCTTTCCCTAATAGCTCCCCAGAACTACAAACCAAACGTCAGTTAGTATGGGTACGGGTTAGCAATACTGAAACAACTGTAGGGTTGTACAAACAATATGCTATATTATGGTATAGATATCCTACATAGGCCACAGATAACACAATATGCTATGTGTTAAAGATAATGCTACAGAGGAAAGCCAGGTTTCTCACTCTCAAAGAAAGAAGTTGCAAAGAAGGCAGGCTAGAATGAGCCTGGTGGTACTGGACAGAGCTCATGGCTATATATATATACACACGCATATATATACATATATGCACGCATGGCCATACACACACACACACACAGATTAAAAAATATAAATGTAGATTTATGCATGGGTCAGTACATATACATAAATATTCTACCTCTGCCCACTAATAAGATGAACAATCCAGTAACAATGAACACACCTAGTGCCCAGATCGTAGTTTCTAATATTATTCTCCAGTAAGTCAGGGCTTCTTGGAGAAATGGTTGACTCTATGTCTGGGACATGGAAAACACAAGCCCGGACCATCTTATAGTGCCAGAACATAAGTTCTCAAAAAGGGTAAGTATGGCAAAAGAGCCTCGGAGCCAACCTGAAAGTTATTACCTGAAAGAGTTCCCAACAGACCAAGAGGAACAATTTGAGCAGCCAAATAAACAATAATAATTTTGGATTATAGCCCAGAGAATAAAATAGATGATCCCATAGAGATATAAGTAAATTGAATAAATAGTAAAAAGAGATAGCTCTTGCATATAGAAAAACTCTAATTAAAAAGTACAGAAAGAATGTAGTAAACAGAAAATCACCATTAGAACACCATAGCAATAACTGTCACAGCAAGATCCACTAATGGATACAAACATTTGTGAACAGAAATTCAAGGAAAAACAGGTACTTGCATAGTCTCAAAGTACACTCCCCCAAAGATGGTTATTAATTTCAAAGGGGAAAAGAGTAACCAGTAGAAAAACCCAGCAGACTTCATCTCGCCAAGTGATTAGGGTTAATCCCACCAGAAATAAGGCACACTGACATCATGTACATCTGTGCTAAGAAAACTGTATCACTCTGTAGTTGCAGTGATATTTTTAAATTGTCAACATAAAAAAATTCTTAAAAATTCTCAACATAAGAAATTTTTCTATGAAAATGTAAAGTGATAGATACTCACTATACTTACTGTGTAATATATATAAACATCAAATAATTACTTTATAGCCCTGAAACTAATATACGGTTATATGTCACACCTTACTTTAAAGAAAAAAAAAAGAACTTGTGACTTGCTAGAACAATGTTAATCACTGCATCTTTTTCAGTGATTTCTTCTGCTTGGAAGTTTGCATTAAAGATTCAATTTCAAGTACATGAAAGAATATATATATGCTTTGCTTGTTAACTACTTAAGTAACTGTGTACCATTAAATTTGTGGAGCACAGGGTTTGTGTGGGATCCTTATACATTGCTGGTGGGCATGTAAAATGGTTATAGCTGCTATGGAAAACAGTTTGACAAGTCCCCAAAAAGTTAACTGCAGACCTATTATATGACCCAGCAATTCCACTCCTATATGTTCCCAAAAGAAAAGCAGGAACTACAATAGAAAATTTGTATACCAATGTTCATAGCAGCACTATTCACACTAGTCAAGTATCTATCAACAAATGAATGGATAATAGTAAACAAAAGTGGTATATACATATAATTCAGCCATAAAAAGGAATGAAATGTTGATATATGTATGCTACAACAAGGACAGACTGTGAAAACATTCTCTGTGAAATGTTGGACACAAAATGACAAATATTGTATGATTATATGAAGAATCTAGAATAGGCAAATTCATAGAAACAGAAAGTAGAATAGAGGTTACCAAGGGCTGTGAAGACAGAGATGGAAAGTTATTACCTAATGTGTGCAGATTTTATGTTAGGGATGATGAAAAAGTTTTGGGTATAGATAGTGGTGATGGTTACACAACATTCTGAATATATCTAATGCCAATGACTTGTACACATATAAGTAGTTAAGTGATAAACATTATTATGTATATAATACAATTTTTTAAAAAAGATTAGCCTGTCAACTAGCACATCTACATAAACAGATCACATTTTCCTCAGAGCAATCCCTCTAACCCTTTGCAAGGTCAGGGGACTCATTCCATACCTTTTCATTTTTCTTCCCTGAGCAATCCTGCAACATTTCTTCTACTCACTTCACTTCACTGCTCCCTCCTTCCCCACAATCTTTCCACTGGTCTTCCAACAGAGAAAAACAAAAACAAACAAACAAAAAACTCATCAAAGAAAAAACAATAAATTCCTATCAGTAATATCTTCAAATTTGCCTTTCTGACTGAAAAGTGAAGAGCCATCAATAGAAATGAGAAGCTGACCATAGACAGGTAAAGGATTCAGAAGACAAAAAAGCACAACCCTAAAAAAGATAATAATTAAAATTGTTGACCCCAAAATAATTAAAAATAGCCATGGACAAAGGAAAAGGAAAAGAATCCGTGGATGAGAAGAAGGCAAAGAAATACTTCACTGGAAGTGCTTAATTATATACAAAGAAAAACAAAGGCAGTCAAACTGTTCATTTCAGTGTAATTCATTATTATGTGGGACAGTAATAAAAATATGAGAGCTAAAGCAGCTTACTGGTCACCAGACCTTGAGTCTATAAAAGGGAATAACAATTTAACCCATAAAGTTGTCTGATGTATTTGTAAAGGAGTGCAGAGAGCATTAAGAGTCAGGATAAAGAACTAATAAAACTTAGCTAAACCTTAACAGCAGACCATTCCGGAATAGTAAGAGATTCAATGTCTAAACTTAGAGAGAGACCAGATCAAAGGAAGAGAGAGCGAGAGGCCAGCCAAGGCCTATTTGAATCCTAGTTTACTAAATCCCCATGGTTTACAACCCTGATATCCACCCTGGCAGGGCCCTTGCTTATTTTTATACTGCTTCTCACTTTAGGTCCCTGTATCTTAAACCGGCTAATAGCCTTTGTTAGGGAAAGAGTGAGTGCTGTTCAGGTGCTAATGCTGAGACCGCAGTATCATTCACTCACACAGCAGGAAGAAACAAACATTCCATGATTGGAATGGTCAAAGGAAAGTGGGGAAATGTAGAATCTAAGCATTAGTAAGATTAGTAAATTAGCATAAGCATAGCCATCTTAGAAACCTAGAAACCATTTTCTGAGAGTGTGACTCAGAGGAAAAAAAAACAAAAACAAAAACAAAAAAAACAAACCCTGGGCCTGGGTAAGGCCTTGAAAAACAAGTTAATCATGAGCACCGGGTGGTGGGCAGCTGTGACCCTTGGTCAGCTAACCTTGGTCAGTAAATCTTACATACCAAGCTTATCGTGCAGAACCTCCCTAACCATTGAGGAGTAGTCTTACCCTGCCCTTGCTTAACCCCAGGATATATGTCTTGCAAGAATAATGTATAGTTATAGAAAATTGCTATGAGTTAAGTGCTTTGAAATTGCTATATAAACCCTTGGCTCTGAGTGCTCGGGGTCCTTGTTGAGACCCGCTGCATCGGGCTGACTTGGACCTCAGCTAGCTAGCTGAATAAAGACTTTGCTTGAATTTACATCTCTATGCCTGTGTAGTTTGTTCTCTGGGGAAGCCTCGGAAGCCTGGACCCTAACAGTATTAAATAAAAATGGACATGTACAACAATATTGTATTATCTTTCTAAGTTGGCAGATAGTAACTGCACTTATTGGGGTGGGCATTTAATAGTGTAAATAACTGTCAAATCAGTATGTTGTTTACTCGAAACTAATATAATATTGTATACCATAAAATAAAATATACACATAAAATCACCCTGCAATCTCTGAACTCTTTTTAAATAATACCAAAGTTTAGATTAGACGATTTCTGAATATATTCCCTCACTGCATAAGCACTAACAGAACTATGAATTATTAATTTGAGCAAACATACTAAGAATTAATGTACTTTGATGTTCTTTGAAGAAAACTTCTATCAGAGGGTAATGATATAATTCTTATTTTTCTTAGGGAAAATAAACATTTAGGAAGCTCTAATGCGGTTGTTTTCAATTGGTCACTCCTCTTTGGAGACTTAATTAAGACTAAAGAAAAAATTCCCTCTTGACATATACCATCTTTGCTCAACTTTGAACATACAATGAGCTTGCACAGTAATTTGTAAGTCAGTTTTCCACTCATATTGCAAATGAACTACTTCAAAAAACAAACACATTTCTGCACTAACAGGAAAGAACAAATTAACTTGATAACCTTCTTTTGGAAATATGAAACTTCTGATAAGCACAAATAATTAAATTTGCAGATTATCTAAGTTTTTACCTTAAAAATTATCGATAACCGAGTTAATTTAAAATTTACCAAAACAGCTTGTTTTTTTATCCTAAGTGTTGACATCAATTCAACAATCTCAGTTATTCTGAACTAACTGTCTTGAGAATTACCATTTTTCACTGTCATCTACCAAACTTGCAGACTGATTTTACCTGGCTGCTCAGGCCGACCAACCACAATGATGTACAAAAGACCCAGAATCAAAAAGCAAATGCTAACGAGGAACGAGGAGTTAATAATCAACACACCAATTCAGCAGTACTGACTGGGAGCTGTGGTGACCTGGACAGATCATGTCTAATTTCCGGGCACAGCCAATTCTCAGCACAGCCAACAGCCAGGAAGGTGGGCCCCAAGATGCAAGATGTTCACATTCTCACAGAAGCCAGAAATCTGGATTTTTATATAAAAACATCTTGATTTTTAACTGTTAGCAATTAACTTGAGAACTTTAAAATACAGTTCAAAACAAAACATCTGTGAGCTGCCAGAGTGCAGCTCCACATGCTTAATCACCTGCAGTCTTTCCTCCTTGCCTCTCTCATGGTTTCATCCCTACCACTTTTTCCTCCAGAATATCCACCCTTGAAGAATAATGAAAGGTTAAGACATGGAGTAAGAAGCTAGATGTTGTTAAGGTCACAATCTTGAAACCAGGAGATGAATAACTTCTGCAGATCTAATGTGCATCATAGTGGCTATAGTTAACAATACTGTACTATATACATACTTCAAAACTGCTGAGACTAGATCCAAAACCATTTCACCACAGAAAAAGAAATGATAATTATGTGATAATGAACACTACCAGTGGTAACTGCATTGCAATAAACGTATGAAACTAACACACTGTACACCTTAAACTTACATAATGTTACATGTCAATTATATCTCAATTTTTTTAAAAAAAGGGAATACTAAAGCACAGGCTTCTTGTTACTAAGCTTGAAGTAAACATACTTCAGCTTAAAGAGCGTGAAAATCAGAGCTACTCTTGCAGCCTAAGTGGCTCCACTTCAATTGGTGCCTACATCTACTCTGCAAACAGAATCATAAGGCTCTTCCAGCAAGCGTGGAGCAAGGTCAAGTGCTTGTAAGAGTTGGGAGCCAAGAGGACTGCAGCTGGAGACCCAGCTCCGCTACTTGCTTGTTACCTCTACCTCCTCATCATTTAAAAGCTAACAATATCATCAACTTCAGAATGTTGTTAGGAGAAATGAAGTATCATCTATAAAATACCTAGGCCTGCTAGGTAACTTGCAGATGCTCAGTGCTTAATAATTGTGTGCTAAATATATTGGTGTGGTTTATCACAATCCTCACTACAACTTTGTACCTTTTTGGGAAGAAAGCAGTGGAGAGAGAAGAATTTCCACCTTGGGGTCTATCTGCATCAGTTTGTATGCATGCTCCATCTGCTGTTTCCCTCCTTTGGACACATTTTTAAAAATTTTTTAATTTTTTTAAATGTCTGTATTGAGACATTATTCCAACATTCTTAAGACCAATAATTTGCAAGTGATTTCTAACTCTTGTCCTCAGGCTCAAAGCAATATCCACAAAAGATACGAAAGCATAATTAAGATGCCTAGCCTCTACACCAGAACAAGGCCCTAACTCTTCCTAGTCAAGCCTTTTACTGAGTCAAGCATTTTTTTTTTAAATAAACAGAGTAGAAATCATGACAGCTAAAGCCCCTTACAGAAGTCAAACTTGTCACCACCATTCAAATACAAAAATGCTTCGGTGGCTGGTTTATTGGATTCTAGTGCATTAGGCACAAACTCCCTAACATAGTTTATCTGGCCCTTCCCAGTGCAAGTACCACTAATCTCTGCACCCTCATCTCTCTCCACTCCTTCCTTTCCAGCAAGCTCTCCACATACACTGCACTGTGTACACTACTTCTGTACATGCCGGTCCCCTTAAAAAAGGAACACACCTTTACACAATCTGTATCTTACAATAACAAGTTAATATGGGATCTTTTAAACACTATTCCACTCATGTTTAAGATATGTGGTATTTCTACTGAGCAAGATTCTGCTGAGAAGTTAAATTGAGATTACGCTTTCTCAACAAAACCAGTTGCTGGGACTCCCTGGACTGTGACAATTATAATAATTTGTTCAAAGAAATTAATACTGTTTATAAGTAAATGGCCAAGTAATCATGACTTACTGATCACTCAAATCTAAGAAGGAGTTTTAGTTTTAAAACCTATTATAAGCACATTCATAAAGTTGTTCACCCAGGCAACTAGCAAAACCCTAACAGCCCAATGAAATAAAATTTAAAGAGCCATCAATTAGTTAATATTTTATTGAAAACACCTAAATATTCTCTATATTTCTAAAACTGTATTCTAAGTCTATGCCAAGAGAAAGAAGAGCTTTTAAAAGGTCAAAGATTTCATTAGAAAATCAAAGTGCAGAAATGTTGGAATGAATCATACAATTCTAAGTATTAACTAAATACAACTGAAAAACAATCTTATATCCAGCAAGTCATTTTTTTTTAAAAAAGCAAGTCAGGTTAAGGGGTAGGGAGGGCTGAAAAAGCACAGCAAAGAGGATTTTTAGGGCAGTGAAAATATTCTATATGTTACTATAATGGTAGCTATAACAAATTTATACAAAGTTAAAATATGTAAAACATCAAGAATGAACCCTACTGTAAACTGCGGCTGTTTTGAGTGATAATTATAAAAGACATAAAAAATAAAAGACATTTTTGAATGATAATGATGTGTCAATACAGTCATCACTTGTAACAAATGTACCACTCTGGTGGGGAATATTGATAATACAGGGGGCATATGAGAAATTTCCACTCATTATTACTGTTTATCTAAAACTGTCCTAAAAAATAAAGTTTATTGAGGTGGGAAGCATATCAGTAAAATTATAAATCTTTGCTAAACAGGAGACTCACTTTTTAAAAATATATATTAGCATTTACAATTAGCAGTTCTGAACAGACTAAAAAATACTGATAAAGCTAGCATAATTTAGCCCTGAATTTATATCTGAAACACTTTTCTTTCAACATCCAAATCCTTCACAGCATTTTTAAGTTTGTCTCCTAACATCTTCAGACAATTTATTTAAATAAATTGCATTCGCACACCACTTCTGTTCAAACACAGTCCTTTCTAGACACAAATGATTTATCTTCCAAAGGGCTCCTGAATGTCTATTATACATAGAAGCTTCAGAAAATACAAAAAGATCCTTACACTTAAGATTGCTTCCTCTGAAGACTTGCAATCCAGCCCTGGGAAAAGGTCAAATGTCCAAAGTACGATATTCCAAGTACTCAAGCGGTGAAGACATTCAACCAGTCTGTCCGGCTCCCTTTCTTGGAATGCTTGTCTCGGGGACGGATCCTTCTCATCTTTCAAATCCCAATATAAATGCTATCTCCTCAGAAATCTTTATAACATCCTGGAACTTCCTATCATAGCATCCCATTCCTTTCCTTCACTGCTGGGTTTTGTTTTCCAACCTGTAATTTCATATTTGATTGCTTGTTTACTGGTTTACTATCTGTAGCCAGTTAGCCGACTCAACACCCCATGCGGACACAGACTCCACTGCATTACCTGTGATTGATCAAGCACTCAACAAACACTGGTCAAATGAACGCTCAGGTATGGGGTTCAGGAGAAAGTTTTTGGCTGGAGATATTGGGGAGTTCACTTTGCGCGAAGTGTATGGGGTGAGAAGAGAAGAGAATGGAGAATCAAGACCTGAGGAAAGCCTAACAACTAGTGTTTGGGTAGGACCAGGCAAAGACGACGAGGGCTGAGAAGTCAGACAAGAGAAGAGAAGCCAAAGAAAAAGTGCTGCAAGAAGTGAGTATTCCATGGCCGAATGCTGCCAAGAGGGTAAAATATGAACAGACAAGGACGCCCTGGATGTTCCCTCTGGAGGTCCCTGCCACTTTAGTGAGAACCATTCCAGCGCAGTGTAGGATCTGACGACAAGCCGCAGAGTGGTTCCGAGGTGAGGAAGTAGAAGCACTAACAGGTGAAACTGCGAAGGGCACCAGGGAGACAAGTGATAGCTGGAGACCTTCAGAAACCAAGCGGGAAGCCAGAGCCAGGGCTCCCGGGGCGCAGCCAAGCAGCCGCCTCCGCGGCAGGGGGCGCTGCAGCCTCTGCGCACGCCTCCGCCGCCTCAATTCCTGCCCCGCCTCCCCCCCGACCCCCGGATCACCTGCAGCGGCTACACTCGGGCCTCCGCTGGGCCGGCTCCACCGGCAGCTCCCACAGCCCGCCCGCACTGGCGCCGCCCGCCTCCGCGCCCGCGCCTGGGGCGGCAACCGCCGGCTCTGCGCCGCCCTCCCGCCGCTCCTCCTCGTTAGGCGTCTGAGACCAGGCCCCCCCGCGCACCGGGGCCTCCGGTTGTTCGCGCCCCTTTCTGCGGCTCCATGGTGCGCGCCCGGTGCTGCTATCACATTGAGGCTCCGCTGCCGCCGGGGGGCGCCACACACTGAAGAACCAACCCGCGCCGCGCGGCTCCACGCACGCCTGCTTCGTACGGGAGGCGGGTCTCCACAATCCAGGCTCAAGGTCCCGCCCACCGCGCGGAAGAGACGAGCCCATTGGTCGGAGCCCAGGGAGGTGTTTCACGCGGAAGCCGGAAGCTGGGTGTGGATTGTCCTCGGGAGCCGGTGAGGTTAAGGGACGGTGAGACAAAAGGAAAGCCCTCTGAAAACATCTCGGAGAGCAACCGGAATGTACCTTACTGACTTCCACCCATTTAAAACTGAAAACAAAATGTTGTTCAGAGTTTTCCGCCTCAGGGTGGCAGTTTAAAAATTAGGTGAGTATACAGAGCAGTTGCGCAACTGATGTACGTGATAGCTGACGGCCAACGAAGGAGAGGTGGTGCGGACTGTAAACCAGACTCACAGCCCGTCCGTTTCACGTGAACTTCTTGATCTAGAAGACGAGGGACTTGTGTCCTTTGTCTTCTATTTCTTGGTATTTCTCCAGGGCACAAAGCGTACTATTTTATACTAAACTCCAAATATTTGTTAAATGAGGTTTTTAAGTTGTCCAAGTCCCGTTAGATCAGGAGGCAATAGGAGGGCTGAGATTTGTATGATTAAGAAAAAAAAGCCATAGAAAGATAACTACTTTGACCAACTTTACAAGCCTTTACATAATAGCAGTATAGCCTGCAGTTTTTCAAACCTCAAAATGAAGTCCACCTTAGAATGAAAGCAGGAATACTACCTGACTAAGTGGTTCCTGATTCTTTCCATTTATTAACATTTTGTTATTCTTCCAATACTCAACATTTAAACAAAAAATTAAACAGTTTTCATGAGTCATCTAAGTTTTGCAATCTTGATTGATTCTAGAGCTATGATGGATGAATTATAAAACAAAGGAGACTTACCACTGTAACTCTGGCAGGGAAATATTTTCCAGCCTGGGCAAATTACCTTTGAAACTGAAATCAGTCAAAGGGAGAAATAAAGTGGGTGAAACCCATTTATTGCTTATAAGCAATCATCCACTTAGTGTCTCTCACAAACAGGCTGCAAAAAGGGGCCTCACCCAACCTCTCCAGTCCAGATATGCCTTCCATCCCCCTTGTAAACATGTATTGATATGGGGATGGACTACTCTCCCCTGGGAAACACCTATTGACATGAAAATGCACTAAGGCCAGGAAAGAGATTCTGGAAAAATTGCAGTTTTACCCACAGCCCACCCCTCCAGAAACCTCACCTCACAATCTACTTGCTCCCCATTGTCCGCGATGGCCCCTGAGTGAGAAAACTGGAGCACTGTAACCAGACTAATAACATTGCAATAACAACAGCAGTAAAACCATGATAATCCTCAAGCTGGAGGATTCAGCTAGGTTCAAACTTGTATCCAGATTAAAACCATAGCTCGCCCATTGCACAGGCACCATTAGCTGAACAGGTAGGAGGTTCAGAGCAATCATCATGCAGCAGTTACAACCAGGTGTCCAGGCCACTGGAACTGTAGAAGAAAATAACCTTCTACAGGGTAAAAAGATACATGTTGTAATGACACCAGCATAGGCAAATCTTGCCCATCAGGTACAATGCATGCAAGAGACTGGTCCTGTGATAGGGCAGTGGCAGGAATGGGATCTCATCCTAATCTAGTATAGCAGACTTTCACCCCCCTCCCTGTGGGAGCTATAAATGGCTTAATATATAGGGCTACAGGAGGTACATGCACTGGCCATAAGATAAAACAAAACTTCCCCCATAAGATGCTCTTACCTCCCAGATGTTTTGGGTACACTACAGTGATATTTGGGACGACTCTGATGTAACTCCAGGAATACACAGGAGGCCAGCTTCCATGCCTTTTCCCCAAGGTGTCAGAAGGGCCAGCCATCACTGGTCCATGTGTCAAAATGTCCACGGCCACATCCACTCAACAGAGTATTCAGGCTTTAATGCAGTTGGGGTTAGCAACAGGATTGTGCTCTGCTGGCCATGTCCTGGCTTCCATAACTCCTCTTTGTTTTGCACACACAGTCGTATAGGAGAGGTAGCAATGTGTGTTAGCATATCCACAGGGCTCAAGGCTCCTTGTAGGGGCTTATTCAAATCCCATAGCACTGTCCATAAACAAACTGACCAGCCCCGTAGACTTGCTGTCCGACCTAAGGCAGATTTCTACAAACCAATATACCTCTCTATTACGCCTGCCCCAGTTGGGTTACATGGTACAAGAACTTCCACTTTATTCCTAATTGCTGCACCTGTTCTTGTAACACATGTCCAGTAAAGTGGGTGCCATGATCACTCTCAATCACCTGCAGCTGGCCATAGGTTGCAAAGAGATGATTTAGGCCCCTTTTGGTGGTTTGCTGATCTGCATGATGGGTAAGAAAAGCAACAAAATAGTCCAGTAGCTATGTCCACACAGGTCATAGCATACTGATATCCTTCTGAAATGGGCAGAGGCCCAATACAGTCTATCTCCACCTGATAAGGGGTATTGGCCCCTCTACTATTGTCCCATGTTGCTGCAGGACTCATTGTAAGTCACTCTTAGAGCACACAAGGCACTCCTTCCAGGCTCTGCTGACTTCTTCAAAGGTCAACGGCAAGCCCCACTGACAGGCTACAGCCCACATTGTCTTTGGCCCCACGTGCAACAAACACTGATATAACCATTAGGCCACATCAGAGGTAGGCTTGCCTTCTAGCCAACACACCTGGGCCTATGTGTCTGCTTCATCATTCCCTGGGGATGCCAAAGGCAAATGGCTAGTCACATGATATACAGTAACAGTCTTAGTCTGACCAGAGGCCCATAGGTCTTGCGATAACTCTTGCCCCCAAAGTGGCAGTGACCAACCATCTAGTTGACATGGTACAATGTCAGTAGCCACAGGGTAAATCCCTGATAGATGGCTCAGCTGTCAGTGCAGACAACTATAGGGGAAGACTCCTGGGTGATTATGAGCCATACTGCCTGCAACTCAGCCAACTGGCTGCTCTTCCCCTCTCCGTCCTCCATCCATATTGTCTCAGTCTTAGGATGAAAAGTCACAGCCCTCCACTTCAGGGGCTGCCCATAACTGGAGTCATCTGTACACCAAGCATCTTCAGGTATAGGGGCTTTTCCCTCCTGATAAGGAGTCTCGGCTACCAGTGGCTCAAAAGCATATTCTTCCTGCTTTCCACTCATGTATGTCACTGGCCCTAATAAGCATTGGAGTTCTCCACTTACGGGGCTACTGGAGAGGGTGCTATGCTGCTGTAAACATGCACCCCATTTGGCCAGCGTACGTGTCTGTGCCACACCACTCCATGGCCCTTGGCTCCAGTCTTGCACCCACCCCGCGATGGGATAGGGGGTTATTACCTTGGTCAGAGCTGTTCTGGTGATGGGCTCCATAGTCAGCAAGGTGTGATACTCAGCAGCCAGTTGCTTCTTTATCAAGGTGTAACAGACTTTGCTCCTTTCCAGAGGTGTGACCAGAATCCAATAGGTTGGCATGTCCATTAAAGCTGCTGCCAAAGGCTCCATCCATAAACATCTTCAGTTACATGAACGTTTATCTCACAGGGCCTTGATGAGTCCATTACACTCAAGGCCTATGCAGCCTTGACTGCTTGCTTAGCAGCAGTAAAAGCAGCTGCACATGTTTCATCCTAATCCACCTGATGCCCTTTTGTACCAACCAGTATAAGGGCTTCACAATTTGTGCCAAGTGCAGGATAAACACTCTCCAATAGCCCAAAAGACCCCAAAACTCTTGTAAGACTGCCACAGTGGTAGCAGTAGGGAAAGTCTGGAGGACCTTATCTACGACTGCTTCAGAATAACTTTAGTTTTACCCAACCAGACAATCCCCAAGAATTTTACAGACAAACCAGGTCCCTGAACTGTGGTGCTTTTCACAGCCCATCCTGTCTCCTGTAGATGTTGCACCAGTCTAGGAACTGCCCCTTCTAAATCTGCAAGAGAATCAGTCGTGAGCATGACATCACCAATGCAGTGAGAACAACCACACCAGATTTCTCTTCCTACAATGACAACTCCTCATCAAGGCCCTGGGTGTCCATATTATAGATGATATTTTTCATGCCCAGCTCCCGTAACACCTGCTGGAGATCTGCATACGTTTTCCAGCTAGTGGGTATGTATGGTAACTCACCCTGATTAGCCCAAACTGCCCTGATGACTGCTGTCAGCCAAACCAGAGTTTCCTCCATGTGGCCAAGGCCTGGGCTACAAGTCCGTGACAGACGGTGGGACTGTGGTGGTATCCCTGTGGAAGGACAGTGAATGTCCACTGCTGGCCTTTCCATGTGAAGGCAAACTATACCTGACGTTCCTGCGCTATGTCAATAGAGAAGAAAGCATTAGCAAGGTCTACAATGTAATGATATGCTCCCAGCTCATGGCTGAAGGTGTCCAGAATGGCTGCTATAGAGGGGACAGCAGCATGAAAAGGGGGTGTGACTTTTTTCACTTCCCTATAGTCCACAGTCATACACAAGAGGCCGTCTGGCTTTTTCACTGGCCACACAACGAAATTAAAAGGACTATGAGTGGGCTTTATGATACCCAACTTCTCTAACTTCTGTAAAATTTCTCTAATTTCCTTGTGTCCCCAAGACAATTTATACCTCTTAGCATTGTCACCTGCAGAGGTACATGCAGAGTTACAGGCGGGTGCTTAGCATGTACCCTCAGAACTGCTTTTACCACACCTACCTTCAGTCTGAACTCACCTGCAGTGGTCTGTAACCACAGGCCCTGCAGGATATCGACTCCCAAGATATCTTCAGGGATGGGAGAAATGTACACAGTATACTCCTTTGGGGGTAAACACCCTATCCCCAATGGGATTTGGGCTTTCTTCACTCTGATTGGCTTACCCCCATAGCCATCTATCCCAGCAAGGGTCCCAGAAACACACTCAGGGTTGCCATAAATCAGAGACCATTCAGCCCGTGTCCACCAGCCCCAGGACACATTTTACATTCATGGCGGACCAATGAGTTGCTAATTCTACATGTGGCCTCTGGTCCCCACCATGTCCATCAGGGTGGGTGCCTTGCCGCCACCATCAGTCAAACCATGATGCCCAATCATCTTCCTCTAGGGGTGAGGGACCAGGCAGAGCCTGAGTACTGTCCCCCAGGAAGTCTTGCTGGGACACAGGCCAGACATGGACTTTGCCTCTACTTTCCATGTCCTGCATCTCAGCAGCTGGAACTGCTGCTCTGGGTTTACTTGGTGCCACAGGTCTAACAAGATCCCATTGGGCTGCCCATTAAGCTTTTCTTTCACTACCCCACCTTTATCAAATCAACCCACATCTGGGTCCTCAAGACCTTCACGGGTCACTTTGCACCTCTCCTTTCAGTCGTAGCCCATACTTCCTTCCATGCTCTCACTGTTTCAACCTTCCCCAGATCTGCTAAAGTACAAGGACCCTCACTTATGGATTGTCCTATGTGGGGGGGCAAGAATTGTCACTAGGGACCCAAAGAGAGATGGGAGAGCTATATGGAGCACCAGATTTCTCTTCCTACAATGACAACTCCTCATCAAGGCCCTGGGTGTCCATATTATAGATGATATTTTTCATGCCCAGCTCCCGTAACACCTGCTGGAGATCTGCATATGTTTTCCAGCTAGTGGGTATGTATGGTAACTCACCCTGATTAGGCCAAACTGCCCTGATGACTGCTGTCAGCCAAACCAGAAGTAATTCCCTAAGGTATGATGAGTGCTTTGCAACTGCTGCCAGAGGGAAGGGTGAGTCTTCAGGGAAGCCAGTCTACCCATTTCAGAACCTGTTTTCCACCGCCATATCCTAAAGACACAAAAACCATGTAGGCAGAGCTTCCTATGGCTTTTGCCAAAACTAGATGCTCATGTCCACCAGCTCATCCTGTGTATAGGGGTGGGGCATGGAGTACTACACAACCTGGGGAGGGGGCAGCTCCTCCCCATGAGGAGCCTGTGGTTGTTGCATTTTTATTTTCTTAATTACAACCAGGCGGGCCTTTAATAAAGAGAGGCTGGTGCGTCCAGCAGTGGCCTTGGCAACAGATCGGCCCTTGGCCCCACCCCCTCATCTTCCCCTGACATGTCCTCTACCATCTCAGGAGCCCAAGGCCCTGCTCTTTCCTCCCCCTCCCCCACGGCCTCCTGCAGTGCAGGTTCTCCTGCTGCCTCCTCCCTCACTGCTGCTCAGGATCTTCTAGGAGCACAACTTGTCTTCTCAATAACTTTCTCTCATTCTTAAAGGGCATCCCATAGGTCATCACCCAGCTCCTCCAAGTGATGCTGAAGTGTGTCTATGTCCTGCTGAAGTCTCTCTTTCTATCCTCCATAACCCTTTGCACTATCCTGAGAAACAGACATCCCATAATCCCAGCTGCTGCATAGCCATTTGGGGCCTCTAAGCAGTCTTCTGTTTCATGGAGGGCTAATCCCACAGCTTCCAGTGTCTCAACCTTTCCCAATTCTGTTGAAGGCCCCACCCCTCTAGGAGGTGCTTTACCCTAGACTAATTCCCCACTAGGGGCTTCCTAATTGGAAGCCCCATGGATAGGGGGCTCCCTGAAGAAGCCACACCTTCTACCGCTGCAGCCACTGGGGCCTCTACACCATCCACCATCCACCATCCGAAGGGAGATTTTGGGGTATCTCCCCACCATCTCTAGGGGTATTCTGCCTAAGGGTCCTGTAAATGTTTACATTCCCACTTTACTGTTAACCTTAATAATGAAACTGTCAGTTATTTTACCAAGAAAATTGGATTTACTCAAGAATATCAGAGAATTGCCAATTCAGAATATGCAAACTATGGCAAAGCCATAGGCAAGTCTGGAGAAGCCAGGAGAGGACCACTATTACAGAGAAAACGGGGAAGCTGGGAGGAGCTGTTACAAACAAAAGTCCATCGAAAGCAACTGGGAGCTGGAACCATAGTGGTTTCATTGGCAGAGTTGTGACAGTCTCTCACTGGCTGGGCTGTTGCCCTTTCTGCCCCCTGTTTCTCCTCTCCAACAGGAGACACACCTTTCTGCCCCCTGTTGGGGTAGTATAGTAGCTAAAGAAGTATCCACTTGCAGGGTTTGTCTCTTCCAGTTGGGTCTGCAATTGACCAGGAATGGTACAGAGTGAGAGCTCCCCCTCCCCATCTCCCAACTTCATTTTAGTGAGGTTTCCTTTTATTAGTTTTCACATTACAAAGAAAAAGACTGAGGCACAGATTAAGTAAATTGACCAACATCACATAGTAACTGTTTGAGAATTTATAAATCAGAATGATTAATAAAGATGTCCAGTGCCAAGGTATTTGCCTGTCTCCTTATACAAAGCACTTCATGCACAAAAGAAGTCAAAGATAATGGTGTACAAAGAAGACTAACTGAGAAAGTACTGGTCTACTTTCAAATCTTGTACTTTGTGTTAACTAAATCTATCAAAGACTGCTGGCTTGTCTTGGTGATTTTCTGAAATTTTAATTTCAAAATTTGACAGAAGAAAAAAGCAGATGACCAGAATAAACCAAAATCATGGAAAAGATACCAAGGAATTGCCTCCAAGACACTCTAGGCTCAAATGACTCTACAAATATGTAACTGCAACCATTTAAAGAATGGATTATTTCCATAATTAAAAGTGTTAGAGAAAACAGGAAAACATGAAAACTTATTCATTTTATTTTACGAAGTTAATAAATTCCCGATGCTGCAAAAAACACTAGAGTACACAAAAGAAAAGACCATTTACATGTATGAATATGAAAAATCTAGGTAAAACCTTAGCAAACTGTCTTTAGTAAAAAATTGAATCATAAATTATGATCAAGCAAGGTTTATCAGGGAAATGGGAGAATTGTTTTGTGTTAGGAAATCTCTATATAAAATTGTTTAGTAGGAGGTCCAATAGGAAAATTCTATACTTTTGAAAGCTTAAAAACAACAACATTTCAGTTCTCTTTTTTTAAGAAGTCTTAGAGTACTAGAGATAGAAGAATACAGCTAGCATCTACCTATCTTACACTTAAAAGATGAAGGAAACAAAACAACAAACAATACAAAATTCAAAGCAAAACATAGCTCATTTACGTAATACTAGAGCCAAATAGCTGTCACTATTATTTAACACCATCCCCTCATTTTTCTAGCAAATGCAATTAAGTATCAAAGAAACAAAAAGCATTTCTAATAAGAGAACCTACACTTTGTATATGATTTTAGAATCATTTCCATGAGACAAGTAAATTTTTTGACAGTTTGGGTGAGCATATTCATTTTCATTACTATTTTACAACAAGAGAAAAAACACAATTTTCTTCCACATACATGTTTCAAGTTATACAAGCTTTCCAGCTAAATATTACATTCCTGGGAGATTAACTTTAAGACATTGTAGTTGAACAGTAGATTACCACTGAATTTAAATAAACAATTTAAAAGAAGTATGATATCAAGTAAAGGAACATATATTTAAGTAAGAGAAAATCTCCAAGATAGTCTCCAACAAAACCATTTGTTCTTCGTGCCTCCATGGCAACTAGAAAATAAATATTCTCTCTCTTCTTTATCTTAAGACAATTTAACAATGCTTGCAGATGGTTACATAGAGAAGTATGTCTAGGCATGTGCATCTATATACAAGTTAGTATAACACATCTGTTTCCTTGTTCTGTAAGCCAATGGGGCCCAAGAGCAACAACATCCTATAGCAATAAGCACACCCAGCACCCAAATCTTGCTTTCTAATACTGTTCTCTAATAAAAGGAACCAGGCTTGACAGGAAATATATGATTAACCTGGAGCATTTTGTAGTATGAGAAAGTAAGGAAGTGATGAAAATAAAAATAATTTTAAAACAAACAAAATGATGGGGTATGTCAAAGGGACACAGGAGCCAACTGAAAGAAATTCCAATGGCCCCAGCTAGAACAATTTGAGCCCCCTAAATAATCCAGCATATAGAAAAATCAATGATTCATATCGATATAAATAAATAATGGAATAAATAAATGGGGGAGAAGAGACAACTCTCCCACGTGGAGGAATCCCAAGTACATTATGTAGTAGGGGAACGAACCACTCAGTCCTTAAGTATAGTCTATGCATAGTGACTTCCTTCCAAAGCGTACAGTACAGAAAGGGAGTGGAGGGGAAAGGCAACTTCTCACTGGAGAAATCTGACAAATGCTACCTCAGCCAGATGACCGAGGTCAAATTGAAAGTCGGTCAGGATGGTAGTTTGTAACTTGAGATGTTGTGATGAAAATAGTAATTGATCTCTGCTCTTTCTTGCAAAAGCCCGTAACTCCTACCTAATCATGAGAAAAATATCAAATTGATTCTAGTTGAAGGACATCCTACGAAATACCTGATTGGTACTCCTCAAAACTGTCAAGGCCATTAAAAAAATAAAACTCTGAGAAACTCACAGTCCAGAGGAACCCAAAGGACACATGATTACAAAAAGTACTGTGATGTCCTGGATGGGATCCCAGACAGAAAAAAGACATTAGATAAAAAGAAAGGAAATTTGAATTAAATATGGACTTCAGTTAACTGTAGTTAATATTGGTTGATTAATTGTAACAACTGTATCATAATAATGTAAGATGTTAATAATAGGGGATGCTGGGTGCCAAATATATGGGAACTTTCTATACTATCTTCACAATTTTTCTATAAATTGAAAAACACTTTTGAAAAATAAAGTTGATTTTTAAAAAAATACAACTGTAGGCAGTTAAAACATAAACTGAAAAAAGTTCCCTTTCATAACAGAAACACTACATACCTAGGACTAGCCCTAATGAGAAGTGAGCAAGTCCTATCTGAGGAAAAGAAAACTTCACTGGGTAACATGAAACAATTTTGATAACTAAAGATGTATAGTATTTGTGTAGAAAACCCGATTATGGTAAACACACCATTCCTTCCCAAACTATGGGAGTTAGTTTAAACCTAAATGTTAGTACAAACCTAAATGGGGTTTATTCACTGCTAATAAAAAAGTTAAATGGTAGAACTACTATGGCAGTTTCTTAAAAATTAAATATAAACCTACCTGTGAATCTAACCCTTTGACTCCTCTCCAAAACAACAACCAAAACATATATTCACACAAAGATTTATATTTGAACGTTCATAGTAATGTTGGGGAGGAACAATTTTCCTCTACCCTTCAAGATTCTTCCAGCTGGTCTAAGAATAAAATTGACATGAGGCAGATTAATACGAGAAATAAGACAAAGCTTAATTACATACTTATGGGGAATCCATAGACATGGATCCAAAAGACAGTCAGGCAAATGAGGTATATATGTCATCCTGCACCAAGGAGAAGTGGTTCTGAGACTTCAAAGGAAAAAGGGGACAATGCAAATGAATATGAAGGAGTAAATATTTGGTAAACAAATGTTTCCTGGGACGCAGAGAAACAATGTGACACAGAGAGGAATTTTAGCGGACTTTGTCACAGTCCACCTACCACACTTACTTCACATTGTAATGTAGTTATGGAGTGCTCCTGCAGGAGCACTTCCTTCACCTAAAGTCCTTTTATGTGCTTAAGGAGAGAAGGTCAAAGTTTCTTCTGAGTCTTTTGGGACTTGATTGTTTTCAGCTCTTACATAATCTGCATGGCACAATGGCACATCTTGGGGCAGTCTGACCTTGGCCCCTACAGTAGTTTTACTTGTGTTGATCTTAAAATAGTTAATTTACTAGCAAAAATGGGTTTTTCAAGAGTAGCAAAGAACTACCATCCAGGACAAGCAAGCTATGGCAAGACCACACTAAGTACAGAAAACAAAAGAAAGCAATGCTGTTTTATAGAGGAAAGAAGGAAGTTGGGATGGCTGTTCTAAGCAAAAAGTCCACTGGAAGAAACTGGGAGTCCCAAGTATCGTGGCTTCTCATTACTGAGTTGTGACAGTCTCTCATTGGCTGAACCATTGTAGGGAAGCTGAAGGCAAAAACCTTCCTTCTTCCTGATGGGTAGTAAAGCAGCTAAAACCATATGGAATCTGTCTGATCTGGGGGTGTGTGAGATTTATGAGGAGTGGTGGGCATGAGAGCTTCCCCTGCAGGCCTCTCCGTGCCGTGTCAGTGAGGGTTTCCCTTAATTAATTTTCTCACTTGCAATATAAAAAACTGGGTGAGTGAGGAGAACACATGGATACTCATCAATAAACAAAGGGATAAACAAAATGTGGTATATCCATGCTAATGAAATAATACAAAACAACAAAAAAAGAGTACTAATAATTCATGCAACAAGGTAGTTTAATCTAAAAATCATTATGTCAAGTGAAAGCAGCCAGACACTGAGTGATTCTGCATATATAAAATTCTAGAAAATGCAAACCATTCTACAGTGACAGAACACAGACCAGTGTTTGCATGTGGCCAAGGACAGAATAAGGGTTGTATGGTTCAAGGAAAGTTTTAGGGGTGATAGAAATGTTCCATGTGTTCAATGTAATGGTAGTTTCACAGGAGTTTTACATATATCAAATCTCATCAAATTGTTCCATTACATGGTTGTGGTAATTGCATATAAATTATGCCTCATAAAGTTTTTTAAAAGTCTAAATCAAGTAGGAGCCAGATTTAGCAAAAAAATTTATTCTTATGAATATATGACAATAGGAGGAAAAATTTCAAACTAAAGGTATTGAGTGGGTCCTTTCAAATAAAAAACAAATCCAGACTTAGTAAAGAGAGATTTTATCAAAAGTACTGTTGCAAGGAGCAAAAGAGCCTTCTGCAAACACAAGAACTCCCTTACCCCAAACTCTGCAAGCTTCTCAGTAATAAAAAGAGTATTTCTTTTCTAGGAGGGATTAAACACAGCTGGAAAGAACCCAATGTGGGGTATTGGAAAAGGGAGTGAAATTAGAGAATATTTTTACTCCAAGGCCAGCCTGTCCTCTGGAGGGGCTGTTAGGAAATGTTGTGCACTGGCTCAGGCTGAGGACCCATCAAGGTTCAAGGGCCTGGAGGAAGGAAAAGGATCTTAACCAAATTTTGATTAACAAGCCTTTTGTTCCCATTGATCAGCTGAACAAAACATTCAGTTAATCATTTATGAATGAGAATTTGGGGGGTCTGTGTGTGGCCTTGTCATAGGTAAACAGGGGAGGCATCTGTGAGTCTTAACTAAGGCATGTGGGAAAAGTGCTTCTTTGAAGCAAGCCATTTCTGGAACACCAAAGGTGGGGAGGATTTCTTAACCTTTGCTCTTTTCCCGGAGCACAGACTCAAGTGAAATGCAACACTTCAGTCCCTTCTGGACATGGCTGCCATGCTGTACAGTTCCAGGAGGCATTTTTTTTCTGCTTCTACACAGTAATGCATATAAAGCTTTGATAATTAAGACCAATCACTAGAACAAAATAGGTAATTCTTGAACTCATAATTCTTACAGTATATAGAAGAACCTAACATGTGATATCCTTAAATATCCTTTAGGGGAAATGTTGCACAAGTATTTATTAAGTAACTCCTGGTTTTTAAAGTTGAAATTGACAATCAACACAGTCAAAATCCTTGAGCAGAAAGAGAGAACAGGTTTTGCCCATCTGCTTCCTCCAAAGCAGCAACCCTTTTTTTGTCTTTTAAAGAACCTGTAAGGACCTTGAGCTCAAGAACTGTGCCCTGTCCTTGATGGGGAGAATCCAGTTATTAACAAGGACTTTCAAAGTGGTGCCAGAATGCAGCCTGACATGAAAATACGGAAACAGAAACCATCATCATAGAATTACGGAATTCTAGAGCCACTGGGCTCCTCAGAGATAATCTACAACCTACTCATTTTATTATGAAAATGAGAACCAGACATTTAAGTTACTGCTGAAAGATTCGACAGCAAGGCAGTGCTAGATAGAGTCAACTAACCACTTCCTCGCAAAGGTGCCATATAAATAATTAGAAGAAGTAAGACTGTAATAGTTCTATTTATGTGAACCAATCATTTTGTGCTAGGCAGAACACAGTTCTTACACTTCTGTAGATTTTGGGTGATTTAAAGTGAGTATCTTTTATTTAGACAGTTGAGGAAATCTGAATAAGGTCTGTAGATTAGATAACAGAATTAAATCAATGGTTAATTTCCCTGTTGTAAAAATTGTATGTTGTTGTATAAGAGAATATCCTTCTATTTGGGAATTATACACAGAAGTATTTAGGGGTAATGAGGCATCATGTCTGCAACATACTCTTAAATAGTTCAAAAATTGTGTGTGTGTATCTGGAGAGAGAGAGAAAGAAAGAAGGGGAGATATATATATATAGATTGCTGGGACTAGAATGATAACAGAGAGATAAAACGATGCACAGATTAGGAATGTGTTTTAAAAGTCTAGTCAAAAGATTGGCTGAGGGAGCCAAGATGGCGGCGTGAGTAGAGCAGTGGAAATCTCCTCCCAAAAACACATAGAGCTATGAAAATATAACAAAGAAAAATCTTCCTAAAATAGAGACCACAGGACACAGGACAACATCCAGACCACATCCACACCTGCAAGAACCCAGCGCCTTGTGAAGGGGGTAAGATACAAGCCCCAGCCCGGCGGGACCCAAGCGCCCCTCCCCCCGGCTCCCGGCGGGTGGAGAGAAACCGGAGCGGTTTTTTTTTTTTTTTTTTTTTGGCGAGCGCTTTTTGGAAGCCTTAGAGGGACGGGCCCCCGTTGCTGGGGAGGCAGGGTGGCGGGACCGGTGAGGAGGTGCCTGGGAACGGCGCCGGAGGACAAAGAATATCCCGAGTTTCTCCCTGCGAGACCTGGGGGAGGGTGCCTGAGACCGGTGCCTGAGGACGGAGGAGGTCGCGCGTTTTTCCCCTTTTTTTTTTTTTCTCTTTTTGGCGAGTGCTTTTTGGAAGCCTTGAAGGGACGGGGACCCCAGTGCTAGGGAGGCACGGTGGCGGGACTGGTGAGCGGGTGGCTGGGACCGGCGCCTGAGGACAAAGAATATCCCCCGTTTTTCCCTGCGGGACCGGTGGGCGGGTGCCTGAGACCGGCACTTGAGGACAGAGGAAATCGCGCGTTTTTCCCCTTTTTTTTTTCTCTTTTCTGCGAGTGCTTTTTGGAAGCCTAAAAGGGACAGGGACCCCGGTGCTAGGGAGGCAGGGCAGCGGGACTGGTGAGCGGGTGCCTGGGACCGGCACCTGAGGACAAAGAATATCCCGCATTTTTCCCTGTGGGACCGGTGGGTGGGTGCCTGAGACCAGCACCTGAGGACGGAAGAAATCGCGCGTTTTTCCCCTTTTTTTTCTCTCTTTTTGCCGAGTGCTTTTTGGAAGCCTTGAAGGGACAGGGACCCCGGTGCTAGGGAGGCAGGGCGGCGGGACTGGTGAGCGGGTGCGTGGGACCAGTGCCTGAGGACAAAGAATATTGAGCGTTCCTTCCCTGCGGGACTGGTGGGTGGGTGCTTTTTGGAAGCCTTGAAAGGACAGGGACCCTGGTGCTAGGGAGACAGGGCAGCAGGACCAGTGAGCGGGTGCCTGGGACCGGCACCTGAGGACAAAAAAAAAAAAAAACAAAAATCGCTTGTTTTTTCCTTTTTTTTCCTTTTTTTTTTCTCTTTCTTTCTGTTCCCTCTCTCATTGTTGCTGTTGTTGTTTTGGTTTGGAGAGTGCTTTTTGGAAATCTTAAAGGGGCAGGACAGGTCACTTAGACCAGAAGCAGGGAATCTGGGGATCTCTGGGCACTCTAACCCCCTGGGCAGCAGGGAGCACAGAGGCCCCTTACGGAGATAAATAGTCTCCTGGCTGCTCCCCCTCCAACGGGGCTCCACCATTTTGGAGGAACAGCCCAGCCAGGCCAAGCCCACAGCAACAGCGGAGATAAACCCCAAAGCAACTGGGCAGGAAGCAGAAGCCCTGTCTGCGCACAGCTGCCCAGCACAAGCCACTAGAGGTCGCTATTCTCCCAGGAAAAGGCTACAAACCAACAAGAAGGGAAGCTCTTCCAGCGGTCACTTGTACCAGCTCTGCAAACTATCTCTATCACCATGAAAAGGCAAAACTACAGGCAGACAAAGATCACAGAGACAACACCTGAGAAGGAGACAGACCTAACTAGTCCTCCTGAAAAAGAATTCAAAATAAAAATCATGAACATGCTGACAGAGATGCAGAAAAAAATGCAAGAGCAATGGGATGAGATGCAGAGAAAAATGCAAGAGCAGTGGGATGAAGTGTCTTTGAAGAAATAATTGCTGAAAACTTCCCCAAACTGGGGGAGGAAATAATCGAACAGACCATGGAATTATACAGAACCCCCAACAGAAAGGATCCAAGGAGGACAACACCAAGACACATAATAATTAAAATGGCAAGGATCAAGGACAAGGAAAGAGTTTTAAAGGCAGCTAGAGAGAAAAAGGTCACCTATAAAGGAAAACCAATCAGGCTAACATCAGACTTCTCAACAGAAACCCTACAGGCCAGAAGAGAATGGCATGATATACTTAATGCAATGAAACAGAAGGGCCTTGAACCAAGGATACTGTATCCAGCACGACTATCATTTAAATATGATGGTGGGATCAAACAATTCCCAGACAAGCAAAAGCTGAGGGAATTTGCTTCCCACAAACCACCTCTACAGGGCATCCTACAGGGACTGCTCTAGATGGGAGCACCCCTAAAAAGAGCACAGAACAAAACACACAACATATGAAGAATGGAGGAGGAGGAATAAGAAGGGAGAGAAGAAAAGACTCTCCAGACAGTGTATATAACAGCTCAATAAGCGAGCTAAGTTAGGCAGTAAGATACTAAAGAAGCTAACCTTGAACCTTTGGTAACCACGAATCTAAAGCCTGCAATGGCAATAAGTACATATCTTTCAATAGTCACCCTAAATGTAAATGGACTTAATGCACCAATCAAAAGACATAGAGTAATAGAATGGATAAAAAAGCAAGACCCATCTATATGCTGCTTACAAGAAACTCACCTTAAACCCAAAGATAAGCATAGACTAAAAGTCAAGGGATGGAAAAACATATTTCAGGCAAACAACAGTGAGAAGAAAGCAGGGGTTGCAGTACTAATATCAGACAAAATAGACTTCAAAACAAAGAAAGTAACAAGAGATAAAGAAGGCCACTACATAATGATAAAGGGCTTAGTCCAACAAGAGGATATAACCATTCTAAATATATATGCACCCAATACAGGAGCACCAGCATATGTGAAGCAAATACTAACAGAACTAAAGAGGGAAATAGACTGCAATGCATTCATTGTAGGAGACTTCAACACACCACTCACCCCAAAGGATAGATCCACTGGGCAGAAAATAAGTAAAGACACACAGGCACTGAACAACACACTAGAACAGATGGACCTAATAGACATCTATAGAACTTTACATCCAAAAGCAACAGGATATACATTCTTCTCAAGTGCACATGGAACATTCTCCAGAATAGACCACATACTAGCTCACAAAAAGAGCCTCAGTAAATTCCACAATATTGAAATTCTACCAACCAATTTTTCAGACCACAAAGGTATGAAAGTAGAAATAAATTCTACAAAGAAAACAAAAAGGCTCACAAACACATGGAGGCTTAACAACATGCTACTAAATAATCAATGGATCAATGGAACAAATCAAAATAGAGATCAAGGAATATATAGAAACAAATGACAACAACAACACTAAGCCCCAACTTCTGTGGGATGCAGCGAAAGCAGTCTTAAGAGGAAAGTATATAGCAATCCAGGCACACTTGAAGAAGGAAGAACAATCCCAAATGAATAGTCTAACATCACAATTATTAAAACTGGAAAAAGAAGAACAAATGAGGCCTAAAGTCAGCAGAAGGAGGGACATAATAAAGATCAGAGAAGAAATAAACAAAATTGAGAAGAATAAAACAATAGCAAAAATCAACGAAACCAAGAGATGGTTCTTTGAGAAAATAAACAAAATAGATAAGCCTCTAGCCCAACTTATTAAGAGAAAAAGAGAGTCAACACAAATCAACATAATCAGAAATGAGAATGGAAAAATCACGACAGACTCCACAGAAATACAAAGAATTATTAAAGACTACTATGAAAACCTATATGCCAACAAGCTGGAAAACCTAGAAGAAATGGACAACTTCCTAGAAAAATACAACCTCCCAAGACTGACCAAGGAAGAAACACAAAAGTTAAACAAACCAATTACAAGCAAAGAAATTGAAACAGTAATCAAAAAACTACCCAAGAACAAAACCCCGGGGCCGGACGGATTTACCTCGGAATTTTATCAGACACACAGAGAAGACATAATACCCATTCTCCTTAAAGTGTTCCACAAAATAGAAGAAGAGGGAATACTCCCAAACTCATTCTATGAAGCCAACATCACCCTAATACCAAAACCAGGAAAAGACCCCACCAAAAAAGAAAATTACAGACCAATATCCCTGATGAACGTAGATGCAAAAATACTCAATAAAATATTAGCAAACAGAATTCAACAGTATATCAAAAGGATCATACACCATGACCAAGTGGGGTTCATCCCAGGGATGCAAGGATGGTACAACATTCGAAAATCCATCAACATCATCCACCACATCAACAAAAAGAAAGACAAAAACCACATGATCATCTCCATAGATGCTGAAAAAGCATTTGACAAAATTCAACATCCATTCATGATAAAAACTCTCAGCAAAATGGGAATAGAGGGCAAGTACCTCAACATAATAAAGGCCATATATGATAAACCCACAGCCAGCATTATACTGAACAGCGAGAAGCTGAAAGCATTTCCACTGAGATCAGGAACCAGACAGGGATGCCCACTCTCCCCACTGTTATTTAACATAGTACTGGAGGTCCTAGCCACGGCAATCAGACAAAACAAAGAAATACAAGGAATCCAGATTGGTAAAGAAGAAGTTAAACTGTCACTATTTGCAGATGATATGATACTGTACATAAAAAACCCTAAAGACTCCACTCCAAAACTACTAGAACTGATATCGGAATACAGCAAAGTTGCAGGATACAAAATCAACACACAGAAATCTGTAGCTTTCCTATACACTAACAACGAATCAATAGAAAGAGAAATCAGGAAAACAATTCCATTCACCATTGCATCAAAAAGAATAAAATACCTAGGAATAAACCTAACCAAGGAAGTGAAAGACTTATACTCTGAAAACTACAAGTCACTCTTAAGAGAAATTAAAGGGGACACTAATAAACGGAAACTCATCCCATGCTCATGGCTAGGAAGAATTAATATCGTCAAAATGGCCATCCTGCCGAAAGCAATATACAAATTTGATGCAATCCCTCTCAAATTACCAGCAACATTCTTCAATGAATTGGAACAAATAATTCAAAAATTCATATGGAAACACCAAAGACCCCAAATAGCCAAAGCAATCCTGAAAAAGAAGAATAAAGTAGGGGGGATCTCACTCCCCAACTTCAAGCTCTACTACAAAGCCATAGTAATCAAGACAATTTGGTACTGGCACAAGAACAGAGCCACAGACCAGTGGAACAGATTAGAGACCCCAGAAATTAACCCAAACTTATATGGTCAATTAATATTTGATAAAGGAGCCATGGACATACAATGGCAAAATGACAGTCTCTTCAACAGATGGTGCTGGCAAAACTGGACAGCTACATGTAGGAGAATGAAACTGGAACATTGTCTAACCCCATATACAAAGGTAAACTCAAAATGGATCAAAGACCTGAATGTAAGTCACGAAACCATTAAACTCTTGGAAAAAAACATAGGCAAAAACCTCTTAGACATAAACATGAGTGATCTCTTCTTGAACATATCTCCCCGGGCAAGGAAAACAACAGCAAAAATGAGCAAGTGGGACTACATTAAGCTGAAAAGCTTCTGTACAGCGAAAGACACCATCAATAGAACAAAAAGGAACCCTACAGTATGGGAGAATATATTTGAAAATGACAGATCTGATAAAGGCTTGACGTCCAGAATATATAAAGAGCTCACACGCCTCAACAAACAAAAAACAAATAACCCAATTAAAAAATGGGCAGAGGAACTGAACAGACAGTTCTCCAAAAAAGAAATACAGATGGCCAAGAGACACATGAAAAGATGCTCCACATCGCTAATTATCAGAGAAATGCAAATTAAAACTACAATGAGGTATCACCTCACACCAGTAAGGATAGCTGCCATCCAAAAGACAAACAACAACAAATGTTGGCGAGGCTGTGGAGAAAGGGGAACCCTCCTACACTGCTGGTGGGAATGTAAATTAGTTCAACCATTGTGGAAAGCAGTATGGAGGTGCATCAAAATGCTCAAAACAGACCTACCATTTGACCCAGGAATTCCACTCCTAGGAATTTACCCTAAGAACGCAGCAATCAAGTTTGAGAAAGACAGATGCACTCCTATGTTTATCGCAGCACTATTTACAATAGCCAAGAATTGGAAGCAACCTAAATGTCTATCTGTAGATGAATGGATAAAGAAGATGTGGTACATATACACAATGGAATACTACTCAGCCATAAGAAGTGGAAAAATCCAACCATTTGCAGCAACATGGATGGAGCTGGAGAGTATTATGCTCAGTGAAATAAGCCAAGCGGAGAAAGAGAAATACCAAATGATTTCACTCATCTGAGGAGTATAGGAACAAAGGAAAAACTGAAGGAACAAAACAGCAGCAGAATTACAGAACCCAAAAATGGACTAACAGGTACCAAAGGGAAAGGAACTGGGGAGGATGGGTGGGCAGGGAGGGATAAGGGGGGGGAGAAGAAGGGGGGTATTAAGATTAGCATGCATGGGGGGGAGGGAGAAAGGGGAGGGTGGGCTGCACAACACAGAGAGGACAAGTAGTGACTCTACCACATTTTGCTAAGCTGATGGACAGTAACCGTAATGTAGTTGTTAGGGGGGACCTGATATAGGGGAGAGCATAGTAAACATAGTATTCTTCAGGTAAGTGTAGATTAAAAATTTAAAAAAAAAAAAAGAAAGAAAGAAAGAAAAGGGGGATTACTCCTTAACAGGATAAAACTATTGGTAAATCAAAGATCAACGAATGCTTTAAATATCCTTAATGTTGATCACTTAAAGGGTGTCAGATGATCAGCTATGGAGGTACTCTTTTCTGATAATATTCCTTTCTCTTAATTAAAAAAAAAAAAAAAAAAGCAGTTACTGTGTGCTGACCTCCAATGAGTTCTGCACAGTGGTATAGAGGGCATGTCAAAGTGTGGGCAAAGGGTCTGTTTGTTTCTACACAGAAGATCAAGGCCTAGCTTGGATACCCAGAAAATGAACTAAGATACGATATGAGGAGGAGCTTCCGGCATCAGCACTCTCTGGAGGACTCGTGCAGGGGGATGATCATCAAAAAGCCTCCACAGGGATCAGGACGATGCTGCGGTTGTGGCTGCATCCAGCCCACCGTCTCCTGGACTTGCCATAAGAAGGAGGAGGGAGATGTCTAGGCTGGCATGTGCATACAGTGAGACAACGAATTTGACTGGATCTGTACTGTTGGAACTCAACCAGGAGTTGGGAGGGGTGCAAGTTGTAGCACCCCAAAATCTCATGACTATAGACTATCTATGGTTAAAAGAACATATGGGATGTGAACAGATCCCAGAAATGGGCTGCTTTAATTTGTCTGATGGTTCAAGTACAGTTGGAAAATACCCATCATATCATAGATAAATTTTCACAAATGCCTAGGGTGCCTAAATGGTTTTCTTGGCTTCACTGGAGATGGCTGGTAGTTATAGATTTGCTTTGTTTATGTCACCGTATTCCTATTATGTTAATATGTGTGTGCAAATTAGTTAGTAGTTTAAAACCTATACATACTTAAGGTACTATACAAGAAGATATGTCAAAGAAATAATCAATCCTCCCAAGTTTCCTTCATATGCTACATCTATAGCTTTTCTTCTTCCTTCCTAATTACAAACCTTAAATAGAATTCGTGCCTCATATCGAATTTACCGAGTATCATAATTCCTCCAGGTGGTAAAGATACCTCGAGACAAGTGCTGGGCATAGAAGCCACAGGGCATAAATCTGCAAAGAAGTAAAAAGCTAACCTTTGCAAACAATATGGCTTCTCTCTCACTTACCAACTTTACATTTCCCTGTATGGCCCCGGAAGATGACTGGTTAGCCAGAGACGGGTAAGATTCCTCAAGGGAGGAACAACCTAAGACAGGCACAGTCGCAGGGGGGCCATCAGGTGAGAATTTGGGGATCAACAGAGGTGAGGCTCAGAACCTCACCCCCCCTGCTTTGAGAGAAATCTTCTGCATCCGTGGATGTCTTGATGCCCTTGTCTAGCCTGGATTAATACTTAGTCCATAGGCACACACCTGATCATCTGATCATCTACATTTGCCTTCTTACAGCACTAAACTATGTTTTCTACCTTTATCTTGCATCTACCTACCACTTCAGCATTTTAGTAAAAATAAAAATAATAATAATAATAGGAGAAATGTGGGATCAACATATAAATCAAGTACAAAAATCAAATGAATATTCATATTTGACCTGATGGTTTATAGGTCATATTGCATGATCAAAACCGAAAGTTTCTGTGATGAATGCCCTTGTACTGTTCACCATGTAAGAATTTATTCACTCTGTAAGAATTCGTTCACCATGTAAGAACTTGTTCGTTATGCTTCAGAAGATTGGAGACTGACGAGAATTAGGCTTGAGATGGATTAATGATTGTACATTGAGCATTGACCCCCCCTATACTGAATTTTATTGTTGTTAACAACCATTTGATCAATAAATATGAGAGATGCCCTCTCAAAAAAAAAAAAAGATTGGCTGAGGTTCGGATACATAAACTAAGGGGGAGAAAGAATCATGGGAAACTCACAGATTTTGTTTAGAGTAACTGATCATGGTGTCATCAATCGAAATAGGGAAGAGAGGGGTAATGAATATCTTTGGTGCCAAAATAGGGTGCCAAAGATTTTGTTTTGTCACGTTTCATGTCCCAACACTGAAATGATGAAGAGGTATCAAATACACAGATGGATGTGAGAATCTGGAAATATTATGGAGATAACAGGATAGAAATACAGATTTGAAATTAATGCTGATATTATTAATGTACTTCTTTTTTCTTTTTATTTTGGTATCATTAATATACAATTACATGAGCAACATTGTGGTTAGTAGATTCCCCCCATTATCAAGTCCCCACCACATACCCCATTACAGTCACTGTCCATCAGCGTAGTAAGATGCTATAGAGTCACTACTTGTCTTCTCTGTGCTATATTGCCTTCCCTGTGCCCCCCCACCTACATTATGTGTGCTAATTGTAATGCTCCTTTTTCCCCTTATCCCTCCCTTCCCACCCATCCTCCCAGTCCCTTTCCCTTTGGTAACTGTTAGTCCATTCTTGGGTTCTGTGAGTCTGCTGCTGTTTTGTTCCTTCAGTTTTTTCTTTGTTCATATACTCCACAGATGATTGAAATCATTTGATACTTATCTTTCTCCGCCTGGCTTATTTTATTAATGTGCTTTTGATTTAAAAGAAAAAAACAGAGATTCAACTGTACCCTACAAGTACCTGATTTCAGAAGGGGCAGCAGATAAAATGAACCATCACTCTGGTTGCCTTTACTACAGCTAGCTCCCTGAGGTCTTCTCAAACCCTGATGACTGTTCTGCAGCCTTCCAAGAGCTGAGCTCTGTAATATGAAGATGGCCATTGTTGCTTCTATATCTGTTTTCAGTTTATTACTCATGGGGCTTGAAATGGATATCATATGAACAGGAAAAATCTGCTATTTCTCCAAACAAATATAAATAATTGAAACAGCATATGTGTGACTTCACAGAACTAGAATTCTAAAATAAATATCTGTTGACTTTCACTGTATCAGCAACTTCAAAATCCCTGCAAAGATGAACATGATGGAGCCTTGCCACTGCCACACCCCTTGGAACCAGCTGAAACAGAGCAGCCTTACATGAATTCCTTGCTGAAGCAGATGGTACTATAGTAAAGCCCTGATGTTATTCGTGATATTCTAATTTGTATTTATATATCTCTTGACAATTTATGAAGCCCTTTTACCAATAATATTTCATTTTGTTCATCCCTACAGCCTTACAAGATAAATAAGATGTATTATTATCTCTCTTTGACAGATAAGGAGAAATGACACCCTGTGAGAATGAAGTGGCTTGTATAAATTAACATGGCTATTTTAAGTGACAAGGTCAAGCTTAAAGCCAGATCTTCTAACTGGGATTCTTTGTCTTTCTGTGATACCATGAAGCCTCTTTCATTCTTTTCCCACTATTGAGTGGATGTTTTTAACAGTTTCCCCAATTTAATAATATACAAAATTGAGATAAAGTGAAATGAGTGTCTGATATCCTGATATATATCAGAAAGAACTAAGATTAGAATTTGTATTTCCTGAGTTACTATTTCTTAACTAATCCATTAAAGATACACTGATGATTCAGCCAGAGATGTTTACCATTATAAATCATTGTTTCTACTACATAAACACCTTGAGCTAAAATCTATGAGCAAAATATGCCTGGCATAAATTCTCTTAAGAATGCTTATAATTCAATTTCTGACCGCTTGAACTACATTTTTTTCAAGTTTCCAAAGAGGTAATAATTATATAAGCAACATGCACGGTTTTAAAAGCCTTTTGCAGAAGGAAGTTTAAAAATCACAAAATTGCTGAAACAGATGTGGCTATTGCCAAAAAAAAAGAGACGAAGTTTAAAGAAAAAACTAAATATATAAATAATGTTACAATATCAGATGTTAGAACGTTTGAGAGGGCTTATTGTGGCAGTCACACACAGGAAATTTTACATTTTACATCTTGGAGACGTGTTATACACAGAGCCCCTATTCAGTGAAAATGCAGTTATACAGGCATGTGATGGATGACTTATTCTGTTTATTTTAGAAGAGGTGTGAGTGCAGTTGAAGGCTTGTCCAGAGAATCTTGAGTTGAAATTTTCTCCTCTGAGGATCATGTTTCTCTTCTAAAATATATATTTTTTTCTTCTGTAAAAAAAAGCATGCATTCTTGCATTCAAATAATAACTTTTGAATACAAGCTGCAGAATTAGAATTGAACAATTCATTTTGGCCTGAGGCACATAGTTATAGTCTCAATTGCTTGTTACTTACCTGGAAGTACTCCTATACTTCCTCTACAGTGGAAGTATGATGTAATAGTTTGGCCACTTCCTATACAGTGGCCCAAACTATTACATAAAACAGACCAACAGCTGAAGACCAAAAGGATTCATTCTCTTCTGTATATATACTTAGCCAAACCAGAATTATTCTAAGACAAAATCATCCATGATGTGAAAGATCAGTAGTGTATATAATGCAAAGTACTTTATAACCTCCAAAAAGGATTTAGGACATGCATTTTAGTAAGATATGAATATTTTACATCCTGACAGTTCCCAACCCCTGAAAAAGATTAATTTATATTATGAATACTGAAGATCTAACTAGACAAGGGCTAGGCTTTATATTCTGATTCCTAACTGTAATATTTTCAAACCACAAATCTTGATAAATAATCTGAACTACTCTGAAACCAATCCTGCTCTAGATAATTCATGTAGCTCTCTTCTAGCTTTTACCCCACTTCCCTGCCCACATCCCAAGTCCTCGTCCCACAGACCAAAGTTCTTGATCCACTGCTTGGGTCCAGCTTTAGAAACAGAGCTGTCTTCCCTTCAGTAGGAAAGCTCAGAATTATGCTTTCCTGTATTTTCTAAATTCTCTATTTTAAGCAATTAAAATCAGTTTTTTAAGAATCAATACAAATGTTTTTAAGAGATTTAAGCATCAGTGGATTACCATGCAAGTGATCAGTAATAGGTGATACCTGGTCTTCCCATTTGTTGCATCCTAGTTCTGTTTCCCGTAATGATCCCCACCCTCATACCTTCCTGGCTGGGAACTCTGTCTTGTTCCCTTTACTGTCACAGAGGGCTTGGGGCCCTCCACTGAGCCTGCCTCTTGCCACTCTCATCCTTGGAACTCTGACCCTGTTCACTGCTAGCTTGCTTCCCTTGTACTGCACGCCATACCACCATTCACCCTCAGGTCACCTCCTTCACATTTGGTTGAGCCTTCTTGATGGCGACCATTTTTTCTGGTTCACCACTATTATCTCTTGCTATATTCCTTAGGGACCAAGTTCTGTAAGTCTTGGGGAGGTTACAAACTGCTGGCCCAAAAGGTAAAAATGGCCCACTAACATAGGTGATTTAGAGTACTTGATATTTGAGATTTTAAAATACAAATGAATCTCTGTAGGCCAAAAATATGTTCTCCAGTTTGCTGCAGTCACCAGCACCCCCTATTGTTTATTCCTGCCACTTCATTAACTTGTGTATCTGGCTAGGACTTGAAGCCATTTGAGTTAGACCCCTAGGCAGAGAGCTCCCCCTCTATCCTAATAGAGTCCTCACCATCCTCAGCAGGGCAATATTCACCCAGTACCTGTTCAGCAGAGTACCTATTCCAAGTCTATTTCTCCTAGTCTTTCTGGCTCCATTGATGTCGGCAAGTCCATTGTGTGAAATGACTACACCATCTCAGATGCCAGAAAAACAGGAGTGATATTTGGGTGCTCCCCTAGAATTACTGACTTGTTTACCACATCCATCCAAATTACAGCGGCACTCTGATGAAATCTATGAAGAAATTCACCAGAAGAGGGAAGCAAAGAACAACCCAGATATGCATGAGGATGAAGATTTGATGACTCCTGATGTGAGAGTTGACTGCACTTTTTTATGAATCAAAAACAACTATCACAAAGATGAGTGTCATTGTCCAACCTCTCCCTGTGTAGTAGTAGGTCAGGAGGCTTTCCAGAAGTGCACAGGTCCTCTGCTAAGGATTCACTTAAGTGAAACTAAGGATTCATTCTTGCACTCCATGCAGCATATTAAGTATATGTGACATGTGGGAAAGCACTTTATATCAGTTTGGGGAAATTTTGGAGGAAGAAAGAGTCAGGGTAAGGGGAACAAAGATGTCAGAATGGCATAGGAAGCAAGCAAGCAAACATGAGTGGAAGTAGGGTGGAAGGAGGCAGGGAAGCAGAAAGGCAAATTAACAATTGAGCAAGTACCAAATACATACTCAGTCTTTTTATAGACATCATCTCATTTAATACTCACATCCTCCCTTAAGTTCAGAGAGCCAAGGATTTACTCCAGGTCACAGAGACATAAGTCAACAAAGTCAGAATGAAAGCCAGATCTGTGACTCAGAAGTCCATGCCCTTCTCAAGACACCACAACTCCTCAAGGCGATTTATCTTACCTGTGAGGCAAACATACACATGAGAGCTAACTCAATGGTGTTTCTTCAAGAGAGCTAACTCAATAGGTTTCATGCATGGGTTGAACACATAGCTAAATTTAACTTTCAAAACAATCCTGTGAGATAGCATTGTTTTTTCCTTTGTGGCAGATAAGGAAACTAAGGGTCAAAGAAGTATCATGCTGAAAGCCAAACATCTGCAGTATCATTCAGCGTAAGCCACCAGCAGAAAGGTCCCTCGTTCTCTGGTCATCTTGCAAAATGATGAGCAAAGTAGGGCTAGGGTGCAGCTGGATGCATAGTGGGTCTGCATTTCAAAGAGGGATCCCATTTGCTGTTGTTCTCCCTTCTATGGGGTGTGATGAGGGTGGACTTAGAAGCAAGGGACATAAAGCCTGGGCTTGGACACTAAATGGTCTGAGTTCAGGGGCCAGCTGTCTGTGCACACTAGCTGTTAGCTCCTGTGGGCAGCTGGTTTGGGGCACAGCTATTCCCACTGTGGAGAAAGGAAACCACTGGTGTCACAGGAAGTTGTTTCAAATATAGCTCATTCTGCCAGTGAGGGGCGAGGGGTCCCTTGCCCCAGCAAGTTCACCCACACAACCCAGAGAGAACTTATAGGATCATTTATAGGACAATCCAGTTTCCCTTTACTCACCAAAAATAATAGCAGAGCTAAGACTTGAATCCAGGTCTTTTGATTTCAGAACCCAGGGTAGGAGTTGAAAAACTAGCCCTTGTTTGAGGGAAGGCGATAGCCAAATTCAATGGCTGTGACAAACTCAGGGGTGTTTCACATGATTTATTAGGAATTTCAGGTGTTTAAATGGCATGTGATAGTCAAGTAGGTAAATGCAAGCATTTTGGTTCCAAGTGATAGATCCACTCATGATAACCCAGACACAACTAAGGAGCTGAGGAGGAAGACATCTCCAACTGGAAAAGAAAGGGTCCCTCTGAGATTTACAAAGAAACCTTTTCCATTAAACTGACTGGTTTAATTAAAGGACAGGTTCATAAGTAAATGTACTCTCTGTTCACCAAAAAGGTGCTTTATGAAGAAATTTTCTCTACAAACAAATGGAGAAGATCAAAGGGCATTCCTGCTTTAAGAGGTCTCAATCTTTCCCACTAATTTATAATATCATTTTTGTTTGTAAAATGAAGTGGTCTGTGGTAAGGAGTCCTATTGTAAATACTTTGGGAAATAACCATCCCTTGATTTTTTAAAATTTCCTAATTAGTTTTTCTGTAATTCATTTTTAAATACATACTTTTTTATACTGAGTTTACATTTTCTTGATTGTGTTTTTATTTCATCTCTGTAGATTTAGAGCAAAGACTTGTATTTTTCTTTATCCCCTAAAAAGTTGAGGAATGTTTTGTTTTATCATGTTGAAGGACCATTCTCATTAAACTGGTACTGATCTGAGAATGCTCCTGTTTTTATTCTCTTCTATGCTAAAACTGAAGCAGAGATAACAGACCCGAAATAAGAGGCTTTTTAAAAAATCAAACATTCTTTTTCACAAATAGCTCATTTGATGAAGTGAAATTACCTCCTTTTTGCCTGAGATCAGAATCAGGACTTCAGTGTTGTTTTATTCCTACATTTGATCCTTGGAGGCATGGATCTGTGGTTGAATGATGCATTGCTAATGTGATTCACAAAGGTCATTTAAAGCTAGAACATTCACCCTGTAGATAGATTTGCTTTTTCTTTCCCTTCCTCCTTCTCTGCTTCCTTCTCTTTTTAACTTTTCCCTTAGTTGTATAACTAAACTTACACAAGCCTCTAACTTAACTCATAAGTAATCCTAATATGAATACAAAAGTTCTATTTTATAATAAACATGGAAGAACTGAGTGTTAGAATACAAATGTCAACATGAAAAAGTAAGTTTTCCTACTGAATTTGTACTGTATTTTACTTTCAATATATAGCTTGCTATATGGTTTATGTAATGTTGTGCTTTGAACCTGTATAATTGTTCATGTTTTAAAGACCATTGCTGGATACTTGGGATCAGTGGTAGGCGGGTGGAGTGTGTCTTAGATTGGGTCTCCCCGGAAGCATATCCTGAGACAAGGATCTCAGTGCAGGTAGTATACTAGGCAGGTGAATCTCAGAAACACCAGTAAGAGGAATGGGGAAGAGAGACAAGGAAGGGAAAAAAGAAAGGCAATAAAGTTAACTATTATTAAGTATATTATAGCTGTGGGCAACTGAACCTCCTTCCCAGTGGATAACTCAGGCAGATAAGTAGAAATGCCTTTGAGTCATCCCACTGGTAAGAGCCAGGGCTTGCTCTGAGGGAGAAGGGAGATAGAAATATGGAATGAGGAAAGATAAGAAAGAGCCTGGAACATCTGATTGGAACTGTCAGTATTAAAATGAACTCATAATATTTAAAAAGCATATGTGTATGTGTGCATACATATACGTGTGTGTATGTACATAAACACACAGAGTGATAACACAGCTAGTGGGAGATGTAGGTTTTGTCTACATTTGGTGGACAGGACATTTTAAAGGAAAGAGATTATATATGAGGGAGCTAAGACAGCTAGTGCTATCCTGAAACAATGTGAGAAGTTCCCAAAGGGAAAATCCACAGGGAAACAATTTTCTCTCCCCTTTCAGACAATGTCCTTTCAGAGTTCTTCTCTGCTCTAAACTGGACATAGCTTCCGTTTCTGTTTAATAATGAGGTTGCCTGAGAAGTCACTTTTCCCTTAGTTTAAGAAAGCAAGATAGCATTTGTTATAAGAGAAGCTTTTCTTCATTTTTATAATATGAACATAAAGGACTAATTACACAAACTCAATATTTGATTGATAAGAAGTTTGGAGGAGGAGGAACAGCACTCAATAAAATACTTGGCCCTTTTTTTTAAAACACAGTGAGTTCATCTGATTGATTAAATGGCAGATAAGGTGACTGGTATGGGACTGTTCACCAAGCACGACTACACCTCTACACCCTGAGCAGCAGCACACTGACAAGCAAATGATCAAGTCCTAGGTCAAGATGCACCAAGATGCAACTACAGAAAATGAACCTGAAACTTGGGAATACTTCAGTTTTGGGTATGTTTTTAGTCCCTAAACAGGTGGTTGAGAGGGCTGAGAGTATGAATATATTTATATTCATATATATGTGCTCTCCTATCTCCTCTTAACTTCTTTAAAAGACATGAAATTAAAAAAGTAATAAACATAGCAATGTATTGTTGGATTTTTGACATTTATAGATGTTATAGATATGGTTTCTATAACAGTAATACCACAAAAGGAAAGAAATGGAAAGATCTATATAGGAGAAATGTTTCTATATCTCACTGAGATTGTTAGTATAAATATGAAGTTGATGCTGATAAATTAAGATGTATATGCTAAGCCCTGGCATGACCACTAAGGAAATAACAAAAACAGTAAGAAAAAGTCAATGAAATTAAAGTGCTACATTAGAAAATATTCACTTAAGGAAATGAAAGCAGTTAAGGAACAAAAAATCATGAGATATATAGAAAACAAAAAGTAAAATGGCAGATGTAAACCCAACTATATCAATAATGATATTAAATGTGAATGGATCAAACAATCTAACCAAAAGCAGAGATTGTCAAACTGGGTTAAAAAAAAACAAAAACAAAACAAGATCCAATTATATGGTGACTATAGGAGACTCACTTAGATTTAAATACACAGAGAAGCTTAAAAGCAAAAGGATAGAAAAAGCTGTATCATGAAGAGTACCAAGAGACCTCGAGTGCCTATACTAATATCAGACAGGATAGACTTTAAAGCAAACAAACAAAAATGCTATCAAGTGCACCTAGATCGTTACAACATTTTCACCTATGTTTAGACTGATTAAATGCATCCCAGTGCTCTGAAAAAAATCTAAAACAAATTCCTTTTGCCTGTGGAATCCTGGCCATTCTTCAAAGTTCACTTGAAGTCCAACCTCCTCTGTAAAGACTCTCAACCATTCCCAAAGCCCTCTTCCCTCTTCCAAACATCTCCAGTTAATACTGTCTATACCAGTTTTAGGCCAAAGACTATTTCCAAACCATAAATTAGATCTGAAAACAAACAAAATTAACTTCCTTTTTTTTAATGGTGCTCTGCCCAGATCTCCTCAGATTGCTCTTTACCATTTCTGTGCAACAACCCCCTGCCCACTTCCACAATGACTTCAACTGGCCAACACCTGTGATACCTTTGCCTTAATTTACACTACTTTCCCTTAAATGACTTCCCCTTTTTGTACAAGAACTGAAAAACTATTTCCTTTGGAGCATATGACAAGATCTGCAAAGCTTTATAAATACCTCACTGATTTATTCTGAGAGTAGTTCACTTCCTCAATTGATTGTAAGTATTTAAGGTGAACTTAATAATATTAATTTATGATTATGTATATACAGTTTGAGATTTTGCACCTTTGCTTTGAAAAACATGATCGAACAATGCAGTAGATGCTTTGGTGTATCACCCAGATCTTCCCTTCAGGAGAAGGGCACCCATGCCCCTGAGGACCAAGTATGATGGTACAAAGTATGAGTACTGAGCTACTGGTGGCTCACAGCTGAGTCCCTCATTAGGTATTGTCCTCAGCTGAAGAGATCTGCCTTGCCCAGGAATGAACAGCTTCAGTGACCTGTCCATGTGGGGAAACAAAGGCCCAGCCCCCAACCTCGATTTAGTGCAACTCAGAAGAACCATCCCAGACTGTTTCCCTCTCTGCAGGAGGCTTCCATTGCAACTACATCAAAGTTCACCTTTCCTCACTGGCCAGCCCTGCTCTCCTCACTCTTATCAGTGTTGTTCCCAAGAGTGTTTGTGACAGACCTCTTACACTCCAATCTTCATCTGAACCCATTTCCCACAGAACTGACCTAAACCCAGCAATGTGTCACTTCCTGGGGCTGTCATAACAAAGGACCACAGACCAAGTGCCCCAAACAACAGAAATGTAGTGTGCATCGTTCTGGAGTGAGAAGCTTGGGATGAAGGTGTCAGCGGGGTCCTGCTCCCTCCGAAAGCACTAGGGAAAGATACACTTCAGTCCTCTCTCCTGGCTGCCAGTGCTCCTTTGGGTGAGGCAGCATAACTCCAGTTTTCACAGGCCATTCTCTCTGTGTCTCTGTCTCCGTGTCCAAATTTCCTATTTTACAAGGACTTAGTTATAGTGAATCAGGGTCCACCCTAGAGACCTCGTCTTGACTTCATCATCTACAATGACAGTATTTCCATATAAGATTGCTTTTACAGATACTAGTGGTTGACTTCAACATCTTTTGCAGGACACACAGTCTAACCCACAGCAGCATATTGCAAGAGTTAACTAATGTAAAACATCCTCTTTATATCAAAGGGTCTTCTTAAGACATAAAACCTGGAAGCCTACATCTATGCCATCTCATCCTCACAGCCTGGAACTAACAGAGTCACAGTCTGCCTCCAGTATTTCTCTGACTTGGACTCTAACAAATTTTCAAAGTGTTCCCAGACTATACTTGCCATCTTTTACACTCTGTGAACTACTGCTCTTTCATACGTACAATAGTTCCCATCATTTTTCTGTACTACTGCTTCAGTTGACTGAGACCATGTATCTGCTCCCACTGAAGCTCCTGCCTCTCTTGCCCTCAGCGTGGTTAGTGGATAGTGACTAGGAGATACTGAATCCATCCTTTTTGCACCATTAAGCACTTACAACATAGGTCCCACATGTTGCTATTGAGTTGCATTGGTATATTTATTTATCATGCCAATTCCACACGATCTTAATGAATACAGCTTTATAATAAGTTTTGTTAAGTGATAAGACAAGTGCTTTCACTACGACCTACTTCTCTTTTTTCTCTTTCATTCTCAGGAATGTCTTGACTGATCTTGGACCTTTGCTTGTCTGTTAAAGATCAGCTTGTCAGCTTCAAGGAAAAGGTTATGTTGAGGTTATGATTCAAATACCATTTAACCTTTTGACTTTTCATATATTGAATTCTCCTCCTGCGTGGAAAGTTACCTTGATGCAATGGTAGCCTCCAATAATACTACCACGCAAGCTATCCTGGGCATCACTGAACAGTGGAAGGCTCAAAGCTAAATTAACATCCTCAAATCATATTGTTTATTAAATCAGTTTAAAACACAGAGAGAAACGGGGAAAAAAGGGGTAAGTTAACACACTGGGATAGGGTCCAAGCTGGGTGGAAGGGCCACAGTGCCTGGCTCTTCCCTGTCTCTACCACCTGAGCCTCCCCCACTGATGGTGTGCTTATGAGGACAAGCTGAGGTCTGAGCAGAGCAGCCCAGACAGAAGATGTGTTGGACCAACAAAAAGTAACTGTCCTGTTGCAGAGACTCAGGGACAAATACACTTGGTCACTTTTCAATGAGCTTTTCAATTAGCCTGTTGAACAGTCTTGGGTTTTATTTCCATTTACCGGGTAGAGGACACGAGGCATCAGAATTGGTATAAAAAATGGGTGCCTGAAGTCAGACCTCATGAATATTGAGTGCTTTCATATACTATGTATGCTTAGTATATCCTAAATATTAAGTGCTTTTAGCATTTAGTATATCATATTTAGGTATTTAGCACCTCATGAATATTTAGTATCTCTTGTTCTTTCATCCCTATTTAACACACATTTGTTGAACATACTAACTGCTTATCTAAACATACCTAAAGAGTTTCATTTATCCCATTTGTTTTCTTTTATAGCAGAATTGAATATTCTTGAACAATGCACATTACACTAACTATGCAAGACCATTGTATATTTAATTTGAATTAATTAATTAAATCTCCTTGAATATCTTTCAATAGTGTTTCTTCTCCCTCTCTCCTAAAAGGGCTTATACAACATTTTGATTTTATTATATTTTTATTTTAAAGGAGAAAGTTCTGGCTGGTTTGAGGATATCCTGGAGACAAAATTGTCATTTTCTTTTTTAAAAAATGGAGGTACCTACAATAAAATGCACAAATCATAGTGTACAGCTTCAAGAATTTTGACGTGTGTACACTCATGCAACCATCTTGTAAATGTAACCATGTATAAAGGACTTCTACAACATTTTTAAATTATTTATTCCCAAGCACTTTATACCTTTCGCGGATATTGTAAATGGCTCTTGCAAATCTTTAACAACACTTTTACTGACATTCTCACCCTTTTTTAAGTAGCGCTTTATAGTGGAAAGAGCATCATTTTTAGCATGAGATAAAACCAGGTACCCTGCTCCCCAGCTATGCGATCTTGAACTTCTCAACCTCTTGCAAGGTGACTTTGCGTATTTGTAAAATAAGGTAGTAATAAGCTAACCCACAGCATTCTGCGACAGTTGAGATATTTTGTGGGGGGGGCTGTTCTGAACTTTGTAGGATGTCCAGCAGTATTGCTGACCTTGTCCACTGATACCAACAGTGCGCTTCTACCCCCAGTTTAAAAAAAATTCTTGAGAAAATGTGTCTAATGTAAATAGCACTAGTAAGTTTTCAAATACTGGTAGTTACTATTATTAGGAATAACTGAGTTTTTTTAGTTTATGAGCCTAGAATCTCTGATTTTACTCAGGTTTGACAAAAGTAGTTCCAACATGTATTAGATGTCTGCTTGTAAACAGAAAAACTGCAGAATGAAGTCTGACATTTTATTGATGACTTGGAATCGTCATTATGCATGACTGTAATTTCAGTAAAGAGGACAGGAATATATACTTGATGCCCATAGTGTTCCAGGCAATGTACATCCACCATAGCATTTAACCCTCTTAATAGCTCTTAGAAGCAGGCACTGTTACTTCTGCCTTCTAAAGGAGGAAGCCGAATTGCAAAGAAGTTAACTGCTCTAATGTTAAGTCACTGCTAAGTGACCAGGCCTAATTCCAAAGCCCATGTCTTATTCGCCATCCCAGAGTCACAACATGAATACCTCAAAATGAATAATGCACGTGGGGCTATTTGCCCTTTCATTAAAGGCCCAGACCACTGTGTCTTTGGAGTTTGTGCGTCTTGTTTTGCTTTGCTGCAGACTTGTGTAGCAGACCCTATCAATTCCCTAGGCCATTCTTCCCTACGGCCCACACTCCAGATTTGGTCCTTGGAAGAGAACTCTGGCTTGTTCAGGTCTAGGATAGCCTTGTGATTTAAGGGAGACTAGACCCTTCCCAACCCCAATGATCTTGACTGGTATCACATTATATTCCATTCCCCTTGCCAATGACTGGTTTAGGCAAAGGCATGTGAAGAAATTTTGGCTAATGAGACATAACCGGAAGCCTACGAGGAGGCAGGGCGGTGTCCAGCAGAAGTTTCTCCTAGCTGATAATAATGCGCCCATGAAAGAAAATGACTCTTCTTCTTCAGGATGACATGTCAACTTATATCATCTTGTAGTCACAAGGGGACAAGCCCCAGAGCAAGAATCAACAGGCCAAAGATAACAAAGTGAAAAACAGAAAAGCCTGAGCTGTTATGATCACTGCAGTTAACATATTGCACATTCCCAGAAGGTACAGCCTGGGTTATGCACTTGGAACTTTTTGTTTTATTTGTTGTAATCTCCTGTATGCCATGTAATGTGCTGAACATCATGTAATATCTCACATGCCTTCTTTCTTACAGGTGAGAAACATCTGAAAAATTGTATCAAAGTTAAAAAGGTAACAAAATGATTGGGTGAGCCCTGCATGCTTTTCTTGTTTTTTGCTCTGTAAAGTTATTTAGGAAATAGTCCTGTCTCAAGACTGTTCTACACTTAAAATAAAATGTTAGAGCTGGCTGCTTCATTACTCTCAGAAAAGCAGCACGGAAGGAGATAAGATGCCAGGTGTTCATTACTGTGTCAATTTTGTAGAACACTGAGAAACCATTGCCTTGTCCTTAAAGGAGTGTTTTACTCAGGAAGCAGGTGGCAAAAATGTTCATCATCTGAATCTCTCCCCAGCAGGTCTGCCTTTGTGATATACCATGTGGGATCTACCCATGGGTAAAGGAGACAGATCAGTCCATTCTTACAATCTGTTTAGCTGTGTGTCTCTTATAAAATGGTAAATGTACTCAGTAAATAATGGTATGAGTGAATGAATGGATACTAACGTAAAATAAGTATAAATAAATGTTGACCAGTGTATTCATTCATTCTCCTTGTTGTTGAAAGCTTATTATATAGTCATGACAAAGTAAATAAATAGTTACAATAAGGAATTTTAGGTTTTATAGTAGAGCTATACAGGGTACTGTGGGGAAACAGAAGAGAGTCTTCATTTAAGCTATGAATTTCAAGCAGAGGGAACAGCATGTTCAAAGGGTCAGAGAATTGTACACTGTCTTTTACGGCTGAATTGAAGAGCTAATGCTGGCTATTCACACCAACCCTCTCCTTCCAACATTATTCCCAGAACCACTATCCTAGTGACATCAAGCTTTGATGTCAACACTATCTTTTCAAGCTTGCTCTGGAGAAAGTAAAGGTTCCTGTGGCCAAGATTCTCCCCTGGCCCTGGTCAGCTTGCTCACTACACATGTGCGGGTAATACATTGTTATTGACTCTATGTAAAAATCTCTGCTCAGTGCTCTGGGCTGCAGGGCTGCAGGGCTGTAAGAGAGCACAGACTGGAGTGGCAGCAGGGCTGAGGACAGAGACTGAGATGGCTGTGGGAATAGAGAGGCCCAGAGGCAGAGACTGGCATGCAGCATGCAGACTTGCTCTGAGTGGATGGGATTCTGGTGATTGACCTGCCACCGAGGGAATAAAGTTGGGTGTAATAAACCCTTTCACCCCAAGAACGTTCCACTGTCATTATTTTTCAGTCTCATTGAATTCATAGTGAACTTGTCCAGGGCTGAAACCCACTGGCAAGACACCTGCATTAGGCAAGTTAGCTCTGGGAGCAAAATTAGAATGGTCAAGGGGTAGAAAGAGGGCAGGTGGACAATAATGAGCCATAAGTGAGCAGCAATCTCAACTCATTCATGGGGTAAAGAAAACATATAAGCATAAAAGAGTAATGAATACATGAACCAGCTGGTAACTGGAGGAGAAGCAAATAGACCCTGAAACAGATTTAAAGAAAGTATTAGAGGCATATTAAGAGGCAGTCCAAAATAGTTCTAGACTTGAATTTCTGTGGTATCCCTATTTTCCTTATGGATAATTACCATCTTAAGAAGTGTGGCCTGAATAAGTTTCTGTTCCTTACAGCTCAGAGCCTAATGAAAACCAACCTATTGATCATGTGTCTGTGTTTCTGTCAAGTATGATTTTTCCTTTATTTTCCTACAAATATGTTGTTTTCATTTCTGCCTATTTTTCATCTTTTATGTTACATACCTTAGATGAAGTTCCTTTTCCTCTCTCCAACTAGTCCTTCAGCTGACATTTGAGCCTACGCAGTGCCAGACATGTTGCCAGGTGCTGGGGCTGCAGAGATGTCTCACACAAGGTCCTTGCCTTGGAAACTGGAAACAACCTAAATGTCCAAAGAGACATGGTAAAAGTAATTGTGATATGCTCGACAAAGCAGACCACTTTACAAGCCTTAAATTATCTTATGAACACTTAGTGACATAGGGAAATTCACACAATCTAATGGCAAATAACAAAAGCAGTCAGGGTAATAGTAGAGAGCAAAGGTTTTGTAGTTAGATCAGCCTGCATTCTAGAGTTGGCTCACTTTCTATATGTATGACCTTGAACAAGTTATAAAACTTTTTGAGCCTCAGTTTCCTTATCTATAAAATAGAGACAACAATAGTGTCTACTTTCAAAAGGTCCTGATGATGATTAAATGAGGTAATGTTTGTAAAGTACTTAGTGTGGTGCTGGCTTATAGTAAGTGGTCGGTAAATGCTACCCATTAATAGTATATCATAGTATTCTAACCAAAGAATGCATTAAAGTTATGTACAGAAACTGGAAGAAAAAATTATAAAATGTAAATAGTGGTATATCTGAGTGATATGACTATATATATACATACACACAGACACATATGTAGGATTTTTATTCATTTTCTTCTTTGTACTTTTATATGTTTTCTCTATTATAATGGCAATGTTTTACCTTATAATAAGAAAAAAAAGTTATTTGAAACAATTATTAAAGTTCTTTAAAATGGGTTAAATATTTTCCAATTTGATTTTTTTAAATAAGTTAAATATCAAAAAATTTTAATTGGTAAAGTTAGAGTCTATTGTAGTTTAAATTGGAATTATTCTAAACAGTAAAGTTAGAATTAGATTCTATTGTAGTTTTATTTGATATTATTCTAAACAACATGCTAAAGTACTTTAATTCTATTTCACAATTTAACAATGACTAGAATATTATTCAGGACACTGAACTTCCCTTAGAAAATAAAGCATATCAAACATGTGCTTAGATAGAAAGCCCTACTTTAGCTTTAGCTTTAAATTTGCCAATATTATCGTGTGTGTGTGTGTGTGTGTGTGTGTGTGTCACCATCGCAGCAGAATCTGCTTACTTAAAAAATAAAATCAATGTTGTGAACACTGGGTGTGCAGACTGAGGAGAAAAGCATTGCTAGTCTTTTGGGCAGATGATAGAACTACACCAATGCCTGTATAGAGGAATTACAGACTACCTATTCAAAATTGAAGTATGGCTCAAAGTTAAAGAGACACAGTCTCAAAAAATGTGGCGTACCTAAAATATTCATGAATCTGGAGACATTACACTTCCTGATTTCAAACTATATTACAAAGCCAAAACAGTATATGGTATTGACATAAAAACAGATACATAGATTAATGAAACAAAAAAGAATCCCCAAAATAAACCCATGCATATATGGTCAATTAATTTATGAAAAAGGAGTCAGGAATATACAACTGAGAAATGATAGTCTCTTCAGTAAATGGTCTTGGGAAAACTGGACAATCACATGCAAAAGAATGAAACTAGAACCTTGTCTTACAGCATACAAAAACATCAAATTAAAGTGGATTAAAGACTTGGATGTAAAGCCTGAAACCATAAAGCTACTAGAAGAAAACATAGGCAGCAAGTTCTTTGACATTGATCTTGGCAATGCTTTTTTTGGAGTTGACACTAAAAGCAAGGCAACAGAATTAAAATAAACAAGCAGGACTACATTAAGCTAAAAAATTTCTGCACAGGAAGGAAACCATCAACAAAATGAAAGGTAACCTGGTGAATGACAGAAAACATTTGCAAATCAGATATTAGATAAGGGGTTAATATCCAAAATACATGAAGAACTCATACAACTCAATAGCAGAAATCAAATAATCTAATTTAAAAATAGGCAGAGGAACTGAACAGACATTTCTCCAAAGAGGACATCAAAATGGCCAACAGACACATGAAAGGATCTCGACATCACTAACCATTAGGAAAACACAAATCAAAACTACAGTGAGTTATCACCTCACAAAAGTCAGAATAATTAGTACCAAAAAGACAAAACTAAGAAGTGTTGGTGAGGATGTAGAGAAAAAGGAACCCTCCTTACACTGTTGGTGGGACTGTAAATTGGTGTAGCCAGTATGGAAAACAGTAGGGAGGATCCTCAAAAAATAAAAGTAAAAATACCATATGATACAGCAATTCCACTTCCTGGTGTCTATACAAAGGAAATGAAAACAGGGTATGAGAGAGATATTTTCACTTCCATGTTTACTGCAACATTATTCACAATAGTCAAGATATGGAAACAATCTAAGTGTCCATTGGCAGATAAATGGATAAAGAAGATATGATATATATATATACATACACACGTATATACACAATGGAATATTTTTCAGCCACCTTAAAGAAAGAAATCCTGCCATTTGCAACAACATGGGTAGAACTTGAGGGCATTATGCTAAGTGAAACAAGCTGGACAGAAAAAACAAATGTCGCATAGTATCGGGGAAAAAAAAGTCATACTTATAGAAACATAGACTAGAAAAGTAGTTTCCAAGGGCTGGGTGGTGGGGAAAATAGGGAAAGTTTAGTAAAAGGGTACAAACTTCCAGCTATAAGATGAGTAAGGTCTAAGGATCTAATGTAAAACATGATGACTATAATTGATAATGCTGGATTGCATAACTGAAATTGGTAAGAGAGTTGACCTTAAATGTTCTAGGAAAAAAAAGATAAATATGCGAGGTGATGGAGGTCTTAACTAAATGGGATGATCCTTTTACAGTGTATATGTATATCAAATCACTATGACGTATACTTCAGATAAAAGAAACTAAATATGAATTTTATAATTCATTGACTTTTCCTATTACTATGATATGCTATAGAAGACTGCCTTAAAAATTTAAACTTCTTTTAATGACTACTACATGCTATTTTTAATAGGGCAAAGTTACAGGAAATTAATGTTAAAAAATGAAACAAAATGGGGGTGGTTTGCAATGGCTTTAATTTCACTCTTTACTTTCACATGAACAGAAACACCTATAGTGTTTCAATACTGTGCATATGTTGATGGTTCCCAAATTTACATCCCCCAAAAAACTTTTCTCTTCATCCTGCACCTTCTCTTGCCTGTTCTTCAGATTTCGACCTAAATTTCAATTCCTAGAGATCCTTTTCCTGACACCCAAGACTAGGTCAGTTTTCTCTGAGAGAAGAGCTTTCAACCCTATGGCCTTGACCCACAGGAAGAAATATATTTCATATCATGATCTAGTACACATACAGGCAAATATTTCTTCTTGAATAAATAACGATCTCTATGTGCCAGTCATTGTTACAAAGCATTGAGGATACAAGGTGAACAAAACAGAAACTCACATTCTGCTTCCGCTGCCCTTAAATCTATTCCCAGTCCTGCTGCCAGAGTGACACTCGTATAAAACATTAATTCAGATAATGTTACTCTGCTGAACAACATCGTTCAATGGTTTCCTGTGTCTATCAGAGTTAAAACCAAAGGCCCTACTACAAACTACAAGGCCTTGAATGATCCAGAACCCCCACTGGCCCTCTTTCCTCATGACCTGCTATGCCTCCCTCCAGTCACAATGGCCTTGCTTTTCTTCAAATTCAAACAGGCCAGGCACACCCAGGGCCTTTGCACTGGCTACTCCTCCTGCCTGGAATGTCCCTCAGCTCTTTGAGGTCTATTCTCAAAAGGCACCTTCCCACAGAAGTCATCCTTGGCTTCTGTTTCTAAAATTTAAACCCTTGCCCCTTGACATTTTTCTATCCTCCTCCATGCCTTTTGTTTTTCAGTTTTGTCACCTTCTAGTACATTCTGTATTTTACCAATTTATCTTGTATACTACCTATCTTTCTCCTAGAAAGCACACTCCACAAAGACCTGGATTTTTTTTTGGTGTATTTATTCACTGATAACATGAACTGAAACAAAAGTTTCACAAAACAATACTTATCCTTACTATGTGTGGTTTACTCTGATATTTTCTGTTACTTCTTTTGTTAAAATTACTGGTCTTAAGCCACTAGATTAATTTCATGACCTACTCATGAATTATAATCCACAGTTCATATCACACTGCCTCAGTGTATGCTCTTAATGTATTTTGTTTGTTTCACAGCAAGTCATTTCTCTCTCTTTCCGTCTGCTTATTTCCTGCTGTACTGTGGGTCCCATGAGGGCTCAGGGCTATCTTACTCACAGCTGTATTTCCAGCACCTAGCATAGCACTGCGTCAACTCCAAGTCGTGTGCTAGCAGAAGTTGAAAGGGAGCAGAAACTGCAAGCAGAAGTTAGCCACCAAGCAGATAATAAGAAAAAATACAGAGGGAAGTAGAAACTATGACCCATGAGAGACAGACTGAGCTATAATTCCAGTTGTAAGTCCGTAAGTATCTTCCCAGCACACTGCTTTATCCTCTTTCTTCACTAGGGTGAGTTTCGTGTTTTTTGAAAATACTGCTACATAAATAAATAGCAGAAGAATGGAACATCTTGATCAATCAGAGCAAACAATTCAAATACTTAGTATATTTAAGTGTTATTAGTTTCTAAATTTCAGATAGGCATTGATGGATAAATGGAAGACTTACTTTAAAGCCTGGAGGTGGGGAAGGCAGGAGAGGACTTTTACTTCAGTCAGCTCCCCTTTTACCACCTAGCCGACTTCCTTCTTTGCTCTGCTATAGGACTCTGCCACACAGGAAGGGCTCCTGCCTGACCCCTGCCCAGCAAGAGGACTTCCTAGACTGTGTCAGGAAGATGTTTTCAAAGGTAAATGGGATTTCCAGGAGTCATCTCTCTCTGGGTGTCCTCTTTTCTAGGAGATAGGAGTGAAATAGAGTTGATCCCTGGCCCAATAGGTGTCTAGGTTAGTAATTCAGGCCTGCTCAAGTTTAGGTTCTCTGTCTTGTTCTTTTGTTTTCTGGCATATTTCATTGCTTAGACCTCATTTTATGTAAGAGTTATGGAATTTGAGATTCAATTTTGACCATTTAGATTCTCCAGCCCAACTCTAGACTCTTCAGGAGATAGGAGACAAAATCTCAGAAAGGAGTTAAGTGTTCCTATGGCTGTGTTGTTGGTTTTGTATACACACACACACAAACATGTATGCACACGTTTTTTTTTAAGAGCCATATAAATCCATGTAAGAATTTTCTTGGCAGTGACAAATTTAACCATGAAGCTAACAAACCTTAAGCTTCAGTGCTTCTAATTTGCATGGATCCCTTCTAAGAAATGACACTAATTTTGTCTATTCTTTTTAAGAGGGCCTCAAAAATGTGTAATGTCCATACCCCATAAAATCTGGATCTGCCCAGGCCTTCAGGAATGTTATTGGTAGTGTGGGCTGATTCAGAGTACAGTTGTGCATTTCAGGAACCCCGGACTGCCCAGCAGCCCTTATGCTCAAAAGCCCCGACAGCTGTGTTGAGGAGTTGCTGTTGCAACATTAAAAGAAAAGGAAGAAGAAGATGGAGCTGCTTTCGGTTTCTTCTTAGCCACTGAAATGGGTAAATCAGGGCTCACAGGAAAATACAAACAGAAAGACATGACTTAGTAAATAAGTACAAAAGGAAGTGCCAATAACTAAAGTAAATTCTGAATAAAAAATACACTTTGATTTGTAATTCATACAGTTCTACTTAATCTTGGTTGGAAATGTTAGAGATAAACTGAAGATCTGGATAGTGATAAAACTGGATGTTCACACAGTTTTCAACAACATTGTTATGAAAGATAAGACAAGAAACATCTTAAAAAATAAAGGTGAATCTGGAGAGAGCAGGAAAATATCTTTAATATCTCCTGCCTTTTTAACCACGAGGTAAAGGAATTATCACCAAAGGATTTGGGACTTGACAGGAGAGTTTCTGGGAGAGGGCCCCCTTCTAACATACCCTCAGGGATCAAATAGGATCGAATCAAATCCATTATTTTTAAAAATTGTTTCATAGGATGGAAAATTGATTAGGATGAATTTTTGACTCAGAATTAGAACCAAAAGGATTCTAGGCAATCTTAATCTTTATTATACAAAAAACATTTTTTTATTTTAATCCTTTGCCTACAGTCACATAGCTAGTCACAAAACTGAGACTAAGCCCTAGAACTGGTAATTCTTGGCCCAGTGCATTTTGTGGGACATCTTATTGCTTCTCCATTTCAGGAAATCAAAATCCATGCATTAATTTTACTTGCCTGAAGTTTTTTATTTCCCAAATTAGAAATCAGTCTCCCTTGCCTGAGGAAAAGCAATCTTCTACTTCTTATTTAGGAGCATTAAATTTGGCTGGTTGATATTTTCTTTCGATGACTGATTTAATTATAATGAAAGTGTTAAAAGAAATACAAATTATTACTACAGATTAAAATTATCCCAAATTCCATGAGAGAGAAAAATATTTTAAAACCTTCAGCATTTATATAACATATTTTGTTTTATAAATGTTTATAATTATTACATGACATATATCTCATCTGGTCAGTCAAATGCAGGCTATCATATAGGTCTTCCAATCATTTTAAAATTTAACCTACTTTTTTATTTATCATTTTTCATACATTTATTTATTTTTAAGACATGAATGAACTGCTTTCTTTTAGAATTTAGGGAGAGTATAGTTTAGAGTTCCCCAAACTTTAATCATTCACATTCATGATTTCTTCTATATTCACATACCATGCGTTTTAGTATTCAGATAATATTTTTATTTATGTTGACTCAATTTTATATTCAATACCTAGCTTTCTCTCAGAATAAAATGATATATGATATCCATGATATCATAAGCTTGATGTGCTAATTACATTGTTACATATTCAACTATTAAAAAAATTAATCTGTTTACTACCTAAAATTAATTCACTGTGGGAAACATGTGTAATTCATGGAAACAGCACTCAATTTGGGACAATAAAACGGGGCTTCAAAATCCAGCTCTGACATTTTGCTTTGTGAAAATTTCTTTGCCACTCTGTGCCTCTCAGTCTCCTAATTTGTAAAATGAAGCAAGATACCCATTCTGTTTCTCTTCTTGGGTTATTGTGAAGTTCCAGTTGCATAATGGCTTTAATTCTTTGTAACTGTAAAATATGTGGAAGAAGAGAAGAGCATTACATAGGACATTTACATAAGACAATATATAATAAAATTAATTATACATATATACTATCTTTAAACATAGCTACTTTTTAATCTGCAAGAATACATCTTTCCTTATGAAAGCAAACATTGGGGTATAACACAGGTTGATATTTATTCCATTAACAAGAAATTTAGGGGAAAAAAAAGAAATTCCTTGGCCTTTTCACAATCAGAACCATCCAGTTCCTTAGTTTGCTTCTAGCCACTGCCTGCCATCTGCGGGGAGCCGCCCCTAAGGCCCAGCAGAGCAATGTGAGACTCCAGCTGTGCAAGTAAACGGACTTGAATAATCATTGCAGAGCCATGATAAGCCTTAGTTTTCACCAGCCAGTAAAACTAAAACAGTGAATTCCTACATTGTTTTGTTACCAGCAGACAGCAGCAGAACTGCCCTCAGGCTTTATCCAGGGTACCCAGGGACCCAGAGCCTGTAGAACTCATCCACATTGGAACATCAAAGGGACCTTCCAGTCCCCACTCAGCCTTCTGAAGTCACAGTGGGATTTCTTGAGAAAATAAAATATATCTAGGACATAATGAGACACAAGACTCCAAATTTATCCCTGGCTCTCTCTACTAGCCTGAATAGTAAGGTTTAAACAAATGTGTCAGGCACTATCTTATCTTAACACATTTAATATCAACCTTGCCATTTGTGAGAACCCCAGTGTGATACAGTTCTGAATTATGAATGTACCTTATATCCTAACAAATGTTCAGAGATTTACCCAAATTCTTAAAAACAAATTATTCAGCTTCCTCAGGTAAAATTCTAATTATGTGTCATGGTCAGACATTTTGAGTGTTTTATAATGACATTGACTTGTTGATCTGAAAAAAATAGTAGAACACAATATACAGTATTAAAATTATGCTTAGTATGGTTAAACCTTTATTTGATTCAGAAAAATCTCGAGATTCTTGTCCTATCTTAATCATCATTATAAATTCTATTATAATTGCAACATATTACAGCTATAGAAATTGTAGAAAATGAAATTGAATTCATACTAATCTCATGATTATCTCTTTAATAGTAAATACAGAAAAAATAGTTATTTGGGTTTTCCAACAGTTTGGTTTGGAAGATAGCTGAGTTTATTATAATTGTCAACCCTCCTAATAAACAAGAAATTGAAATATGATTTTTTAAAGTTGTCACCTATGCCCAGATGAGTCTGGGGCATCTTGTAAGTGCCAGAAAATAAGTAAATGCTAAAACAAATAAACAAAAAAGTATAGTATATCAAAGTAAAATAGCCAACTGAAAGAACTAGTGGCCAAAACTGGAATACTTGGAGCCACAAAATAAAGTAGTATGGGATTAGAAACCAACATATAAAGTAAAAGTTCATGAGTCCAGAGTTACATAAACAAATGATTGAATAAATAAATAAATGCGGGAGAGGAGTACAAAAGAATTAACAAATAATTTATGTTGATAACACTACGCTTAAGGACAGAGAGCATAATTTCCAACTTATGGAAGTTATGAGAATTTCCTAAATGAGGTCTGTGTTCTGCCAAACCTGCGTCCGCTCACCTGAAATGCCTCAAAGCCAGTGACATCAGGATGTAGTGAAAGAAAAAGTACGTTTTTGCAGGGCACCATGCAGGGAGAATGAGTGGCTAATGCCCAAGGTCCCGAATTCATCGTTGGCTTACAAGCAAGGGTTTTTAAAGGCAAAATTATGGGAAAGGGTTGTAGCGTGTATGATCAGCTTGTGCCCATTCTTCTGATTTGTCAGTGGTGATGGGATTGTTTCAGGAATCTTAGTCATCAGTCACCTGGCTCCACCCAGTCTAAGATGTACATGCTTAGTGTAAGGAGGAGGCCCATTTGGTGAGGCCTATAAAACATCTCAAAGATACATGAGTCAAAGTTAATCTTTAGCCTTGAAGGGGAACTAAGAGTCCTGTGTCTGTTTAGTTTGCTTTACCTTGTTTTGCAAACTCCCATTTCCTTCGTCATTAACTACCCAGTCTAATTCCTACACTCTGGGTTATAACTGAAGGACTCGGTCTCTCTTTGTTAATAAGAAGTCTGAGGGGCTTCATTAAAAGGGCGCTGCCTGTGTGGTTACATGTGCATGGTGACTTCTTTGCAAAGAGTACAGCATGGGGAAGGGGGAAAAGAATGACTTACAGTACAGAAACCTAAGAAGCATTACAACAGCCAGGTGGTCAAGGTCAGCATCAAGAGTGATAAATCAAGTAAATATATGTAGCCTTAATATGATCTGATGAAAATGGTACTTGGCCTCTGTGATCTTCTCCCGAAAACTCACAGCATCATGAGAAAAACAATCAGACAAATCCTAACAGAGGAACATCTTACAACCCGCTTGACCAGTACTCCTCAAAACTGTCAAAGTCAACAAAAATAAGGAAACATCTGAGTGTCACAACTAAGAGGAGCCTAAGGACGTAATGACTAAATGGGGGTATTAATGGGATCCTGGGACAGAAATAGGATATTAAGTAAAACTAAGAGGTCTGAATAAACCATGGACTTTAGTTAATAATAATGTATCAAAATTGGTTCATTAATTGTAGCAAATGCACCATAATAATGTCAGATGTTAATAATAAGGGAAACTAGGTGTGGGGTATAAGGGAACTCTGAACTATCTTCTTGATTTTTCTGTAAATCTAAAACTGTACTAAAAACTGAAGTCTATTATAAAAAAAGAGTTGTCAGTTACTCTAATAAAAATCATTTACATATTATATTATACTTTTTGTTCAATGGAAATAGTTTTAGGAGATTGATCTTAAAAAAAATTTTTTTTTCCTTGATCTTAAAAAAAATTATGCTGCAGACCAGGTTTAATTCTACTTAACCAAAGTGGAATAAGCAACTGATTTAATTAATTTAATTTATGGTAGGCTCTGGATATTGTGTGGATTTTTAAACTTAATTAGGAAAAAATTTTTAATTAAATCCAGTACTGAATGTTTGTTTCTTTCAATTTATTTCATTTAACCAAAGGACCAGAAGCAGGCAGAAGCTATAAAACTCTTGAATGAGAGATTTCACTGGAAGGTTTTTTTCCCCCACATATATAGATTGTTCTAGCATTGCTCTATAATGAAACTAAAACATCTGTTTGAAGTTGTATACAATTGTATTTTAAATAAGACTCTCTAACCTTGTAATTTTCTAGCACCTTTTATGTGTTCATTCAAGTATTTCACAAGCACCTATGGTGCATTTATAGTGACATTCCCTAAATGAAAGAAGCAGATGAATCAAACCACTTATACCAGATTCCCCATGATTCAGAGCTGGAACAGTTCCATTGACTCATTACCTGCCACCCCTAAAGTAATTTTCAGGAGAATTATTTAAACATAAACCATCTGAAATCATAGTAAGGAAATAAAATAACAGCCATTTTCCTATTAGTTTTCAACAGTGGTTGTTTGAGACCAAAGTTGGGTATGGGGGGAGGATCCAAATGCCTAAAAATACTACTGAACTGAAATGCATAGATGTTGTCTCCTTTTAAAAAATACATACTAACATCTGTTGCATTTATGCTATTCTCAGGGACAAAGAGTAGCCTAAACCACTCAGAGCTTAAATCCTCTTCCAAGACTCTCTGTTACTGGGCCTACACAGGAAGTGTATTAGACAAGTCAATAGCTCTCTGTTAATTCTGCCATTATTCTCTCAGTATCCTAACTTCTGAGATAACCAACCACCTTATAAGTAAGGTAACAAATAATACTGTAGCAGAAAACATAATTATGCTATTTTTGAATGCCACAAACCAAGAATATCAGACTGCAGAGTTTTCACTGCCCCTTCATCACTAAAGTGATGGTTTCTTATGAGAATACGTATCAGACACGAAATACCGATATTTTGTATACACTTCTGAATTTCCATTAAAATTAGTTCTCATTTACATCCAAAAATAGGTTGGGCCCAGATAAGCTTGTTTTTTACACCTATGAGCTACAAGCATGTACAAGTACAAGACTGTATTTCTGGTAACCCATTTACAGCAGTATGGTTTCCAAAATGAGTAATGAGTAGAAAAGCACTTGATCTGAAGCACACTGGGAAGAAGAACATATTAACACAGATGACCCAATAATTCCTGCTGCCTGACATTGTCACAGGAGTTTAACCTTGGTGGTGGAGGCCTTGAGGGCAAGGAGAGTTGTTGTGTTAAGCAAACAGTAGATATTAATCAAATTCCTGGTTGCCTAGTTACCGTACTTGATTATGAAAAATAAAAAACGCTGTCTCTATTAGTTAACACCTGTCCTGTTTGTATAAATTTATGGTGACAGAATTAATAAGGTCTTGGGACCTTGCCCTAAGTGTATATGTAGTTTAGTATAAGGTAAAGCGTTGTTGAATCCTAGTGAATTAGTATTAACTCTGAGAAATACCTGAAGCCCTCATTAGAAAGTTATCTTACTGTGGCTGCATAACATACACCCCAAGGAGAACAACTTGCCTTATATCCTCACTGCAACACCCACCACAGGGCCCCAAATAGAGGTCTCCTCATGGGTGGTATCATGCAACTTCCTTTATTACTATATCAGTTCTTCAAGTTGAGTCTAAGACACACTTACATCATCAAGGGAAGTCCAGTTTCACTAAAGAGCTCTTGAAGTTTCTGTTATATTGAGTAATTATCATGTCCCAGCAAATGACCCATTAATACTAAGGCAGGTGATAGAGTTCAACAAATTGCACTGAATAGAAAGTCCCATAAAGACAGGCTGTTGCTAAATGCTGGTATATATAAAATGAGATGCTGGGATCTCAATAGGTTGCAGAACAGAGGACAGGGAAGGGAAACAAAGATGGCTAGATCCACTGGGCAGCTCTAAAAAAAGGTGTAAAACTCAAAATGTTTGCAGGATAAGGGTGGTAGGCAAAGGACAAGGTTATTGTTAAAAGCATGCAAAAAGGTAGAGATGAAAGAAAAGGTACTATGGGATTGGATTGAAAGCCTAATTTAACATTCTCCCACATGACAAGATTAAAAAAACAACAAAGATTTCCCTAATACACAAATCAAAATATTCCCTAATATACAAATCTTCACTGACAGACAAACCCAAGAAAGGAAACTGCTTTATTATTATTTTTTTGTAAACGTTTCCACTCAGATTCTATGACAACTAGTTTTCTTTTAAACATTATTTAAATTAATCCCAGCAATTTTGACATTTCATCGCGGTCATTCAAATAGGAGTTTAATTATACTGAATTTTTCCATTCTGTGAATCAATTTATAGCAAATAGCCAGCAGGGAGATGACTCCTTTGGGAAATAGCTAAATTTGATGCTTAGAGGCTGAGTCAAATGTCTGCTTAGATTAAATGAGATGTGTCAAAAATCAGTATGAAAGTAAGTCTGGAAGAGTACCCAAAACCCAGTGGTTAATTCCAGGAACTGGGTAACTGGGAGGGAAGGGCAGGAAAGTGACATCTCACTATATACCATTTTGTACCTTTTAAATTCTAAACCATATGACTGTGCTATCTGTTCAAAAAAGGAATTACAGGGGGGAGCCAAGATGGCGGCGTGAGTAGAGCAGTGGAAATCTACTCCCAAAAACACATAGAGCTATGAAAATATAACAAAGAAAAATCTTCCTAAAATAGAGACCACAGGACACAGGACAACATCCAGACCACATCCACACCTGCAAGAACCCAGCGCCTTGTGAAGGGGGTAAGATACAAGCCCCAGCCCGGCGGGACCCGAGCGCCCCTCCCCCCGGCTCCCGGCGGGTGGAGAGAAACCGGAGCAGTTTTTTTTTTTTTTGGCGAGCGCTTTTTGGAAGCCTTAGAGGGACGGGCCCCCGTTGCTGGGGAGGCAGGGTGGCGGGACCGGTGAGGAGGTGCCTGGGAACGGCGCCGGAGGACAAAGAATATCCCGCGTTTCTCCCTGCGAGACCTGGGGGCGGGTGCCTGAGACCGGTGCCTGAGGACGGAGGAGGTCGCGCGTTTTTCCCCTTTTTTTTTTCTCTCTTTTTGGCAAGCGCTTTTTGGAAGCCTTGAAGGGACGGGGACCCCAGTGCTAGGGAGGCACGGTGGCGGGACTGGTGAGCGGGTGGCTGGGACCGGCGCCTGAGGACAAAGAATATCCCCCGTTTTTCCCTGCGGGACCGGTGGGCGGGTGCCTGAGACCGGCACTTGAGGACAGAGGAAATCGCGCGTTTTTCCCCTTTTTTTTTTCTCTTTTCTGCGAGTGCTTTTTGGAAGCCTTAAAGGGACAGGGACCCCGGTGCTAGGGAGGCAGGGCGGCGGGACTGGTGAGCGGGTGCCTGGGACCGGCACCTGAGGACAAAGAATATCCCGCATTTTTCCCTGTGGGACCGGTGGGTGGGTGCCTGAGACCAGCACCTGAGGACGGAAGAAATCGCGCGTTTTTCCCCTTTTTTTTCCTCTCTTTTTGCCAAGTGCTTTTTGGAAGCCTTGAAGGGACAGGGACCCCGGTGCTAGGGAGGCAGGGCGGCGGGACTGGTGAGCGGGTGCGTGGGACCAGTGCCTGAGGACCAAGAATATTGAGCGTTCCTTCCCTGCGGGACCGGTGGGTGGGTGCTTTTTGGAAGCCTTGAAAGGACAGGGACCCTGGTGCTAGGGAGACAGGGCAGCAGGACCAGTGCGCGGGTGCCTGGGACCGGCACCTGAAGAAAAAAAAAAAAAATCGCGTGTTTTTTCTTTTTTTTTTCCTTTCTGTTCCCTCTCTCATTGTTGCTGTTGTTGTTTTGGTTTGGAGAGTGCTTTTTGGAAATCTTAAAGGGGCAGGACAGGTCACTTAGACCAGAAGCAGGGAATCTGGGGATCTCTGGGCACTCTAACCCCCTGGGCAGCAGGGAGCACAGAGGCCCCTTACGGAGATAAATAGTCTCCTGGCTGCTCCCCCTCTAACGGGGCTCCACCATTTTGGAGGAACAGCCCCAGCCAGGCCAAGCCCACAGCAACAGTGGAGATAAACCCCAAAGCAACTGGGCAGGAAGCAGAAGCCCTGTCTGCGCACAGCTGCCCAGCACAAGCCACTAGAGGTCGCTATTCTCCCAGGAAAAGGCTACAAACCAACAAGAAGGGAAGCTCTTCCAGCGGTCACTTGTACCAGCTCTGCAGACTATCTCTATCACCATGAAAAGGCAAAACTACAGGCAGACAAAGATCACAGAGACAACACCTGAGAAGGAGACAGACCTAACTAGTCCTCCTGAAAAAGAATTCAAAATAAAAATCATGAACATGCTGACAGAGATGCAGAAAAAAATGCAAGAGCAATGGGATGAGATGCAGAGAAAAATGCAAGAGCAGTGGGATGAGATGCAGAGAAAAATGCAAGAGCAGTGGGATGAAGTCCGGAAGGAGATCACAGATGTCAGGAAAGAGATCACAGAAGTGAAACAATCCCTGGAAGGATTTATAAGCAGAATGGATAAGATGCAAGAGGCCATTGAAGGAATAGAAGCCAGAGAACAGGAACGTATAGAAGCTGACATAGAGAGAGATAAAAGGATCTCCAGGAATGAAACAACACTAAGAGAAATATGTGACCAATACAAAAGGAAAAACATTCGTATTATAGGGATACCAGAAGAGGAAGAAAGAGGAAAAGGGATAGAAAGTGTCTTTGAAGAAATAATTGCTGAAAACTTCCCCAAACTGGGGGAGGAAATAATCGAACAGACCATGGAATTATACAGAACCCCCAACAGAAAGGATCCAAGGAGGACAACACCAAGACACATAATAATTAAAATGGCAAGGATCAAGGACAAGGAAAGAGTTTTAAAGGCAGCTAGAGAGAAAAAGGTCACCTATAAAGGAAAACCAATCAGGCTAACATCAGACTTCTCAACAGAAACCCTACAGGCCAGAAGAGAATGGCATGATATACTTAATGCAATGAAACAGAAGGGCCTTGAACCAAGGATACTGTATCCAGCACGACTATCATTTAAATATGATGGTGGGATCAAACAATTCCCAGACAAGCAAAAGCTGAGGGAATTTGCTTCCCACAAACCACCTCTACAGGGCATCCTACAGGGACTGCTCTAGATGGGAGCACCCCTAAAAAGAGCACAGAACAAAACACACAACATATGAAGAAGGGAGGAGGAGGAATAAGAAGGGAGAGAAGAAAAGACTCTCCAGACAGTGTATATAACAGCTCAATAAGCGAGCTAAGTTAGGCAGTAAGATACTAAAGAAGCTAACCTTGAACCTTTGGTAACCACGAATCTAAAGCCTGCAATGGCAATAAGTACATATCTTTCAATAGTCACCCTAAATGTAAATGGACTTAATGCACCAATCAAAAGACATAGAGTAATAGAATGGATAAAAAAGCAAGACCCATCTATATGCTGCTTACAAGAAACTCACCTTAAACCCAAAGATAAGCATAGACTAAAAGTCAAGGGATGGAAAAACATATTTCAGGCAAACAACAGTGAGAAGAAAGCAGGGGTTGCAGTACTAATATCAGACAAAATAGACTTCAAAACAAAGAAAGTAACAAGAGATAAAGAAGGCCACTACATAATGATAAAGGGCTTAGTCCAACAAGAGGATATAACCATTCTAAATATATATGCACCCAATACAGGAGCACCAGCATATGTGAAGCAAATACTAACAGAACTAAAGAGGGAAATAGACTGCAATGCATTCATTGTAGGAGACTTCAACACACCACTCACCCCAAAGGATAGATCCACCGGGCAGAAAATAAGTAAAGACACACAGGCACTGAACAACACACTAGAACAGATGGACCTAATAGACATCTATAGAACTTTACATCCAAAAGCAACAGGATATACATTCTTCTCAAGTGCACATGGAACATTCTCCAGAATAGACCACATACTAGCTCACAAAAAGAGCCTCAGTAAATTCCACAATATTGAAATTCTACCAACCAATTTTTCAGACCACAAAGGTATGAAAGTAGAAATAAATTCTACAAAGAAAACAAAAAGGCTCACAAACACATGGAGGCTTAACAACATGCTACTAAATAATCAATGGATCAATGAACAAATCAAAATAGAGATCAAGGAATATATAGAAACAAATGACAACAACAACACTAAGCCCCAACTTCTGTGGGATGCAGCGAAAGCAGTCTTAAGAGGAAAGTATATAGCAATCCAGGCACACTTGAAGAAGGAAGAACAATCCCAAATGAATAGTCTAACATCACAATTATTAAAACTGGAAAAAGAAGAACAAATGAGGCCTAAAGTCAGCAGAAGGAGGGACATAATAAAGATCAGAGAAGAAATAAACAAAATTGAGAAGAATAAAACAATAGCAAAAATCAACGAAACCAAGAGCTGGTTCTTTGAGAAAATAAACAAAATAGATAAGCCTCTAGCCCAACTTATTAAGAGAAAAAGAGAGTCAACACAAATCAACATAATCAGAAATGAGAATGGAAAAATCACGACAGACTCCACAGAAATACAAAGAATTATTAAAGACTACTATGAAAACCTATATGCCAACAAGCTGGAAAACCTAGAAGAAATGGACAACTTCCTAGAAAAATACAACCTCCCAAGACTGACCAAGGAAGAAACACAAAAGTTAAACAAACCAATTACAAGCAAAGAAATTGAAACAGTAATCAAAAAACTACCCAAGAACAAAACCCCGGGGCCGGACGGATTTACCTCGGAATTTTATCAGACACACAGAGAAGACATAATACCCATTCTCCTTAAAGTGTTCCACAAAATAGAAGAAGAGGGAATACTCCCAAACTCATTCTATGAAGCCAACATCACCCTAATACCAAAACCAGGCAAAGACCCCACCAAAAAAGAAAATTACAGACCAATATCCCTGATGAACGTAGATGCAAAAATACTCAATAAAATATTAGCAAACAGAATTCAACAGTATATCAAAAGGATCATACACCATGACCAAGTGGGGTTCATCCCAGGGATGCAAGGATGGTACAACATTCGAAAATCTATCAACATCATCCACCACATCAACAAAAAGAAAGACAAAAACCACATGATCATCTCCATAGATGCTGAAAAAGCATTTGACAAAATTCAACATCCATTCATGATAAAAACTCTCAGCAAAATGGGAATAGAGGGCAAGTACCTCAACATAATAAAGGCCATATATGATAAACCCACAGCCAGCATTATACTGAACAGCGAGAAGCTGAAAGCATTTCCACTGAGATCGGGAACCAGACAGGGATGCCCACTCTCCCCACTGTTATTTAACATAGTACTGGAGGTCCTAGCCACGGCAATCAGACAAAACAAAGAAATACAAGGAATCCAGATTGGTAAAGAAGAAGTTAAACTGTCACTATTTGCAGATGATATGATACTGTACATAAAAAACCCTAAAGACTCCACTCCAAAACTACTAGAACTGATATCGGAATACAGCAAAGTTGCAGGATACAAAATCAACACACAGAAATCTGTAGCTTTCCTATACACTAACAACGAATCAATAGAAAGAGAAATCAGGAAAACAATTCCATTCACCATTGCATCAAAAAGAATAAAATACCTAGGAATAAACCTAACCAAGGAAGTGAAAGACTTATACTCTGAAAACTACAAGTCACTCTTAAGAGAAATTAAAGGGGACACTAATAAATGGAAACTCATCCCATGCTCATGGCTAGGAAGAATTAATATCGTCAAAATGGCCATCCTGCCGAAAGCAATATACAAATTTGATGCAATCCCTCTCAAATTACCAGCAACATTCTTCAATGAATTGGAACAAATAATTCAAAAATTCATATGGAAACACCAAAGACCCCGAATAGCCAAAGCAATCCTGAAAAAGAAGAATAAAGTAGGGGGGATCTCACTCCCCAACTTCAAGCTCTACTACAAAGCCATAGTAATCAAGACAATTTGGTACTGGCACAAGAACAGAGCCACAGACCAGTGGAACAGATTAGAGACCCCAGAAATTAACCCAAACATATATGGTCAATTAATATTTGATAAAGGAGCCATGGACATACAATGGCAAAATGACAGTCTCTTCAACAGATGGTGCTGGCAAAACTGGACAGCTACATGTAGGAGAATGAAACTGGACCATTGTCTAACCCCATATACAAAGGTAAACTCAAAATGGATCAAAGACCTGAATGTAAGTCACGAAACCATTAAACTCTTGGAAAAAAACATAGGCAAAAACCTCTTAGACATAAACATGAGTGAACTCTTCTTGAACATATCTCCCCGGGCAAGGAAAACAACAGCAAAAATGAGCAAGTGGGACTACATTAAGCTGAAAAGCTTCTGTACAGCGAAAGACACCATCAATAGAACAAAAAGGAACCGTACAGTATGGGAGAATATATTTGAAAATGACAGATCTGATAAAGGCTTGACGTCCAGAATATATAAAGAGCTCACACGCCTCAACAAACAAAAAACAAATAACCCAATTAAAAAATGGGCAGAGGAACTGAACAGACAGTTCTCCAAAAAAGAAATACAGATGGCCAAGAGACACATGAAAAGATGCTCCACATCGCTAATTATCAGAGAAATGCAAATTAAAACTACAATGAGGTATCACCTCACACCAGTAAGGATAGCTGCCATCCAAAAGACAAACAACAACAAATGTTGGCGAGGCTGTGGAGAAAGGGGAACCCTCCTACACTGCTGGTGGGAATGTAAATTAGTTCAACCATTGTGGAAAGCAGTATGGAGGTGCATCAAAATGCTCAAAACAGACCTACCATTTGACCCAGGAATTCCACTCCTAGGAATTTACCCTAAGAACGCAGCAATCAAGTTTGAGAAAGACAGATGCACTCCTATGTTTATCGCAGCACTATTTACAATAGCCAAGAATTGGAAGCAACCTAAATGTCCATCAGTAGATGAATGGATAAAGAAGATGTGGTACATATACACAATGGAATACTACTCAGCCATAAGAAGTGGAAAAATCCAACCATTTGCAGCAACATGGATGGAGCTGGAGAGTATTATGCTCAGTGAAATAAGCCAAGCGGAGAAAGAGAAATACCAAATGATTTCACTCATCTGAGGAGTATAGGAACAAAGGAAAAACTGAAGGAACAAAACAGCAGCAGAATTACAGAACCCAAAAATGGACTAACAGGTACCAAAGGGAAAGGAACTGGGGAGGATGGGTGGGCAGGGAGGGATAAGGGGGGGGAAGAAGAAGGGGGGTATTAAGATTAGCATGCATGGGGGGGAGGGAGAAAGGGGAGGGTGGGCTGCACAACACAGAGAGGACAAGTAGTGACTCTACAACATTTTGCTAAGCTGATGGACAGTAACCGTAATGTGGTTGTTAGGGGGGACCTGATATAGGGGAGAGCATAGTAAACATAGTATTCTTCAGGTAAGTGTAGATTAAAAATTTAGAAAAAAAAAAAGAAAGAAAGAAAGAAAAGGGGGATTACTCCTTAACAGGATAAAACTATTGGTAAATCAAAGATCAACGCATGCTTTAAATATCCTTAATGTTGATCACTTAAAGGGTGTCAGATGATCAGCTATGGAGGTACTCTTTTCTGATAATATTCCTTTCTCTTAATTAAAAAAAAAAAAAAAAAAAGCAGTTACTGTGTGCTGACCTCCAATGAGTTCTGCACAGTGGTATAGAGGGCATGTCAAAGTGTGGGCAAAGGGTCTGTTTGTTTCTACGCAGAAGATCAAGGCCTAGCTTGGATACCCAGAAAATGAACTAAGATACGATATGAGGAGGAGCTTCCGGCATCAGCACTCTCTGGAGGACTCGTGCCGGGGGATGATCATCAAAAAGCCTCCACAGGGATCCGGACGATGCTGCGGTTGTGGCTGCATCCAGCCCACCATCTCCTGGACTTGCCATAAGAAGGAGGAGGGAGATGTCTAGGCTGGCATGTGCATACAGTGAGACAACGAATTTGACTGGATCTGTACTGTTGGAACTCAACCAGGAGTTGGGAGGGGTGCAAGTTGTAGCACCCCAAAATCTCATGACTATAGACTATCTATGGTTAAAAGAACATATGGGATGTGAACAGATCCCAGAAATGGGCTGCTTTAATTTGTCTGATGGTTCAAGTACAGTTGGAAAATATCCATCATATCATAGATAAATTTTCACAAATGCCTAGGGTGCCTAAATGGTTTTCTTGGCTTCACTGGAGATGGCTGGTAATTATAGATTTGCTTTGTTTATGTCACCGTATTCCTATTATGTCAATTTGTGTGTGCAAATTAGTTAGTAGTTTAAAACCTATACATACTTAAGGTACTATACAAGAAGATATGTCAAAGAAATAATCAATCCTCCCAAGTTTCCTTCATATGCTACATCTATAGCTTTTCTTCTTCCTTCCTAATTACAAACTTTAAATAGAATTCGTGCCTCATATCGAATTTACCGAGTATCATAATTCCTCCAGGTGGTAAAGATACCTCGAGACAAGTGCTGGGCATAGAAGCCACAGGGCATAAATCTGCAAAGAAGTAAAAAGCTAACCTTTGCAAACAATATGGCTTCTCTCTCACTTACCAACTTTACATTTCCCTGTATGGCCCCGGAAGATGACTGGTTAGCCAGAGACGGGTAAGATTCCTCAAGGGAGGAACAACCTAAGACAGGCACAGTTGCAGGGGGGCCATCAGGTGAGAATTTGGGGATCAACAGAGGTGAGGCTCAGAACCTCACCCCCCCTGCTTTGAGAGAAATCTTCTGCATCCGTGGATGTCTTGCTGCCCTTGTCTAGCCTGGATTAATACTTAGTCCATAGGCACACACCTGATCATCTGATCATCTACATTTGCCTTCTTACAGCACTAAACTATGTTTTCTACCTTTATCTTGCATCTACCTACCACTTCAGCATTTTATTAAAAATAAAAATAATAATAATAATAGGAGAAATGTGGGATCAACATATAAATCAAGTACAAAAATCAAATGAATATTCATATTTGACCTGATGGTTTATAGGTCATATTGCATGATCAAAACCGAAAGTTTCTGTGATGACTGCCCTTGTACTGTTCACCATGTAAGAATTTATTCACTCTGTAAGAATTCGTTCACCATGTAAGAACTTGTTCGTTATGCTTCAGAAGATTGGAGACTGACGAGAATTAGGCTTGAGATGGATTAATGATTGTACATTGAGCATTGACCCCCCTATACTGAATTTTATTGTTGTTAACAACCATTTGATCAATAAATATGAGAGATGCCCTCTCAAAAAAAAAAAAAAAAAAAAAAAAAAAAAGGAATTACAATTTTTGAGAATATAGAATTAAGTGTTTCCCTCAAAATATTAAGAAGACCAAGAACAACATAATTTATTGGGAAAATCCTGTTCTTGAAACCATAAAATACATAGCAAATGTCAAATGTCACTCTATCCTTCAGGTGAATATGCTGTGCTATCTTGCAATCAGAAAGAATTCATTTAATCAGTTGTCTGTTGGAGTCAAAGAACAGTACATCCCAAAACCATTTTGACAATTTCATTTCAGTGTGGGTTATCATACATTATTTAATATACTCTTTAGGGCAAAAAATAAGTGGAGTACCAAAACTAATACTTCAGCTCCTTCCCTTCCCTTCCCTTCCCTTCCCTTCCCTTCCTTTCCCTTCCCTTCCCTCTCTCTCTCTCTCCCTCTCTCTCTATCTCTCTCTCTCTCTCTCTCTCTCTCTCTCTCTCTCTCTCTCTCTCTCTCTCTCTCTCTCTTTCTCTCTCTGAGCTATCTCCTGAATAGGTACACAAATAACCAAACAAATCACTTACAGCTAATGAATGATAGATGCCATAAACAAAGAGGTACAGACATAGACAGAGGTGCAGATCCTGGTGTATCTGACCTGGCCACATTCTAGTGCCATGAGCTCCAGTGTTGCCACAGCCACACCCTTGATCACAGCAGATGAAGATAAAGTTTGGATTAAGGGCGGTTATAAGGGAAAGAGAATTTAATCAACAGCTTATTATAAGTCCATGAATGGGTAAACACAACTCTGCTTCCTCTCGGGAATGGCAAATAATTCTTCTGTTAAAATATTTTGTTATTTTATTATTACAGTTTTTTAAAGTATCTGTTTAAATGACTGATGGCAGTGCTTTGAATATTTGAGGGCAACTAATAATGTAAAATTACTGCTTTGCTTTGTAATGCTTTGAGGAAGAATGGAGCTAAAGGTTTACCTCCCTTATTACTTTTTGCTTGGGCTAATATTAAAATTAATTTTAATCTATTAAGATGATAATGAGTTTTAACAAAGTAAATTGGATAAGGAAACATTCTAACTAAAATTTCACCAGTTAGCCCATAGAGAAGGTAATATAAGCACAATATACATGCAAGGTATTTAAATTTAACCCAATAATGTACTAGTCTTTCCCTATTACTTTTTAAAAAGGTTTCCCCAAACCCTTCATACTTTTTCAACTAATGCCAACTGACTAATGGCTTCTTTTAGCTGCTTCTAACTGATTCAGATCAGGACTAGATTAGATACAGCAAGACCTAGTAATGGCACAAATAATCTCCCTCAGCTCAACTGACCTAAGGTAAAACAAAGCACCAAGATGTGTCCTCGCAGAGGCATTCGTCTGACAGTACTTATAGAGGTGCCTACATTATGTATGGCCCAGGTAGAGGATTGTTCTAGAATTATCTCTATATGTCTAAATCTACAAGGAGAAGCCCCAGTTCTAACCACATATAAATTTGTGATAATTATAGTGAAATTAGGACTATCAGAGGGGTTCATACACCTTGTTATTTTATTTAAAATAGCAATAACAACCACTAACATTTATTATCAGTAGCATAACATTAAGTATTACTGTTTGTCAGAAACTATGTCACTCACTTCACTTGCATCTCATCTACACCTCACAACTCAGAAAAGAAGGAACCACTTCTAACCATCTTACACATGGGGAGACCAAGGCAAGGACACACGGTAAACGCCATGGCTGACTGAAAAGCCCATGCGATGAGCTTCTTCTCTGTGCTGCACTAACTTACAATTTTGGCTACGAAGAGACAAGAACTGGTGTAATTTATATGACTATGAAGTGATTCACATTGATCTCATACTGGTGTCCATTCATATAAATTATTGCAATTTAAGTCAGCTTCATCCTCCAAATTTACCTTTTAGGTGAGCCACATTCCAGTTAGGCATATGGCTTTGGCTGTAGATCTAATAATTAATATTCACTGAGCCTTTTGTGCAGTCTAGGTGCTGGTTTAATTCATGAGGAAGGTGCTTTTTCATCATCCCTCCTAAGCCCTGAGGGGTTCAGTTCACACTGCTGGTGAGCACCAGAGCACAGGCAGCCTGGCTCTAAGGCTCAAAGTCACTGCTTTATGCAGCCCTTCATCTAAAAGAAGCTAATGAACCTATAATGATGATGAATGTTACCAAGAAGTGAAGGTCAAAGCAGACTGCCTGAGAGGACCCAGGAGCTCCATCACTTTTACAGCATAACATTTCCTCCTTTGTTGTTAACCTTTTGAGGGAGCTAAATTTTATGTCAGAATTAAGCATCAAAGGAGAGAGGAATGGCAGTAGTTATTCAAGTGCCTAAAGACTCACAATATCAGCTCACACTTAAGATTTAATCATTTGGACCATCTACTTCCTAATGGAGCAGCTGGGAAGGTTCCCTGAGGGCTTAGTATTTACTGTTTAGGAAAAAACATGAAATTCTCCAGAGAAGATGAATTTCTTCTCTAACTGCCAGTCAGGTACAGAATATCTGTTCCTTCAGTCTGAGTCATAACCTTGAGAAGGATCAATCATCTTTGAAATGTCTTATTAATGCCTGAGTGGAAGGCACACTATTAATACAAAATAAAAATTATACTTATCTTCAGGAATATAAGCATAATTACAGATTTAATGAGGTGACACAAATTACTAACATTTATTTAGTGCTTTGAATTTTCACAATCTTATTTACAATTGCAATGTCATTTCCATTCCTTAGTTGCAGAAATCAAGGAATAGTTTGGCAAAGTGACTTACTTAAAGTTACATAACATATTGGTAGCAGACATTCCTAACCTGGATTCCTCTTTGTCCAAATTCAATGTTCTCATGCCCTTGGCAGTCTAATAACAAGTAGCAAAAATGTACTGAACACTTACCATGTAGTAGACACTGTGCTAAATGCTCTAGGTGCATAATCCAATCCTTAGAACAAATTATTATTCCCATTTTACAGATGTGAATGGAGTCTCAGAGAGGTTAAATAATTTACCCAAGGTTACATGTTCATTAAGTGGCAAAGAATTATGATACAGATCTGGTCTTTCTCACTCCTTGGAATTCTGGGGACTGGGAGTACATATGTAAAATTACTCCCCATACCTAAAGTTTTGAAAAGGGAGGGAATGGATGGAAGGGTTGTACAAACAATAGCAATGTGCCTTGCACAAGGAAGTATGATTATGAACTTAATCCTCTAAACCTGAGGTCCAGAAAAAAACAAAACAGAAGGAAAAGAAAAGAAAACAAGGATATGACATGATCCTGTGTCTATCACTAGGATACTTTGCTTTTGTTCTAAATAAAAATCTACTGGGTAAGAGCATTGAACTCTGTTTCAGCTGGTTTACTCCACATACAATGTTTACTTACAACAGTGCTACTTAACAATAATAATTAGGAAACCATTGGATGATAACATCGAATGTTGGTTTGGGGGTATAAAAGGATACTACAGAAACAGAAATGATACCTATATGGATACACATAAACAGAAACATGAACATACAAAAATGTATATTTATTATTCAGATATTAGAATATGAGCCATGTCTATAAATTGCTTTGAGCATTTGAATAACAGAACATGACTTCTTTTCCAGTTGGATAACATCTGGTTAAAAGTAGACACTTTAGCACAACTTTACACTTACCCAGAATGAGGTTTCAAAAATTTGTACCAAGTAGAATATAGTGAGAGAAAATGTATCGATAGAATTGAACACATGACATAATTCTTTCTTAAAGTTAAGTCTTAGGGCAGTTAAGAAATAAGAAAGACTACCAGGATTAAGATATATTTATAATAGTAAAAACAGAAGCTCTTCAGATAAAACCATATATTTATTCATCAAGAATTGTGCTTTTATCAAGAATTGTGACTTTCTTTCCTCTAAATTGCTTTATTTGAGGCAAGGACCAAGGTTACAGACATTTTTCACAATTAGATGTATTGACTTTTATTTGTCACCGAATGGCTCTAGCCACGCAAAATGTTTGCAAAACAGACCAAGCTGTTCATGCCCTTTGCTTAAGCTGCTCACTCTGCTTGGAAAACAGTTCCTTTCCCTTCTCACCTTTGTCTTCCAAAGGCTTACCTCAAGGGTGCCTTCCTCTAAGCAACTGTTCCAGATTCATTGTTACTCTCCTTCCCTGTTTCAGAGCTGACCATTTCCTTCCCAGTGCACCTTTCACATAATGCCCTACATGTCACTTTTGTCCCAATACTTTTATCCCTTATTGTATTTATTAATTTACATGGTTCTCTCACCTAGCTAGATTCTAAGCTCTGTTGAATGCTGGCATACTACAACAGACTCCTTAAATCTCTCCAAATATTTAGTTTTCTTTGAGGGATCATGAAGGCTAGGATTTTAATTGCATGCCAGGGCATTTCCTTTAATCTTTTGTATGAGTTTATGTTTCTATAATAGTTACCCCCTTAGCAAACAGAACATTCAAAATTCTTTAATTTGCTGACCATTCCAAATGGGGTTCCTCCTGAGGTCAGGAACCCCCTGTGTCTCCAGAGCACTTCAACTTCATGGACTACCCCAAAGCACATCCACTGTCCCTACAAATGTTAATGCTCTTCTCTGGCTCACAAGCTTTAACAAGCGCAGTGAGTTCTGCCATCTGAGCAGATTTTCCTTCTGGCAAAGGATTATATTCTAGGGGTGAAGTGAGTTGTTGGTTGTTTGTTTTTGCAGTGTATTATACCTGGTATTTTTCCATTTTTGTTTTAAAATATGACCCACAGGAAAACAAGGTTAAGTCTGCATTTACTAAATGTATTTCTAATAAATCAGAACATAGATTTCACAAACAGAGGTTAGACACAAACATGAGTTTCCTCTTTTTCAGGCAGTGGAAGCAAAGGAGCAGGATTCAAAGTATTATAATCATGATCAGAAATATGCAACAGAGAAGATAGTAGGAGTTCATAGGAGGTCAACTTACTTATGAAGAAATGTGGTAAATGTAATTCAGTAAGAATCAAAGATTATACAGCATGAAGGAACATCACATTTAAAGGAAGCCCCCAAGACAATCTGCCAATGTCTCTACTAGTTTAGCTAATGAGGCTACTGTTATTAGACAAACCACAGTGGGAGGCTGCCAAAGCGCTCATTTTAACTCATAAAAATCCTCTTCACATTTAAGTTCCCAAAGAAGAGGTGTCATAACAAGGACTTAGTTAAGTCATATAGCTGCTTTTAAGAGATACTGTTTAAAGACGTTGCTATTTCAGGAGTTGGGCATCCACTGTCTAAGAAAGCCAGTACCAACCAGGAATCATTTTAATTGTCTTAATTAATGGCCTGGCAAGATTTCCAACAGCCTATGCGTCCATCAAAAGCAAAGAATTTATCTCCTTGGGATGAATTATGTCCTAGCTAATAAACTCTACTTTGATAAAATTATAAATTATCTTTTGGGAAACTTGGGGCTTTTCTGAGCTAAAACAGTAAATAGAATCAGTTTTGGTCTTAGGTCATCTTTAGAACACAAAACAAGGTTATCCACATTTTTAGATACAGGTGGAATCACAGAAAAATTAGTCTTCTGGCTGACACATTGTGACATACAGAGGAGTGGGGTGTTGTGAGCGGCACAAGCAGGGCCAGGGTCATTTCCTGTCCTGAAATTATGAGGTAGACAGAGCAATGAAGAATCGTTGCACCAAAATGCCAAGAGCAGTACTTGTGAAAACTGGCAGACTTGTCATGAAGAGAAAAACTTTTCCTCTATTATCTTATGCATAGTAATCGGGGGTCTGCAAACTAAACACAAGACAGATTAACAGGAGAAAAATGGCTTATTTGTATGCATACAAGAACTAATAAAAGAAGTAGCTAGCTCATTAAATGGTTGGAGGCTTATATACCTAACTTGCTAAGGGAAAAGGAGCGGGGATAAAAGTCTTCTACAGGAAGAAAAATAAGTTTATTTAGAAGAGACCAATAGGATTTAGGAGAACAAGGAGAGAGATTAAAGTTTGTGATATTTGTCTATGTAGGTACTGGTGGCCTTTCTTCTTCAAGGCTATAAAACTCCTTGGAGAAGGGATTTATGGTAACTTTACCCTTCGCTTCTTTCTGGGAGTAAAAACTGCCAAAAGAGGGAATTTATGGCAACCTCATTTCCCCAAAGTTTCTGCTTATAAAATATGGGAAACTCTGAAGCAGGTTCTTTCTACATCTGTTGAATCTCAAATGTCTACAGCTTAAAATAATTTTCATATCAACTCTGGAGTTCGAAGTGGGTCCCTATAGACTCTTAATAGGGAATCTGCTTTCTTCTTTAATGCCATTTGTGTACAATCTGTGGAAGGAATATTCTGAATTATAAGCAGAATTTGGTAACAATTTTTTTCCTGTTTATCCTTAGAGGGAGTCAGCTATGACACAGGGGAAAAGACAAAGAGATTGAAGCCTAAAGTTTGAACGTGTCTAAATAACTTCTCTTTTTATCTGATAGACTCTCATAATACTAAATATAGTGCTCTTTTTAATCAGTTCTGTATTTCCTTTTTTTTTTTATAGCTGTGTCTTACCTTTTTTTTTTTGGTATCATTACTTTACAATTACATGAGGAACATTATGTTTACAAGACTACCCCCATCACCAAGTTCCTGCCACATTCCCCATTGCAGTTATTGCCCATCCGCGTAGTAAGATGCTGTAGCATCACTACTTGTTTTCTCTGTGTTGTACAGCCCTCCCCATGACCCCCCTCACATTATACATGCTAATCATAATGCCCCCTTTCTCTTTCCCCACCCTTATCCCTCCCTTCCCACCCATCCTCCCTAGTCCCTTTCCCTTTGGTAACCGTTAGTCCATTCTTGGGCTCTGTGAGACTGCTGCTGTTTTGCTCCTTCAGTTTTTCCTTTGTTCTTATACTCCACATATGAGTGAAATCATTTGGTACTTGTCTTTCTCCACCTGGCTTATTTCACTGAGCATAATACCCTCTAGCTCCATCCCTGTTGTTGCAAATGGTAGGATTTGTTTTCTTATGGCTGAATAATATTCGATTGTGTATATGTACTACCTTTTCTTTATCCATTCATCTACTGATAGACACTTAGGTTGCTTTCATTTCTTGGTTATTGTGAATAGTGCTGCAATAAACATAGGGGTGCATTTGTCTTTTTCAAACTGGGCTAGTGCATTCTTAGGGTAAATTCCTAGGAGTGGAATTTCTGGGTCAAATGCTTTTCTATCTTGAGTTTTTTGAGGAACCTCCATACTGCTTTCCACAATGGTTGAACTAGTTTACATTCCCACCAGCAGTGTAGGAGAATTCCCTTCTCCACATCCTCACGAACATTTGTTGTTGTTTGTCTTTTGTACGGTGTCAATCCTTACTGGTGTGAGGTGATATCTCATTGTGGTTTTAATTTGCATTTCTCTGATGACTAGTGATGTGGAACATCTTTTCATGTGTCTGTTGGCCATCTGAATTTCTTCTTTGGAGAACTGTCTGTTCAGCTCCTCTGCCCATTTTTCAATTGGATTATTGCTTTATATATTTTGGATGTGAATCCTTTATTGGATCTGTCATTTATGAATATATTCTCCCATACTGTAGGGTGCCTTTTTGTTCTATTGGTGGTGTCCTTTGCTGTACAGGAAGCTTTTCAGCTTGATGTAGTGCCACTTGTTCATTTTTGCTTTTGTTTCCCTTGCCTGGGGACATATGTTCATGAAGAAGTCGCTCATGTTTATGTCCAATAGATTTTTGCCTATGTTTTTTTCTAAGAGTTTTATGATTTCATGACTTACATTCAGGTCTTTGATTCATTTCAAATTTACTTTTGTGTATGGGGTTAGACAATGATCCAGTTTCATTCTCTTACATGTAGCTGTCCAGTTTCGCCAACACCAGCTGTTGAAGAGGCTTTCATTTCCCATTGTATGTCCATGGCTCCTTTATTATATATTAATTGACCATATATGTTTGGGGTAATATCTGGACTCTCTATTCTGTTCCACTGGTCTGTGGGTCTGTTCTTGTGCCAGTACCAAATTGTCTTGATTACTGTGGTTTGTAGTAGAGCTTAAATTTGGGAAGCAAGATCCTCCCTGCTTTATTCTTCCTTCTGAGGATTGCTTTGGCTATTCAGGGTCTTTTGTGGTTCCATATGAATTTTAAAACTATTTGTTCCAGTTCGTTGAAGAATGTTGTTGGTATTTTGATAGGCATTGCATTGAATCTGTAGATTGTTTTAGGCAGGATGGCCTCTTTGACAATATTAATTCTTCTTAGCCAAAAGCATGGGATGAGCATCCATTTGTTAGTGTCCTTTTTATTTCTTCTCTGATCTTTATTATGTACCTCCTTCTGATGACTTTGGGCCTCATTTGTTCTTCTTTTTCCAATCTCAATAATTGTGACTTTAGACTATTCATTTGGGATTGTTCTTCCTTCTTTAAATTTGCCTGGATTGTTATATACTTTCCTCTCAGAACTGCCTTCGCTACATCCCACAGAAATTGGGGCTTTGTGGTGGTGTTGTCATTTGTCTCCATATATTGCTTTATTTCTGTTTTAATTTGGTCATTGATCCATTGATTATTTAGGAGCATGTTGTTAAGCCTCCATGTGTTTGTGAGCCTTTTTGTTTTCTTTGTGCAATCTATTTCTAGTTTTATGCCTTTGTGATCTGAAAAGTTGGTTGGTAGAATTTCAGTCTTTTTAAATTTACTGAGGATCTTTTTGTGGCCTAGTGTGTGGTCTATTCTGGAGAAAGTTCCATGTGCACTTGAGAAGAATGTGTATTCTGCTGCTTTTGGGTGTAGAGTTCTGTAGATGTCTGTTAAGTCCATCTGTTCTAGTGTGTTGTTCAGTGCCTCTGTGTCATTAGTTATTTTCTCTCTGGTGGATCTGTCCTTTGGAGTGAGTGGTGTGTTGAAGTTTCCTAGAATCAATGCATTGCATTCTCTTTTGTCCTTTAATTCTGTTAGTATTTCTTTCACATATGTTGGTGCTCCTGTATTGGGTGTGTATGTATTTATAATGGTTATATCCTCCCTCTTGTTGGGCTGACCCCTTTATCATTATGTAATGTCCTTCTTTATCTCTTGTGACTTTCTTTGTTTTGAAGTCTATTTGTCTGATACAAGTACTGCAACATCTGCTTTTTTCTCCCTATTGTTTGCATGAAATATCCTTTTCCATCCCTTGACTTTTAGTCTGTGTATATCTTTGGGTTGGAGGTGAGTCTCTTGTAAGCAGCATATAGACGGATCTTGCTTTTTTATCCATTCTGTTACTCCGTGGCTTTTGATTGGTACATTCAGTCCGTTTACATTTAGGGTGATTATTGAAAGATATGTATTTACTGCCATTGCAGGCTTTAGATTTGTGGTTACCAAAGGTTCAAGGTTAGCTTTTTTACTATGTAACTGCCTAACTTGGCTTGCTTATAAAGCTATTATTAGCGCAGACTGATGATTCTTTATTTCTCTCTCTTCTTATTCTTCCTCCTCCATTCTTTATATGTTAAGTGTTTTATTCTGTGTTCTTTTGTGTTTTCTTGGACTCCTTTTGTGAGTAGTTGATTTTATTTTTGGCTTCTGTTGGTATTTGGTTGGTCTTCTTTCTTTGTTGTGATTTTATTTTCTCTGGTGACATCTATTTAGCCTTAGGAGTGCTTCCATCTAGAGCAGTCCCTCTAAAATATCCTGTAGAGGTGGTTTTTGGGAGGCAAATTCCCTCAACTTTTGCTTGTCCTGAAATTGTTTAATCCCTCCTTCATATTTAAATGATAATCGTGCTGAATACAGTATTATTGGTTCAAGGCCCTTCTGTTACATTGCATTAAATATATCATGCCATTCTCTTCTGGCCTGTAAGGTTTCTGTTGAGAAGTCTGATGACAGCCTGATGGGTTTTCCTTTGTAGGTGACCTTTTTTCTCTCTCTGGCTTCCTTTAATACTCTGTCCTTGTCTTTGATCTTTGCCATTTTAATTATTATGTGTGTTGGTGTTGTCCTCCTTGGGTCTCTTGTGTTGGGAGTTCTGTTTCCCTCCATAGTCTGAGAGACCAATTCCTCCCCCAGTTTGGGAAAGTTTTCAGCAATTATTTCTTCAAAGACACTTTCTATTCCTTTTTCTCTCTCTTCTTCTTCTGGTACCCCTATAATGTGAATATTGTTCCGTTTGGATTAGTCACAGAGTTCTCTTAATATTGTTTCATTCCTGGAGATCCTTTTATCTCTCTCTGCCTCAGCTTCTCTGTGTTCCTGTTCTCTGATTTCTATTCTATTAATGGCCACTTGTACCTCATCCAGTCTGCTCTTCAGTCCTTCCAGAGATTGTTTTATTTGTGTATTCTTCCTCCCAACTTGATTCTTTAGCTCTTGCATATTTCTCTGGTCCATTAGCATGGTTATGACATTTATTTTGAAGTGTTTTTCAGGGAGATTGGTTAAATCCATCTCCCCAGGCCCTCTTTCAGGTGTTGTCTGGGTAATTCTGGACTGGACCAAATTCTTCTGTCTTTTCATGGTGATAGAGGTAGCTGTAGACAGGTAGCACATGTGTCAGCTGGGAGAACAAAGTCCTTTCCTGCTTGTTGGTCACCTTGCCCTTCTTTCCTCCTGTGTCAGTTACCCGCACACCTCCCTTAGCTTCCAGATTATTCCCCTAAACTGCCATGGGTGGGTCACCATCAGGGTAGCCCAGAGCCCTGTGTGGGTGGCAGGCATGCCGGTTGTGCTCTCCTGTGAGAACAGCACCCCTTTGTGCCTTGCCCTGGTTTCCTCTGCCTGTGCCAGGTAGCTGTGGGTCTGGCCCAGGTGGCTGTGTGCTGGGAGGGGATTCTGGACAGTTGCTGTGGGTGCAACCACTCCCCAGCTGCTCCGCCTCTGCGAGAGGGCGTGCGGCCTCTCCCCGGCTGCTCCACCACTGAGTGCACATGTATGGCCATTTCCCGACTGCTTGGCCTCTGCGGCAGGGCCCACCATAGGAGGAAAGACTGGCATGTTGTTTATCGCCATGAGGGGCTTCAGTGCTACACTGACTCCCAGGAGTTTGGGGCGCCTGAAGTTCTCCGGGATTCTGGCTGCTGGGCTGAGTGTGCCAGGATGCTTCCTTCCAGCTGTGAGGCCCCTGTTCCTTTAAGACTTTCAAAAAGCACTTGCTTTTCTTTTGTCCCAGGGCAGCTGGCTGCGGTGACCGCTTGCAGATTTTACTTTTCCGTATCTCTGATATCCAGCACACCATGCACTGTGTGTCTGTGCTCCCGGTGCAGATGACTAGGGCTGTTTATTTAGCAGTCCTGGGCTCCCTCTCCCTCCCCACTCCAAGTCCTTTTCTCCTGCCAGTGAGCTGGGGTGGGGGGAGCACTTGGGTCCCACCGGGCTGCGGCTTTTATGTTACCTCCTTCGTAAGATGCTGAGTTCTCACAGATGTAGATGTAGCCTGGCTATTGTACTGTAGCCTCTGGTCTCTCTTTTAGGAAAAGTTGCATCTGTTGTATTTTCAAAAATATATATGGTTTTGGAGGAGATTTCTGCTGCCCTACTCTTGCCACCACCTTGTTTCCTCTCCCTGTATTTCTTTTTTTAAAAGTAAAATCCAAATGTCCATATAGTCAAGATTGTTAAAGTAGTATGTATAAACAATATCTCCATTTATTAATAACATGAAAAAACTAGTGTGGTTTCTTTTCTCACTTTGTATAGTAGAAAATGTACATAAGATATTCTTTGAGTTTAGATGTTACTAATTAGGAATAGGCCTTCACAACGTATGATTTGGTCACAGTCTGAATGAAAAACAGTTGTTTTGTTTGTCTGCTTTAGCTTTTGGAGGGATCCAGGATCTGAGAATGAGGTTGCATTTCTCTAAATATCATCACTTTTCTTCATCCTCCAGTACGATATTTAGGATATTTTTAGTGTTTTACATAAAACCTCTTTCAGAAATATAGAGATGCTAAGTGTGACTCAATTCAAAATTAAGATGGAAAAAAATAAGTTCTATTTTGAGCAGTGGCTGGTAGAAACACTCTCAGAGAGCTTGTTTGAGAGGGTCACATCTATCACTCTTGGCCCCCTAGGCATCTACTCTGGAGGTGATACAGAAAAAGTTAGCTAGTACTATAAAAAATCTATAATCCTCCCAGACTCAGTGGAATCTAAAACAAAAAGCTATCTTAATCAGATTTTTTTCATAATAAATTTTCATACATGCATATTTTGTCTTTTGAAGTTTTATTTGCTATTCAAGTGTGCAATTTTTATCAAATCTAAGTCAAAACTTAGATAAAGTTTTTGAACTTTATCTTAGTTTAAAAGAAATCTGCTCATATCGGAAGTTCCTCAAGCAAGTATTTCTTGGTTTTATTTCATGGTTTATCTTTTTGCCCAGTGAATAATGTAGCAAACAGTTGAGCTGCCCACCCAAAAGCCATTTCCAGTCCTTTCTTGTACTTCTTTCTCTAATGCTAAAAAGCCCATTATTCACTTCTCCAGCCTCCTTTGAAGCTAAGGGTTTGACCCATTTTTGGCCATTAAAATATAACAGGAAGTTTTCTTGGTAGCTTCCTAGAAAGATTTTCCTCCCTGGTAAAAGAAAAGCAGAAAATAAGGAAAATGTCTTTTTCCTTCCCCAGTTTTCCTGCATTCCTGTATGTTTTCTGGTGAGGATAAATTTGGAGCTGCTGTAGTTAACATGTGCCCATCAGGAGAAAGCCCACATTTTGTGGCTGCACCATCTGGTAGCTATCTTTGTTGTATGACATAATTATATGTCTTTATGACTTAAGCCACTTTCTAGTTGCAGAGTAGACTACATGTAGCCTAAAACATCCTATATAAGTATTATTTATGCATTAGAATATTTCATATATCCATTATGTTTTCATTGGTTGATTAGGAGACTTGGCTGTGTACCATTTGTTCCTTCTCTGGAATGACTGACTGCCAAAAAGTTGAACAGGTTGTATGGAAGCCTTTGAAGCAGTCTAGTATTTCAATGAGAAAGGAAGACAGTGTACAGACAATTGCAACCAGACTGTATAGACACAACATTAAGGGGACCCATAACTAGGAACTACCATGCTGATCTGAATGCGACTTTTAAACTCAATACTTCCCTAATCCTATTCTATGTCCTATATTCTCCTTTTAAACAAATAACTTTATTGCGATATAATTCACATACTATATAATTCACACACCCTCTTTGAAACGCATTTGCATCCTATTTTGCAGAAAGGATGAAGACTATCAAGTTTTACCTTTCTTACTCCACCTCCACCATCTCTAGCCAAAGGTCTCTACTTCTACACTTAACAACTTCCAAGTCCTTCCCCTCCACCCTGGATTCCTTACATCCTTGCTCTTCACTCCCTCTAGAATCTTTATGTCTTTCCATTTGTGTAAGGAGCTGGCTCTTAGGTGAGCCTTTCCAAAGGAGGTCTATGCTGTAGGGTGTGACACAAATGGGGTTAGCTAAGCAGTGCGGTCAGACAGCAAGAGATCTGGGCAGGCAAGATTGCTGACTAGACTGAGGTAATAGAGCTTGGCAAGCTTAGGAGACAGAACAGGCTTTAAAACCTCTTTTAAAGGTAGCAATCAGGGTCAGAGAAGCAATTAGACTTTCGGATGGGAGTCTAGAGCCAGTGCTAAAAAAGACTTGTCCTCTGACTGAAGCCAAGGAAACCATTGTCCTTTAATCTACTGCAGTCTAGGTATTTTCTAGTCAGCTGTTGGAGCCTTCCAGATGCCAGGGAACTTAAAAAAAAAAAAAACTTCTAAATGCCTAAAAAACAAAAATATTTTAAAAAGAAGTATCGGCAGAAAGAAAAGAAGGAAGGAAAGAAAGAAAAAGATAGTCTGTTCGCATTTATTCAAGAGCTCTGTGCCTGGGTCAGATTCAAGGCTTGGCTGAACAACTTGAGTCCCTCATGGTGGGCTAATTCTTCAAAGCCTTGTAATTCCCTTCATAGTTTTCCTCTTTCAGGACCCGTCTTGAGAAAAGGACAACAAATAAGGAAAGAGGCAAACACAATTTATAGGTACTGCTGCCAGCTAAGGCCTCCTTAGGTCCTTTTCATGTATTCCTGAATTAACTCCAACAGTCTCCTTAAGTCCTACCTCTGATGCTCTGTTCTTGGACCTTAATTCTTTTTACACTCTGGGCAGCAAGCCTTTCCTCCCCAAGCAGCACACTTCTAAAGCCCCCCTATGGCCCCTCGCAGCTCCTTCCATTCGCCTACATTAGAGGAGCTGCCCCTGAAGACTACTATCGGGCAGTCGCTGGGCTTTAGCCTGTGGCTCTCCACTTCTTGCTTTCTTCACCCGCTCACCCTTGGAACTCACCTCCCTCCCTGAGGGTGAACTCTTGACACTTAATGCACATCTTAGTGTTGTATTACCAGCGCTATGATAACATTAAACTCAAACCCTAAAATCAGTCTTAGCCTACCCAAAATGGCTTGTCCTGCTATTTTTCTTCCTAATTTTTACTACATTAGTGGAATGTCATTTCCCTAGTCATCCAGCCTGTTCATCAGCAGCCTGCCTCCATTCCTGCTCTTCAACGAGAAACTTTCAAAATCTTCTCCCTCTTTTTTTCCTAGGATAAAAACTTTCTAGGAAGAATATTAAGCAAACAATGTACCATGTTAGACACCAAACTTCATTATCTATAGTAGGAAGTTAGAAACATGTAAAAATACCATCCTATATGTATTTTTAATTCATTTTTGAAAAACAAAAGTTGATATTTTTTTCCAGAAATATATGCAGCAAAAGCAACTTTTCATGCATAGCAAAAGGCATCTTTTATCTACTTCTAGTTCTTAAGAATTTGAATCTTAAGAACTAAAAGTAGATAAATTATTGGTTCAGATAGATGTGCTTTAATTAAAGCACTATTTACAACCTGGAACTCTTTCTCTATGGATGCTTTTGATCGAGGAACATTAATAAAAATTTCCATACTGAGAAAATGGCATTGTGTTTCCAAAACACTGGGAAAGATATTATGGCCATTTGAGTTTCTGGCAATTTCAGCTACATAAATAAGGGTTTTAAGAAAGCTACTTTCTGAATTCCATCTTACAAATGTTCTCTTTTTCTTTACTCTACTGTATAGGAAAGGAAAAATCAGCAGGTGAAAGAAGACTAATTCATCCATTCCTCAACTCTGCTTTCTTCTATTTGTTCAGAGCTCTGTTAAGTGTTTTTATGTGGAATTCATTTTCTACCTGGTGTCTATACTTGTAATTTTTAAAATCCTACTGGTAGCAGTTGAGCCAAGTTATGCAGAGGTATGTATAAAACACTATTCAGGAATGGTATTCTTCTTGCCTTTCGACAATAGCTGAAGCTCTTCTCTCTTATTTATTTACATGCTAATAGTTTACAAAGATTCAGGAAAATTGGAACTCCCATGATGGCTGGTATGTAAATTACCATGTATTAATCTTGTGATCCAAACTGACAGAAACAGAATTAAAACTCAATACTTAATTTAAAAAAAACCAGTTGGAAAGATTTTAGAATTAAAACTCAATGACTTAATAAAAAAAAAAAAGCCAGTTGGAAAGATTTTAGACTCACAGGATTGGACAGGATAGGCAGTATACAGGACTGGACCAGGATTCAAGTGAGCTTATCATGATGTTGTCTTACTCCCTATCAAAAATAGAACTTAGTTCTCCTTTTCTCTCTTCATTCTTTTTAAAACATTCAAACATCATCTATGTTCAGGGATGACAGTCCTTTCTTTTTAAAAATGCAAGAGTACCTGGCTAGCTGCAGCAGAAAAATTACAGAGGACCCTGATTGACCGCACCAGGGCCCAGCCCTGAACAAACTACATGACCGGGGAACCTACCATGAAGCAGTACTGCCTAGGGATTAAGCGCATGTATTCTGGTGGGATTTTGTGGATTTACGTAGTCTACTTTTAATGTAGTGATACTTGCCAGGTTCCCAGTCCCATACTAATGAGAACTACCACTACCATTCCCCCAGTTCAGTGTAGGGTCCAGTGCTAAGCATGGGCGGGTGAAAAGCCACCTAGGTTGCCGTTCTCTCTTTTCATCCATTTCTTCCTAGTAGCTACGTCCACATCCCTAGGCTAAGGAGAAAAATCTAAGGCTATAGTCTCAGTTCACTTCTTTCTAAATTTGGGATTCTTGGTGAGAATTCTTATGATTTGTTTTTAACTTTCAAGGACTGCTTCTGATTCAAGTAGAGACACACTAAGCCTGAGCTGAATCTTCTATTTGTATAGTTGGCCATCACTTTTTCTGGTCGTCACAGGAGGCTGTGTTTCTTTTTAAAATGGTTGTTATTGACAAAATATTGCTGTTTTTGTAGAAAGAGAGAGAGAGAGAGAGAGAGAGAGAGAGAGAGAGAGAGAGAGAGAGAGCTCTTTAGATATTGGTGGACAGAGTGTGTGACCCAGCTTCACTCTCCCATCTTTATGCCAAAATAGCCTCAGCTTATATTGCATAAAGGAGCCACTCAAGTGACTCTTACCTAGACATGCACATAGATTCCTTCAAGGGCACTTGCTATGTTGTCCTAGGCAGAAAAGAGGATGGCAGTTTCTTTTGCAGGAAAATATTATGTTCTGCCTCATCAGTTATTCCATAATATTTACATGATTGAGTGCAAGCACAGTTCCTGGTAAGGTTTGTTTATAATCTAACTGAGTTAAAAAAATATTTTTCCCCCCTTGCATACACTCTGTTTTCTTCACTTTCAGAATATATCAGTCCCCTGTAATTATTTCTTCTCATGCTTGTGAAACATTTCCCAAATTTCTTTTCATTAATTTACCTCCCCTATTTCCTCTCATCTTTTCTGCTAGGGGGAAATGGCAGGTTATGATGATTTTCCAAATCATAGGCTCCCTTTTTTTCTTTTTTGGGGACTATTTTTTAGAGAAGTTTTGCTTTAGAGAAACAAAATTAAGAGGAAGGAACAGAGATTTCCAAAATACCCTTGTCCTCACACATTCAGAGCTTCCCCATTACCAACATCCCCCACCAGAGTGACACAGTTGTTACAACCAAAACTGACACACTATCATCACCCAAAATTCATAGCTTACCTTAGGGTTCACTCTTGGTGTTGCATGTTCTATAGGCTTGGACTAATTATAATGACAAGCATCCATCTTGATAGTATCATACAGAGTATTTTCATTGCCCTTTTAAAAGGCTTCTGTGCTCCACCTATTCATCCCCTGCCTCCAACCCCTGGTAATCACAGATCTGTTTACTGCCTCCACAGTTTTGCTTTTTTTCCCCCATCATCGTATCTTTGGAATCATACAATATATAGTCTTTTCAAACTGGCTTCTTTCACTTAGCAATATGCAATTAAGTTTCCTCTATGACCCACCATGGCTTAAATAGCTCATTTCTTTCTAGCACTGAATAATATTCCATTGTCTGGATGTGCCACATATTATTTACCCATTCAGCTACTGAAAGACATTGTGGTTGCTTCCAAGTTTGGCAATTATGAATAAAGCTGTTACAAACATCCGTGTGCAGGTTTTGTGTGGATATAAGTTCTCTACCCCTTTGGGTAAATACTAAGGAGCATGACTGCTGGATTGCATAGTAAGAGTTTGGTTAGTTTTGTAAGAAACCACAAAACTGTCTTCCAATGTGATTGTACCACTTTGCATTCCCACCAGCAATCAGCGACAGCTTCTATTGCTCCACATCCTCATCAGCATTTGGTATTGTCAGTGTTCCAGATTTTGGCCATTCTGATAGATGTGTAGTAGTATCTCATTGTTATTTTCATTTTCATTTCCCTGATGACATATGATGTGGAGCACATATGCTTATTAGGCACCCGTGTATCTTCTTTAATGAGGTTCTCTTCAGGTCTTTGGTCTATTTTTAAATTAGGTTGTTTTTTTCTTATTGTTGAAGTTTAAGAATTCTTTGTGTATTTCGGACAACTGTGCTTTATCAGATGCATCATTTGCAAACATTTTTTCCCAGTCTGTAGTCTCTCTTCTCATTCTCTTGACGTTGTCTTTTCAGAGCAAAAGTTTTTAATTTAATGAAGCCTAACTTATCCATTGTTCCTTAAATGGATCCTGCCTTTGGTATTTTATCTAAGAAGTCATCAGTCTTCTAGGTTTCTCCTATGTTATCTTCTAGGAAGTTTATGGCTTTGTGTTTTACATTTAGGTCTGTGACTCATTTTGAGTTAGCCTTTGTGAAAGGTGTAAGGTTTGTGTCTAGATTTTTTTTTTTGCACATTATCTGTTTTTTTCCAGCATCATTTGTTGAAAAGACTATCTTTGCTCCATTGTACTGACTTTGCTTTTCTGTCAAAGATCAATTGGCTGCATTTATGTAATTCTATTTCTGGGCTCTCTATTTTGTTCCACATATCTGTCTATTCTTTCACCAATACCATACTGTGTTGATTAAAGTAGCTTTATAGTAAGTCTTGAAATCAGGTAGTGTCAGCCCTCCAACTTTGTTCTCTTGCTTTAATACTGTGCTGGCTATCCTGGGACTTTTGCCTCTGCATAAAACTTTAAATCAATTTGTTGATATCCACAAAATTGCTTGCTGGGACTTTGATTGAGATAGTTGCTCTTCCTCATTCCTGTTCCAGAGCTCATTGCCTGTAAGCTGTTCCTGGTAAACAGAACTCCCTGCTGCTGTCTTCCACATGACCTCTCCTTTCCCTTTCAAAATTGCATCTCTTTTTTTTCCCCAAATGAAAGGTCTCACATATTTATTACTGAACCAACCTATCAGTGCACAGGCACAAAAACAAAGAGAAAAATCATTTTCCTAATAAAACATGTCCACCTGTCCAGAAAGTAGTGATGTTTTCAGAGTGACATGGACACAAGTGACCATGAAACAGCAAAAATATGTGTGTCATCTCATGTTGCAAGATCCAGCTTGGCTCTTCTCCAATGTCTCCTTTGAAGTTGTACCTGATTTGATTTCCAGTTTTCATCTGAATCCAGTGGGGAATGGGATAATTCTACTTTTGTTTCTTGGTCAGAAAGCACTTGATCCTGAAAGTCTTATGAGAAGATATGGCGAACAGAGTCAACCTCACAAACCAGGCAGTGGAGAAAGGGAAAGAGGGAAATTACATGTCTTGATTTTTTCTTCCCCCTAATGAAAAACTCCAATGGGTATGAGGAGAACCACAATCTGATAAAACCACAACTGATGTGTTTGACTTATTGGTAATTCTAAAACTTTTCTAGAAGTATTTGCCTTTAACCCACTGAATAATCACCTAACTGGCTGAGTTTGGTTGGAGATGTGTATTTTATCCTTCAAGAAGGACTGGCGTTTATAATTGGGGAGAGGGTCAAGGTAAGGAGGTGAGCTTTCCTTCCATTATAAGGAAGGGAAGGAGAAAACTGAGGAAGATGGTACTTCCTACCAGAGATCACTGAAGATACAACATAAGGAGGTCCCCTCCCCTCCCCTTCTCTTCTCACCTTGCTGGCAAGGGGGTGAGTGATAGGCTCTGATTGTATTCACCTTGGGATTTTTTGGAGAACACTTAGCTTTTGAAGTGCAAGACATCTGAGTTCAGATCCTCAAGTGGTGATATGACCCAAGGCTAATGTGACCTTGGGAAAATTATTTAATCTCTCTGAGTTTAGCTCTCTTTTCATTTATAAAACAGACATATTACCCTTATAAATGTTATGCTGGAGGAAGGAAAAAGAAGGATATACAAACAGAACAGAGAGATACCATAAAAGGAGAACAGACCAGACCCCAAGGTCCGTGCCTTATATGGAAAGGGGACAGCTCTTCCTTAATTCCATCCTTCTAATGTGCCAATTAAGACCCGGATGTCAGCCTCCTCCCTCTTGGAAGGAAAAAAAGTTTCTAGTTGTCTATTATGTCACCTTTAGCCAATCATACCTCTCCACGCCCCCTAGGATAGCTTGTCCACTCCTCCCCCTCCTAATCCCTTATAAGCCCCCACCTCCCTGACCGGGTGTGACTTCCCCAGCCTGTGACAGCCAGACCGTGGAACATCACCCGGGAATAGCGCTCAAATAAACTGCCTAGCCCTTTGTTGCCTCTCGTCGCCTACTTATTTCGGCTAGAATTTATCTTACAATAAGGTTGTTGAGATTTCAATGAGATAAATAAAATACCTACTATGATATATAGTGGGTATTTAATGAACAATAGCCTTTATTAATAATTGCCTTTTAAGTGCTTATGGGTAGAGAGAGCTCCAGCTAGGCAAGTATGTGTGAGCTAAGAGCTAAGAGTATTAAATGGCAAGCATCAAATTTGAGAGGTACTGAAATTGATTTTTCTATAGTAACACTATTAAAAAGGATGGCTAGGGTCCTATATCATTGCTCAAATATCTATTTGACCTGTAATATTCCTGATGGATTTCCCTATAGCAAGGTTGCTATTGGCACTATAGGCAGGTTTATAGGGCAGTCAATGTCTTAGTTGCACAGTGACCCTCATACTGTATGAGATTATGAATTTAAAATGCTCGTATAAAATTCCAGCCACACAGTCCCCCTGACTCAGCCTTGTTCCGACATTAGAACCTCCCTTTACTTCTAACTTCTCTGGTCTATTGGGTGTTGGCAGTAGTGCCTGAAGCCCCTATTGGTGGCTCCTGCGGCATAGACTCTGGGAGATTAGTGATTTATATTGATGAGTTTAGGGTGAGGGTGGCAGGGAGAAGGGTGATAACAAGGATTTCAGGAACTCAGAGAATAAGGAAGAGGCATGATTGCTTCTCAATCTGAACTGGCTTCCTATATGCTCCTTTCCCCATCAGGATCTCAGTGTTGAACCTGTTTGCTTTTCTTTACATTTACACCACCCATGGGGTCTGATAAATGTCCCTCTTCCCTTTAAGAGTAGCTCTGGAGAGAGCACAGCTTCTCTTTGGTCTGCCAGTTCCAGAACTTTAGTTCTCTAAGAGATTTTGCTGCTAGTAACAATATGGAGTATACAACATTTTATTTTTAAAAAATACAAGTTTCCATTTGTAGAGCCATCCTTCCTCTTTTATTTCTTAGAAATAAAGCTAAAGAAAAAAACTGAAGTAACTAAAGAAATTAAAGGAAAAAACAAAAGCACACAGTCTTTGAGCATTCAAAAGACAGACTGATAAAATTCAGTTATAGTTAAGGGAATAATTAGATTCAAGAATTCAGGATTTTTCATGTTAGGAGGTGGATTAGTGGCCTCTGGGCAGGAGACAGGGAGGGGAGGATGAAAGGCAGACATGCATAATTTACCTTCACTTCCTCCATTTCCTTACATTACTAATTTTGCCACAAGGTCAGAGTTACACTCAAGTTGCATACGAAGTCAGGACTGGATTTAGCCTTGTTAAGGGGAGGTGAGTGATATTAGGGGGGTGATCTATGAGAAGCAGCAGCTTGGAAGCAAAGGGATTGCCTACAGCCACCTCTCTGGCATATTCTTTCAGGGAACATTTTGTATATATGTAAGTCAGGTTCTGTCTACATTCATCCTTTCATTCAACTATTAGTGAATATTGACTCTGTGCTATGACAAATACTGGGGAATCAGAGAGGCAATAGATACATTTAAAGATGCTCATGTAATCATTAATATTAAATGTTTTGATAACTAAGCTCAGTTGTCATGCTTTGTAGAATAACAATTCTGCATAGCAAAAACTGTTTCATCGGCCATAAAGTAGAGGATTCTTCCTATAGGTCAGGTGTCATCAAACTTTTTCTATAAAGGGCCAACTAGTAAATATTTTTGACTTTGCAGGCTATCTGGCCTCTGTTGAAACTAGTCAGTTCTGCAGTTGCAGTGTGAAAGCAGCCATAGACAATACCTGAATGACTATGCATGGCTGTGCCAATAAAATTTTACTTATGGACATGTGAATTTCATATAATTTTCATATATAAAGCCACACAGCAGTTCAGAGTTGCAGGAGAAGAAATAAATGAATTTCAAGCATTTAGTTGTTTCATTGCAACAGTTCTCTGCTGTATATCAAAGATAGGTTGTTTAATGGGAAATTTAATAGTAGTTTCTGATGAATAAGAGGCAAAAGAATACCCTTGCATTTCATTAGCTATTGTAGTTCCACAGTTCTACATACAGACTCGTATGGCCTCAGAACATTTGTGTGGTCTCCAACAACCCTGGAAAGTTTGATTTCGACTGAGGTTTGACACTATTTGGAAAACCCTGGAAAGAGTAAGTTTATGTAAAAAGGTTAGGTTTATTTACTAATAATAGCTAACATCTATTGATTTCTGACTACATGCCAACACTGTACTCATTTAATCCTCGTGATAATTATATAAAAAGAATGTCTGTAACTATCTCCACCTTATAGATTAAAAAAAAAAAAGTAAAGCACAGAGAGATTAAGTAACCTGCCTGAGTGGTTAGGCCAGAATTCAAACTCAGGTAGTCTTCTCAAGGCTAAAGGAATTTAATGAAAACTAACATATGTACAGAGTTGTGGGAATGGAAATGCTGTTGATAATCAGGTTTAACTTGCTAATTTTATAGATGAAACAAATGAGTCTTAAAGTTAACAAGACTTCCCAAGGTCACATAGCAAATGTGAGATGAGGAGTCGATATCAGACCTCCTAACTACTTGGTTGCTTAGTTTCTTTTACTCTGCTATACTTTATGCCCTTCAAAATAAAAAACTGGGCAGAGTAGAATGACTAACATCTCAAACTTTGGGTCAGGTGTAGAAGTTATGTGGGACACAGAAAAATCTTCATAAAGGGTCTAAAATATAAAATTACACTAAATCATTTTAAATGATATTTGAATTAATAATTAAAATACCAATCAAACTGTAATTACATTAGACAACACTAAAATCGTTTTTTTAAGACAAAGTAAATTTTAAGTCCCTCATTTTTATGATGAGACCGGAATAAGTAATGTAATTGAATTATGTCTTTCACGTTAGAGAAAGGAGGGTAACTCCTAAGCTTTTTTTTTATCTAAGTTTTTATTGCAAAACAAAGTAAATGTACATTGTAAAAAGCTTTGGGAAAGTATAAGGAATTAAAAATCACTAGTCCTCCTCCCATCCAAGTATGAAGTGCGAAGACTTGCTTTTTTGTTTTTGTTTTGCCACAACAAACTTATATGAAAAACACTTAGTAATTAAAAAAAATACTCTTTTTGGGTGGAGAATTTCTACATTCATTCAACATTTAACACCTAAACTTGAAATAGCGCTGTGCTGGACAACTTGGGAAACAGAGACGAACAGGACAGTCTGTCCCTAAGAGACTTACAGTACATGAGAGGAGACATATAAACAAATGCTTATCAATAATAATAGTAAACTTGTGTTAAAATACAGTAAGAGTTGACTCTTACTATTGCTAACAGTAACACTGATCATTTTGGAATTCTTAGGTTTCTCCAAAACAAACGCTCAAACGCGGGACTTGGTTGCAGTACGATTAGCCGCACTACTTCAAAACGTAGGTTAAGATAAACTTAGGTGAAAACATTTCATTTTAGTACTTGCTCAAGTGTTTGAACCTTTAAAAGTACCCTGCTTGGCGAGTTGGAAACGCTCGTGCGACTCGGTTAAGAGCTGCACGGGGATAGAGATGCTTTAAGGAGCTGGTTAGCTGGAGCCCTCACGGGCTGCCTGCGGGAGCGGTGCTTGCTGGGACTTGTAGTCTCTACAAGGACGGAAGCCACTGCAACTCTATTTATAATGCTTTTCTCCTTTCGAAGCTCTGAATCCTCAGTTGGATCAAGCCCTGCTCTAAGGCACAACTTGATAACTCTTACCTCATTCTGGTTTTGTTATGTTTCTACCAGGTTCCCCACGTTCAACACTCAAAGGACAGAGTCGCTCACAATCCTCAAAGAGATTGGCCTGTCCTGAGAAGTGGGCGGAGCCGCAACTGGACTCGAGCTCGGGATTGGCCAGTATCTGAGGAGAAGAGGCGTTTTCATACCCACTAGCAGAGTTGTACACTGTGGTAAAACAGTGAGCCCTTTACCGCAGTTCGCCTCTTTCCCCAAGACATCTCGCGATATTTCGAGCGAAGGGCTCTGGAGACGCGTAGTGGGCGGCGAAGGCCAGTGGGGGCGGCGGACACCGGAGCTGAAAGGGACGACTCAGGCGGGGAAGGCGAGCGCGTGCTGCTTGCGCCACTTGGGCTCTGCCGGAGCTAGTCACCCGGAGCCCGGCGCAAGTGTGTCGTCGCCGCGGCCCTGCAGGTAAGGCGGCCTGGGGTCTCGGCCGCTGAATCGACCGCGAGCTTCACCTGGCCCCGCGCGGGCTGTGACAGGTGCGCGGACCAGCGCAGCGCTCCGCCCGCTCGCCGGCCCGCCCCCTCCGGGCCTCGGAATGAGCTGCGGACCCCGGCTGAGCGGCTCTGGCTCCTGGCGCCTGTCGTTGCCGCCGCCGCCGTCGCCGCCCAAGAGTGGACGCCGCCCCTGAGAAAAGGAGGGAGGCAAGCGGCTGCCGACCCCGGGCATGAGCCAGACGCGGCGTCCGTTGCTGGACTAAAGCGCGGACATGAACCTGCACCAGGTGCTGACCGGGGCTGTGAACCCCGGCGACCACTGCTTCTCCGTGGGCAGTGTCGGCGACCAGCGCTTCACGGTTAGTGAGGGAGGCTCCCGCGTCGCCCGTGGCCGGTCTGCGCCCCTGAGTCAGCCGGGCTCGGCCCAGATGACGGGCGGAGGCCAAGAACGCCTCGTCAGCCCGACGGGGGCCCCCACGTCCCCCACAGAGGTCCCCGCCCCTATCGCCGGGTGGACCTGACCTTTGAGAGCGAAGGAAGCTTTAAACATCTGTTCATTGAAGTGCTTGTACAGAGCCGGAACTCAGAAGTTAGAATGTTTGTTAGGATTTTTGAAGTTTTAGTCTGACGTCCTTGCTCTAGGATGATTTGCCTAAGTCGTTTATCCAAAAATCGTTGTGTAACGTGTGTGTGACAGCTTTTGATCACCCCACTAGATAGACTCAAATTGTCGAGTATAGAAATAGTTGGGATTGGTTTCATTTCTTTATTTTAAGTTAAGGTCATATATCTCGGTAGTTTAAAAAAGTAGGTGTCTTGAAACAATTACTGATTGTTTGCTATCAACAACTAGCACTGAGTAAAAAATATAATGAAAACAGCTTTTCATTTATTTTTCCTCCAGTTCACTGAGGAATAACTTCGGAAAGAAGAAAACATTTTTTTTCTACAAATAATTCACTCCTGCCATCCTGTGAATTCCATATGTAACAGTTTAGAAGTCCTGGGAAATGTTTATTATTTTAGATTGCTCACATTAATTACTTAAATCTGCATTACTGTTTTTCACTAAAACTCCTGTTTGCTATGTAGTGGTAATTTCAGGTTAACTTTTATTGGTAGTGACTTGTTTTGCATTCTTCCCCAGATATTGGAAGGAAGAGGGCCCTAAACTTTGGCTACTTACCAGTATTGTGGCATTTTTCTGCCTCAACTATACTTTTTAATAACTTCAAACTGTCAGTCAGTATTGCCCATGATACACTTTATCTAAACATATTTATAATGCTGATTACTTTTGCTACAACTTGTGTAGCTCTCTTAGTTGTGATTAAAAATGAAATTTGACTTTACATATAGAAGTGAGACAAACAGCTTACCAGATGCCCCAAGTTTTCTTCTCTACTTTTGAGTTTCTTTTTGGTTGTCAGTCACAATAAATGACAGAAGAAAAAGTAGTCATTTTTAATATGGTATAGGCATTTAGTTCCTTAATTGTGCTTTTAGATCTGTCCCAACTAAGTTCTTTGCTTTTTTATATAGTTCTGTACCTCCCCATGGAGTGATGCATGCACACCTTAGTTGGCACTTGACACCAACACTTTTAGAGATTCTAATTCTAAATATTAACTGAATCTGAATACTCAGGAGAAGAGTGAAGTCTCAGGGCCTCAGGGAACAACTCTAGTTATTTGTAGTTAGACATTGCCTGCAGTTCTTGCTATTTAGCGGGGGAATAAACAGCATCCTAAGGGGGTTTTCCTCTGCGAGATTATAGGATGGTAACAGTGCATTCTCTGCTGTCTCCTAAAATTATATGAGTGTTTTCTCCAGTGTAAATTCTAAGAACTTTTTCTAACAAGACATTTGGAACCTATGTAAGCAGTGGTGTGAACAACTAAGTATATACAATATGACAGCCTAACACCTAGATGACTCCTCCAAGTGTATATAAAACCTTGGTGAATGCTTCCATGTTACTTTAAAGGGGAGGTGAGTTGATGTGCCAAAGATTATATGGTTGTCTTACACTGTCTTGTAGTTTCTTGATTAGTTCTGCTGAATTTTAAAGTCTGTTTCCATAGACCGGGCTTACTGCAGATTTCTTCTAGATTTCAGGAAGCATTCTAGTAATAAGGTAAAAATAAATTTATTTTTGTTTAGCGTGAAGAGATCCAGCTTTCTGTAATTTTGTGGTAGTTTTTGGATGAAGAATCATCTTTTTCCTTTGTAGCCAATCCATCCCTGACTCTCAAACGTTAAGTTGATAGTTCTGTTACAAACTAACTTTTGTTGCCCCCAGTTTCTTAGACACAATATACTTAAATTTTTCTCTTGAAATTGCCCTTTTTTTCTTTCATGTTAAAAAGCAGAATCTGTTGTTTACTCCTTGAATTTTGTTTTTAACCTTTGTTGATTTTGACTTCTTTTTCTTTGATAGGAATATAGTAACATTAATGGTAGGTGTTATGTGCAGATTAAAAAAACATCTCTAAACTCCAGTTTTTCTTGAGGTAGGGACATGAGATCTAACTCAGGCCCACCTGACGAATTCTTTTATGCTTCCTGGTACTTTGTGCCTTCTCTGAAGAGAGTTCTGTGTTTGTAATTCCTTCCTTTGCATGTTTGCAGATTATGTACCCATTTTTGTTTTGAAATATTACAAGAGATAAGATCCTGTTTTCTGTATAGTGTGACAGGTTTTTAATTGAAATGAAATTGAATGGTAGTTCTCATGGATTCTTGACTTTAAAATATGCAATTAATAATACAATTAGTATACCTAAGTATTAGATACATCTTTACTAAAGTAGCATCGAACTACTTTGACTTTATTCTTAGAATGAAAGCTTCTAGGAGGCAGTAACTATGTTTCTTATACTTTCAAAGCACTTTATTTACACTTTCATTATATTATTAAGCAGTTTTGCCTGGTGTATATCTTCCACAGTTTCATTGTAAGTGCCTAAAAGAGTGATTAGGTACTAGTGACACCTAATAGTGGATTCAATTGCCAACCTAGTCCCTTATAGTTAGTTGCATATCCACGGGTTAAGTTCTTTTACACTGTTTTTGTCTTATCTGTAAAATGGGGCTAAAGTAGTACCTATTCGTAAGGTTGTTACATTATAAAGTGCTGTGGTCCAAGTTCATTACTTAGTACATGTGAAGTCCTTAAAAATGTCAGTTATTTTAAAATGAAGGTTGTATCCATTCTAATGCTTGACACATAGAAAGTGCTTGATAAATACTGCCTGAATTGGTGAATAATAAAGAAGCTTGTTTCAATAATTTAAAATTGCTGTTTTAAAATAGATTTAATAATTTAGGTTTAAATCCAAATATAATATTTCTATTGAAAGTTTCTCTAACTTTTTTTCAAATTCGGTTATATATTTCACCACCATTATCAGGTGAGCAGTTAGGGAAGATTTCACATATACCAAGTGAATGCTTCCCTCACTCCTTTGTCCTTACTAATTTACTACTGTTTTTAGAATGGAAGTATGTGAGTGGTGTGGTCCTTATCTGTTGACAACTTTTGTTTTTAGAATAAAAAATATTTTGTTTATTAAAGACAATAAATGAAAGTCGCAGTTAATTAGAACCTAGATTTTTCTAATATTTCTGTGCATACTAACATAATATGTGTTTTAGTATACACAATATTCATATTGTAGTTTATCTATAATTAGTGTTCAAACTGTGGTTTGAATGAAATGGAAAATGAGGTAATTTGTAAGAGACGGATTGTGTTAATATTTAGGAACTCCTATCTCTAGTTTGGAATTTAAACACCTTAGCTGTAGGTGGGAAAGCAAACATGATATATAGCTCCAGGCTCTCTTCTGTATTAGACATCCCATTCTTCCTAGCCGGAGACCCAGAGTAGAAGTCAAAAGACTGACTGTAACTCTCTGGGTATTGGTTGAAAAATGCAGGCTGCATTAGCACTCTCCTTCCTCAACTTTCTGTGATAGTAAACATCCTTTAGTTTAACTGTTTTTTTTTCTTCACTCTAGGGAAGCCTTCATTGGTGGGAGGGTGAAAAAGTTTTTTGGAGGGAGGGCTTATGGGTCTTTGTGGGTGGAGAGAATACAGAAAGGGAAAGTTTGATACTGTTCACATCTGGAGAAAGAAAAGGATTTTTATGGTGCTCATATGTCATTACAATTACTAAATTGGGCTTCTCTTTCTAAAACTTGGCCTATTTTAAAATATTATGTTTAAATAGTATTAAAGGACCTTTAATATTATTGAACTAATACTAATTTCTACTTTAAAAAAAACAAGAATAATGTTAATTATGACATACCAAACATAAATCATTTAACCATGAAATGTACCAGGAAGAAATTCTTTGGATATTTAGCTGGTATGTTTGGTTAACAAAAAACTGAAATCAGAAAATCTAAGTGTTTTATAGAAATCACAGAATTTTAAAATTAGAGTACCAACTATTTCAGTCTTGGATAATTTTTGGAATTTAGAATATTCAAGAAGGTTCTCTGCCAAGATTTAAAGTTGAGAATCATGTTCTGATTATATGCTTGATAATCACATAGGAACTCAGTTCTTCCTGTGCGTTTTGTTTAGTCTCAAAGTTAGTAAACCTGGTATTACATGTGCCTAGTAAAGGATTTTCATTCAAGTTAATTTTTGATTGGTTAGTAATAGATTGTTCTGATTACAGATCTTTTGACAGAAGCAGGTGGTATACCAATTGTAATGTATGTGTATTAATTTTGAAGAGTAGGTAGCATTACAGTTCATTTGGTAAACCAGTGCTATTCTTATTGTTTTGATAACCTTCCATAATATAGTCAGGGCACACTGAAATGAGTTTTTGAGAATAAAATACTTAATAAAAATCTGTAAAACTAGTTTTAGATTTTGGTTTAGAAATACATATTACATTTTAGGTTTTTATTTAAAATCAGGTAGATGGGTTATTTTTATTTAAGAATTAGTGGTAGATGGATTGTTAAAATCATGTGTAGCCCATTTTAAATTAAAGGGTGTTTTATTATTTCTTTTTTTGTTTTTTGGGTTTTTTTTTTGGTGTACTTCCATGTTTACCTCATCATGTTGTATAAACTCTAGGGATTGAATTAATTTTAATAATAGAAATATCCATAAGAAAATAGGTCTATTTCAAGTGCTCTTTGGATGATGCCTAGTTTGGGCTATCTGTATAGATTCATCTCTTTTCTTTCCAGCTTTATTGATATACAATTGACATATATCACTGTGTAAGCTTAAGGTGTACAATGTGATGATTTGATACAAATATATTGTGAAATGTTTACCACAGTAAGGTTAGTTAACATATCCTTTACCTCCTGTCATTACCATTTTGTTATTGTTATGGTGAGAACATTAAAACTTTTATAGCAACTTTCAGGTTTACAGTACAAGGTTGCTAATTAAAGTTGTCATACTGCGCATTAGATCCCTGGAACTTACTCATCTTAAAAATGAAAGTTTGTGCCTTTTGACTAACATCTCCCATCCCTGCCCTCCCTTTCCCCTCAGCCCCTGGCAACTGCTGTTCAATTTTGTTTCTGTTAGTATGATGTTTTTAGATTCCACATATAAGTGGAATATATACATATAGTGGTTGTCTCTTTTTTCACATAGTGTAATGCCCTCAAGGTTGTCACAAATGTCAGGATTTCCTTCTGTTTTATAGCTGAATAGTATTCCATTGTGTGTGTATGTGTACATACACACACATATACACACATTTTCTTTATCCACTCATCCATTGATGGACACTTAGGTTCTTTCCATGTCTTGGTTTTGTGAATAATGCTGCAATAAATAGGGAATACAGATATATTTTCAAGTTAGTGATTTCATCATCTTCATATATATATATATATATATATATGTATATATATGTTTATGTATATGTATATATGTAACTCAATCATATGGTAGTTCTATTTTTCATTTTTTGTGGAACCTCCATATTCTTTTCTATAGTGGCTGTACCAATTTACATTCCCTCCAAGAATGCCCATGGGTTCCCTTTTCTCTGTATCTTCACCAATGTTTGTTCTCTTTCTTTTTTATGATAGCCATTCTAACAGATATGAAGTGATAGCTCATTGTGGTTTTGATTTGCATTTCCCTGATGATTAGTGATGTTGAACATCTTTTCATCAGTTGACCATTTGAGTTGTATTAAGTTCCTTATATATTTTAGATATTTACTCCTTATCAAATATGGTTTGCAGATATTTTCTCCCATTCCATAGGTTGCCTTTTTCATGTTGTTTTTTTGTTCACTCTAGGGAAGCCTTCATTGGTGGGAGGGTGAAAAAGTTTTTTGGAGGGAGGGCATATGGGTCTTTGTAGCTGTGCAGGATCTTTTTAGTTTGATTTAGTCTCACTTGTTTATTATTGCTTTTGTTGCTTATGCTTTCAGTGTCATAGCCAAGCAGTCACCACTGAGACCACCACCAGGAGCTTTTCCCTCATATTTTTTCCTTGGAGTCGTATGGTTTCAGGTCTTATGTTCAAGTCTTTAATCCATTGTGATTTGATTTTTGTGTACAATGTAAGGTAAAGGTCCAGTTTCATTCTTAAATGTGTGACTGTCCAGTTTTTTTGTTTTTTTTTTGACCCGTTTTCCCTGCACCATTTATTGAGGAGATTTCCTTTCCCCATTATGCATTCTTGGTGCCTTGGTTAAAGAGTAGTTGACCATGGGTTTATGTCTGGGCTTGTGATTCTGTTCCTTTGGTATATGTGTCTGTTTTTATGCTAGTACCATTCTGTTTTGATTACAATAGCTTTGTAATATATACAGTTGACCCTTGAACAGCATACATTTGAACTGCATGGGTCCACTTATACAGGGATATTTTTAGATTAATGGGAATCGTCTTTTGTGATTTGCAGTAATTAAAAAAATTATTTTCTCTAGCTTACTTTTTGTAAGAATACATTATATAATACATGTAACACACAAAATATTTGTTAACTAACCATTTATTTTACCAGTAAGGCTTCTTGTCAACAGTGGGTTGTTAGTAAAGCTTTTGGGGAGTCAAAGGTTGTATGTGGATATTTTATTATAGGGGGTGTTGATGCCCTTCATCCCTGCATTGTTCAAGGGTCAGCTATAGTTTGAAATCAGAAGCTCTGATGTTTCCAGCTTAGTTCCCCTTGCTTAAGATTACTTTGGTTCTTTGGGGTATTTTGTAATTCTGTATGGATTTCAGGATTTTTTTTTCTGTTAAAAATATCATGGGCATTTTGATAGGGATTGTGTTTATCTTTAATCAGTGACTTACAGTTTTTAGTATATAAGATCTTTCACATTGGTTAAGTTTATTCTTAGGTATTTTAGTCTTTTTGATGCTTTTGGAAATTAATCATTTTCTTAATTTCATTTTCAGATAGTTCATTGTTAGTATATAGAGTAGCAACTGATTTTTGTATCTTTCAAAACAATTTTTTCTGTGGAGTGTTTAGGTCTTCTACATATCATATCTTGTCATCTGTAAACAGATAGTTTTATGCTTCCTTTCCAGTTTGGATGCCTGTTATCTTTCTGGCCTTATTGCTGTGACTAGGACTTTCAGTACTATGTTGAATAGAAGTGGTGAGAGTGGGCATCATTGTCTTGTTCCTGTTCTTAGAGGAAAACTTTCACCTTTTCATCATTGAGTGTGATAACAGCTGTGGACTTGTCATATATGGCTTTTATTGAACCATCCTGGCATCCCAGGGATAAATCCCACTTGATTATGGTGTCTGATCTTTTGGAATTGGTTTGCTGGTATTTTGTTAAAGATTTTTGCATTTATGCTCCTCAGGGACATTAATCTAATGTTCTCGTAGTGTCCTTGTCTAGCTTTAGTATCAGAGTAACACTGCCCTTGTGAAATGAGTTTGGAAGTGTTCCCTCTTCTTCAGATTTTTGGAAGAGTTTGAGAAATTGGTGTTAATTCTTCTTTAAATGTTTGGTAGAATTCACTGACAAAGCCATCTGGTCCTTGGCTTTTATTTGTCAGAAGGTTTTAGTTATTGATTCAGTTGGTGTATTGTTTTCTCAGTTTTAATTTCTAGAAGAGTAAATATTGATAGTGATAACCCACCCAAACTAAGGCTCTAGGGTTGGAGGAAGGGAGGGTGGTTATCTGGCACTTTCTTAAGAGTGCAAAGGCTTCATGAGACCAGAAAGTTTGAGAACTATTGCTTAATAGTATTCCATTGTATGATTATACTACAGTTTATTTGTACATTCCATCGTTGATAGATGTTTGGGTTGGTTCTATTTTTGGGACTTTATGAAAAGCTATGAATGCTCCTGTGCATATCTCTTAGTGTACATATGGACACATTTCTGTTGGGTATAAACTTAGGAGTCGAATTGCATGATCATTGGATATACACGTGTGTAGCTTTCCAAAGTAGTTGTCCTGTTTTAATTTACATTCTCATCAGAGTTATGCACATTCCATGCTTTACATCCAAATAAGGAATTTTTAATTATGCAGAGAAATTAGAGAAAAATTCTTAAAGTCATACCAGTGTTCAGTTTGGCAGTATAGCAGAGGGAGTAAAAGCTTCTTTCCTATTAATTATAACTTGGTTTAAGTGTCAGTTGTGTCTCATACTAACTGAGACTTGAACCAATTACTCAGACTTTCTAAGCTTGAGTTTCCTTATAGGTAAAATGGGTGGTTGTAGTAAATACCTCACAGGATTTGTTGGGAAGATTAAATGGGGATACCAGTGAAAAGCACTTAGCATAGGCCCTGCAGCATAATGCCAAAGGGAAAAACAGGCTGAGAAAGCTATAGTGAGTGAAAGAAAAGCACAAAAATGTGTCAGCACTCTTTGTTCTAACTTTCTGGAAATAATTATTTAGGTTTTAGATGTTATCATTGCTACATAGCAATAAACTGTTTAGAAATACTTGCATACTAGAAAAAGTTGTAAAAGAAAAATAGTACAACGGACAGTTATATTCTCTACCTAAATTTGGTTACTGATAATGGTTGGCTATTAATAATTTACCATTTTCTGTATCATTTGTGCACACTGCATATGTGTGTGCCTACAAGATTTTTTTCTGAACCTTTTGAGGATAAGTTATGTACATCATGGCTCTTTACCCTTAAATACTTTAGTTTTTATTTCATGATAATAGGAATAATATCTTACACAGTCACAATACAGTTTTTAATTTCATTAATTTACATTGATACATTACTACCTTTACCTAATGTATTGTCCATGTTCCAGTTTATTAGTTGATATACAACCATGCTCTTTATAGTATTTTTACCCTTTCCAGTACACAATTCAGTTCATGTGTAGGTATTACATTAGTTATTATGTCTCTATTGTCTCTCATTTCCTTTTTGTTTATTCATTTTGACATTGATATTTGAAGAATATGGTGCCTCCCTATACCCCTTTTAAAAAACAAACCTTTCCTCATTTTGTATTTGTTTGGTGTTTCCTCTTGATTAGATTATGCATTTTTGGCCAAAATTCTGCATAGATGATGTTGTGTCCTTCTGTAAGTATTACATGTAGAGAAACACCTGTTAATCATTGGTGATATTAATTTTGATGACCCATCGAAGTATTATCTAGTTTCTCCACTGTATAAGTGGTTTGTTTTTCTTCCCTTGCAACTAATAAGTTGTGTGTGAGAGATAACTTTGAGATTATGCAAATATACTGATTCTCATCAAAATTTTCCCCCGAGTTGAAGTTGAGTACCCACTGAAAATGATTCATGCCTGGCCTTTTTTTTGAAGTACCTCTTTTCTTTTGGGCATAACAGAGTTGTTCTATGTTCCCGTTGTAGCTACCCTGCCCCAGCCGTGTGTTCAGCCATTTCTCCCAGGAGCCCTGGTTTCTTTTAGTAGAGAATGGTATTTGAGACCAAGATCAAGATGCTAAGAGATCTCATTGCTACTGGAATGTCTTTGCTGCTTGGCCCTTTTAGTGGGCAGAGCTAATAAATACACACATGTATATGCATAGAGCATACACATATACATATACAAAAATACATTTACATGTGAACATGAAAAGATGTATAGTTTGGAAAGCATGATTTTACTCCAATATTTCCAATTCCAGTCCAACATTATGTGACTCTATTATGTCTTTCCCCCAGTTGTACATCTTCTTTCTTACACAGTAAGAATTTTAGCTCATTTGCTCAATCCTGTAATACATCTAAAGTAGTTTCAGAATTGCATTGTCCATATTGCTATAATAAAAAAAATACAAAATAGTTCAGAATTTGTTTGTACTACTTCTCCCCACCCTGCCTAGGAGATAATAGAAAAAATATATATTGGTTTCTGTGCCTGCCTTCTGGCACAGAGCTCCTGAAACCATTGTAAATTCCTAAGTGATAACAGCATTAGGAGCATCTCTTGTTCTAATATTGGTCTTCCAGAAACCCTTGTGAATTCCTAAGTGATAAGAGTACAAGGAGCATCTTTTGTTCTAATGGAGCAACTGTGGGTGGGATCCTGAATAGTGGCTGGTCACCAGAAACACCAAGCCATGATTAGAAGCTTGGAATTTTCAGCCCCATTCCCCCATTCTCCAGAGAGAAGAGGGGCTACAAATGGGATTAATACTTGACTGTGCCTATGTGAAGAAGCCTCCATAAAATCACAACAGTATAGGGTTCAGGGAATTTCCAGGTTGGTGAACATGTTCCTGTCCTGGGAGGGTGACACACTCCAACCCCATGGGGACAGAAGATCTTGCACTCTGGACCTTCCCAGACCTCGCCCTATGTATCTCTTTATCTGGCTGTTCATCTATATATGTGCTTTGTTATATCTTTAATAAACTGGTATACATAAGTAAGTGTTCCCCTGAGTTCTCTGAGCTGTTTTGGCAAATAATCAATCCAAGGTGGGGGAGATCACAGGACGTAGCCAAGTTAGACAGAAGTTGTGGATAATATGGGGACCTACTATTTGTGATTAGCATCAGAAGTAGAGGACAGTCTCAGTTAAGACTGAGCCCTTCACTGGTGGTATTTGATGCTATCTCCAGGTAGGTAGCGTCAAAATTGAGTAAATTGTAGGACCCTGAGGTGGTGTCACAAAATGGCTTTGTGTAGTTAAAACTCCCACACATCTGTTGTCGAAAGTGTTGTGAAAGTGGTAGTAGTGTGAGAGTAAAGGAGAAACACAGGAGAACTAGATTTTTACTTCTCACTGCCTAAGACTAAAAATATATGGTCAAATTCTGTTTATAAGTTTCTTAGTTCCTTTCTGACTTCTTTCTTTTGGTGTGCATATTGTACGTATTTGAAATGCAATTAGTTCCTTTGCTTCACTTCCCTCTTCGTTCTGTTTGATTTTAATTTTTTGAGTATATATGATGTTCACATGTTTTCTTAAAACTGTTTAAAAAATTATACTCTGAAGTATCATTTTTTCTTCTATCCCTTAAACTCTGTCCTCCCTACCTTTGTAGGTAACCAACTTTATTATTCCCTAGTTTTATCCTTCCTGTTTTCTTTTGTAATAAACAGATATATGTATATGACTTGTTGTACTTTGCTTTTTTCCACTTAATATCACCTAGAAATCACTCTGTCAGTTCATAGATCTACCTTCCTTATTTCTTCTACAGCTGTACAATAGTCCATTGTATGCACCATAGTTTATTCAACCAGTACTCTATGCACAGCAGAATTTTTTAATGAAACATTTACAAATTCTTGAAATGATTAAGAAATGCAACAAAATGCAAATACAATTTGAGTCTTTAATGTATCCTGCATTTAATTTTACAATCAAACTGTAAAAATTTAAGATCTGTAGTCAAGAAAACAGAATAACTGATGATTCACTATGTTGTGCACCTGAAACCAATATAATACTATATATCAACTATATTTCAATTGAAGAACAAAAAGACCAGAGGACCTTTATTATAAGCCCCAAGAGTAATAGTCAACTTCTGAAGTACAGAGTATGGGTGGTTACATCACTCTTTATTTTTTCTAATCTCATAATTTATTGCCATTGATTTGTTATAATACGGAGAGAAGAAATTGAGGATGGAAAGAAGGAAATATTGCAGATGAAGATCAACAATTTTCATTTTATTTAAAGTTGACTAAAACTAGAGAGAGACAGCTTTGCACTTTGCTGTGCTGTCACTCGGAAAAGCCAAAGTACAGACAATGGGAGTGTAATATAGCAGAGGCAAAAAAGCAAGGTTAATCCAGGCATAATTAAGGGTTAGTGGTATTATGAGTTGGCATATTCCTCTCTATAATGCTAAGTATTTATTTATTGGATAGTTTTCCATTTCTCATCTCTGCAAATGTTTGATACTTATATTAAGTAATAATTTTGTGAGGTACTTTAAGATAAATGTAAACTTAATTCAAAAAAATTTAGAGTTGTGATTGACAAAAATAGTTGCAACACAATTTCTGAAAGTAGGTAGATAATTTCAACTATAACAAAAGGAAGGCAAAGTTATGAAGAATTATTTTAAACATAATATGCCAGTTAAAAGAAACTTAAACATTTGTTTAATGTGGAAGATATCTAAATTGTAAACATTTAAAATTCAACACAGTACTTTGGGAAACATTGCCAATCAGCATTTATCAAAATGTTACATTTATTAAAATGTTAATAAATGTTAATTTATTTAATGTTAAGGAGAAAATCAGTTTCTAAGTATTAAGATATTTAGAATGTTATGAATGAAAAGTTTTCTTAAGATAAATTAGTTTTTGGAATTTATTCTTACTCAGAGCCTTCTGACAAGCCTTATGATCTTACTGTGGGTATTTATATAGGTGAGCAGACCATCATGAGATTTGTTTGTTTACTGAGCCAGTTTTTCCCACTCTGTGACACTAGTGGAACCAGACTTGATTATCCCTAATTCCTTTTAGGAAAATTCCAGGCAGGCATGCTTGGGAAGTCTTAGTGGTGCCATGGAAATGGTGCTAGATCAAGAATCAAGAGATCAGGGCTCTCAAGCCCACTCTGCAACTAAGATGTTATGTCAGCCTATTTGAGCCTTATTTTCTAGTCTGTAATGTGATTTATTTGTATATTTTTTCAAGTCCATTTTTCATATCTTTTGGCAGTTTGTATAAAAACATTTGGCTTTGGTAGGAATTAGGCTTATAAAGTATATAATATTTTTTACATTAAGGCTATATATACATGTGCAAAAGTGATGACAAAGTAGAGTTTCTAAAACTTTTAAGAACTTACTAGGATGTAAAACAGTTTGTGATAGACATTTTATTGTTAGTGTTATGCTACATGCTGGCCTATATACATGAATTCTAGGAAGACAGCCATATGCTCTGTAATGGAAGAAACTCCTGTGATCTAAAATGGTAGGGAAAATGACACTGGAAGAGTTCTGCTAATTGTAAAATTCAAAGACCTATGTAAAATGCTAGCCATCAAGCCTCTTTTGTTTGCTTATAGTGGCTGTTTTTGTGAAATTAAATAGTTCATTTATTCCATAGACATTTGTAAAGCAGGCTCTTCAGTTAGAATTGGGGGCTAGAGCAGAGAACAAGGTGAACTTGAACTTTACCTTTTTTGTCTTGAATTTAACTTTATGTAATGGAAATAAATAATAAGCAAGATACAGGCATACCTCAGAGATATTGTTGGTTTAGTTACAGACCACCACAATAAAGCAAATATCACAATAAAGCTAGTAAGATGATCTTTTGGTTTCCCAGTACATATAAAAATTTATGTTTACATTGTACTGTAGACTATGAAGGGTACAACAGCATTATGTCTAAAAAAAGTGCATATCTTAATTTAAAAATGCATTATTTCTAAAAAAATGCTAACCATCTGAATTTTCAGGGAGTCATCGTGTTTTTGCTGGTGAAGGGTCTTGCTTTGATGTTGATGGCGGCTGGCTGATCAGGCTGGTGGTTGCTAAAGGTTGAGGCTGCTGTAGGAGTTTTGTAAAATAAGACAATAGTGAAGTTTGCCACATCGATGGATTCTTCCCTTCTTGAACAACTTCTCTGTAATATGTGGCACCATTTGATAGCATTTTACCTATAGTAGAGCTTCTTTCAATATTGGGGTCAACCTCTCAAACCCTGTAGCTGCTTTATCAACTCCTTTGTTGTCATTTCAGAGTCTTTACCAGGAGTAGATTTCATCTCAAGAAACCGCTTTCTTTGCTCATCCATGAGAAGCAGCTCCTTATCAGTTAAACTTTTATCTTGAGATTGTAGCAGTTCAGTCATATCTTCAGGCTCCACTTCTAATTCCAGTTCTTTTGCTATCTCTACCATATCTGCTGTTACTTCCTCCACTGAAGTTCTTGAACTCCTGCAGTTCATCCATGAGAGCTGAAATCAGCTTCTTCCAAATTCCCGTTCTTGTTGATGCTTGACCTTTTCTCATGAATCAGGAATGCTCTTAAGCATCTAGAATGATGAATCCTTTCCAGAAGGCTTTCAATTCACTTTGCCCAAATCCATCAGAGGAATCACTATCTATGGCAGCTATAGCCTTAGGAAATGTGTTTCTTAAATAATAAGACTTGAGAATTAAAATTGTTTCCTTATCCATGGACTGCATAATACATGTGTTGCAGGAATAAAAACAGCATTAATCTCATTGTACTTCTCTATCAGAGCTCTTGAGTGATCAGGTTCATTATCAGTGAGCAATAGTATGAAAGGAATCCTTATTAATTTTTTGAGCAATAGGTCTCAACAGTAGGCTTAAAATATTCATAAATCATGTTGTAAGCACATATGCTGTCATTCAGACCTTGTTGTTCCATTTCTAAAGCATAAGCAGAGTAGATATAGCATAATTCTTAAGGGCCCTAGGAATTTTGAAATGGTAAATGAACACTGGTTTCAACTTAGTCAACAGTTGTACCAGCCCCTAACAAGAGTCAGTCTGTCTTTTTTTTTTTTTTTTGTTATAATTAGTCTACAATTACATGAGGAACATTATGTTTACTAGGCTTCCCCCTTCACCAAGTCCCCCCGACAAACCCCATTATAGTCACTGTCCATCAGCATAGTAAGATGCTGTAGAATCACTGCTCGTCTTCCCTGTGTTGCACAGTCCTGCCCGTGCCACCCTCCCCACATTATACATGTTATTCATAATGCCCCCTTTCTTCCCCCCACCTTATTCCTCCCCACCCATCCTCCCCACTCCCTTTCCCTTTGGTAACTGTTAGTCCATTCTTGGGTTCTGTGTTTCTCCTGTTGTTTCGTTCCTTCAGTTTTTTCTTTGTTCTTATACTCCACAGATGAGTGAAATCATTTGGTACTTCTCTTTCTCCACCTGGCTTATTTCACTGAGCATAATATCCTCTAGCTCCATCCATGTTGTTGCAAATGTAGGATTTGTTTTCTTCTTATGACTGAATAATATTCCATTGTGTATATGTATCACCTCTTCTTTATCCATTCATACTGATAGACACTTTGGTTGCTTCCATTTCTTGGCTATTGTAAATAGTGCTGCGATAAACATAGGGGTGCATCTGTCTTTTTCAAACTGGGATGCTGCGTTCTTAGGGTAAATTCCTAGAAGTGGTATTCCTGGGTCAAGTGGTATTTCTATTTTGAGCTTTTTGAGGAACCTCCATACTGCTTTCCACAATGGTTGAACTAATTTACATTCCCACCAGCAGTGTAGGAGGGTCCCCTTTTCTCCAGAACCTCACCAACATTTGTTGTTGCTTGTCTTTTGGATGGTGGCGATCCTTACTTTTGTGAGGTGATGTCTCATTGTGGTTTTAATTTGCATTTCTCTGATGACTAGTGATGTGGAGCATCTTTTCATGTGTCTGTTGGCCATCTGAATTTCTTCTTCAGAGAACTGTCTGTTCAGCTCCTCTGCCCATTTTTTAATTGAATTATTTGCTTTTTGTTTGTTGAAGTGTGTGAGCTCTTTATGTATTTTGGATGTCAACTCTTTATCGGATCTGTCACTTGTGAATATATTCTCCCATATTGTAGGATGCTTTTTTGTTCTATTGGTGGTGTCCTTTGCTGTACAGAAGCTTTTCAGCTTGATATAGTCCCACTTGTTCATTTTTGCTTTTGTTTCCCTTGCCTGGGGAGATATGTTCATGAAGAAGTCGCTCATGTTTATGTCCAAGAGATTTTTGCCTATGTTTTTTTCTAAGAGTTTTATGTTTTCATGACTTACATTCAGGTTTTTGATTCATTTCAAATTTACTTTTGTGTATGGGGTTAGACAATGATCCAGTTTCATTCTCTTACATGTAGCTGTCCAGTTTTGTCAACACTAGCTCTTGAAGAGGCTGTTATTTCCCCATTGTATGTCCATGGCTTCTTTATCATATATTAATTGACTGTATATGTTTGGGTTAATGTCTGGAGTCTGTGTTCTGTTCCACTGGTCTGTGGCTCTGTTCTTGTGCCAGTACCAAATTGTCTTGATTACTGTGGCTTTGTAGAACAGCTTGAAGTTGGGAAGCAAGACGCCCCCTGCTTTATTCTTCCCTCTCAGGTTTGCGTGGGCTATTCAGCATCTTTTGTGGTTCCATATGAATTTTAAAACTATTTGTTCCAGTTTGTTGAAGAATGTTGTTGGCATTTTGATAAGCATTGCATTGAATCTGTAGATTGCTTTAGGCAGGATGGCCATTTTGACAATATTAGTTCTTCCTAGCTAAGAGCATGGGATGAGTTTCCATTTGTTAGTGTCCTCTTTTATTTCTCTTAAGAGTGTCTTGTAGTTTTTGGGGTATAGGTCTTTCACTTCTTGGTTAAGTTTATTCCTAGGTATTTTATTCTTTTTTGATGCAATTGTGAATGGAATTGTTTTCCTGATTTCTCTTTCTGTTAATTCATCATTAGTGTATAGGAAAGCCACAGATTTCTGTGTATTAATTTTGTATCCTGCAACTTTGCTGAATTCAGATATTCTAGTAGTTGTGGAATGGAGTCTTTAGGGTTTTTTATGTACAATATCATGTCATCTGCAGATAGTGACAGTTTGACTTCCTCTTTACCAATCTGGATGCCTTTTATTTCTTTGTTTTGTCTGATTGCCATGGCTAGGACCTCCAGTATTATATTGCGTAACACTGGAGAGAGTGGGCATCCCTGTCTTGTTCCCGATCTTAGAGGAAAAGCTTTCAGCTTCTCATTGTTAAGTATGATGATGACTATGGGTTTGTCGTATATGACCTTTATGATGTTGAGGTACTTGCCCTGTATACCCATTTTGTTGAGAGTTTTTATCATGAATGGATGTTGAATTTTGTCTAATGCATTTTCAGCATCTATGGAAATGATCATGTGGTTTCTGTCTTTCTTTTTGTTGTTGTGGTTGATGATGTTGATGGATTTTTGAATGTTGTACCATCCTTGCATCCCTGAGATGAATGCAACTTGATCATGGTGTATGATCCTCTTGTTGTATTTTTGAATTCAGTTTGCTAATATTTTGTTGAGTATTTTTGCATCTGTGTTCATCAGAGATATTGATGTGTAATTTTCTTTTTTTGGTGGGGTCTTTGCCTTTTTTTAGTATTAGAGTAATGCTGGCTTTATGGAATGAGTTTGGAAGTATTCCCTCCTCTTCCATTTTTTGGAAAACTTTAAGGAGAATGGGTATTATGTCTTATGTGTATGTCTGATGAAATTCAGCAGTGAATCCATCTGGTCCAGGGGTTTTGGTCTTGGGCAGTTTTTTGATTGCCAATTCAGTTTCTTTGCTGGTAATTGGTCTGTTCAGATTTTCTGTTTCTTTCTTGGTCAGTCTTGGAAGGTTGTATGTTTCTAGGAAGTTGTCCATTTCTTCTAGGTTTTGCAGCTTGTTAGCGTATAGATTTTCGTAGTATTCTCTAATAATTTTTTGTATTTCTGTGGGTCTGTCGTGATTTTTCCTTTCTCATTTCTGATTCTGTTCATGTGTGTAGATTCTCTTTTTCTCTTAATAAGTCTGGCCAAGGGCTTATCTGTTTTGTTTATTCTTTCAAAGAAGCAGCTCTTGGTTTCATTGATTTTTTTCTATTATTTTGTTGTTCTCAATTTTATTCATTTCTTCTCTGATTTTTATTATGTCCCTCTTTCTGCTGACTTTGGGCCTCATTAGTTGTTATTTTTCCAGTTTCAATAATTGTGACTTTATAGTATTCATGTGGGAATGTTCTTCCTTCTTTAGATAGGCCTGTATTGCTATATCTTTCCTCTTAGAACTGCCTTCGCGGTGTCCCACAGATGTTGGGGCTTTATGCTGTTGTTGTCACTTGTCTCCATATATTGTTCGATCTCTGTTTTAGTTTGGTCATTGATCCATTGATTATTTAGAAGCATGTTGTTAAGCCTCCATGTGTTTGTGAGCCTTTTTGTTTTCTTTGTACAATTTATTTGTAGTTTTATGCCTTTGTCATCTGAGAAGTTGGTTCGTAGAATTTCAATCTTTTTGAATTTACCAAGGCTCTTTTTGTGGCCTAGTATGTGGTCTCTTCTGGGAAATGTTCCATGTGCACTTGAGAAGAATGTGAATCCTGCTGCGTTTGGGTGTAGAGTTCTGTGGATGTCTGTTAAGTCCATCTGTTGTACTGTGTTATTCATGCCTCTGTGTCCTTACCTATTTTCTGTCTGGTGGATCTGTCCTTTGGAGTGAGTGGTGTGTTAAAGTCTCCTAGAACAAATGCATTGCATTCTATTTCCTCCTTTAATTCTGTTAGTATTTCTTTCACATATGTTGGAGCTCCTGTATTGGGTGTATATATATTTATAATGGTTATATCCTCTTGTTGGCCTGACCCCTTTATCATTATGTAATGTCCTTCTTTATCTCTTGTTACTTTCTATTTTTGAAGTCTATTTTGTCTGATACCAGTCTGCTATACCTGCTTTTTTCTCCCTGCTGTTTGCATGAAATATCTTTTTCCATCCCTTGACTTTTAGTCTGTGTATGTCTTTGGGTTTTAGGTGAGTCTCTTGTAAGCAGCATATAGATGGGTCATGCTTTTTTATCCATTCTGTTACTGTGTGTCTTTTGATTGGTACATTCAGTCCATTTGTATTTAGGGTGATTATTGAAAGATATGTACTTACTGCCATTGCAGGCTTTAGATTTGTGGTTACCAAAGGTTCAAGGTTAGCTTTTTTACTATGTAACTGTCTAACTTAACTCACTTATTAAGCTATTATAAGCACAGTCTGATGATTCTTTATTTCTCTCTCTTGTTATTCCTCCTCCTCCATAATTTTTATGTTAGATGTTTTATTCTGTGTTTTTTTGTTTCCTTTGACTGCTTTTGTGAGTAGTTGATTTTATTTTTGGCTTTAGTTAGTATTTGGTTGGTCTGCTTTCTTTGTTATGATTTTATTTTCTCTGGTGACATCTATTTAGCTTTAGGAGTGCTTCCATCTGGAGCAGTTCCTCTAAAATACTCTGTAGAGGTGGTTTTTTGTGAGACAAATTCCCTCAAGTTCTGCTTGTCCTGGAATTGTTTAATCCCTCCTTCATATTTAAATGATAATCATGCTGGGTACAGTATTCTTGGTTCAAGTCCCTTCTGTTATATTGCATTACATATATCGTGCCATTCTCTTCTGGCCTGTATGGTTTCTGTTGAGAAGTCTGATGATAGCCTGACGGGTTTTCCTTTGTAGGTGACCTTTTTTCTCTCTCTTTCTGCCTTTAATACTTTGTCCTTGTCTTTGATCTTTGCTATTTTAATTACTATGTGTCTTGGTATTGTCCTCCTTGGGTCCCTTGTGTTGGGAGTTCTGTGGTCCTCCATGGTCTGAGAGACTATTTCCTCCCCCGGTTTGGGGAAGTTTTCAGCAATTATTTCTTCAGAGACACTTTCTAACCCTTTTTCTGTCTCCTCTTCTTCTGGTACCCCTATAATGTGAATATTGTTCCATTTGGATTAGTCACAGAGTTCTCTTAATATTGTTTCATTCCTGGAGATCCTTTTATCTCTCTCTGCCTCAGCTTCTCTGTGTTCCTGTTCTCTGATTTCTATTCCATTAATGGCCTCTTGCACCTCATCCAGTCTGCTCTTCAGTCCTTCCAGTGATTGTTTTATTTCTGTATTCTCCCTCCCAACTTGATCCTTTAACTCTTGTGTATTTCTCTGCAGATCCATCAGCATGGTTATGACCTTTGTTTTGAAGTCTTTGTAGGGGAGATTGGTTAAATCTATCTCCCCAGGCTCTCTTTCAGGTGTTGTCTGGGTAATTCTGGACTGGACCAAATTCTTCTGTGTTTTCATGGTGATAGAGGTAGCTGTAAGCAGGTAGCATGTGTGTCAGCTGGGAGAGCAAAGTCCTTTCCTGCTTGCTGGTCGCCATGCCCCTCCCTGATGCCTGTGTCAGTTCTCTGCACATTGGGAGCAGCCATCGTGGCAGCCCAGAGCCCTGAGGGGGGAGGCAGGTGCACCCGGTGTGCTCTCCTGCGTGCATAGTGCCCCTTTGTGCTCTGTCCCAGCTTCCTCTGCGTGCACCAGCAGTCCCGGTACTGGCCCGGGATGCTGCGTGCCAGTAGGAGGCTCTCGGCAGCTGCTGTGGGCGTGGCCACTCCTAGGCTGCTCCGCCAGGTCCACGCGAGAAGTGCAATGAACGGCAGGCTGTTTAATCCCTGTGCGGGGCTTCAGAGCTGCGTTGCCACCCAGGGGGTTAGGGCACCTGAGGTTCCCTGGGATTCCCAGCTGCTGGGCTGAGTGTGCTGGGGCGATTCCGTCCAGCTGTGACGCCCCTGTCACTTTAAGACTTTGAAAAAGTACTCACTTTTCTTTTGTCCCAGGGATCCGGCTGCAGGGACCCGCTCGCAGATTTTACTTCTCTGTTTCCCTGATATCCAGCGCACCATGCAAAGTGTGTCTGCACTCCCAGTGCAGATCACTAGGGCTGGGTATTCAGCAGTCCTGCGCTTCCACCCCTGCTCCAACTCCTCTCCTCCTGCCAGGAAGCTGTGGGTGGGGTGAGCACTCGGTTCCCTCTGTGCCGCGGCTTGTATCTTACCCCCTTTGTGAGATGCCGAGTTCTCGCAGATGTAGATGTAGCCTGGCTGTTGTACTATATCCTCTGGTCTCTCTGTTAGGCATAGTTTTATTTGTTGTATTTTAAAATATATATATGGTTTTGGGAGGAGATTTCAGCTGCCCTACTCTCGCCGCCATCTTCCCAGATCCCTTTACCTTGTACTTTTATGTTGTGGAGATGGCTTCTATCCGTAAACCTTAGGAACCAAACTCTGCTACCTTCAAACTTTTCTTCTGCAGCTTCGTCTCCTCTCTCAGTCTCATAGAACTGAAGAGAGTTATTGTCCAGATTAGGCTTTGGCTTAAGGGAGTGTTGTAGCTAGTTTGATTTTTCTCTCCAGACTACTTAAACTTCTATATGTCAGCAATAAGGCTGTTCTCTTTCATATCATTTTATGTGTGCACTAGAACAGCACATTTAATTTCCTTCAAGAACTGTTCCTTTGCCTTCACAACTTTGCTAACTGGTGCAAGACCTAGGTTTTGGCCTGTCTTGGCTTTCAACATACCTTCCTCACTAGGGTTAATCATCTAGCTTTTGATTTAAAGTGAGGGCTGTGCAAGTCTCCCTTTCACTTGAACACCCAGTGACTGTTCTAGGCTTATTAATTGGCCTAATTTCAATATTGGTGTGTCTCAGGGAATAGGGAGGTCCAAGAAGAGGGAGAGAGTTGGGGGAATGACTGGTCAATGAAGCAGTCAGAAGATATACAACATTTATTGATTAAGTTTGCTATCTTATATGGGCACAGTTTGTGGCACCCCAAAATAATTACAGTAGTAATATCAAAAATCACTGATCACAAATCACTGTAACAAGTATAATAGTAATGAAAATTTTTAAATCTTGCAAAAATTAGCAAAATGTGACGCAGAGATACAAAGTGAGCAAATGCTGTTGGAAGAATGATGCCAGTAGACTCAGTCGATGTAGGGTTGCCATAAGCCTTTAAATTGTAAAAAATGCAATATCTGTGAAGTACAATAAAATGAAGTATAATAAAACAAGGTATGCCTTTATTTACAAATAATTATGTACTGTGAAGAAAAAGAAATAGTAATGTGATAGAAAGTAATGAGAGAGAGAGAGAGAGAGAGAGAGAGAGAGAGAAAGAAAATCATCAGGAACCAGGACTCAAATATTCAAGTGGCCAGCTAGACAAAGACCAGGAAGATAAAAGGTAGAGAAACCACTTGTGTTGGAAAAAGATTGATATGCCAAAAGAACAGAAATAGGGCAATATAGGGATAACAACCAGTTGAGGAAAGGGAAGAGTACCTTGAGATGGGTTTGAGAATACAATCATGTGGGCATTGACTATGATAAGGAGGTGAGATTTTATTCCAAGTGCAGTGGGGAAAATAAATCAAGGGGTTTAAGCAGAGAAAATTATTTGGAGATCAATCCTGTCTTTGTGTGGATGGGAGTTAGAGGGAATCAAGAACAGAAACAGACTATTAACAGTTTTGCAGTAGAGAGAGAATGGCAGCTTAGACAATGTTCAGCATTCAGTGGAGATGGAAGAAGTGAACAGAACTGGTATAACAGGTAAGATTGACCAAATTGGCTGGTAGAACTGTATATGAGAGATAATGGAAATATTCTCAATATAAATTTTAAAAACAAAATAGTATTTAAAATTATTATTTTAAAACATAATATTTAATGCCAGTACTGTTGTAGTAAATAATTTCTTGACAATTTTATCATTTTTATTTTGTTTGTTTTGTTTTTTTAGGCTTATGCATCAGGATGTGACATTGTCATCCTGGGAAGTGATTTTGAAAGATTACAAATAATCCCAGGAGCTAAACATGGAAATATTCAAGTGGGATGTGTAGACTGTTCAGTGCAACAAGGCAAGGTTTGTAATTCTCTGGTAATGTGAAATAAGAGTTTGGTTTTTGTTAGGATAGTTTCTAAAGTAAGTATTTCCTATTTAGACATTTCCTTTGTAGACAATGTAGCTACAAATTTCTTTGACTCTCTAAGATTCAGAGTAGAGAGCAAATTTCCTAACTCTCTCAGGTGTATCTTTAAATTGTTAGGAATTATGTTATTATGTAATTTTGAAATATAGTATAATCTTCTCTATGAGTTGACCAAGAATTATAGCAGTTATTAAGTGTAGAACAAATCTAAAGTTTAGTTATTTAAAAATGGATTGGATTGAGGGAAAGGAGTTTCAGTAAATCTTCAATATACAAATAAACTGAAGGACAAATCATTTGCTAGAGTCATTCTTTCTCAGTAAACAGTTGTCTCTGTATAACTGCTGGGTAAATTTTGTGCTAAAATGAAGATAAAGTCTTCTAAACCTTGTAATTTTTTATTAATTTACTTCATACCTGTAAGAAAAGTGAAAAGTTTTATCTGGACTTGTCTGTATATGAAAAGTAACAAGTGACCTTGAAAAACAGCAACAGCAACACAAGGAGCAGGACATATGATTCTGTATCCCGTCCGGCACCATCCTGTGTGGTCCTTCGTCAGGTTGGGCATCGTCCCATGAGGTTCTGTGTCAGGTCAGGCACACTCCCAGGTGGCGCCAGAGCTGGGGGAGCACAACCTGTGGGCAATGCAGTGCAACTTAATACAGCATCATGTAGTTATAGGTGGACAGGCCCAGGTTTAGTTATAGATAGCCAGCGCCAAACTTGCAAAGTGATTTAGTTTTTTTGCTAGATGTTTGAATATATTGTTTAACTAAATGATTCCACCAGAATATTCTGTGTCAGGATTCAAATTGAGCTCAAACCCTTTTTGAAAATCCAATTTTCTGATAAACCTGCCTGTCTGAAAAGTTAGCTCCTAGGACCTAGTTTAAAAATACTCAGTAAAGAAAGTTTTAGCTCTTGCAATCTTTACTTACTAGTTGGACTGCTGTTCTTTCGTTATATTTGTGTCCCTTCCCTTTAATATAGTTAGAAGTGTCTGTCATCTATCTGTCTTTTGTTCATGCCTTTCATTATCACTATAATACAATGATCTTTATTATGGAGTGCCAAAAGTTTTTTTTAAAATTAATTAATTTATTTATTTATGAAGGTATCATTGATATACAATCTTGTGCTCAGGTTTCACATGAGCCACATTGTGGTTACTACATTCCCCTGTTATCAAGTCCCCACCACATACCCTATTACAGTCACTGTCCATCAGCATAGTAAGATGCTATAGAATCACTCCTTGTCTTCTCTGTGCTACAGTTCCTTCTCCATGCCACCCCCTATATTATGTGTGCTAATAATGTTTTCCCCTTATCCCTCCCTTTCCACCCACCCTCCCTAGTCCCTTTCCCTTTGGTAACTGTTAGTCCATTCTTGGGTTCTGTGAGTCTGCTGCTGTTTTCTTCCTTCAGATTTTGCTTTGTTGTTATACTCCACAGATGAGTGAAATCATTTGGTACCTGTCTTTCAATGCCTGGCTTATTTCGCTGAGCATAATACCCTGTAGCTCCGTCCATGTTGTTGCAAATGGTAGAATTTGTTTTCTTCTTATGGCTGAATAGTATTCCATTGTGTATATGTACCATATCTTCTTTATCCACTCATCTACTGATGGACACAGGTTGATTCCATTTCTTGGCTATTGTAAATAGTTCTATGATAAACAAGGGATGCATATGTCTTTTTGAATCCGTGATCCTGTTTTCTTAGGGTAAATTCCTAGGAGTGGAATTCCTGGGTCAAGTGGTATTTCTATTTTGAGTTTTTTGAGAAACCTTCATACTGCTTTCCACAGTGGTTGAACTAATTTACATTCCCATCAACAGTGTAGGAGGGTTCCCCTTTCTCCACATCCTCGCCAGCATTTGCTGTTTGTCTTTTGGATGTTGGCCATCCTAACTAGTATGAGGTGATATCTCATTGTGAGGGTTGGAAGGGAAAGCTCTTTTGTGCTTCCTGGTCTTTGCCATGTCTGTCTCTGCTGTCAGAGCCATTTAACTGAGTGCAGGGAGAATCCTCTGTGTGAAGCTGTGTAGTTGTTGTAGGCAGGGCTGCCCTCCGGCTGGTTGCAGCAATGGCGGGGACAGCAGGTTTGTGCTCAGGTACCAGTGGGGGTGGGGCGGAAGAAGCGTCAGGCTGTAATTTACATTTCCCTCGTGATTGGCGATGTGGAGCATCTTTTCATGTGCCTGTTGGCCATCTGAATTTCTTCTCTGGAAAAGTGTCTGTTTGGATCCTCTGCCCATTTTTTAATTGGGTTATTTGCTTTTTCATTGTTGAGGTGGGTGAGCTCTTTTTATATTTTGGATGTCAACCCTTTATTGGATATGTCATTTATGAATATATTCTCCCACCCTGTAGGATGCCTTTTTGTTCTACTGATGTGTCCTTTGCTGTACAGAAGGAAGCTTTTTAGCTTGATTTAGTCCCACTTGTTCATTTTTGCTTTTGTTTCCCTTGCCCGAGGAGATATGTTCATGAAAAAGCTGCTCATGTTTATAATCAAGATAGTTTTGCCTATGTTTTCTTCTAAGAGTTCTATGATTTCATGACTTACATTCTCTCCTTTGATCCATTTCGAGTTTACTTTTCTGTATGGAGTTAGCCTGTAATCCAGTTTCATTCTCTTACATGAAGCTGTCCAGTTTTGCACACTAGCTGTTGAAGAGACTGTTATTTCCCCATTCTATGTCCATGGCTCCTTTATCATATATTAATTGGCCATATATGTGTGGGTTTATATCTGGGCTCTCTATATATTCTGTTTCACTGATTTATGGATCTGTTCTTCTGCCAGTACCAAATTGTCCTGACATTGGAGAGCATAATCCCCTTCCCCTCCCTCCCTGCTTTATTCTTCCTTCTCAGGATTGTTTTGGTATTCAGGGTCTTTTATGCTTCCATATGAATTTTAGAAATATTTATTACAGTTTGTTGAAGAATGCTGTTGGTGAGATTATATTGAATCTGTAGATTGCTTTAGGCTGGATGGCCTTTTTGGCAATAGTAATTTCTTCCTACCCAAGAGCATTTGATGTATTTCCATTTATAGTGATGCTAGCTTCAAAGAATGAGTTTGAAAGTATTTCCTTCTCTTCTATTTTTTGGTAAACTTTAAGGAGAATGTGTATTATATCCTTTCTAAATGTCTGGTAAAATTCAACAGTAAACCTATCTGGTATGGGGGTTTTGTTCTCAGTTAGTTTTTGATTAGTGATTCAATTTCATTGCTGATAATTGGTCTGTTTAATTTCTCTTAAGAGTATCTTGTAGTTTTCAGGTTATAGGTCTTTCACTTCCTTGGTTAGGATTATTCCTACGTGTTTTATTCTTTTCCATGCAGTTGTGAATGGAATTGTTTTCCTGATTTATCTTTCTGCTAGTTCATCTTTAGTGTATAAGAGTGCACCAGATTTCTGTGTATTAGTTTTGTGTCCTGCAACTTTGCTGAATTCAGTTATTAGATCTAATAGATTTAGAGTGGATTCTTCAGGATTTTTTATTTACAATATCATGTCATCTGCAAACAGGGACAATTTAACTTCTTCCTTACCAATTCGATGCCTCCTATTTCTTTGTGTTCTCTGATTGCCATCGCTAGGACCTCCAGAATTATGTTGAATAAAAGTGGGGAGAGTGGGCATCCTTGTCTTGTTCTGATCTTAAAGGAAAAGCTTTCAGCTTTTCACTGTTAAGTATGATGCTGGCTGTGGGTTTGTCACATATGGCCTTTATTATGTTGAGGTACTTGCTCTCTGTACCCATTTTGTTGAGAGTTTTTATCATGAATGGATGTTGAATTTTGTCGAATGCTTTTTCAGCATGTATGGAGATGATCATGTGATTTTTGTCCTTCTTTTTATTGATGTAGTAGATGATGTTGATAGACTTTAGAATGTAGTACCATTCTTGCATCCCTGGGATGAATCCCATTTGATCATGGTATATGATCCTCTTGATGTATTTTTGAATTTGATTTGCTGATACTTTGTTGAGTATTTTTGCATTTATGTTCATGATGGATATTTGTCTGTAGTTTTCTTTTTTTGTGGTGTCTTTGCCTGGTTTTGGTATTAGAGTGATGCTGGCTTTAAAGAATGAGTTTGGAAGTATTTCCTCCTCTTCTATTTTTTGGAAAACTTTAAGGAGAATGGATATTATGTCTTCTCTAAATGTCTGGTAAAGTTCAGCAGTAAACCTATCTGGTATGGGGGTTTTGTTCTCACTTAGTTTTTGATTAGTGATTCAGTTTCGTTGCTGGTAATTGGTCTGTTTAGATATTCTGTTTTTTCCTGGGTCAGCCTTTGAAGTTTGTATTTTTCCAGAAAGTTGTCCATTTCTTCTAGGTTATCTAGTTTGTTAGCATATAATTTTTCATAGTGTTTTCTAATAATTCTTTGTATTTCTATGGTGTCCATAGTGATTTTTCCTTTCTCATTTCTGATTCTGTTTATGTGTTTAGATTCTCTTTTTTTCTTGATATGTCTTGCTAGGGGTTTATCTATTTTGTTTATTTTCTCAAAAAACTAGCTCTTGGTTTCATTAATTTGTTCTGTTATTTTATTCTTCTCAATTTTATTTGTTTCTTCTTTGATCTTTATTTTATCCCTCCTTGGGCCTTACTGACTTTGGGCCTCATTTGTTCTTTTTCCAGTTTCAGTAATTGTGAATTTAGACTGTTCATTTGGGATTGTTTTTCCTTCTTCAAATAGGCCTGCATTGCTGTGTACTTTCCTCTAAGAACTGCCTTTGCTGCATCCCACATATTGTGCTCTTGTTTTCCTTGATCTCTGTTTTAATTTGGTCATTGATCTATTGATTATTTAGGAGCATGTTTTTACGCCTCAATGTGTTTGTGAGCTTTCTTATTTTCTTTGTACAATTTATTTCTAGTTTCATACCTTTGTGATCTGAAAAGTTGTTTGGTACAATTTCAGTCTTTTAAAATTTGCTGAGGCTCTTTTTTGGCCTACTATATGATCTATTCTGGGAAATGTTCCATGTGCACTTGAGAGGAATGTGTATCCTGCTGCTTTGGGTGAAGTGTTCTGTAGATACCTGTTAGGTCCATGTGTCCTAATGCGTTGTTCAGTGTCTCTGTCTCCTTACTTATTTTCTGTTTGGTTGATCTGTCCTTTGGAGTGGGTGGTGTGTTGCAGTCTCCTAAAATGAATACATTATGTTCTCTTTCCCCTTTTAATTCTTTTAGTATTTATTGTACATATTTAGGTACTTCTATGTTGGGTGCATAGATATTTACAATGGTTATGTCTTCTTGTTGAACTGACCCCCTTATCAGTATGTAATATCCTTGTCTCTTGTTATTGTCTTTATTTTGAAGCCTATTTTTTCTGATACAAGTACTGCAGTGCCTGCTTTTTTCTCCCTATTAGTTGCATGAAATACCTTTTTCCATCCCTTAACTTTTAGTCTGTGTATGTCTGGGTTTGAAGTGAGTCTCTTATAGGCAGCCTACAGATGGGTCTTGCTGTTTTATCTGTTCTGTAACTCCATGTCTTTTGATTGGTGCATTCAGTCCATTTACATTTAGGGTGATTATCGATAGGTATGTACTTATTGTTATCGCAGTGTCTGTATTCATGGTTACCAAAGGTTCAATGACATATTCTTTACTATCTAGCAGTCTACCTTAACTCACTTATTATGCTATTATAAATACAATCTGAAGATTCTTACCTCCCCCCCCACTTCTTTTTCTTCCTCATTTTCTCATTATGTTAGGTGTCATATTCTGCACTCTTTGTGTATCCCTTGACTAACTTGTGGGTTCCTGATTTAATTTTGCATTTGATTAGTAGTTAATTGGTCTACATCCTTTTCTGTTGTTTTATTTTCTCTGGTGACAGCTATTTAGCCTTAGGAACACTTCCATCTAGAGCAGTCCCTTTAATATACACTGTAGAGATGGTTTGTGGGAGGTAAATTCCCTCAACTTTTGCTTATCTGGGAATTGTTTAATCCCTCCTTGTAATTTAAATGGTTATCTTGCTGGGTAGAGTATTCTTGGTTCGAGGCCCTTCTGTTTCATTGCATTGAATATATCATGCCACTCCCTTCTGGCCTGTAAGGTTTCTGACTGAGAAATCTAATGATAACCAAATGGGTTTTCCTTTGTAAGTGATCTTTTTTCTCTCTCTGGCTGCTTTTAATACTCTGTCCTTGTCCTTGATCTTTGCCATTTTAATTATTATATGTCTTGGTGTTGTCTTCCTTGGGGTCCCTTGTTTTGGGAGATCTGTGGTCTTCCATGTCCTGAGAGACTGTTTCCTTCTCCAGATTGTGGAAGTTTTCAGGAATTGTTTCTTCAAAAACACTTTCTATCCCTTTTCCTCTCTTGTCTTCTTCTGTTACCCCTATAATACAAATATTGTTCTGTTTGGATTGGCCACACAGTTCTCTCAATATTCTTTCATTCCTAGAGATCCTTTTTTCTGTCTCTGCCTCAGCTTCTTTATATTCCTGTTCTCTAATTTGTTTAACATTCACCGTTTTCTCTACCTCATCTAATCTTCTTTTAAATCGCTCCATTGTTTTTTTATTTCAGTTACTGTGTTTTTTAAGGTATCTGTATCCCTCCTGAATTCGTCCCTTAGCTAGGGAATATTTTTCTGTAGCTCCATTACCATGCCTATGACTTCTTTTTTGAATTGTTTTTAGGAAGATTGGTAATTTCAGTTTCAGTAAGCCCTCTTTCTGGTGTTTGAGTGATTTTGGATTGAACAAGGTTCTTCTGCCTTTTCATAGTCCTGGAACGATGGGAGTGCTTGCAGGTGAGAGGCACAGGTGTCTGCTGGGAGGACAAAGTAACTTCCTCCTTCTTGGTCTGAGTCCCTCGCCTGTCTCTGCTGTCTGGGCCTGTTAGCTGGGTGCAGGGAGCGACCTCTGGTTTAATCCCCTACTTGTGGTGTGGAGGGCAGCCCTCAGGATGGCCTAGGCGATGGCGTGGGTCACAGGTGAGCATCATGGGTGTTAGCTGGGAGGGAAAGCCCTTTTGTGCTTCCTGGTTACCATGCCTGTCTCTGCTGTCAGGCCCAGTTAACCTGTGCTTCCTGGTTACCATGCCTGTCTCTGCTGTCAGGCCCAGTTAACCAACTGCAGTGAGAAGCCTCTGCGTTAAGCTGTGTAGTTGTTGTAGGCGGGGCTTCCCTCTAGCTGATTGCAGCCATGGCGGGGACAGCAGGTTTGCACTCAGGTGCCAGCGGCAGGGGAAGAAGTGTCAGGTTGCTCATCGTGGTTGAGGGACCTCGGGGCTTCATTGCCCACCAGGGGATGGAGCACCTGAGGCTCTTGAAAGTTCCCAACCTGCTGGGTTGAGTGTGCTAGGACAGTTCTGTCCACCTGTTTCTTCTCCTAAACCCTTGCCTTTTTAGCAGCCCTCTCACTCTGGCGAAGTCTTTCAAAGCACCTGCTTTTCTTTTGTCCTAGGGCAGATGGTTGTGGGAACCTGTTTGTAGTCTCAGTCTCTGACTTTGGTTTTCAGCCCCTCCAATCTCCAGAGCACCATGCAGTGTGGGTCTGTGCTCCTGGAGTAGATTTCTAGGGCTGGATATTTAGCAGTCCTGTGCTTCCATTCCCTCTCTGCTCTGATTCTCTTCCTCCTGCTGGTGAGCTGGGGTGGGGGAGTGGTTGGATTCCCCTGGGTCTCTGCTTTTTTACCCTTTTCCGTGAGTTGTTCCCTTCTCTCAGATGTAGACTGGCTGGTGCACTCTTACTTCTGGTCACTTTTTTAGGAATAGTTGTATTTGCTGTATTTTCAAAATATATGTGGTTTTTGGAGGAGATTTCTGCCACACTTTTCTCTCCGCCATCTTTTTTCCTCTCTTGCCAAAAGTTATTGAAACGTTTTTTTCCCCTTCTCCTCTTTGTGTTTGTTTGATCTTCTAGCTCTGGGTGTAACCTGGTCATTATATGTGAAATCTTGCTTACATCATTTAGACTTACATAGAGCTGGTTAATGTTAGAAATCTGATTTTAATAATTTACAGTATGAGTTACCTTTTTGTGATAAATTAGATTATATACTAAACTAAGTTAGAATGAAGAGGTCATTTGGTTTTGTAATGATTCTAGTAAAGGAAGGTTTCCTTTGTTTCACAGGTATCGGTATAATTCAATGATTCTCCTTAGGGCATTCGGGAGAAAACATGCAGGTTCTGGCACCTGGTACTTTTGCTTGCCTTTAAGAAGGAAATGCTTCTTGATACCATAGGCAACAGTGTTTTATCATCACTGTTTTTATTTTGTAGTACTACCATATTAATTTTCCTGAGAAAATTCATATGAATTTGTCTTGTTATTCATTTGCTTCCTATTACCTTAGAAAAGTTCAAATTATTCTCCTTGGCATGAGGCCTTGTACAGCCTGGCTCAAACCCAAACCTGCCTTTTTGACCTTGTGTTCATTGCTTTGCTATAGGACATTCTCTTCTAGCTGGGCTGGTGGTCAGTTACCTTCAAATATACATTGCCTCTTAATCTTTACACTTGTGTTCATATTATGCCCTGTTTCTGAACTTAAATATTCACTGTCCTTTGAAATCCTACCCAAACTTAAAGGCCCAAACTAAACACTCACTCCCAGACGAGCTCAGTGCAGATGATTTCTACATCCTAAGAACGCCTCAGAATGGTTAAAAATATCCATTGTAGTTTCTTTCCTCATCTATGTTACATCCTCATTCTTTACCTCCTATTCACTAGATTATGCTATTTTTACCCCTGATTCATTCATTCTTTTCATCTGAATTCTGAAATCTTGATGTTCATTTGTGACTCACTCAAGTAAAACTGAGCCAGGAAGGGTTATGCACCCTTGATTTAAAGAGTTAATTTTAAAGATACCCAAATAAAATGGATATTGAGAAACTTCACACAGCAGTAGATCTACATTTTATTTTGTAAAAATTAAGTATACACTGACAGAATTTTGAATTTTGAGAACAGATAACCTAAAAACTGATTTTTAAGTCATTTTAGATTCTAAACTTGGCAGAGAATACATCAATACATTTTCTTCTGGTAGGAAGGGAGTTAACATTTATTGTGCATCTTACAGATAATTATATACTAGATGTTTTACAAATGCTATTTCACTCCTCAAAATCTGTTAGAAATATAGTATTACACATTATAAATATAGATAAAGCTCAGAGAAATTAACTTGATAGTTACACAGTGAATGACAGATTGCGATTCTGACCTGGATGGTATTTGTTTCTAAAACTGACATTCTTAATTACTGGTGAATGAAATTGTGTTTGCACATATTTTAAGTTATAGTATTTATTTATTTTTCTTTCTAAATTCAAAGTAAGTTAATGTATCCATAACTTTTCTTTCTTTTTTCTAAGATTGCAGCATCCTATGGAAATGTTATCTCTGTTTTTGAACCAGTTAGCCTACCAAAGCAAAAGAAAAATCTGGTAGGTAATTTGTCATCTTTCTTCTAGAAATTAAAATGTCTTAAGTATTAAAAGACAGTATTTTTTTTTTCAATCCACCTTTTGTTTATTGATTCACCAACTGTTTTTTGTACTAAATAGATGGTGGAGATGCAATAGAGAATAAGATAGGAAAAAATCCACCTTCTGGAGGTTTCTGGAAACCCAAGTGCCAACCCTAGTTCTTTCTCCTACTAGCTGTGTGACCTCAGGTTAATAATAAGCTATCAAAGCCTCATTTTTCCCCATCTATGGAATAAACAGTAATAGTACTTGCTTCTTAGAGTTAAACGTAATAGTGGATGGAAGGTGCCAAAGCTAGAAGTTAAACTGCTTTGCATATTCCTTGTGTAGTAGACTTTATTTTGGAAACATGTAAATATTTTACTTAAGTATAAAAATGCAATCTCTAAAAACTGGAAGTGAAATGAGACAAATGAACCTAAATGTGTGTCTAGTTCGTGCATAATCACAGAAAGGGAAACTATCTCAAGTGACTTTAAAATACAGGCATTTGGCTGTACATTTTTAAAATTAAAATTAAATTCAGTAGTAACGTTGCTGGTGAAGTGTTGGTCTTGTCATTCTCAGGCTATTGTGTCTATATAGTGAAACAAAGCAAATGAGGAATTATGTTGGTATCATTGAGGATTAGGAGTTTTTGCAGCAGAGAAAGGAGATGTAGTTGTAAGCTGTATGAATTTCAATAAAAACCTTGCAGTCCTGAATTTGATTTAGAAGTAGTATGAATTCATGATGTATTTTGTTTAAAAATTAAATAAAATGAAACATGTTGCCTGTCTGCCCACTGAAAAGCACAAAAAAAAAAAATGGTGAACAACTCACCAGCAATGAGCACTCCTAATACTTAGATTATGGTTTCCAAATACCATTTTCTCTTTTTTTTGTTTGATTTTTATACTTGATTTATATGTGGATCCCACATTTCTCCCTTTATTATTATTATTATTATTTTTATTTTTAATAAAATGCTGAAGTGGTAGGTAGATGCAAGATAAAGGTAGAAAACATAGTTTAGTGTTGTAAGAGAGCAAATGTAGATGATCAGGTGTGTGCCTGTAGACTATGTGTTAATCCAAGCTAGACAAGGGCATTAAAACATCCATGGATGCAGAAGATTTCTCTCAAAACAGGGGGCGTGAGGTTCTAAGCCTCACCACTGTTGATCCCCAATTTCTCACCTGATGGCACCCCTACGACTGTGCCTGTCTTAGGTTGTTCCTCCCTTGAGGAATCTTATCCGTAAAAGACAGTATTTTTAAGAGTACAAATTCAGATTGATATCAAATAAATCAGTATAACTTAAATACTATAGTACCACTTCCATATTAAAAATGTTTTTATTCTTTAGCTGAAAGAATTAAGCTAAGTTCCACTGATGAATTGTCTTGAAATGCTTTGGATTTTTTCCCTTTTGACAATTTTTCTTTTATAGTAAGTATTTGAAGAGTCAATAACTTTAAATTTGATAGTTACTTTATTGCTAGTGGCAAACTCCATTGTCCAGTAATATGTGGCACTTTATTCTTTGTTTTTATGGTCAACTTGTATGTAGTTTTTCTGCCTTTTCTTATTTATTTTCTTAAAGTTACATGTTTTAACTGCAAAGTTTTAACAGGCCTCTAGAACTTATATTCTTGTACTTATATCACGTAATTGTTAATGGGTCACTGAATGATTTTCTTTATAAAGAAACTGTTTTCAGAAATAGTTCTGAAAGCTCATTGAAACAAGAGTTTAAAATTTTGAGGTTATGTAGTAGATTTCTTGGTTGCTTGCTTTGAAGCTCTTAAATGTAACAGATAGACCAGGTTATTTTAACCATCTCCACTGAAGAGTAAACCAGGGATTTAAACCATGTGAAAGAAGATCAGCACAGTGTGATCTAAAAAGCATTGTATTAGGAGTCACAGGACTGGTTTCTTTCTAGCTGTTTGATCTTGAGCAAGCCAGCTTTATGAGGCTCTTTGCTGAATTCTGAAATGAGTTGATATCTATTCATTCCTCATGAGTATGTAGTAGGGGTGACATGATGTCAAAGGCTGTGTGGAAATATGTTAAATGTAAAGAATTAAACAGTGTTCTAATAATAGACATGCCTTTATGTATCTTTTAATGCTTTTCATTCTCACTTATCTTTGTAGTATCTTACATATTCCCTCAGTATGTCAACTGTTACTTCTTATTTATAAATCAGGCAGCAGAGGCCCCAAGAAAATAAGTGAGTTGACCAATGAAACAGCTTTTGAGCTATAAAATTAGAAGTAAAATCAGCTGTATTGATTTCTATGAGTGAGCATTCTTTTCCCCATTTTGTGCTAGTAAAAAAAATATTTCCTCTGGTTAGTTGATTCCCATTTTTAAATTTCATGGAAGGAGAGTCAACAATTCTCCCCTGATTTCTATTTGTGTTTATATGCTACCTTTGAATCCAGTGGAGAGGTTCTTACAGTAATTGGCAGTACTGAAAATAAATTCTAAAGGTGGTCACTCCACCCAGAATAATACATTTGAAATAATAAGAACTATTAGTTGAATGAAATAATTGACTTAAAAAATCAGTATGTTTTGTTAAAATGCCTTTAATTAGTAAGGGTGAAATTGAGAAATTCATTTTTGCCCATTTTTTTTTGAACTAAAATGTTTAATACGATAGTGTTAAAAATTCAAAATAGGCTGGTTTATTGGTAGGTGGCACTGACTTTGCAGAGAAGGTTAAAAAAAAGCTTGATGAATAAGGTGAAAACTGAATCTAATGGAAAAATTGTAGACTTGTAAGGTACACAAAAATCTGTAATTCCAGGATATAGTCTCAGATAATCTTTAGATCCTCATAAAAATATATATTACTTCCCTTTCTTTGTACATTCTGGAATATTCTTTATGATGGTGGTTCTTCATGGGATGTATGCTTTAGAATTACTACTTGTGCATGTGTCCAGATACTGCCCCGAGTATTCTAAATCTGTAAGTATGGGATTATGTTTAGGTATTTAAGTCTATTTCTAATGAGAGTTCTGATGTGTACTGTGATTGGGGGCTCTTCCTGCAAGGCTTGTTTAATAAAGGCATATTCTTTAGGCCACCTCTATCAAAATTCATTTGTGATACTGGTTTAAAGTATAGATCTTGTGTCCTGTCCTGGACCTTCTGAACCTGAACCTTTAGGCATGGGTCTCAGAAATTTGTATTTTTAATAAATGTCTGAGACTATTCTTGTGCTAAAGTGTGAGAACCACTACCTTAACAGAAAGTTTGTTTATGGGTCTCCATCTACTAGAGGTTAGTAAAGTAAGTTAGGCCATAACCTGAATTTAAAAGTAAAACAGAATAGAAAACGTTTGAGTGCATCACATGTACTAAGGATAAACTTAGATTGCATTTATATGTATATGTATACATGTTTTGGGTCACAGTGCAGCATACATTTCTTACTGCTTTGCAGGTAAAAAAGTTTGAAAAACAGTGCTTTACAGAATGAAAAGACTAAGCTATATAATATAATGGATTTGTTACATCTCTTATTCTGAATTTTCATATATACCATATGATCTCATAATGGGGATGAAACATTCAAAGAGAAGAAAGCCTCAAATATCAGAGAAACAGACGTATTTAAAAGTAAAACTTTATTAACTATAATAATAATTATTATAATTTTAAGATTTTGAGGTTAATGTGTTTATTGTCTAAGTCAGCATATACTTACTGGTTTTTTAAATATACCAAAGACAGACCTTTGGACCTAAATATCCTCTCACTGATCTCCTCCATCACATAATTCTTATTATTCTTGACTGAATTGAACTGAATTTGTTCTCCTTAAAAATAACTGCATGGTCAATTATACCTCCAAGAAAATCACTTTATGTATTACTAAGAATAATAAGAATGAATGTATACAGTTGACATAGAAAAGATACTAATAATAATTGGCTTAATGTCTTTTTTTAGGAATTATATAGCCAGTGGCAGAAAAGTGGCCAATTTCTTCTGGAATCAATAGCACACAATATAACTTGGGATCCTGCAGGTAAGAATGCAGGTAGGATTAACTGAAATGGAATATTGCTTACCTAAGCTGTTGCCTTTATTAATTTCATGTATTTCAGTTCTACTTTGCATAAGATTGTAGAGAACACAGAAGTAAATAAAAAACATTGTGCTTTTTTAGAGCTAATAGTGAAATGAAGATGCACTGTAATATGTGTCCAATGATACTAGGAAAATCTGTTGTTTTGGGAAGGTGACATTAGTTTTCTCTGGGGAATCAAAATTTCATTGAAGAGGAAGGATCTTTGACCTGAGAGCAGAGAGATTTTTTAAAATGAGACTGGGAATAGATGGACGAGGGGAGAAAAAGTAGATTCTAAGAAGAGATAATGTCTGTATATATCAGTTACCTGTTTCTGCATTAAAAACCAGCCCAAAGGTTTTGTTTGGATATGGAGAATTTGAGGTGCTTGATATCAAATAGCAGTATCCAAACTAGAAATTTCTAGAATATAAGAAAGAAGTTCTCTTTGGAGCATAGAAGTAGAAGTCATGAGTTTAGGCAGATGAGATAGTTCAAATTTTAATATAATAGGTGAAATGGCTGAGAAAGAATGTTAATTTAAAATACAAGTACAGAACTTTTCAAAATTTAGGAAAAAGATTATCTTTGAGATTTAAAAAAGAAAAAAATCACACTGTTTAAAAATATTTCTTCCTATGAGATTGTAAGACTGATGCTTACTAGCTGGTGACCTAAAGGTATATTTTATGCAAGCAGTAAAAATGGGTCAGACCTGAGTTCAAATTTGACATTAATACAGCACTTTGTAACTCTACTGTAGATAGGGTTTCTTATGTCCCCATTTATGCCTGTTGTCCTCATATGATTATTAGTAATATCACCTTCTATCCCAAGTGTTCCTGTTTGGATTATAAATTATGTGGTTATTATAGCATTGCAAACTATTGTAATCATTTGTTTACATGAGTAATTTTTTTATTAGACCAGGCTGAGATTCTTTTTCATTTAGTATTTTACTTATATTTAGAAGCACATCATATATCAGGCTCTCAAAAAATGTTTACATATTTGACTACAAATTTTATGATCATGAACAGATTACTTAATAGATCAAGAATGGTTAACTCACTTGTAAATTCATGTCTGTTTCACAAGATAGTTTTTTAATGATTACATATGGCAGTGTAAATGAAAGTACTTGGTGGTGAATGATAGAGTTCTATAAAAATATTAGTGAACAGGCTGCTTCAAGTGTCATATTAATAACTATAATAAAAACATTTAAATTTGAATTGAGTGATATTTCTGTAGTAATGACATAGTAGTAGCTTGGAATTTTTGTATCTGTGGTCTCAGTACTAATGCTTCAGAAGATAGTATTAATGTTAAATTCCTCTAAAATCATCATTACAGAGCAGTGTTCAAAGAGTTTTCTAAACATATCTAGTAGTGACTTGACAACAGCTCATGCCCATTATCTTTTTAACCATGATTGAGCTGAAATTTATATAAAAGTTTATTGTTTTTCTTATAGTAATTGAAAAGTTTAAAATGTAATGGTTTGGTTGAGAAATAGATTACAACTGTAATAAATATTTGGGAGTATTAGTGTATTATTACTTTTCCAGATGAACTTTGTGATTATTTATAAACAGATTGTAAGTATTTTAAGTGACATGTTAGTAATTTAGTTTTGATTAATATTTACTTTTTATTATATACCAGGTATTGGCACACAATACAGGTATTTTCAGCTGGTGTTAGTAAACTAGAGTGCTTTTGTGTTGTCTCCAAATCCACTGTAGCATCTTGCTTAAATCATAAGATTTTGTTTTAGAATTTTCATGCTCTTTTTCTTGCTTTAATATCCATAACTCTGCCCTTTGTGCTAAATCAAAATGTAATGCCATACCTTAACTACTTGTGTTTCATTCTAACTAGGATTATTTTGTATTCTATATTAATTTTTTAATCCTTCATGGGATATCTTAATTTTATCTTAAGTTTATGTTATAGAAAAGAAAGGTTACAAAAACTGAATTAATATTTACAGAGAACAGATTGGTAGTGGCCAGAAGTGGGAAGTGGGGTGGGAATGAAACAGGTGAAAGTGGTCAAAAGATACAAATTTCCAGTTATAAAATAAAAAGTCCTGGTTATATAATGTACAGCATGGTGACTATAGTTAATAGTACTGTATTGTGTATTTGAAAGTTGCTAAAAGAGATCTTCAAAGTTCTCATCAAAAGAAAAAAAAATTGTAACTGGATGGTGATGCATTTTAACTGAACTTATTGAACTGATCATGTCGCAATTTATACAAATATCTAATCAATATGTTGTACACCTGAATTAATATAATAGTATATGTCAATTATATCTCAAAAAAGAAACCAGTGTCTGTTGGTAAGCTGAACAGTGGAATAGTAACCGTATTTAAATGAAATACCTCATTAGTACTTCTTGGCTGTTTTAACTGTGTGTGAAGCTTTCCCCGTAGTTGCTACTGTTTATTGAGCTTCTGCCTAAGTGCCTAGAGTATGCTGGATATGTTAAAAATATCATAGCTAATCCTTACAACATCTCTATACAAATTTATAAATTCATAGATGAGAAAATTGAGTCTCAGAGATTGCCAAACTAGATCAAATTCATGTGGTTAGTTAAGTGACTTACTTGGGTTTTAGACTTGGATTTCGGATCTGAAGTCTTTGTTTTTACCACAGACCCACTTTTCTTCTGAAATAATGATCTTTCTAGAGAGACACAAATCCATAGTCCTTAACTCCCAAGGTACATGCCTTATATTGTTAGCTTTTGACCAAAACTGTGTGTCCTCTGTTACCTTCTTTGGATGGATAGCACAGTCTTCTACTCAATTACCCAAGTAATAAAGTTGGAATCTGTCCCTTGAAACCTCTTGTGTCTCCCTGTTTTTTTAGTTAATGTCGAGCCTTGAAAAGTCTGCTTTTTGAAATAGGTTTCAAATTCTTGCTTCTTTAGAATTTGATCCAGATCCCCATGATTTCCCATGTGTATTTTTATAAGTAAGTTAACCAGGTTTCTCTGTGAATTATGTTTTCCCTAATTGTGGCTATCTCTAGAGTTATTTTCTGAAAAGAATGTTTACCATTCACTGTCTACTAGAGTCTTTGAAAGTATGGTAAACATTATGGATTATCTCTGTAGAAAAATGCACATAATATACATAAAACTTTTGCACATTGTCTCAATGGAGAAAAGTTTACAGGCTTCTTCAAGTCCAACTGTTGACATGCCACCCCAAGTTAAAACCCCTTGTTCTAAAAACAGATTTCCTGATGTAACACTCCCATCCCCTCAAAAATGTTTAACTCCCAATTCCTTATGAACTTCAAAAATGCTTCACAATCTGACTGCAGAGTTTTTCTAACCATATTTCTTTTTCTAGGTTTACTGTATACTTATTCCTTAACCACATCAGAGTGTGAGGCATTCTTGGGAATATATTAAACTTACATGCCTTCATGCCTCTGTTCATAAATTTCTCTCCTGGCGTAAGAATTTATCATGAAAAAGGACAGTGCTTCATATGTCATTGTATCCCTGGTGCCTCACACAAAGATGATGTTCATTAAAAGTTTGTTGGATGAGAGATTGTAAGATCTGCCTTTTTTTCCTGAAGTTGTTTATACAGAATTAAAATACAGCCTTATTCTCCCTTTCCCAATCTCTTTTTTGTTATTTGACTTTTTTTGGGAAGTTGTATTATCTTTGTAGTATTATGTGAAACTTTTCAGCATGTAACTTAACTCACTACCTAAATAATAAATGGTGAATGATCTATATATTTTTTAGGCAACCGTCTTTTAACTGGTTCTAGCTGTTTGCAACTCTGGTCCAATGTTTACTTGGAAAAGCCAACTGAAGATGAAAATCCACATAAAACGGATCTTAACTTTGGGGATTGGAGATGCATTTGGCATTGCAAGTAAGCAGTTAATTAGGGATTAAACTGATAAAGCTGTTCCATGTGGTTTTGTTATATTTAAATGCATTTTAGTTTTTTGTAAAACCACATTGACATAAAAAATATTTCACCTCCTTGGTTAGATTTATTCCTAGGTATTTTATTCTTTTTGATGTAATTGTAGATGGAGTTGTTTCCCTGATTTCTCTGTTAGTTTATTGTTAGTATATAGGAATGCAACAGATTTCTGTATTAATTGTGTATCCTGCAACTTTGCTGAATTTCTGATTCCCTTTTAAAAGGACTGCTGTTGCTGTTGTTTTGAGAAGACCATAGGGGAAACAGGGTCACAAATATGAAGAAAGGCACTTTTAATAATTTGTATTAAGGATATCCTTAGGATTAATTAGATGTATGAAAATGCATGTGCGAGAATGTTCATTGCACCACTTTTTTTTTTGTAGCAGCAAAACTGAAAAAACTAGAGTGAATTATTGTCACCCATTGCATATATGTGTCATGGAATAATTTAAGCCAATGAAATAATGCACATCTATACATATTGATATGTAAACATGTTCATGATATCTTTTCAAATCTTTAGTACAAAGCAAATTGTAAATATGACCTTAGTTTCCATCTCCCTCCCTTAACACTGTCCCACAGAAACTATATAGGGAGGGTGGAGAGAAGGATTTGGAAGTCTGTGTATTAAAATGTTAACAGTGCTTTTGCCTGGCAGTGGGTGTGATTGTGATATTGGTGAAACTATAGATCATTTCATTTTTTTCTTTTCATACCTCTACATCAACATTTTCTGTTACATACTTATTATACTTGAAATCAAGAAAAAATGTTATTTGTGTTTGAAATGATCTGTGACACAATTCTTCTTTGGCCTGCTTTACAAATAAATTTAGTTTCATTCATAAGTATGAACTTGGGTAAAGAAAAGGAAAGCAATGGTAAGGGGTTTCTTAAGACCAGCATTTAAGGGTAGCTAGAAGGGAAGGTGATGAAGGAAAATGAGCCAAAGCTCCACAGAGAAGAAAAGGCAAGTGTGCACCAAGTATATAGGAGAAGCTGGCAGGCTGAATCTATGATGGTTGCAAGGCCACCATTAACCCACACATAAATTGGGCAAATGCTTAAAGTAGCACTCATTTAAAAATATTGATTTAATGAAAATGCATTTTGGAATAAAGATATCTAGGGCTCTGGAAATCAGATATCCAGAATAAAAAAATGAAACCTTTTTCTTTCACATCCTCAGGGAATGTGAGCTATAGCTCCTCCATTTTAAGCATTAAAGACTGACAGGTCATTCCTTGCAGGAATCTTATGCATGGATATTTTTACATTACAAAATTATATGTAATTAATATTTTTCTATTTATTGTATATTATGAGATATGTTTAAAAGTTAGTGTAAAACATGTCACAAAATTTTCTATTTGAAACAAATTTCTGAATACAGGTTAGAGAAGTAATACCACTTTCTCTGTCATTTAATTTGCTTTGAAAATTATTCCTTATCTGTTCAATTTACAGGACTGCTTCCCAAGTTCATTTAATGAAATTTTCACCAGATGGAGAATTTTTTGCCACTGCTGGGAAGGTAATTTGTGAACATGCTATTGCCGAATTGTATATATGGTTTCTTCCTGAAAATTCAAAAGCATTAACCGGCTTCTTTCTTTTATTTATTTAAGTTGAAAATGTTTTCTATTAAAAATGTTAAATAGCAAAAAATTGGCTAACTTATTGTGTTGAAGGACAGTATGGTAGAATTGAAACACCATAGGCTTAAATGTAGATCTGGGTATAAATCTGCCATTTACCAATTTTTTTGATCTTGGGTGAGTAATTAATCTCTCTAAGCAAATATAAGAATTTACAGACTTCCTAGAATGACATTTATAATAATTTTCTTTGTTATTACCTGTTGACTTTAGAAAAATGTATTTCTTTCAAATTATTTTGTTGAATCATTGGTTCCCAGAGTGGTTTATACATAATTAATAGTCTGAAATTATTCCCAAGGCTCAGAGCCTTCTGCAGACTAAGAATGTGAGATACCTAAATCCTCAGTGATGCTTTTTTAGGAGAGAAGTGGAGTTGTTTATTTGACTGACTTTGCGGGTGGCAATGAGGTTATAGTCTAAGAGCAAAACATGGTGCATTCTGGTTTCCCTTGTTCATCCTTTACTTACCAAATTAGGAGATGCAATTTTGATTATACTTAAAATATTTTATATAATAGTAGCTGTTAACTAGTTATTATCATTCTCAACATTTTCTTTGAATGCTCATATTCCTGAAAACTGTCCTGTGTTTTTAAAAATGAGCTATTTTTGTAAGTCTGCTAGTGGTAGTGCTTTCTTACTGATACACAGCTAAGTGGTAAAAAAGAAACCCTTAACTTCATGTTTCTTTCCTGAATGACTCCATTTTCTGTACTACTTAGTAACTAAGATTTTCCTTATCCTTTCAAAATACACATATTCACACACCTTCGTTCTCAAATCACAGTTAAATAATACTAAGAGAAAAGTACGAGAATCAGAGGTTTTCTTCTCAGTTTCTCCATGCCCAGCTCCTTCTCCCATCCCTAAGCTCCTGTAATGGGGAAAAAAATCTTATGTATGCTATTTGACTTACTAACCTTTAATTAATTCTGATCTGGATATTTTTGTTTTGTTTTTCTTTCTTAGGATGACTGTCTTTTAAAGGTATGGTATAATATAGAAAATTGGCGGACAGCTGTTACCTCTCCAGATACAAGTTCAGAAAAACAATCCCAAGGAGAAATTGACTTTTCTTTTGTATATCTGGCCCATCCTCGAGCTGTAAATGGATTTTCCTGGCGTAAAACAAGCAAATACATGCCTAGGTCAGTAGATTGGTCATTTTTTCCATGTATTAAGAAAATATCATCTTTGTGACTTTAACTGTCTTTACTTTTTGAGAACCCATAGACACAGGTCTTTTACCTATGAAGATTCAAGTAATATTAGCTAGTCCTTGTTCTGCAGACCTCTGGCCATGGGTCAACTATGATTGACAAGAGGAGAGCCATATGAAAGAATAATTTACCTCCAGAGCAGATGTTTTTAAGTGAAAGAGTTGTACATCTTTTTCTTCTCTGTATTTTGTATCCAATTCTTTCATCTCAGTCATTCTCCATATTGCCATTTGCATGGACTTCTTCACATTTCACTCCCTCATCTTGCACATTCTATGTGTATCTCCTCTGCTTTCCTTTTAAGAATACCAAAACAGCTTTATTGAGAGGACGTACCATGAGACCTCAAACATTTCTTTAACTGTATCCAACATCTTTGAGGAAAAGGGAGTGGGGTTAATACATTATAATACTCTGAAGTTGGTATTTGTTCAACCTCCACGTGCATGCACAAGCACACCTGTTAATATTTCCTTTCTTACCTGTTGTCCTTGCAAGATTTGATATCCCATTGAATTTTTGTCTATATTTAGTAAGTTATAGAGACCATTTTCAATTTGGCCTGGCTTGGAGCAATACAGTTTGTTCCTTACCTTTTGTCATCTGAGATGTTCTAAACTGATCTTTGGTAATATACCTGGATCATTTGTTGACTTCAGTTTTGTTCTCTGAGCCAGCAGAATATACCGAGATTAAGAAAAAAATTTTTTTATATTAAGACTGGGCTTTTTAGAGCAGTTTAAGGTTCACGGCAAAATTGAGAAGGAACAGAGATTTCCCATATCCCCTTTTTCCCTCCCACAGGCACAGCCTTACCCATTATCAACATCCCTGATCAAAATGTTGTTAACTTTGTTACAATTCATGAACCTACATCAACATATCTTTACCACCTAATGTCCATAGTTTACAGTTCCCTCTTGGCTTTGTACAGTCTGTGGGTTTGTACAAATGTATAATAACTTGTATCTGTCATTGTTATACCTAGATTTTTAGTTACTTTCTAGTGTAGTTATTTCTGTTCTTCCTACCCCAGCCCTCCAGTCTAGTAAAGCATAGGAATAGGATTCTCTAGGAACAGGAATGAGTCTATTGTTAGGAGGATGAGTCAGTCTTTGGGCTAAGGGAAAGTAGTGTGGACAGTCTATATTGTTGGCAAAAGAACCTTCACACACGATCATCTACATTTGCCCTCTTATGGCACTAAATTATGTTTTCTACCTTTATCTTGCATCTAACTACCACTTCAGCATTTTATTAAAAAAAAACAAGGGAGAAATGTGGGATTCACATATAAATCAAGTATAAAAATCAAATCATATCTGACTTGATTGTTTATAGTTCATGATGCGTGATCAAAACCGAAAGTTTCTGTGATATGACTGCCCTTGCACTTCACCATGTAAGAACTTGTTCATTATGCTTCAGAAAATTGGAGACTGTTGAGAATTAGACTTGGGGTTGATTAATGATTGTGCATTGAGTCCCCTATACAGAATTTTATTGTTGTTAACAACCATTTGATCAATAAATATGAGAGATGCCCTCTCAAAAAAAAAAAAAAAACGATTACAGACCTGCGGACTATTGGATGCAGATGTAATTCTAGAGCTCAACCTATCCCTGGGAGAACAAACTGGATAATAAAACCTTTTACCCCAAAAAAAGAACCTTCACACAGGTTCACTTTGAGAACTATTGCTCTAGTACCTCTGAGACCATTGTCCACACACATAAAAATGTATTTAGAATAGAATGAGCTGTGACATAAAACCTTCCTTTTAAATATTGTAAATGGCCCCAATAAAAATAGCTGTCATCCCAAACTGTGAACCATTTAGATCTGAAGATTATATCATTTCAGAGGTTGATTTCCAGGTGTTTTCAGTTGCACTGGATTAGACCAGCATAATATTTAAAAAGAGGGTTCTGAAGTATTGCATCTTTTGAAATACACGTCTGCTCCTGACCTAGTTCCCTCAGTGCTAGCAAATGTGATCACAGTGGAGGCAGAGGCAGCTGCCTTAAACCAGGCCATAACAAATGTCTGATGACAGCAATAAGACATACCAGGTTTTTTTCTGCCTATGTTCATTTTATCTTTCATCAGCTAAATTCTACAGCATAGCACATTGTGATATAGAACTCGAATTTTCTGTTACGGTATCTTTTAGGGAATTTCAGTCTTTCCAGAATTTCCTGTTTGGATCCATGTCATTTAGGAACCAGCTAATCTCCCTGAGCTCTTACAGTTTTCAGTTTTTTTCACCAAGAGCTGGCAGGTGTAGAGTGGGAAGGCTGACTCTCTGATGGGAGAAATTCATCAAAATCCATTGTTCTTTCTAATATGGCATCTTTACTGGGTGATACAAGTGCTTTGTCTTTCACATGAAATTAAGATGCTCAAGCAAATGGTAATAGTTTATGCAAGGGGACTGCTGGACTGCTGGCTTTGAGAAAGAATGGGGCAGTGTTTGTAATAAGCATATACTTTTTTGCTGCTTAAAAATTGATGAAATGTTAGACAGGCAGGGAGTTTAATTATATCCTCCAAAATCTTCCAAAAGTTGGTTCTAGATAACTAGTTTTAAAACCATCTTAGTCTGTTATTACATCACAATAGGACTGGTATTGCAGACACTTTATCACATGTGTGCCTTCTATAAAGTTATACCTTTTTCTTTTTGACTATACCTGAATATGACATGCCATTGAAAAAAGAAAAAGATACTCTAAGTGAAGAAGTGAGGAAGGGCACTATTGCCATAGAAATGCCTCAGATGGATCAGGTTATTTCTTTCATGCCCTGCTGATACTACCTGCCAGCTATTTACACTGAATATCTATAAGGCCTATCCTACAGAGAATCACCTGGTGTCACCCATACTCCTGGGTCTTCTTCATGTTTCAGAGATGTGCAATTTTCTCGCTTGCTTTGTTACTTTTACCTAAGTTCTTATGCCTCTTCTGATTGTGTCTGTTCAGCCCATTAGCTCCTACCCTCTGCCCTTCCTTCATAAGCCTTCCCATTCTGCCAGTACCAATCGGCACTATGAACTTCAAACTTTTCATGTTGCCTTTTTGATGTGTTTTCTTATGTTTCTGTTTGCTAACTTTTAATCTCACTGCCACTGCCTGTGTGTATGTGAATGTACTAGACAGAAATTAAGAGAGAAGGAGGACAGGAGAAGGTCAGAGGGGGATAGAGAAATAAGAGGGGAAAAAATGGAGGAGGAGGAGTGAGGGAGAAGCATGAGAATGGGGAAAGGAGAGAGAAACAGGGTTTGGAAAGGAAAGAAGGAGGGACCCTAGGAAGGGGGGAGAGGTGGAAAGGGAGAGTGGTCTGCAGAAGCTGAGAAACAGAGAAATGTGGGGCAGAGAGAAGGCCAGAGAGTTGGGTGGAAAGGGAACAAAGGCAGGGAGTAGACACCAAGGTGAGGGAGGGAGGGAGGGCGGGGTAGAGAGCAGAGGAGGGAAGCTGAAATGGAACACGACCAAGAGGAAGCTTTCTGTTCTCCCTTTTCTTTCCCTTTGTTCTTTTTAATTAGGTGGATAGATTTAACAAACATATGTTGACTACTATAGAATATTTTGATTTTTTAAATTTACTGAATTACTTTATAGAAACTTATGTTCTTTTTTAAAATATGTGTCTACTTTTTTAAAAAAGTGTCTACTACTGGATATTGTAACTTTTTTTTTTTCTTCTAAATTTGCTGAGTTATCTGATAGAAGGTAGTCTTTGTTGATAGGGTTTCAGCCTTTGACTTCTTGATGCTCTTGGGGTTACTAACACATACATAATTGATTTTGCTTTTATTTTTCTGGGTGGTAAGTCAGTAAATTCACTAAAAGTCAAGAATGACCAGGGAAGGAGGTAACTAGTATTTATTTTTTCATGGACTTTCTATTCTTGTACTTCACTGCTTTTGGCATATATTAGGCATTGAGAGAATAAGTCTACTAAATAGTTACTGTAGCTTGTTAGTGACCAGTGTGCATATACCTTTACAGGAAGCCAAAATGAAACTTTATGAAATAATTCGAATAACCATCCACTGAATAAATCCGAAAACTTTAATAGGTGTACGTTTTTTTCTTATTAACTGAAGGATTATGGCATGATCTGTCTTTGTTTTTTAGATGTAAGAAGAATCTTAGATTGTTGAAAAGAGAACTACTGAATTCTAGGCTGCCAGAAAAGAAATAGGTTAGCAAGCATTTGCTGTGATGAAATCAAATACTCAATTGTAATGGTTTTGACTAAATGTCACATAAATGTATATTGACATTTTCTTCAGTAGTATCTTAGTTGTATGCATTTTAATAATTATTGAAACACTGTAAAATGTGATACGTTGTGAAATTTTATTTCTGTCTCTAAAATCATTTTATCTCTTAGGGCTTCTGTATGTAATGTACTGTTGACTTGCTGCAAAGATAACGTATGTCGTCTTTGGGTAGAGACATTTTTACCAAATGATTGCTTGCTATATGGAGGTGACTGCAACCATTGGACTGAACCAATTAATTTAACAAATAACTTCAAGAGAAATGCTTCCAGTAAAGAACGAGTTCAAAATGCTTTAGATGTGAGTGTTTTTGTTAGATGTCTTTTTCTGCAAGTTATAAAACATGAGCTTTTTTGTAACATTCATTCTAATTAACATTCAAAGTCATATGTAGTAGTGAAAAAATATGTTTGTTAAGAAACAGTTCTCAGAAAAATTTTCAATATAGTTCGGATTAGGTTAATTGATGAAGGGATCATTACACCGACTTAGCTAAATAACATAAAGCAAATTAAAATCTGAGAATGCAAGGATTTGACTGTAAAAATAAGTTAGTTTTTTATTTGGGCGTCGGGTGTTTATACTGTCATAATTATCAGATTCTTTTCTACAGTTTACCAGATGTATTTCTGTTTTTAGAATCTCCACAGAACTTAGAGTGTTTATTTTGCTAATTAGTGTGGAAGTAAAGACAGTTTTTGATGTTTAGACCAATTGAACATAGACTAATAATACAAATTCTTCTTATTTTTTTCTTGCTATTGAAAACAGGAAGTGACCAAAAAATGATTTGTCTTGAATTCTTTGTATGATTATGGAACAGCTGTTTTTCTAATGGCTCAGAATGTAATTAAATACATATTGCAAGGAGACTCAGTGACCAATAGAGTGCTTATGTATATACTATTAGCTGAATGAAGTCTGTGACTAGGAATTTGAAAACTCTCTTTCTGCTTTTAGGTGACCTTGAGTTCTCTGTAAACTATATTATCATTTGAAAGATGAAAAAAACAGTATTTGCACTGTTATGGGTCAAATGAGATGGTCTCTGAAAGTGCTTTGCAAATTATGAAATATGATATGTGAAGGTAATTACTTAATGCCTTGTGGCCATAGGGAATAAACTGTGGATACTAAGAGAATGGTATACACAGACATCATTATCCATAGGCACATTATTGTAAACTTTTAAGTTGAGAAAGTTATAAGAAAATTAAATAAAAATGTCAAAGCCTTGTTGGATGGTTAAGAGTCATACAGTTCAAGTACCGAGCTTATTCTTTCTGTTTTAAACATGCTGTACAAAAGTGCTGAAAGATATTTGTACATATAAACTCATCTGAAATAGGATGTGTAATGACTAACATTCATTATATAACCTATCCATACATGTTTGTGACAATATAGACTTTATTTTTACCTTGTTTTTATTCACACAGGTAAATCTGAGACATTTTCGTAGAGGCCGGAGGAGATCACTTGCCCTTGTAGCACATACGGGATACATGCCACACCATCAGGATCCTCATCATGTCCACAGGAACACTTCACTGCATGCCAATGCACTCTGCCACTTTCACATTGCAGCCAGTATCAACCCAGCCACAGGTACTGAAGCACAAATGTTTTTGGAATTGAGTGGATTGAATTTATAACAAACAAGTTGTTCTTTAGTTTCTGTACAAGTAAAAAGTCAGAGGGAACTTTCTTGGTTAATTTTTCATTATAGCCAGCTTATTGGTTACATGAAAAGAGGTATTTGTTTACTTATTTGTTTTTAAGGCTATGATTTAGTGTGTGATTTCCAATCTTGATATGTCATTGAGATTATTAGTTTATTCACATATTGAGATTTGAGCTAATACTTAGCATAGAGGTTAACACCACAGTGTAGTATTTTATAATTATTATATAGTTGTTAAAATAAAATCATTTTGTTTAGTATTTAATCTTTGGAGCAATTTCAGAAATAGGAAGCAATATGTAGGCATTCCAACTGAAAGAGTTAAGAAACTCATCTCTACAGTCAAATATGTACTATAAGATTGAAAGATCTAGAACATCTGGATCTATGTTTGGGAAGATTTAAGTATTCATCATTTTAATAAATATTTCTTGGGAGTTTAAAAACTAAGTGGTTGCTTAAGCTGGGCACTTAAGGTGCAACTTTAGGGTATTACTGGGAAAAAAGTTTGAAACAGTATTTGTACATGATAAATGCCATCGGTATAGAAAGAGAAAAATAAAAGCCTCCTTTAATCTCTATCACATCCTGGTCCTTTCCGGCAGAAGATAACCACTATTGATGAGTTTTGGGGATAATTCCTAAGTATAAATTAAGGATGACCTATTTCCATACAGCATACTGGATTGGTAGTAGTATTTTAATATAAATATTAGATTATTTATATTTAAAAAATTATATAGGCTTGGGAAATGTCATTAACCTTTATCAAAACCATACATTGACAGTGGTTGTAATACCCAGAGGCAATTCTAAGGTCAGTGCAATAATTTTGAAAATCTCTGCCGAGTGAAGGACCGTATTTTGAGAATAAAGAAAGCTTGAATTCTCAGTTCAACAGAAAAGGCTGAAAATTACAGAAAAAGAAACTAACTTCCAACATAGCATCTCTTTGACTACCTTTCAATAACAAAAACTCTAGAAGCTTTCTTTAGATTGTAGGTCCCTAGGGAAAATCCATGCATGTAAAACAAATTAAAGCAAAAAATATTATTAGCAGCTAGATTAGATGCTATGTAGAATTCCTTTCCCTAAATTAGATCTGTTAGAATGACCTTTCTGAATGCTGTGCTTCTTATGCAAGGCCAGACTCTCAGATTTGGCTTCACTTATTTATGTCCATTATTACAAATAGATACAGGAGAGGAACTCCTGAAAGCACGTTCTCTTAGTTCTAGTTCCTACATGCTTTCCATGAAGATTTCTCTTAAAAAATTACTTCAGTCAAATTCTTTGAGTGAGATCAGGAGACAAGAACTGTGACTTTCTTTTTAGCTAGTACACTTCTGCTAAAAGTCAGCATTAGACCCTCCTTGTGTACTTAACATCTAAGTTAAGCTAAATGTAGTTTCTTAGAGGCATTGGTGGTATCTTTGGGGTTGATTCTAAGTTAAAACTCAGAAAATCCTACCCATTAGGATACTTGGGGTTATTTTCTCAAACTTGGCACTATTGTGTATTTACCTAGGAACAGTTGGATTTGACACTTCAGTCCCTCAAGGCTTTTATTGAGTGTTTAATTAGTGCCAGTGTAAGAACTGGAGGTGGTGATCAAAACAGGTGTGATCCTTGCTTCTCTTATGAAGCATATAATCAGGCAGGGAGATAAACACTAATCAAACAACTGTACTAATGAATGTATAGTTATAAACACAACTCTTAGACTGGATGTTTCTTATCAACTCTTACAACCCACCTCCAATAGAAGGGACAGAAAGATTCTTTTATCCTTTCCTTTACCATTCATTCCCTATAATACTGTTTCTGTTGGTTTTCAGCAATAGACCCATGGTTTGAACAGATAATTAATTCCATTGATTTATCCTTCCTTTAAAAGAAAATCAGTAGATTGCTTCTGGAGAAAATTGTTTATATTGCCTAAATCCATTCCAGCCTTTACTGTTCAGCAGACACCAGCTAGCATGAGCTAGATTTGCATTTGGTTTAATATGATAAACAATTTTTTCTTCACTTCTGGTAATTAGGGATTATCGTTTGTCACAGTTTACTCTGATTTTGTACTACCGTATACGTAATTTAACAGTTATATCAAAAGTAATATTACCACATCAACAAAAAGAAAGACAAAAACCACATGATCATCTCCATAGATGCTGAAAAAGCATTTGACAAAATTCAACATCCATTCATGATAAAATCTCTCAGCAAAATGGGAATAGAGGGCAAGTACCTCAACATAATAAAGGCCATATATGATAAACCCACAGCCAACATTATACTGAACAGCGAGAAGCTGAAAGCATTTCCTCTGAGATCGGGAACTAGACAGGGATGCCCACTCTCCCCACTGTTATTTAACATAGTACTGGAGGTCCTAGCCACGGCAATCAGACAAAACAAAGAAATACAAGGAATCCAGATTGGTAAAGAAGAAGTTAAACTGTCACTATTTGCAGATGATATGATATTGTACATAAAAAACCCTAAAGACTCCACTCCAAAACTACTAGAACTGATATCAGAATACAGCAAAGTTGCAGGATACAAAATTAACACACAGAAATCTGTAGCTTCCCTATACACTAACAATGAACCAATAGAAAGAGAAATCAGGAAAACAATTCCATTCACAATTGCATCAAAAAGAATAAAATACCTAAGAATAAACCTAACCGAAGACGTGAAAGACCTATACCCTGAAAACTACAAGTCACTCTTAAGAGAAATTAAAGGGGACACTAACAAATGGAAACTCATCCCATGCTCGTGGCTAGGAAGAATTAATATAGTCAAAATGGCCATCCTGTCCAAAGCAATATACAGATTTGATGCAATCCGTATCAAATTACCAACAGCATTCTTCAACGAACTGGAACAAATAGTTCAAAAATTCATATGGAAACACCAAAGACCCCGAATAGCCAAAGCAATCCTGAAAAAGAAGAATAAAGTAGGGGGGATCTCACTCCCCAACTTCAAGCTCTACTACGAAGCCATAATAATCAAGACAGTTTGGTACTGGCACAAGAACAGGGCCACAGACCAGTGGAACAGATTAGAGACTCCAGAAATTAACCCAAACATATATGGTCAATTAATATTTGATAAAGGAGCCATGGACATACAATGGCGAAATGACAGTCTCTTCAACAAATGGTGCTGGCAAAACTGGACAGCTACATGTAGGAGAATGAAACTGGACCATTGTCTAACCCCATATACAAAAGTAAACTCAAAATGGATCAAAGACCTGAATGTAAGTCATGAAACCATTAAACTCTTGGAAAAAAACATAGGCAAAAACCTCTTAGACATAAACATAAGGGACCTCTTCTTGAACATATCTCCCCGGGCAAGGAAAACAACAGCAAAAATGAACAAGTGGGACTATATGAAGGTGAAAAGCTTCTGTACAGCGAAAGACACCATCAATAGAACAAAAAGGAACCCTACAGTATGGGAGAATATATTTGAAAATGACAGATCCGATAAAGGCTTGACGTCCAGAATATATAAAGAGCTCACACGCCTCAACAAATAAAAAACAAATAACCCAATTAAAAAATGGGCAGAGGAACTGAACAGACAGTTCTCTAAAAAAGAAATACAGATGGCCAACAGACACATGAAAAGATGCTCCACATTGCTAATTATCAGAGAAATGCAAATTAAAACTACAATGAGGTATCACCTCACACCAGTAAGGATGGCTGCCATCCAAAAGACAAACAACAACAAATGTTGGCGAGGCTGTGGAGAAAGGGGAACCCTCCTACACTGCTGGTGGGAATGTAAATTAGTTCAACCATTGTGGAAAGCAGTATGGAGGTTCATCAAAATGCTCAAAACAGACCTACCATTTGACCCAGGAATTCCACTCCTAGGAATTTACCCTAAGAACGCAGCAATCAAGTTTGAGGAAGACAGATGCACCCCTATGTTTATCGCAGCACTATTTACAATAGCCAAGAATTGGAAGCAACCTAAATGTCCATCGGTAGATGAATGGATAAAGAATATGTGGTACATATACACAATGGAATACTACTCAGCCATGAGAAAGGGAAAATCCTACCATTTGCAGCAACATGGATGGAGCTGGAGGGTATTATGCTCAGTGAAATAAGCCAAGCGGAGAAAGAGAAATACCAAATGATTTCACTCATCTGAGGAGTATAAGAACAAAGGAAAAACTGAAGGAACAAAACAGCAGTGGAATTACAGAACCCAAAAATGGACTGACAGGTACCAAAGGGAAAGGAACTGGGGAGGATAGGTGGGCAGGGAGGGATAAGGGGGGGGGAGGAAGAAAGGGGTATTAAGATTAGCATGCATGGGGTGGGGAGGGCTGTACAACACAGAGAGGACAAGTAGTGACTCTGCAACATTTTGCTATGCTGATTGACAGTGACAGTAATGTGGTTTATATGGGGGACCTGGTATAGGGGAGAGCCTAGTAAACATAGTATTCTTCATGTAAGTGTAGATTAAAGATTAAAAAAAAAAAAAGAAAAGGGGGATTACTCCTTGATAGGATAAAACTAATGGTAAATCAAAGATTAATGCATGCTTTAAATATCCTTAATTTTGACCACGTAAAGGGTGTCAGATGATCGGCTATGGAGGTTCACTTTTCTGATAATATTCCTTTCTCTTAAAAAAAAAAAAGCAGTTCCTGTGTGGTGACCTCCAATGAGTTCTACACAATGGTATAAAGGGCATATCAAAGTGTGGGCAAAGGGTCTGTTTGTTTTTATACAGAAGATCAAAGCCTAATTTGGCTACCCAGAAAATGAACTAAGATATGATATGAAGAAGAAAGTCCAACATCAGCACTCTCTGGAAGACTCATACCAGAAGATGATCATCAAAAAACCTCCACAAAGATCCAGGCGATGCTGCAGTTGTAGCTGCATCCATCCCACCGTTTCCTGGATTTGCCATTGGAATGAAGAAGGAGATATCTAAGCTGGCCTGTGCATACACCAAAACAACAAATTTGACTGGATCTATACTGTTGGAACTCAACCAGGAGTAGGGAGGGGTGCAAGTTGTAGCACTCCAAAACCTTATGACTATAGACTATCTACGGTTAAAAGAACATATGGGATGTGAACAGTTCCCTGAAATGGGTTGCTTTAATTTGTCTGATTTCTCTCAGACTGTTCAAGTACAGTTGGGCAATATCCATCATATCATAGACAAATTTTCACAAATGCCTAGGGTGCCTAACTGGTTTTCTTGGCTTCACTGGAGATGGCTGGTAATTAAAGATCTGCTTTGTTTTTGTAACTGTATTCCTTTTATGTTAATGTGTGTATGCAATTTAGTTAGTAGTTTAAAACGTATACATGCTTAAGTTATTCTACAAGAAGATATGTCAAAGAAATAATCTTCCCATGTTTTCTTCCATCTGCTACCTCTATAGCTTTTCTTCTTCCTTCCTAATTACAACCCTTAAATAGAATTCATGCCTCATATCGAATTTACCGAGTATCGTAATTCCTCCAAGTGGTAAAGATACCTCAAGACAAATGCTGGGCATAGAAGCCACAGGGCATAAATCTGCAAAGAAGTAAAAAGCTAACCTTTTCAAACAATATTGCTTCTCTCTCACTTACCAAGTTTACATTTCCCTGTATGGCCCCCGAAGATGACTGGTTAGCCAGAGATGGGTAAGATTCCTCAAGGGAGGAACAACCTAAGACAGGCACAGTCACAGGGGGGCCATCAGGTGAGAAATTGGGGATCAACAGTGGTGAAGCTTAGAACCTCACCTCCCCTGTTTTGAGAGAAATCTTCTGCATCCGTGGATGTTTTATTGCCCTTGTCTAGCTTGGATTAACACATAGTCTACAGGCACACACCTGATCATATACAATTGCGCTCTTACAACACTAAACTATGTTTTCTACCTTTATCTTGCATCTACCTACCACTTCAGCATTTTATTAAAAATAAAAAAAATAATAATAATAAAGGGAGAAATGTGGGACCCACATATAAATCAAGTATAAAAATCAAACGAATATTCATATTTGACCTGATTGTTTATAGTTCATAATGCGTGATCAAAACCGAAAGTTTCTGTGATGACTGCCCTTGTACTGTTCACCATGTAAGAACTTATTCACTATGTAAGAATTCGTTCACCATGTAAGAACTTGTTCGTTATGCTACAGAAGATTGGAGACTGACGAGAATTAGGCTTGAGATGGATTAATGATTGTGCATTGAGCATTGACTCCCCTATACAGAATTTTATTGTTGTTAACAACCATTTGATCAATAAATATGAGAGATGCCCTCTCAAAAAAAATCAAACGAATACTCATATTTGAACTGGCTATAGTTCATAATGCATGATCAAAACCGAAAGTTTCTGTGATGACTGCCCTTGTACTATTCACCATGTAACTTATTCACTATGTAAGAATTGTTCTCCATGTAAGAACTTGTTCGTTATGCTTCAGAAGATTGGAGACTGACGAGAATTAGGCCTGGGGTGGATTAATGATTATACATTGAACATTGAGTCCCCTATACAGAATTTAATTTTTGTTAACAACCATTTGATAAATAAATAGGAGAGATGCCCTCACAAAAAAAAAAAAAAAAAAGTAATATCAAGGAGCAGTTTTTTTTTCTTAGTTGGTTTTTTTTTCTTGAATGCCTTTCTTGAGTATAAGGGAACCTCAGTTTCATATTTTCAACTCATTCTTCATGAGCAGCATCTATTTTAGGATTAGATGAAAGAGTCATTAAAAAGCTAATAGGTCATTCTACTAAATGAAAAGGAAGATGTTGCTGTTGAGATAAATATATCACTAGTTCCTTTGACATCATAATGATGGCATTTTCCATGGTAGATCATGTTAAACTATGTTTCTTACTAAAGTTTGTGTATAAATTAAGAAACCTTTCTTGTTACCATGTATTGAAATTATAGGTGTGTTTCTTAATGAGAATGTTTTTTAGAATAAAAAAAACATCTATGTATATGTAACTTATGTTGTATGACCTAGAATATGTAATTTTATCTCCTTTATAGTAGGTATATTAAATTTGCCATTTAGGTGTGTTTTCAGTAATAATAATTGTGGGAACCATGTTGGTTGCCTTATTTATAGGTTAAATAAAATGTGTTACAGAGGTTTACAGAAAAATGTGACAGCTAATAATAAAAATATGGAATCTCAATGTTTTGTATGCTAGAATGATAGAAATATTAATTGGGGGTTTCTTTTGTTGTTGTTCTTTATAGACATTCCACTTCTTCCTTCTATTACGTCTCTAAGTCTAAGTGAAAATGAAGAGAAGAGTGGGCCTTTTGTGGTACACTGGCTAAACAATAAAGAGTTGCATTTTACTTTGTCCATGGAAGTCTTTTTACAACAACTTAGAAAAAGTTTTGACCAACCATCTTCTGAAGCCAGTGCAGAAGACTCTAATCAGGCAGATGTAAAATCTGATGAAGGTAAATCTTTAAGAAGGATAAAAAACACAAAGTTCTGTTCAAAATAACAAAGATTTTTATAGTAGGGTAACAGTGTTACCAGAAACAAACTTCAAAATGCAATGGCATAATACTTATTTGGACCAGCTAATTTAATAATCCAGTATATATGTTCCTTGTCCAGGTGGCTTTCTTCTTTCTGCCTGGTGACACAGGAACTCAGGATTCTGCCTCCTGTGCTTTCAGCCACTAGGTGCTTGCTACTTAGACTGTGAGATTAGCAGAGTTGGCATTACCTGGGAGCTTGTTAGAAATGCAAACTCAGGCTACACCTGGAGCTACTGAACAAGAATCTGCAATTTAATGAAGTCCCAGGTGATTCTTTATGTACAAAAGTTTGAGAAACATTATCCTAGGTCCTTAAACTCCTTTATTTTCAGCCTCAGTCAGGGGAGAGTGAGGGCAAAGATGAGGTATAGCTCTTTCTCAACTTTGTTGACATAGAATTGCACATCCCTCTCTACTCTTGTTTCATTGGCAAAGACTGATCACAGGCCCCATGTAGCTTCTGACTTGATAGCCCTTCTGTACTAAGGACTGTGAAACATGAATGTGTGGTGGCCAGCCAGCCATCTCTGCTACAGTTTGTTGTTCATACATGTTTTTGTTTTTAAAAAGTTTTGTTTTAGTATCAAACAACACAGATAGGTACGAAGTTCCCCCACTGTTAAGTTTGATGGGTAACCTTCCAGATTTTTTCTTTTCTATGCTCATACAAATATATGTATATAAGCAGTTTTTTTTTAAGTTATAGGAGTTCATTTTTAAACAAAAATAGTGTTCTGCAATGAGTTCTTCTCTGTTTTGTTATTTTTAACAGCTTCTGAATATTGTGTCAAAAGAAAACTTTAGCATTTCCTCCTTGATAGACACTGAAGTTGATTTAAGTTGTTTCTCACTATATTGATAATGGTACTATGACGGATCTTTTCATCTCTGTGAATTTTTCTGTAAGGTAGATTCCCAGATGTGGAATTACATGAGAGGGTAAACATATTAAATTTCAGTAACTTATGCCAAATTTCTCTCCAGAAATGTTTTACCAATTTGTATTCTAACAGGGAGTACAATATCTCTTTATAAAGGATCTAAATAACCTGTTTTCACATCCTTGTCAACACTGGATTGTTCAGTATATTACCTTTTTGCCACTTGATATGGGGAAAATGGCATCTTGTTTTACTTGACATATTCTTGAAGCAATTTGAACAGAATTACTTAGCCCTTCCTGTAGTTTCCCTCTTCATGCCCTTTGCCTAACTTTCTGTTGAGTTTTTTTCTTAATGATTTGCATGTCTTGACTAATTTTTTAAATCTGGTAAACAGTCTTACATCTTTTGTGAGTCTTCTTTTAAGAAAAGCTCTATATTCCTAACCAGGTGAAGGGGACAGGATTTTGAAATACAAGTCAGAATATATATATTTATCTATATTAATAATTTGGCATACCAGCTTATTTTTAATTCCCTGTATATTGAAGGAAATCTGGAAATAGGGTGTATAAATGTATTCCTTTAAAATGGTTTCTTTAAGATGTCATATCGGTTGGAAGTGCATACATCTAGAGGATAGCTAGTGTAACAGACTCAGGTTTAGATAAATCTCCATTATGAAGAATGTGCAAATTATATTCCAATAATATATTAAAAAAATTCAGCCCAGAGTTGTAGCTCCAGTTGCAACTCCTTCATTTTACCATGAGCAAAACTAAGGTCAAAAGAAGAGGTTTGTCTTACTTCTGAGCAGTTAATTGTGGTACTTCTTCTTTAGAAATCAGTTTACCGATTTTCCAGTCCAGTATTAGTCCTTCTACTATTAATGCACTAACTCATTTTCAAACAAATATAACTGAATTAACTCTGTATTACCGAATTAATTTCTGATTATTGAGCCTTCTGATTATTAAGTTAACTCCAGTGGCCTTTTATTCCTGGAGCAAAGTTATTTTTAAAGGGGAGCCCATTTCTTGTTTATATGAAAACTATTATGTTATTCATCCTGATTGCATATATAAGGATATTTCTTAATTTATAGTTACATCTTGGTTCATGAACCCTTTTGCTTATAGAAACGGATGATGGTATTGATGAAAAGAAGGAATTGGGTGGTGATAAAACGGTACCAAACTCAAGTTTTGTGCCATTACCAGCAGCTATCACTGATCACCAGATTGAAGTACTTCTGTGCGAATGGAGTAAAAATGCAGACATGCTGTTTAGTATTCATCCCATGGATGGTTCTTTGCTGGTTTGGCATGTGGATTGGCTGGATGAATACCAGCCTGGTATGTTTCGTCAAGTTCAGGTACTATTATTATGTTGGCTGGAGAGCTACTTCTAGTTCAATTTGGATATTGTTTTATAATAACTGTTTATGTAATTTCATGTGTTCTAATGCTCACTTTCTTAATTCTAGGTGTCCTTTGTTTCCAGAATTCCTGTAGCTTTCCCTACAGGTGATGCAAACTCTCTCTGTAAAAGCATAGTGATGTATGCCTGTACCAAGAACGTTGACTTGGCTATTCAGCAAGGGAAACAAAAACCCTCTAGCCTCACACGTTCTACATCAATGCTTATCTCTTCTGGTCACAGTAAATCAACTAATAGTTTAAAATTAAGTATTTTTACTCCAAATGTTATGATGATTTCGAAGCATGCTGATGGCTCTCTGAATCAGTGGCTGGTCAGTTTTGCTGAGGAATCTGCTTTTTCTACAGTTCTGAGTATTTCTCACAAATCCAGATATTGTGGTCATCGCTTTCATCTTAATGATTTAGCTTGCCACTCAGTATTACCATTATTGCTAACAACGTCACACCATAATGCATTAAGGACACCAGACATTGATAACGAAAAGCAACTTTATGATGCTGTAAATACTGAAGAATGTTCTTTGGCACAACAGAATAAAAGCACCATTGACGTGGCATTTCAGGATCCTAATGCAGTTTATAGTGAGCTTATTCTTTGGAGGGTTGATCCAGTTGGACCATTGTCTTTTTCTGGAGGTGTTTCTGAACTTGCCCGGATTAATTCTCTTCATGTTTCTGCATTTTCCAATGTGGCATGGCTGCCCACTCTTATACCCAGTTACTGTTTAGGTAAGCATTCTCAAGAAACCTATGTTTTCTGACATTATCACGTAAGGGTTAAATTTTAAATGTTTGTAAATACTTTGTAGGTGCATACTGCAACTCTCCTAGTGCATGCTTCGTAGCAAGTGATGGACAGTATCTGAGATTATATGAAGCAGTTACTGATGCCAAGAAACTTCTATATGAGCTTTCCAATCATGAAATTTCTGTAAGTAAATGGTTTTTAAGACATGATATTTATCTATTTATTGGGTATGTTCTAGAATTGTGACATAATTTATAATACACCTGTATATTTTTTTATTTAATTTTTTCACATTTGCATTGTATCCTTACAGTGATTGTAAGCCCCTTTAAAAAGAGACCATTTATTTCATCCATTCCAAAAGTAGAGTCCAGTGTCCTACAATATGTGTTTCTGTAATACTTCTTTTGCTAAGGGATAAATAGGGACTACTGACAGTATAATGTGGAAATTATGTTGGTTCGTAACCTTCAGTTGTGTGTAGGCAAGGGGAGCTGAAATAACAGTGAAATTTTAATCTTAATCAAGGAAGAAAAAGCGCTCAGCTTGGTTGCAATGGAGTTAGGAATCCTATCAACACCACTGCAAAGCTTTTGTCTTTTGATAGGTGGCACTTCTTCCTGTGCCCAGCTAATAGCAGTCCACCACTACTTTGTCTCAGTGCCTCTAGCAGCCAATGTTTCTATTCATTTGGTTTTGGTGTTTTAAAATATCCCCTGAGGTGTAACCGTCAGCCCTACTACACTTCTTGTTTAGGAGATTCAAGCCATCTTCTCAGTTACCAATTAATGTTTTTATTAATGTTCTGGTTAGAGAATTGCATAGGTGTCAGTGATCTGCTCCAATTCAGTTTTTCCCCTAAGTTATTTTTAATGCATGGTTTTACAGAATGCCACGTTTTTAAAAACACATATATAGTATGATAATAGAAACATATTTATTGAAGGCCTTCTGTTTTTCAGGAATTGTTTTAAATTCTGGGAACTTAGATGTGAACAAAGTAGACAAAAATATGAAGTCATATTCTAAAGAGATATAGGGGAGAAGGATAAAAAGATACTAATAAAAACTATGGAGAGAAATAGCATTGCAGAGTAGTAGGGAATACCAAGTAAGGTGCTCATCAGGGAAATCCTCATAGAAAAGGTACCATTTGAGTAAAGATCTGAAAGAGATGAAGAAGCTAGTTGTGTGACTATTTAGAGGAAGAGTATTCCAGGAAGAGGAACAGCTTGTGCAAAGATCCTGAAACCAGAGCATGTTTGGTGTGTAATGAATTAGTAAAGAGGCTCTTGTGTCTGCATCAGAGTGAAGTGGAGAGTATTCAGGATTAAAGTTAGAAAGTTAGCCTGGCCAAGTCGTATGAGGCCTCATAAGCCTTTGTCATAAGTTTGACTTTTACTTTGAGTAACATAGAAACCATGAAGAGAATGGCAGAGTGACAGAATCTCTCTTAGATTTTAAAAGGAGCAGTCTGGTTTCTATATAGTTTAGACATGGGAAGCAGAAGGGGAATCAGAGAGACCAATTCAGAACTATTATAGTAGTCCAGTACAGAGTCAAAGGGCTTAGAAAGGTAGCAAGTGGTAGCAATAAAAGATGGTAAGAATTGGTCAAATGTGGTTGTCTTCCAACACTGAACAGTGCAGTGTGGACTGGATATGGGGTTTATGTGAGAAAGAGAGGATAACTGTCAAGGTTTGTGGCTCAACACTAGCAAGTTGCCTTGAGTTGAGATGAGAAGTTGGACGAGTACCTGATTTTGAGGATCCGGGAGATTTTGAGCCTGGATATGGACATGTTAATTTTGAGATGCTAATGTCTGGAGTTTAGAGGGATACCCAATCTGCAGATAGAAAATAAGTAGTGGTCAGAATATAAATTTAAATCGTGAAGCTGAATGAGATCACTGAGATACAGAATAGATATAAAGTAGAAATGATGGAAGGATTGAATCCTGGGGTGTTCCATTGTCAAAAGTGGGATGAGTATGGTGTGCAGTGGAAACCAAGCGAAGAAAATTATTTCAAGGAGAAGGGAGTGATCATCATGATCAAATAATGTTGATAGATGAGATATGATCAAGATTGGATTTAGCAATGTGACCTTGACTAGAGCAATCAGAACATAAAGGATTAAAAAATCAGCATGTATAAATAGACAGTATGTCAGCTTGTTTCTTCTCACCTCAGAGTACTGCTTAAAAAGCGTTGATTCTTAGATCATTTCTATGAGATTAAAGCCACTCTTTCACATTAATGGTTATAAAATACTTTTTCCCTCCAACAGTTACCAAGCATTGTCTTTCTTTTAAGAGCTGTTAACTCTTACTCATTCCTAGTAAAAGTCCTAGAATGTGTGTAATGAAAGGGGCTTGTGAATTTTCTTAGCCTCACTTGAAAATACTTATTAATGTTATGCCTGAAATTTCACATTATTTCTTATTAATTATTACTGAATTTAATTGTTTAATAAAAGAGATATCCATTTCTTTAAAAACAGAAATATGTTGGTGAAGTGTTTAACATCGTAAGCCAACAGTCAACAGCCAGGCCAGGATGCATTATTGCTTTAGATCCTATTACCAAACTTGTAAGTATTATTTTTCTGGCCATTTAGCATTATGTAAATAACATATATGTCAGCTTATATTGGTATTTATTTTTCAGCAAGGCAGAAAAACCCAGCTGCTTCATGTTTTTCAAGAGGACTTCATTTTGAATCATCTTGAGAAGAAAAGTCTGGGAAGAGATGTATCTGATGCAGGTGAAGAATTTTTTATGTAATAAAAAATATTATGTCAGTAGGTGAGGCAGTTAATAAAAAATTAAAAATAAATAATAAAGTTAATAAAGATGTTTCATCTCCTTGAAGTTAAAATTTTCCTATGTAGGTGTTGTGTGATACTATTTATTATAAATACCAGTGTCTTTTTATTCTTAACTAGGAAATAAATATGAAAAAATTAAGGGTTCATCAGTTATGTTTTTTTAAGATATCATTAATATACAATCTATAAAGGTTTCACATCAGCAACATTGCGGCTGTTACATTCACCCATATTATCAGGGCCCCACACATACCCCATTGTAGTCACTGTCCATCAACATGGTAAGAAGCTATAGAGTCACTACTTGTCTTCTCTATGCTATACTGCCTTCCCTGTGCCCCATCCCTACATCACATGTGCTAATCATATTACCCCTCCATCCCCTTCTCCCTCCCTCCCCACCCACTCTCCCTTCACACCCTCCTCCCTTTGGTAACCACTAGTCCCTTCTTAGAGTCTGTGAGTCTCCTGTTGTTTTGTTTCTTCAGTTTTGCTTTGTAGTTATATTCCACAAATGAGTGAAATCATTTGTTACTTGTCTTTCACCACCTGGCTTATTTCACTGAGCATAATACCCTCTAGCTCCATCCATGTTGTCACAAATAGTAAGATTTGTTTTCTTCTTATGGCTGAATAATATTCTGTTTTGTACATATATGTACCACATCTTCTTTATCCATTCATCTACTGATGGACACTTAGGTTGCTTCCATTTCTTGACTATTGTAAATAGTGCTGTGGTAAACATAGGGGTGCATCTGTCTTTCTGAATCTGAGAACTTGTTCTCTTTGGGTAAATTCCTAGGACTGGAATTGCTGGGTCAAATGGTATTTCAGATGTTTTAGTTTTTTGAGAAACCTCCATATTGCTTTCCCCAATCATTGAACTAATTTACATTCCCACCAACAGTGTAGGAGGGTTCCCTTTCTCCGTATCCTCGCCAGCATTTATTGTTCCTTGTCATTTAGACTTGGCCATCCTAACTGGTGTGAAGTAATTTCTCATTGTGTTTCAATTTGTATTTCCCTGATAATTAGCTCTGTGGAGCATCTTTTCACATGCCTATTGCCATCTGAATTTCTTCTTTCAAGAAGTGTCTGTTCAGATCCTCTGCCCATTTTTTGATGAGGTTATTTGCTTTTTGTGTGTTGAGGCATGCAAGTTCATTATACATTTTGGATGTTAACCCCTTATCGGATATGTTGTTTATGAATATATTCTCCCATGCTATAGGATGCCTTTTGTTCTACTGATGGTGTCCTTTGCTGTACACCATCTTTTTAGTTTGATATAGTCCCATTTGTTCATTTTTACTTTTGTAAAATTTATAATTTTACAAGTTATAATTTAAAGACTAAATATCTTATAAATACTTTTATAATTAAACAGTCTAAAAATTACATTAAACTTAAACTCCTCACCCCAGTATAAAGTCTTATTTTGCATAAAGGAAAACAGAGCAAAATGAAGCCAAAATTCTCTTGGTCATCAGTTTCAATAATAAGGTCAAACGAAACTCAGAAATGACTTTCCTTATAAAGCAACCATAAGCGTGTGCTGGTTGCTTTAAAACTCAGTTACGAAGTGTCACATAATATTAATAACTGCATTCTGTACTTGTTTCAGACTATTTTCATTACTTTTTTGTGCATTTTTTTCTTTTTCCCACCTTTTCTCCATTTTTCTTCTCCTTTGAGAAGTAGTCCTTGAGTTCTGCACTTTATGTTGAATGTCTAATTTCTTACCATACTGCTTTCACTTAGTCTGTCATTTTTCTTGAGAATCATGAACTGTTCAAAAACCCATTCCTTTGGTAACCACTGAATACAGTGATAGAAACATGCTAAAAATGGAAGTAAAGATGTTAGGTACAGAATAAAGGGTTATTTTTACTAACAAAATGTTCTTTTTCCTTTTATATATTAAAATATTAATAACAATGTTAATATCGTTAAAAATGCTGGATTTTTAAGACGTTTTGAAGAATTTATCGTTAAAAATGCAAATTTTTAAAGACGTTTTGAAGAATTTCTCTGTTCTCCTTAAGGTTGTTTTGCTATGATCTTCATCTATTCCAGCATTTTATTTACTACGATTCTTCAATTTTTAACTTACTTTTTTCTCTTTATTTATTTTTTTCCAGTTTTTCTTAAAATATTCAGAGAATTCTTTTTTTTCCAAAACCTGTTATCTTCATTGTCAGAGTTTCCCAGAAAATACTCAAAAGAGTTATGTTTTCATCTTATTTTGCTATAATATCAAGAGCAAAAGAAATGTTTTACAGATATTTTCATTATTAGGGCATTCTTTCCTGTTAGTGAAATTATCAAAAATAGATTTATTTGTGTTCTTTTTTCCTCTTTTATAATCTCTTATCCTTTCCTTCCTTGTAATTCTTGTAATTTAAATGCCTAATACCCAGAACACATTACTAGTTACCTTTTCTTTTCTTTGTCTTTTAACATAATATGATTTAAGATACTTATGATTTATCTTTCTTTCCTAGTGTTCCTTTGAAAACTTCTTTCCTATGCAAATTTAAAAAGACAGAATCATTACACTCTGTTAATAGTTACTCTTCGATTTTTTTCTATATGTTCTGATTTATATAGTTTTTATGATGTAATTTTTCTTTACATAATTTTGTGCATAATGAAGACTAGGTTGTAATAAAGGAAACTTAAAGTCTGTCATTAAATATTCCTTTTCTTCAAGCAATGATGAACCACTGACTTAATGATATATTTTAGATAGGTTCTTTTTTCCTTTTAGTTTATTCTGAGCAACTTATGTGCTGCCTAAATTAGGCAGTTTTGACTAAGATAATTTTTCTTGAATAATATGTTGTATAAGGAGTACTTAAAAACATCATTAATAGGTCATTCCATTAGGGAACTTAACTTACCTTGAAATATGCTTGGCAGCATAATTTTTGTCATGATATGTTGACAAAGTATCATATTCCTATGTTATAGTTCCTATCTAATCAGGAATTTCCTACTTATCATGGTCCAATCAATGTGAGAACAATGTGATGGTGATGACTGTAATATATGATTTTATAAGCCTGTCCATTCAAAAATGAAATTTAAGCATAGCATATGTATAACTGCTGCGATTTTAAGTTAATTAAAAATTCATATGGTAAAGAAATTGATTATATTCTATAATGCTACTTTGTACTTAGGACTTTAAGAGCTTTAAATTATTTTAAAAATTCAGCTATTTTAGCTTGGTATATTTAATAAGTTGTATCATTTATTCATGTTAATAGTGAAAAATTTCATTAATTAACAGGCAACTCACCTAAGGGATTTTCTGAAAAATTCTACCTAATTGTAATAGAGTGTACTCAAGATAACCGTTCATTGTTACACATGTGGAATTTACATTTAAAATCCATTCCTGTCTCATTGGGTAAGTCTTTTTATTTGAACTTTAGGTTTAAGTTAATAAATCATATGATTAGACAGTTCAGACACATTTTTAAAATGATTTTTACTGCATGATGGTAATTGTAGTTTATTCAGTTAATTAAAAAAGCCAAAGGATCGTCTGATTTTCTTGCTCTAAAAAACATATTAATATGGTTACTTTTTTATCTTTTACAAGACAGTTTTAGATTATAAGACATAGCTATTAATGTTTATAAGGTTCCACTCACCCTGATTTTTGGTTGTTTTCTTGTGTTTTATAGATGAAAAAGTAGATACAAAAATTTCTGAAGCAGTTTGGCAGCTAGAAGAACATTATTCTTCTTCTCCAGAAAAGATCTTATCTCCTTTTTCACAGAAGTATCAGGCTTGCAGAGCAAATCTCCAGAGTACCAGCAAGTTGACACTGTCTTCAGAAATGGTTTATAGCCAAGAGTTGCATTTGCCAGAAGGAGTTGAGATAATAAGTGTTAAGCCATCAGCAGGTTTGTAATTTTGTGAAAAGAAACTAAACTTTGTAATTCATGAGTGCTTACTAGGTATTTTTTTTTTAACAAAATAATTTATGATTCTTCTACTAAGTATTTAAAATAGGTGCAGTTACCTTTTGATAAATCACACAGAAGCAGAAATGGAAAGAATATTTACCAAATTGAAAACTTAAATTTCTCAGTTTTAGGATTACTCTGACATATTTCAGCCAGTGGTGTTCTTTAAGTATTGGTTTCTAAAAACAAATTTGCATTATCATTTTGTGAAGACAAAGTGAAAGTTTCTAGGGAGGAGATAACAAGGTTACACCTTATTTAGCAGCTTTGATACTGGTGATGGCTTCCTGGAGTCGTGTTGTGAAGGATCCTGAGTATAATGGCTCCTGATACATATCTATTACCCTTATCCTAGGGCAGCAGTTCTCAGAATGTGGCCTCCAGACCAGCAGTATGGGAACTTCTTAAAAATAAACATTCGTGGTCTTTTTATCACCCATTTCTTTCATTTTCATAGTCAAAGTGTGGGTTTTGGTCTTTTCTACTTCTCTGCCATTTTTTTTCCCACTGTGATTAGTTTGAATACTTTTCAGTTTGCCATGTTGTTTTCAGGTACTTAGTCCTTTCTAATTGGTGAAGTTAGGATCTGGGGGATACTAACGGTGTGCTGATAACTTTTACATTCTACTTCTTTGTATATTTTAGTAAAAGAAGCATTAATGCAAGGAAAGGAAAGTTAAAGATTGAAAAAGAATGACCTTTTCATTTATAAAATTTTAGACCTGTTATCCTTAGCCAGAACTACTAAATTCCAGCTAAAATAATATGGCAAATGTAAGAGAAACTGAAGATATTTCTAAAAGAAATCCCTTTTTTTAAACTTTGGGCTAAATTGGGTATGAACAAAGAAAAGCGGTCCTAAGGAAAAAGAAGAAATTTGTTTTGCTTGGCTAAAACAGTAGCATACCATGAAAGATTTTTTTCCTGGTCTTCACAATTTTTTTAAAATTAACACTATTGGGAAGAGTAAGCTCTTACTCTCTTTTCAGCTCAGAGAAACCAATGGACAACACTGATTGTTTAAAGTCCCCTTGGACTTAAAAAAAAATCTATTACAGTTGTGTTGAAATGTGCTTTTAAAATATGATAAATGTTCCCCATTAAAATTAGTAGTTTATGTTTAGAAGTTTGGGACAGTGCTGGCAAACTATGGGCCGCCTGTCTGTTTTGCAAATAAGTATGGGACACAGCCACACCTATTTGGTTACTTTTGTGTATGGCTGTTTTTGTTCTACAATGGCAGAGTTGAGTAGTTGCAACCAAGACCCCTATGCTAGCAAAGCAACTTATTACTAGCTTGCACTTTAAGGAAAAGTTTGCTAACCTCTAGTTTAGGAAGAAATAGTATATAATAACATTGAGCCCAAGCAAACATTATGTCCTACTTAGGAATCTTCTTAGCATCAGTTATGTCAAACACAGCTCAATCATACAGGGCCCTGTTAGTGTTTACATAAGTATGAGCCATTCACAAAGTTTTATTAAAAAATATTAAAGAGACAAAAATATTTTTAATGTATTAATGTCTTTAAAAATAGATTTTTAATAATATATAAAACTAGCAAAGAGTTGTGAAAAAAATACTGGACTGAATTGAGTACTAGAGTTCAGGTTTTCTAATTCTGTCTTAATCTAGCTGTTTGATTAAGCATAAGGTACTTAACATTTGGCTTAGGGTCCTTATTAATAAAATGCAGCAATTGAAGTAAATTATCTTAAAGTTCTCATTTGTCTCTAGGTTTTGATAATATTGTCCTTTTTATATGCCTTTTAATGTCATTTAAAGATCCTTATTGACCCTTAAACTAAATATAGACTGTCATGTGGTTAACAGTAGTTTACACAAAAGACTAAAACCTTTAGTACATGAAAAGAAAAATCTTTCACCAAATTTAACATTTTGTTAATGGATTATTTTTATTTTAGGACATCTGAGTTCTTCTTCCATATATCCTGTATGCAGTGCTCCTTATTTATTGGCAACTTCATGCTCAGATGAGAAAGTAAGGTTCTGGAGATGCAGAGTAACAGATGGAGAATCTGCCACATCAAAGAATGGAAAAATGGATCTTGTATATATTTGGGAAGAATGGCCATTACTTATTGAAGATGGACTTCAGAGCAGTAGTAGTATAACTGTACCCGGTAGGCCTGTAGAAGTTAGCTGTGCTCACACGAATCGCTTAGCAGTAGCATATAAGCAGCCTGCATCTAATAGTAGATCTTCTCAGGACTTCGTGATGCATGTCAGTATCTTTGAGTGTGAGTCTACAGGAGGTTCGTGTTGGGTCCTTGAACAGACAGTTCATTTAGATGAGTTAAATACAGTGTTGGAATCTGGTATTAGTATTGATAGCAATTTAGTGGCCTATAATAAACAAGAGTTGTTTTTATCCAGTAAAGAGAGTATCACATCAAACACAAAGCATCTAGTTCACTTAGACTGGATGTCTAGAGAAGATGGCTCTCATATCCTGACTGTAGGAATTGGATCAAAACTTTTTATGTACGGACCTCTGGCTGGCAAGGTACAAGAACAGACTGGTAAGGAAAGCCTGGCATTTCCTATCTGGGAGAGTACTAAAGTTGTGCCTCTTTCTAAATTCGTACTGTTACGAAGAATGGACTTAGTTTCTTCTGTAGAAGGCTCTCCACCTTTTCCTGTTTCTTTATCATGGGTCCGGGATGGCATCTTGGTGGTAGGAATGGACTGTGAAATGCATGTATATTCCCAGTGGCAGCCATCTTCTAAACAAGAGTCTGTTGTAACAGATTCATACAGTGGGAGCACTCCATCTATAATAAGTTTAATAAAGCAGAGTAATTCATCAAGTTCTGGATTACATCCTCCAAAGAAAACTCTGACTCGATCCATGACTAGTCTTGCACAGAAAATCTGTGGGAAAAAAACTGCATTTGATCCTTCTGTGGATATAGAAGATTCAGGTCTTTTTGAAGCAGCTCATGTTCTTTCCCCAACTTTACCTCAGTACCATCCCTTGCAGCTTTTGGAACTCATGGATCTTGGCAAAGTTCGGAGAGCGAAGGCCATCTTATCTCATCTTGTCAAGTGCATTGCGGGGGAAGTTGTGGCTCTGAATGAAGCTGAGTCCAATCATGAGCGCCGCCTTAGGTCTCTCACCATCAGTGCTAGTGGAAGCACCACCAGAGACCCCCAGGCGTTCAACAAAAGTGAAAATACAGATTACACAGAAATAGATTCTGTCCCTCCACTTCCTTTGTATGCCTTACTTGCAGCAGATGACGATAGCTGTTACACATCTGTGGAGAAATCTGTTAATCAGAATACCTTAAATAACTCAAACCAGTTGTCAAAAGAAAATTATGATGAACTTTTTCAGACTTCAGCTTTAATGACTGACAGTCATGTGTTAGAGACAGATGAAGAAAATACAAAGCCCAAGGTTATAGACCTTTCACAATATAGTCCAACATACTTTGGTCCTGAGCATGCTCAGGTTCTTTCTGGCCATTTACTTCATTCTAGTTTACCAGGACTCAGCCGGATGGAGCAGATGTCATTGATGGCCTTAGCAGATACAATTGCAACTACCAGCACTGATATTGGAGAAAGCAGAGACAGAAGCCAAGGTAAAACTAAATTGGGTACAGGACTGGAGGAAAAATACTTCAACTTATTTTCAAAGCAAATAATCTTAGGTAATTTTTATAAAAATGATGCCATTGAAGGTTTTTAAAATTGTCATTGCTGACTTCACAATAGTTTTTCCTTGAATATATACTTTTTATCCCATAAATCATAGTCCTCTGAGAAAGTGGCAGATTCATTATGCCAGTCATTTTTACCTAGTGTTAGAGATCCAACTGAATGCTTTTGAGTTTGGCAAAAGTTATCATTCTTACTAAGTTATTTTTTTAGGTATAAATAAAAGGTGCTTTGTGCTTTATTTTTTCTCATGTTGTAATAATTAATTCACTATTAACTTGGTTTTTTAACTATTATCGTGTTTTAAAATTAACATTAATGTATTCTCCTACCTAAAATAACAAAAATAAAAATAATGTAATTAGGTCTTTTCCTTAACCAGAGAGCATTTTTTTCCTCTAAATCTCCTGAACTATGAACAAATTTGAATGTAAAATTCCTGTCAAATCTCTAATAAGGTCTGAACTTAACAACCTCAGCCTTATGTACCAGATACAGGTCAATAGGCTGCACCCTTCAAACTATGCTTGAAAGGAAAATATGGAGTAAATTGAAGAAAAAATAACAGTAAAAATTTTAAATTTAAGAAAAAAGTAAGTTGGTCATAAATTATACCACTTTTAATAAAAATTATTACTAGTAGGTATTATTTTTTGATGTGACTATTTTATAGATGTTTTATGTTTTTAATGATTTAAAGTAAAAATCTGGTCCTTCTACCATATAACTATTTCTTCCAGTGTTAGCAGCAGATTATTGGGATGGGTATACAATTTCAGTCATTATGGAAAATATTGTAACATGCTGCAAAGAAGGCTAAACTATTAAAATTCAGTCACATTTTTTATTTCAAATCATACATTAAAGGAGGTCCGATTATAAAAAAATGTCATAGACCTTGAATCAGTTCATTCTCTCATTAATAATTTTTCAAATTATTTAACTCTACTACTTTTTTTTTTTTTTTGAGAGGGCATCTCTCATATTTATTGATCAAATGGTTGTTAACAACAATAAAATTCAGTATAGGGGGATCAACGCTCAATGTACAATCATTAATCCATCTCAAGCCTAATTCTCGTCAGTCTCCAATCTTCTGAAGCATAACGAACAAGTTCTTACATGGTGAACGAATTCTTACATAGTGAATAAATTCTTACATGGTGAACAGTACAAGGGCATTCATCACAGAAACTTTCGGTTTTGATCACGCATTATGACCTGTAAACAATCAGGTCAAATATGAATATTTGTTTGATTTTTGTACTTGATTTATATGTTGATCCCACATTTCTCCTATTATTATTATTATTTTTATTTTTAATAAAATGCTGAAGTGGTAGGTAGATGCAAGATAAAGGTAGAAAACATAGTTTAGTGCCGTAAGAGGGCAAATGTAGATGATCAGATGATCAGGTGTGTGCCTATGGACTAAGTATTAATCCAGGCTAGACAAGGGCAGCAAGACATCCACGGATGCAGAAGATTTCTCTCAAAGCAGGGGGGGTGAGGTTCTGAGCCTCACCTCTGTTGATCCCCAAATTCTCACCTGATGGACCCCTGCGACTGTGCCTGTCTTAGGTTGTTCCTCCCTTGAGGAATCTTACTCGTCTCTGGCTAACCAGTCATCTTCCGGGGCCATACAGGGAAATGTAAAGTTGGTAAGTGAGAGAGAAGCCATATTGTTTGAAAAGGTTAGCTTTTTACTTCTTTGCAGATTTATGCCCTGTGGCTTCTATGCCCAGCACTTGTCTCGAGGTATCTTTACCACCTGGAGGAATTATGATACTCGGTAAATTCGATATGAGGCACGAATTCTATTTAAGGGTTGTAATTAGGAAGGAAGAAGAAAAGCTATAGATGTAGCATATGAAGGAAACATGGGAGGATTGATTATTTCTTTGACATATCTTCTTGTATAGTACCTTAAGTATGTATAGGTTTTAAACTACTAACTAATTTGCACACACATATTAACATAATAGGAATACGGTGACATAAACAAAGCAAATCTATAATTACCATCCATCTCCAGTGAAGCCAAGAAAACCATTTAGGCACCCTAGGCATTTGTGAAAATTTATCTATGATATGATGGATATTGTCCAACTGTACTTGAACAGTCTGAGAAAAATCAGACAAATTAAAGCAACCCATTTCTGGGATCTGTTCACATCCCATATGTTCTTTTAACCATAGATAGTCTATAGTCATGAGATTTTGGAGTGCTACAACTTGCACCCCTCCCAACTCCTGGTTGAGTTCCAACAGTACAGATCCGGTCAAATTCGTTGTCTCACTGTATGCACATGCCAGCCTAGACATCTCCCTCCTCATTCTTATGGCAAGTCCAGGAGACGGTGGGCTGGATGCAGCCACAACCGCAGCATCGTCCGGATCCCCGTGGAGGCTTTTTGATGATCATCCCCCGGCACAAGTCCTCCAGAGAGTGCTGATGCCGGAAGCTCCTCCTCATATCGTATCTTAGTTCATTTTCTGGGTATCCAAGCTAGGCCTTGATCTTCTGCATAGAAACAAACAGACCCTTTGCCCACACTTTGACATGCCCTCTATACCACTGTGCAGAACTCATTGGAGGTCAGCACACAGTAACTGCCTTTTTTTTTTTTTTTAATTAAGAGAAAGGAATATTATCAGAAAAGAGTACCTCCATAGCTGATCATCTGACACCCTTTAAGTGATCAACATTAAGGATATTTAAAGCATGCGTTGATCTTTGATTTACCAATATTAACTCTACTACTTTTAAGTAGTCTGTAATTTACAATTGTATGGAAAAAAGAAATGTTCAATAATATTTAAACCTATAACCCTTGTCAATTTCAGAATGTTTTGCCCCTGTGTTAGGTGCTGTAGCATACACTGCTTGTCAGAATTATTAGCGTTTGCTTGCGTCGTGCTAAAGTAATGGTTTTCTACAAGTAAAAATGAGTAAATTTTTTTCTTTCTGTAGGTGGAGAAACTCTTGATGAATGTGGATTAAAATTTCTTTTGGCTGTTCGACTTCATACTTTTCTTACAACTTCCCTGCCAGTTTATCGAGCTCAACTTCTTCACCAAGGTGATTTTGGTAGTAAACTGTTGAAGAGAAGTAAGGCAAATAGAAGAGGTGCATCAGAACATTTAAGTTTGTTTTTGCCTAGATATAATGATGACAAATTTGGTGCATTCTAAGTTTCCTTCATTTTTTTTTTAAATGTTTATTTCCATTTAAATTTTTGTGAATAAAATACTGGAGTATTTTTGGTAAATGGAAAACGTTAATGAAGAAGTTATGTTTTCAAATGCATCACACATTAAAGGCTAGTTAGAATTGTTTCATTCTCTTTAATACCTTCTTTATATTTTTCTCCTCCTTTTCGACATTTATCTAATTCAGTTTTTTCCCCAAAAATTTGGATAAAATTTTTGTTGTAGAAATAATACATACTCAATTTTTAATTGTTTTACTAAAAAAGAGTACAGAATACAGGAAGTAAAAATCCACTGACTCCCAAAACTGTTAACATTAATGTGTATTTCAGATATTAGTTTAATAACATTTCAGATACTCTTATTTACTGTTAACCCAGGGCTCTCAAAGTAACAGAAATACTTTACCCAAGTTTAAAGTAACTTAAGACAGGATATTTATTGGCTCAATGCCCAAGAAGCTAAAAAATGCTGATTTCCAGCATTGTTGGATCTATAGATTTAAACAGTGCTATTGGGACTCCACAAGCTAGCCTCTCCTTAGTGGTCTCTTTCTCTTGCTCTCTTTTCATTTCTATCTGTTTTTCTTTCTGCTTCCTCCTTCCCTTCATTTTGCATTTAGTTTTAAAACAGGAAAGCTTGAAATTCTAAGTCAAGTTCTTTAATTATTTATGAAAAATTATTGAACTTGTTTGAGAGACAATAGAGATCTAAAAATAATACAGAATAATAGTCCATTTATAGCATAGTTTTTTTGTGTGCTTTCTTTTTAGGATTAATACTTGATTTATTAAAATATTATACATTTTTTCTTAAGCTACAAGTCCATTTATAAATCTAGCAAATTTTAAAGGAGCTTCTATAATATGGCTAAGTTCCCTTAAACATTTCAAATTATATTTGTGAATTTAATGTATTTCTCTTTTTTTAAGTAAGGTATTATTGATATACACTTACGAAGGTTTCACATGAAAAACCAATGTGGTCACTACATTCACCCATGTTATCGTGTCCCTCCCATGCCCCATTGCAGTCACTGCCTGTCAGCGTAGTAAGATGCCATAGTCACTACTTGTCTCCTCTGTGTTACAGTGTCTTCCCATGATCCCCCACATACTATGTGTGCCAATCGTAATACCCCTCAGTCCCCTTCTCCCTCCCTCCCTCCCTGCCTTCCCCCACCCCTCCCCTTTGGTAACTGCCAGTCCCTCCTTGGAGTCTGTGAGTCTGCTGCTGTTTTGTTCCTTCAGTTTTGCTTCATTGTTTTACTCCACAAATGAGGGAAATCATTTGGTACTTGTCTTTCTCCACCTGGCTTATTTCACTGAAGATAATATCCTGCAGCTCCATCCATTTTGTTGCAAATGGTAGGATTTGTTTCTTTCTTATGGCTGAATAGTATTCCATTGTGTATATGTACCATATCTTCTTTATCCATTCATCTACTTATGGACACTTAGGTTGCTTCCATATCTTGACTACTGTAAATAGTGCTGCAATAAACATAGGGGTGCATATGTCTTTCTGAATCTGAGAAATTATATTCTTTGGGTAAATTCCTAGGAGTATTTTTTACTCCTAGGTGTTTCCATTTTTAGTTTTTTGAGGAACCTCCATATTGCTTTCAGCAATGGTTGAACTAGCTTACGTTCCCACCAGCAGTGTAGGAGGGTTCCCCCTTCTTCACATCCTCCTGAGCATTTGTTGTTCTTAGTCTTTTTGATACTGGCCATCCTAACTGGTATGAGGTGATATCTTATTGTGGTTTTTATTTGCATTTCTCTGATAATTAGTGATGTGGGGCATCTTTTCATGTGCCTGTTAGCCATCCGAATTTCTTCTTTGGAGAATTGTCTGTTCATATCCTCCACCCATTTTTAAATCAGGTTATTTGCTTTCTGTGTGTTGAGGCATGTGAGTTCTTTACGTATTTCAGATGTTAAACCCTTGTCAGGTATGTCGTTTACAAATATATTCTCGCATACTGTAGGATGCCTTTAGTTCTGTTGATGGTATCCTTTCTTTACAGAACCTTTTTAGTTTGATGTAGTACTACGTGTTCATTTTTGCTCTTGTTTTCCTTGTTTGAGAAGATGCATTGAGGAAAAAGTTCCTCATGTTTATATTCAGGAGATTTTTGCCTATGTTTTCTTCTAAAAGTTTCATGGTTTCATGACTTACATTCAGGTCTTTGATCCATTTTGGGTTTACTTTTGTGTATGGGGTTAGACAATAATCCAGTTTCATTCTCTTGCATGTAGCTGTCCAGTTTTGCCAATACCAGTTGTTGAAGAGGCTGTCATTTCCCCATTGTATGTCCAAGGCTACTTTATCGTATATTAATTGACCATATATGGTTGGGTTTATATCTGGGCTCTCTAGTCTGTTCCATTGGTCTATTGTTCTGTTCTTGTGCCAGTACCAAATTATCCTGATTACTATGACTTTGTAGAAGAGCTTGAAGGCAGGGAGCTTAATTCCCCCAGCTTTATTCTTCCTTCTCAGAAATGCTTTGGCTATTCTGAGTCTTTTGTGGTTCCATATCAATTTTAGAATGATTTTCTCTAGTCATTGAAGAATGCTGTTGGTATTTTTGTAGGTATTGCATTGAATCTATAAATTGCTTTAGGCAGGATGGCCTTATTGACAATATTAATTCTTCCTATCCGTGAGCACGGGATGTGTTTCCATTTATTGGTATCTTCTTTAATTTCTCTCAAGAGTGTCTGTAGTTTTCAGAGTATAGGTCTTTCACTTCTTTCATTAGGTTTATTCCTATGTATTTTATTCTTTTGAGGCAATTATGAATGGAATTGTTTTCCTGATTTCTCTTTCTGCTAGTTCATCATTAGTGCAACAGATATCTGTGTATTAATTTTGTATCCTGCAACTTTGCTGAATTCAGATATTAGATCTAGTAGTTTTGGAGTGAATTCTTTAGGGATTTTTATGTACAATATCATGTCATCTACAAACAGTGACATTTGACTTCTTCTTTACCAATCTGGCTGCCTTTGCTTTTCTCTTCCTGGTCTTAAAGGAAAGGCTTTCAGCTTCTTGCTGTTAAGTATGATGTTGTCTCTGGGTTTGTCATATATGGCCTTTACTATGTTGAGGTAGTTGCCCTCTATACCCATTTTGTTTAGAGTTTTTATCATGAATGGATGTTTTGTCAAATGCTTTTATAGCATCTATGGGGATAATCATGTGATTTTTATCCTTCTTTTTGTTCATGTGGTGGATGATATTGATGGATTTTCTAATTTTGAACCATCCTTGCATCCCTGGAATAAATCCTACTTGATCATGATCTTTTTGATGTATTTTTAAATTCAGTTTGCTAATATTTTGTTGAATATTTTTGCATCTATGTTCATCAGGGGTATTGGTCTGTAATTTTTTTTTTTTTGTGGTGTCTTTGCCAGGTTTTGGTATTAGGGTGATGCTGGCTTCAGAGAATGAGTTTAGAAGTATTCCCTCTTCTTCTACTTCTTGGAAAACGTTAAGGAGAATGGATATTTGATATTCACTAAATATCTGGTCCAGGGGTTTTGTTCTTAGGTAGTGTTTGGATTACCAGTTCAATTTCGTTGCTAGTAATTGGTCTGTTTAGATTTTCTGTTTCTTCCTGGGTCAGCCTTGGAAGGTTGTATTTTTCTAGAAACTCGTCCATTTTTTCAAGGTTATTCTGTTTGTTACCATATAATTTTTCAAAATATTCTCTAATATTTCTTTGTATTTCTGTGGTGTCTGTAGTGATTTTTCTTCCTCATTTTTGATTCTGTTTATGTGTGTAGACTTTCTTTTTTTCTTGATACTTCTGGCTAAGGGTTTATCTATTTTGTTTATTTTCTCGAAGAACCATCTCCTGCTTTCATTTATTCTTACCATTGTTTTATTGTTTTCAATTTTATTTATTTATGTTGTAATATTTCTTTTGTCCCTCCTACTGACTTTCAGCCTCATTTGTTCGTCTTTTTCTAATTTTGTTAATTGTGAGTTTAGACTGTTCATATGGGATTGTTCTTCTTTCTGGAGGTAGGCCTGTATTCCAATATACTTCCCTCTTAGCAAGGCCTTTGCTGCATCCCCCGTATTTTGTGGTGTTGAATTATTGTTGTCATTTGTCTCCATATATTGCTTGATCTCTGTTTTTATTTGGTCATTGTTCCATTGGTTAATTAGGAGCTTGTTGTTAAGCCTCCATTTGTTTGTGGTCTTTTTCATTTTCTTTGCGTAATTTCTTTCTGATTTCATACCTTTCTGGTCTGAGTAGCTTGTTGGTACAATTTCAGTCTTTTTGAATTTACTGAGGCTCTTTTTGTGGCCTAGCATATGATCTGTTCTTGAAAATGTTCCATGTGCACTTGAGAAGAATGTGTATTCTGCTGCTTTTGGGTGGAGTGTTCTGTAGATATCTGTTCCATCTGTTCTAATGTGTTGTTCAGTGCCTCTTTCTCCTTATATTTTGTCTGCTTGTTCTGTCCTTTGGAGTGAGTGGTGTGTTGAAGTTTCCTAGAATGAATGCATTGCATTCTATTTCCCCTTTTAATTCTGTTAGTATTTGTTTCACATATGTAGGTGCTCATGTGTTCAGTGAATAGATATTTATAATAGTTATATCCTCTCATTGGATTGACCCCTTTATCATGATGTGAAGTCCTTCTTTGTCTCTTATGACTTTCTTTGTTTGAAAATCTATTTTGTCTGGTACAAGTCCTGCAACACCTGTGTTTTTCTCCCTATTAGTTGCATGAAATACCTTTTTCTATCCCTTCACTTTTAGTCTGTGTATGTCTTTGGGTTTGAAGTGAGTCTCTTGCGGGCAGCATATAGTTGGGTCTTGTTTTTTTATCCATTCACTGACTCTATATCTTTTGATTGATGCATTCACACCATTTACATTTAGGGTGATTATCAATAAGTATGTACTTATTGCCATTTCAGGCTTTGGATTCGTGGTTATGAAAGGTTCAAGGGTAACTTCCTTACTCTCTTAAGAGTCTAAATTAACTCACTTAGTATGCTATTACAAACACAATCTAAAGGTTCTTTTTTTTCCGCCTCTTTTTTCTTCCTTTTGCATTCTATATATATTAAGTATCATATTCTGTATTCTTTGTCTATCCCTTGACTGACCTTGAGGGTAGCTGATATAGTTTTGCATTTGCTTTGTGATTAAGCGTTCTACCTTATTTACTGTGGTTTTATTACCTCTGGTGACAGCTATTAAACCTTAAGAACACTTCCATCTATAGCAGTCCCTCTAGAATACGCTGTAGAGATGGTTTGTGTGAGGTAAATTCTCTCAGCTATTGCTTACCTGGAAATAATTTAATCCCTCCCTCAAATTTAAATGATAATCTTGTCTGATAAGAGTATTATTGGTTTGAGGCCCTTCTGCTTCATTGCATTAAATATATCATGCCACTCTCTTCTGGCCTGTAATGTTTCTGCTGAGAAATCTGATGATAACCTGATGGGTTTTCCTTTGTATGTGATCTTTTTTCTCTCTCTGGCTGTTTTTAATAGTCTGTCCTTATCTTTGATCTTTGCCATTTTAATTTTTATACATCTTGGTGTAGTCTTCCTTGGGTCTCTTGTGTTGGAATCTCAGTCTCTCCAGGTATTCCGCCTGACTTAGCTTTCCAACCCCACTGAGCACCATGCAATGTCAGTTCCTGCTCCCAGAGCAGATATCCATGGCTAGGTGTTCATCAGTTCCAGGTCTCCACTCCCTCCCCACTCCATTTCTCTTCCTCCCACTGGTTGGCTGGGGTGGGAAAAGGGCCTCGTCATGCCAGGTCACGGCTTTGGTATGTTACCCTGTTCCATGAGGTCTGTTCTTTCCTCCAGGTATATGCAGTCTGGCGCAGCCTTCTTTCCTGTTGCTCTTTCAGGATTAGTTATATTAATTATACTTTCATATTATATGTGCTTTTAGGGGGAGGTCTCTGTCTCACCTCTCACACTACCATCTTTTAGTCCAGTCTTTGTGTGTTTGTTTTTAAAAAAATATTTCTTTATTTCCAAAGATTTGAGTATAATGGGCATTTCAGATTAGGTTAAAAATTTGAGTCCATTTATGTCAAAACCACATCTTATTCATTTACTGCACTCAGTAGTACTAAACAAAAATGTAGTATAAAAAGGCAAAATAGAAGCCAAACAATGAACACCACATGTGCAGGCCAGTAGGTTGAGAGAATTGCTGGTGTATATGATGCTGTATAAATATAAAAGTATCTTATTAATATAGTGATATTGGTTAATAATAGTTATTATGTGCCAGATACAGTACTATTCTAAATGCTTTAACAGTATTACTTCTTTTAATCCTAAAAAATATGTAATAAGGTGGATGTTATGATTATTCACATTTTGTAAATGAGGAAATTGAGGGATCAAGAAAGTTAAGTAAATTTCCCAAAGTTATATAATTAGTTAGGGATGGAGCTGGAATTTAATGTGTACATTCAGATTCCAGAGTCATTGCAGTCTGGACGTTCTGTTCACCAAGCTATCCTGTGTACTTGGTGCTTTTTAAATTCTATTGAAGTATATCCACAAAAGAAATGTTGACAAAATGACAGTGAGAATCAGCTTTGAGGAAGAATCCATGTAGAATAATGCTTTAGTGTTTCTCATTTTCTAAGAAAAGATTATGAGTAATAAATAGAGAACAGAAATATTAGTATAGTGGCATTTGCCATAAGCATTTTTCTTATGTTTTTAAAAAAATTATAGAAAATATATGCTCATTGTAGGAAATATTGAAGTGATAGAGTTGTTTCAAGAAGCAATAGAAAAAACATTCCTCAAACCCTAAACACTTTGTTATAACTGTGTATCTCACATAAAGTTCAGACATTTTTTTTTTGCAAATATGAAACACATGTTTCTGATAATCACTATATAATCATGTTTATATTTCTTATAAACATTACTTTTGACATTTCTCTAGGCCTGTCTACTAGTCATTTTGCTTGGGCATTTCACTCAGTAGCAGAAGAAGAATTGCTGAACATGTTGCCAGCAATGCAGAAAGATGATCCGACTTGGTCTGAACTAAGAGCTATGGGTGTGGGGTGGTGGGTCCGGAATACCCGCATCTTACGCAAATGCATAGAAAAGGTAAGCGTTTTATTTTGGTATAAAAGTTAATTAGTATCTTGTGGTATAGATGTTTCTTTAAATGACATTCCATATTTCCTCTCCTGTTACTCTTTTTTTTTAAATTTAAGCAGTAAAATACTTGTAATTGTTAGTATATTTAAAAATAACATGTTAATACAATTTTTAAAAATCTGTATTCTAATTCTTAAATTGCCAGTTGACCCATTTGTTTAGTAGTATATATGTGATTTTACATATACACACACACATTTAGAAAAATAAAATAGTACATAAAAGCTCGTAATGAAAAGTATAGTCCTGTGTTTCCATTTCACTGTATTCTTGGAGACCATCACCACAAATTACTTTTGAAATTATTACATAAATAGTGTGTTTGTGTGTGTGCGTTTACATGTACTCATTCATACACAGATTTTTTAAATGTATTGAACATTTAAATAGGTAATGTGTGGCAGTCTTGCATATGAGGGAAATTATTTGTTCACTTAAAAACAGTTTCTTTGAAATTTGACCAATATTTTCTAATTATAGGTAGCCAAAGCAGCCTTTTATAGAAAGAATGATCCTTTAGATGCTGCCATTTTTTACCTTGCAATGAAAAAGAAAGCTGTGATTTGGGGATTATATAGGTAGGTGAGAAAACTGTACTTTAAAATGAAAAACTTTTTATGAGGAATATGAAGTATAGATTCATTGTTCTTGTTAGTGTAATTCATATCGATTCTTAGTTACTTTTGTATTTAAGGATAGATTTCATAGGGAAAATAGAGGTATTTTGCAGAGTCAAGGTATTTTCCAGAGTCAAGGAATCTTGACAGGGTTGCTTTAGTTTGTTTTCACATTTATCAGTCCAGAAAACCTTTTTTTCGCGTGTTTTGAGAAGTTCTTATGATGCTTCAGTAGAACAAAGATCTAAATCAGGAACTCAAAATTTCCTTGTGGGAAAAAAGATGAATTGGAGTTTACAACAGGCAACTATCCTTGCCCTATTAAGAGCTCATGGACCACACTAACCCTCCAAACTGCCCATCTCCTGAAGCCTTATATCCCATTCTTGAGATAGGGTCACTTAGAATTTTTTTTTCACTTCTCCTCAGCAAGATTTGGTGAATATAATTACCATAAATAGTTCAGCATTGAAAAAAAGACTGCGGGAGGAAGATAGTAGGAGAATCCAGAGTTGACCTCCTCATATGGATACACTGAGCTAACAACTACATCTAATACAACTTACTCTGAAAATGACTGAAAGACTAGCAGAACAGATCTTTCATAGTTAAAGAGTAAAGGGATGGCCACATGAAGAATGATAGGTGGGGCAGAGGCATGGTCAAGATCCAAACTCTGCCACAGCATGTCAACCTACAAATGGACAGAGTACTGTAAATACAAAATACAAAAATGGATGGAATACCACAAATACAAAAGGCATGGAAGAGCCAGGGTATCAAGCCCCACACCAGGTGCCCTCAGTCCTGGGGACTTGCATCAGGAAGATGAGGTTCCATAATATTTGACTTTGAAAATGAGCAGTGCTTAACTCTGAGAGCTTTGAAAATCAGTGGGGTTTAGCTCTAGGAAAGCTGGAGGAGTGTAGGAAGCTGAGCCTCTGCTCTTAAAGAGTTAGTGTGCTATATCAAATGGTTTGAGACCCAGCACAGAAGCAGCAGTTTGAAAAGTGCCTGGATATATGTGAAGATTTGTGGACTGATTTTAGGGTGTGTGCTGGAGAGGCATGTATCTACAGGAGCTTTCTTTGAGAGCAGAAGTGCTTAGTAGGAGCTATTTTCAGTCTACCTGGCGTGATACTTGTGGGAACCAGTTCTGAAACTCTGAATCTACCAAGTTAGCTACACTCACCTTGCCACAGCATTCTTCTGAAAACCCACTTCACCCAACCTGCCCACCCTGCCCATCCTGGGACATGGCCCATGAAAGCAGCTCCCACCCCACCACACCCAGGAGGTAGCCTCAGCCTACACTGAGTCTCCCTTCACAATAACTTGTGTCCTGAAGAGGGGTAAAGCTAGACCCACCCACCAGTACACTGGTAGTAGGTATAGCTGAGCCCCTTAGCCAGCTGTGCAGGGGGCAAATACTGTCCATTAGTGCACCCACAGCCGTCAGAGCCCAGCCACAAGGATATTGAATGTAGTCCTTATAGGGAACACCTGTGGAGCTGATAGCCAAGAGGACTGCAATGCTGGGCACCACAGGATGCCTATTATAAAAGGCCACCATTTTCAAGACAAGGAAATGTAGCTGACCTATTTAATACATAGAAACAAACACAAAGAGACAAAATGAGGAAACAGTGGAATATATTCCAAGTGAAAGAAGAAGACAAAACATCAAAAAATGCTTAAAGAAATAGATGTGTAAGCATCTATGTGATAAGAGTTCAAAGTATTAGTCATAAAGATAACATGGTGACTGGAGAGAAGAGTGGGTGAACTTAGAACTTAAAAAAAAAAGGGAAGGAAAAGAACCAATGGAAGCTGAAGAATACAATAACTGAAATGAAAAATATAGTTACGAGAATCAGCAGCAGGTTAGAGAATGCAGAAGAACAGATCAGTGATCTGGAAGATGGTAGTGGAAAGCAACAAAGCTGAACAAAAAGAAAAATTTTTAAAAAATGGGATAGTTTAAGGGATCTCTACAGCCACTTCAAGCATAACATTTACATTGTAGGAGTCCCAGGAGGAAGAGAGAGAGAGAAAGGGGCAGAAAACTTATTTGAAGAAATAATAGCTAACTTCTGTAACCCAGGGAAGAAAACAGACATCCAGTTCCAGGAAGCACAGAGAGACCCAAACAAAATGAACCCAAGAAGGTCCACACCAAGACATAATTAAAATGGCAGAAATTAAAGATAAAGAATCTTAAAAACAGCAACAGAAAAGCAAACAGCTATGTATAAGGGAAAGCCCATAAAGCTGTCTGCTGATTTTTTAGCAGAAACTTTGCAGGCAAGAAGGAGGTGACATGAAATACTCAAAATGCTGAAAGGAAAAAAACCTACTACCAAAAATATGTGGCAAAGTTATAGTTCAGAACTGAAGGAGAGAGGTTAAATAAGTTTATCACCACTTATTTAAATAAGTTCATCACTGCTAATCCAGCCTTAGAAGGAATGTTGTACTTCTTTAAGTGAAAAAGGCCATAACTAGAAGTAAGAAAATTAGGAAAGGAAAAACTCCATGCAAATATAAGCAAAAAAAGCTGGTTAGCAATACTTATATCAGATAAAATAGATTTCAAAGCAAAGATTGTAATGAGACAGAGGGATTACATAATGATAAAGGAATCAATCCAACAAGAGGATATAGCAATTGTAAATATCTATGTACCTACCATAGGAGCACCTAAATATATAAAGCAAAAATTAACAGAAAGGTAGAAATTGACAGCAATATAATAATAGTATGAGGATTGTTATCAGCCTACTTACATTAATAGATAGATCATTTCAGATAAAAAATCAATAAGGAAACAGTGGCTTTATGTGACACATTAGATCACATGGACTAACAAGACATATGCAGAACATTCCATCTAAAAATAGGATACACATTTCTTCTCAAGAGTAGGTCTTCTCCACAATAGGTCACATTAGGCCACACAAAAGTCTTAATAAATTAAAGAAGACTGAAATAATATCAAGTATCTTTTCCAACCTTAATGCTGTGAAACTGGGAATAAATTATAAGGAAAAAAAAGTTTTAAAACCCCCACCCCCCAAAACATGGGATTAAAGAAGATGCTACTTAACAACCAGTGGGTCAATGAGGAAATCAGAAAACATCTGGAGACAAATGAAAATGGAAGCACAGTAGTTCAAAACCTTTGGGATGTAGAGGACCTCTCCTGTTTAAGAGGGAAATTTATAGCAATACTAGAGATTTTGAAATAAACCATCTAATCTTATACCTAAAGAACTAGAGAAAAAAGAGCAAATAAAGCCCAAAGCTAGTAGAAGGACGGAAATTATTTAATGAAGATTAGAACAGATAGAGAGACTAAAAAAAATAACAGAAAAGATCAATGAAACTAAGAGCTGCTGCTTTGAAAAGATGAACAAAATTGATAAACCTTTATTCAGACTCATGAAGCAAAAAACAGAGGGCTCAAATAAATAAGATGAGAAATGAAAGAGGACAATAATATTCAATACAAATTAAAAGATTACTATGAAAATTTATATGCTAACAACTTGGATAACCTGGAAGAAATGGAAAATTCCTGGAAACATACAATCTTCCAAGATTAAGCCCAAAGAAATAGAAAATCATAACAGACTGATTACTAGAAAGGAAATTAAATTTATAATAATAATAAAAATATCTTGACAGACAAAAGTCCAAGACCAGATGGCTTCACTGGAGAATTCTACCAAACATTTAAAGAAGAGTTAATGTATATTCATCTCAAACTATTCCAAAAATGAGAAGAGGCAAGAAGGCCTCCAAACTCATTCTACAAGGCCAGCATTACCCTGATGTCAAAACCAAAGACACTGCAAAAAGAAAATTACAGACCAAAATCCCTAATGAACATAGATATAAAATTGCTCATAAAATATAAGCAAACTGAATTTAAAAATACACTTAAAAGGTCCTTCACTATCATGAGCAAATGGGATTTATTCCAGGGATCTGCATATCAACATGGTACACCACATTAACAAAAGGAAACATAAAAATCATATGATCATTTTAATAGATGCAGAAAAGCACTTGACAGAATTAGTATCCATTCATAATAAAAATGAAGATAGGGAACATATGACATAATAAATAATATGAAAACTGGCAGCTGATATACTCAGTGGTGAGAAGCTTTTTCTCTAAGGACCGAAACAAGGATGTCCATTCACACCACTTTTATTCAACACAATGCTGGAAGTCCTAGCTATAGCAATCAGACAAGAAAAAGATATAAAACCATACAAATTATTAGTAAGGTAGACATGACACTGTCATTGTTTGTAAAGGACATGAATACTATCTGTAGAAAAACCCTAAAAACTATGAAAAAACTATTAGAACTACTAAATGAATGCGGTAAAGTTGAGGATACAAAATCAATATACAGAAATCTCTTGCATTTCTATATGCAAATAATGAATTAGCAAAAGAGAAATTAAGAAAACAATTCCATTTACAGTATCATCAGAAAAACTACATAGGAATAAACCAAGGAGGTAGAAGATATGTACTCTGAAAAAGTATAAAACACTGATGAAAGAAACTGAAGAATGACACAAATAAATGGAAAGCTACACTGTGCTTATGGACTGAAAGAATTAATGTTAAAATAACCATACTACACAAAGCGATCTATAGATTCAGTGCAATTTCTATAAAAACTGCAGTGGCATTCTTTGTGGACCTAGAGCAAACAATCCCAAAATTTGTATGGAACCACAGAAAACCTTGAATAGTCAAAGCAATCTTGTAAGAAGAACAAATCTGGGGGTATCACACTCCCTGATTTCAGCCTGTTCTACAAAATGATCATAATCAAAACAGTATGGTACTACCACAAAAAGAGACACATAGGTCAATGGAACAGAATAGAGAGCCCCCAAGTTAACCAATGCTTATATAGGGATCAATTAATCTATAACAAAAAGGGCAAGAACATTCAATGAGGAAAGGACAGTTTCCAATAAGTGGTGTTGTGAAAACTGGACAGCTACATTCCAAAGAATGAAAAGTTGATTAATATATTAATACCTTACATGAAAATAAATTCAAAATGGACCAAAGACCTAAATATAAGACCTGAAACCATAAACCCCTAAAAGAAAAACATAAGTGATAAACTCATATATTGGCTAAAGCAAATTTTTTGGATATGTCTCCACAGACAAACAAAACAAAAGCAAAAATAAATAGTAGAACAACATCAAACTTAAAAACTTCTGTACACTGAGGGGAAACCATGAACAAAATGAAAAGGCATCTTACTGAATGGAAGAAGATAATTCTAAATGATATATATGCTAAGGACTGATTATAGAAAATTTTAATAAGAAGAACTTAATACAGCCCAACACCAAGAAACCAAATAATCCAATTTAAAAAGGGGGCAGAGGACTTGAACTGACATTTTTCCAAAGAAGACATTCACATGGCCAACAGACACATCAAAGGATGCTCAACATCGCCAATCATTGTGGAAATGCAAATCAAAACCACAATGAGATACCACCTCACACTAGTCAGAATGGCTAATATCCAAGAAATAACAAGTGTCGGCCAGAATATGGAAGAAAGGAACACTCGTGCACAGCTAATATGATTGCAAATTGGTACAACCAATATGGAAAGTAGTGTGGAGGTTTCTCTCAAAAAACTAAAAATAGAAATACCGTATCATCCAGCAATTCCACTTCTGGGAATTCACCTGAAAAAAAAGAAAATCACAAATTCAAAAAGATATATGAACCCCTGTGTTTATTGCAGCATTATTTACAATAGCTAGTTAATGGAAGTAGCCTAAGTGTCCATCAATAGATGGATGGATGAAGGTGATGTGGTACATACATAAAATGGAATATTACTCAGCCATAAGAAGAATAAAATCTAGCCATTTGCAAAAACATGGATTGACCTAGAGGGTATTCAGACAGATAAGACAAATATCCTGTGATTTCACATATATGGTATCTGAAAAACAAAATAAATGAACACACAAAACAGAGACAGACCCATAAATACAGAGGACAATCTGGTGGTTGCCAGAGGTGGGGTTAGGGAGCTAGAGGAAGGGGATTAAGAGCTACAAATGTTCAGTTATAAAATGAAGCATGAGAATAAAAACTGCAGCATAGGGAGTATAATCAATATTTTAGTAACTTGGTGTGGTGACTAAGGGTAACTACACACTTTTCATGATGTACATTTCATAATGTATATAACAAATTACTATGTTGTATACCTGAAACTAATATGTCAACAATAGTTCAATTAAAAATTAAAGAAAAATAATTCATTTGTTTTGGATTTAGTTTCAGGTGAACTTATATAAACAGCAGTGTTTAGGGCAAAACTGTGGTACCAGTTTTCTAAAAGACTAGATCTTTTAGACTTGTTTTGAGTCTGGACAGAGCGCTTAGATTTTGACTACCAAAGTCATCCATTCTCAGGTGGGCAGCAGGATTAAAGGTGACTGATGAGGTTTAAATGGTAATGTAACAGAGAAGTTAATATAAATGTATATTTTGTGTGGATTTAAAAGTAATTTCTCACAGTGCTGCTAATGCAGTTTTCTTTGTAGTTTGAATGAAATTTTTTCATTTGTCTCTGAGATTTACATGGAAAAGTAATGTTTACCATATCCTTTTTGATCTGAAAAGAAGCAGATATATATAGTTATTTATGAACCAGCAAATGTTTCCTTAGAGTCTTTTAACTGACTGACTTTATAAAATTGGTTCTGATGTAGAATCACTACAAAATGTTCCAAAATTTTCATACTTTTTTATTCCTTTATAGATCCCAAAAAGATACCAAGATGACACAGTTTTTTGGTCACAATTTTGAGGATGATAGATGGCGTAAAGCAGCCTTAAAGAATGCTTTTTCTTTGTTAGGCAAACAAAGATTTGAACATTCTGCGGCATTTTTCCTTTTAGCTGGTTGCCTCAGAGATGCAATTGAGGTAATAAATGAGACTTAAAAAAAAAAACATTGTCACCCTTTTTAAGTTCTTTAGATAAGTCTTAAATTTTTATTTTTTAATTGCAACTTAAGTATAGTAGAGTAAGACTAAATACCTAAAGTAGCTGGTAATATTGAATAATGACTTTTAAATTTTTATCATTTAGCATAAGTGGTATTTATATAGAATCAAGATTAGGTTATGTTCATGGGTAGAGATACATAGTTGATGTGACTCTTAAGAATACTTACGAACAGGTTAAAAAATAGTTTGTCCTATCAGTTTGAACATACTTGAACCTTTATTTATTTCTCTCTTTGTTGATGAACCTGAACAAATTTTTAACATTATTTCTTAGTAAATCTCTCTAAAAGTAAAATATTTAAGATATAATATTTCTATCTCAAACTACCTTTTTCTCAGTGTCATAAAAGAATTCAGAGCAGCTTTTTAATATGGAAACACTATAGTCTGCTGAGGTGGGTGGAAAAGAGTAAAAATTCAAGAATAAAACAAAATATGTCACTTGGATTGATGCTTTTATAAATTATTTAATATTTCCTCATTGGACTAATTCTTTTTGCAAATACGTATTTAGTTTTAGAAGGTAAATTTGTAAATATTAATATAAATGTTTTCAAGGATATCTGCTAAAGGAAGTTGTGTATGTTGTTACTCTCCTTGTTCACTAATTTCAGATATGGATAAAACCTTCTGTTGGTCTAGTTATTAGTGAATCAGTTGAATTTATCTTAAAGCCAAAAATGCCCCTGCTTATTAATTTCTCTTTTTCTTGAAGGTATGTCTTGAGAAATTGAATGACATTCAATTGGCTCTTGTAATAGCAAGACTCTATGAGTCTGAATTTGATACATCTGCAACATATAAATCTATTTTATGCAAAAAAATTTTGGGAATTGATTCTCCTGTCAGTGAATTCAATTCATTGCACATAAATATGCATTATGATCCTTTTCTCCGGAGTATGGCATATTGGATTTTGGAAGATTACAGTAGTGCTCTGGAAACATTAATAAAACAACCTATCAGAGAGGATGATGGTAAGCTGTACTTCTAAGATGTTAATGACTAAGAGTTTTATTCTGGGTGCAGGACATACTGTTGGATGCTAAGGGTAATAGAAAGCTAGTTGAAGACATGGCCTAAGACCTTATGGTTTTGTTGGGGACACAGAGAGTTATGTATTGTTTTTTGACTTTTCTTTCCAGAAACATAAATCCTTGGAAAAACAAAGACTTTGGAGTTTATATTTTTATGAAATTGATATAATGAACACAAATATTATCAACATTTGAATATAAATATTTTGAAAAAAATACTGATGAACTCAGTTTAATCTTAGGTGCAAGCTAGTGTATTAGTTTTATAATTTTTGTAATAAAAATGTATTCAGTGTAAAGAAAGTTGACTTAAGTAATGTGGTTAAAACTCTTTAAGTTAAATAAGTTCTGGACTTACATCACACTCACCTCAGGATGGTGATAAGTAGAGAATTTTTTTTTTCTTTAAAAATACTTATCATGGAAAATTTCAAACATACAAGTAGAGAGAACAAGATAATATAAAGTGTATTTTCATCAATTTCAACAATTATAACATTTTTTTGGAGGGAGGAGCCACTGCTAAAAATTTAGAAATTACTGGTTGAGGTCTGAAGTCCCCATGATTCCATTTTATTGTTAACATAAGCTTTCTTCTTGAAAGGATATTTTCTTGTTATAAATTCAAAGGGAAGTTTTTGATTTGTGCCCCTCGTGAGCTGTTCCTTAGGCCACTGGTCTTTTCATCTGAATATAGAATTTTTTAATGTACCCTTTGTAGTTCTACTTAGGTCTTTTAGAAGTATGTGTCTCCTCCAACAGACAAGCCATAGTATTTTAGTCCGAGTTCCCTAGAGAAACAGACTCTGTGTGCGTGCGTGCGTGCGTGCGTGTGTGTGTGTAAGTGTGTGTGTAAATGTACCCTTTGGAGTTCTACTTAGGTCTTTTAGAAGTATGTGTCTCCTCCAACAGACAAGCCATACTATTTTAGTCCGCGTGTGTGTGTGTGTGTGTGTGTGTGTGTGTGTACTTGTATATATAAGCTTTGTTGTACACTTTTATACTTAGTATAAAAAATTCTTTATAGAAATTCATACTGAAATGATGGGATATGCTTGTCAAATATTTTCCCCGTGTGTGTGTGTGTACTTGTATATATAAGCTTTTTTGTACACTTTTATACTTAGTATAAAAAATTCTTTATAGAAATTCATATTGAAATGATGGGATATGCTTGTCAAATATTTTCCCATAGGTAGAAGTGAGGTGTTTCTTGTAACTTGTAGAGTAAGTGTCTTATCATTTGGATTACTAATTGGAAAAGATACTAGTTGATATCTTTTTACATAGCTTAATCAGGAAGTACGACATGACTTACTGTGACTTAGGAGAAAGCAATGTTACTCAGTTGTTCAAGTCTCCAGCCATCTGAGTTGAAGATTTCCAAAGTAGCTTCTATGAAATGAAAGGGGAAAGAAAAGGCCATTTCCAGTCACTTTTTACATACTTATGTTCATGTGAAGAATCTATTTTTGATTTGAGATTAATACACAATCACATACTTTTAGAGCCAGTTAAACCTGTGTTCTAAAGGAAAATTTTAAAAGATTATAGTGGCATGGACCCAGATGATAGAAGTGAAGCCAGAGAGGAGTGGTTGGATTTGGGGTATAAATAAGACTGAATTGAATGTGGAAAGTGAAGGGAATAAGTCAAGGATAATTCCTGAGTTTTTAGCTTGAACAATAGATAAATGATACCGGGAAGACCAGGAGCAGATTCTGGGGAGTGTTGTTTTAGATATAGAAGACTTCTCTAATATGGTGATGTTTGAGCAGAGACCTAATTGAAATGAGTGATTGATTAGCATTGACTTATGGCACTAAATAAAAAGGCCTTGAGGCCCTGGAAATGGAAATGTAATAGAAGCTTTTGGATCTGGTAGTCTAGATTTCCAGGGGGATAGTAGAGCTGGAAATTGAGATGTGCAAGTTATCATCCTCTAGATGGTATTTAAAGCCATGGGAATATAAGAGTTCACCCAGTGAGTATAGATAGAAAAGAAGTCAGTTACTGAATTCTAGGACACTCAACATTCCAAGGTAAAGATGAGGGAGTTCTAGCAAAGCTGACTGAGAAGGAGTGTCGAAGGAAGTAGGAAAAAATAAGTAAGTGTGTGTAAGTGGATGCTTTAAATTATCTTAGGTTATCTGAACAGGTGTGAAATCAGCATAAACTTTTTCTATTATGTTAAAACACTTTGATTACAAATGTGTTCTTGTTTGTTCATTGCTGTGTGTTAGTGAGGTCTGTTAACAGAATTTTGTCAAAAGACCGTGGTAGATAAAGGTTCCATAGTAGAGATAAAGAACTACAATACAACTGTTGAGAAACTTTTCCTGGCTCATAAAATGAATTTATTTTCAGATGAAGTTATGATGTCAGTGTGTAATCCTGCGGTTTTTAATTTCTACAATTATCTAAGAACACATCCGCTTTTGCTGAGACGTCATTTTGGATCATCTGATGCATTTTCCACACACATGAGTATAACAGGAAAAAGTGGACTGGCAGGAACAATTAGTTTAAGTGAAAGAAGATTATTTTTTACTACTGCCAGTGCTCATTTAAAAGCTGGCTGCCCCATGTTGGCTTTGGAAGTATTATCAAAGATGCCAAAAGTCATCAAAAAAACAAAACCTTTTTGTAGGACATCTAGTTTTCTGGATACTAGTAAAGTCTGTTCCCCTTCTTCTCCATTAAAATTGGATGCAAGAGAAGATAAATCTTCTGCTATTGATTGGTCACAATCCCTGATGAATGGTTTTGGATCTTCTTCAGAGGGTTCCTCAGAGAAGCAGTCAAACTCCACTCTTTCTTTTGACTGGAGCCAACCAAGTGTCGTATTTCAGGATGACTCTTTAGAATTAAAATGGGATAGTGACAGTGATGAAGAAAATAAGGATCTCCCTATTTCAATGAAAGAACTAAAACCTTCACAGAGAAAGAAAGGAAAAAAAATTGATGAAACAAGTTCTAATTACACAGAATCTTTCAGCACATTAGATGAAAAGGACATTTTAAGTCCCTCAGAAGATATAATTGCAGTTCAGTTAAAATTCAGAGCATGTTTAAAGATTCTCACAGTAGAACTTCGTACTTTATCTACTGGCTATGAAATAGATGGTGGAAAATTGCGTTACCAACTGTACCACTGGCTTGAAAAAGAGGTGGTAGCTCTTCAGATGACTTGTGACTACTGTTCAGATGCTGAAAAATTACAGTCTGCAATTGGCAAAAATGGAGATGAATTTGAATTAAGTGAAGATGCTGAAGATTTGCTTCGTCAAACAAAAGTGAAGCAACTAAGAGAAAATTTTCAGGAAAAAAGACAGTGGCTTTTGAAATATCAGTCACTCTTGAGGATGTTCCTTAGTTATTGCATACTACATGGATCCCATGGTGGGGGTCTTGCATCTGTGAGAATGGAATTGATTTTGCTTTTAAAAGAATCTCAGCAGGTATGTAAGTTATGTGATAGCCAGTCAAAACAGTACGTGTGAAAAAGTTTTTGATAGTGTTCTTTTTGTTTTTAAATTTTAAAATTGTTCTTTGTTATGGTTGCTTTAAGGAATGGTTCTTTTTGTGTGGTGCTTCATATTATGAGTTTGTAGAGTTGTGTTCATTTGTTTATATTGTGTAAGGACAATTGGGTATTGGGCCTTATGATCTATATTCTTAGAGGAATGCCTTGTGAGGTGATGAACTTATGATAGGAAGGCATTGTCCCATTATTTTCAGTATAATTAGTGGAATGTTGACCTCATCACATCCCTTCTGACTTTGTGAAAGTTTCTGTGATGCTTTTGACATTTTTCAAAGAGAACCCTGAATTACTTAAGTAATAGATTACAACTATAAATAGTTGGTTAACCATTGTTGTCCTTTGTTTTTAAGGAAACGTCAGAACCAGTATTTCCTACCCCTCTGTCAGAGCAAACCTCAGTACCTCTCCTCTTTGCCTGTACAGCCAGTGCCAAAACAGTAGTTGCCAATCCATTATTGCACCTTAGTAATCTAACACATGATATTCTCCATGCCATAATAAACTTTGACTCACCACCCCATCCTGATATCCAGAGCAATAAAGTAAGTATGCTTGGTTTCGTTTTTTAAATTACCTTTGTGATAAAGTCAAAAGAAAAGTGTTAAGACTTTTTAGAGACAATTTTAAGTGTCACACTATGCACAGGGATTGTTACATTACCAATCAATTTATATTGATTTTGTTCAAAGAAAACTTCTGTTTGTAAGTCAGACTCATTGTATTTGTGTTAATATGCCCAATAAGGTACTTCAATATTTAGTCTTATTTAGCCACTTTATTAAGATAAGAGTAATAGGTGTGTATGCAGATATATGAATAATTCCTTCAGCAGTACACTCAGCAAAAAAGATGATTGTTTTTTAGAGGCAGAAAGTTTAATATTTTTGTGTGAAAGTACTAACGTGTAAGTCAAGCTTTCCTTTGTTAACATTAAATTATTACATATTTTAAGGATAATGGGAAGTATTTTGCTCCTGTCATTCCTGTAGGCTAGTCAGGGATTTATGAACCAGCTACAGCAGAATCAACTGATTAAGTTCACTTCAAACTTACTGACAGTCTGTGAGAGTGAGTCCCAAGAATATATATTGTTAAGAGGTTCCTCAGGTGATTCTGATGTATAACTAATCATATAGTTATATCATGAACCATATCATTGTCCCTTTCATCATCACTCTATTTACTGTTAATATCACATTTCATATTTCATCTCTGCTCTCCAAAAATACTGAAATCCTTTAAAGCATGACCAAATTTTGCTATTTGATTAAAATCTCTCTTTTCTTCTGCTCATACTCTGTTTGGTTCTCACCCATTTCACAGGCTGTGATGTCATACCAGTTTGATTTTCTGCTTGCCTATATGCTACATTGCATATTATACAGTTAGGAGTTTAATTCCCTTCAAATTGTGTTCATTGTAGAAAACTCTATCCCATATTTAACTTTAGTAATAAGCATATCCCTGGTTATCAGTTAGCTTTTGCTGCTTGAGAACCACTCTGAAACATTCGTAGCTTAAAATAGCCATCACTTATTTTACTAATGATCCTGGGTGTTAGCTCTTCAGTTCTTCTGGTTTGGGCCTGCTGATCTGATTTCTGGACACTTTAATTTGTCTTTGGTCAGCTGGTAGGTTCACTGAATTCTAGGTGATCTAGAATGAACATTTCTGGTGGTTGGCAGACTGCTTGCACAGCTGACAGGAGAGTCTGGGTCATATGTGTCTTCTCCAACAGAAGCGGTAGCATTTTTTTCTGGGTTCCCTAGAGAAACAGACCGTGCGTGCATGCGTGTGTGTGTGTGTGTGTGTGTGTGTACTTGTATATATAAGCTTTGTTATAAGCAGTTGGCTCACATAATTATGGAGGCTGAGAAGTCCCAAGATCTGCAGTCAGCCAGCCAGGAATGCAGGAGAGCTAATTGTGTAGTTCTGATCCAATCCAAAGGCCTGAGAACCAGGAGAGCCAATACTGTAGGTTCTAGTTCAAAGGCCAGCAGACTTGAGTCCCAAGAAGAGCCCAGACATTTCAGTTCTAGTTTGAAGGCTGGAAGAGACCAGTGTCCCGGCTCAGTGCAGCCAGGCAAAGTTCCCTCATGCTCAGCCTCTCTGTTTTATTCAGGTCTTCAGTTGATTGGATAAGACCTACTCACATTAGAGAGGGTAGTCTGCTTTACTTAGTCCACCAATTCAAATGTGAATCTCATGTAAAATCACCCTAACAGACACAACCAAATGTCTGGGCACCCCTTGGCTCAGTCAAGTTGACATGTGAAATTAACCATAATACCTAGGTAATTTCATGTAGTGGTTACAGAAATTTTAAGAGCAGCAAGAGTAGAATTTGCAAGCCTTTTGAGGACTAGGTTCAGAACTTGTATTGCTTATGCTATGCCCTTTTGGTCAAAGCAAATCACAAGGCCAAACAGGATTCAGTAAATAGAGAAATAGACTCCAACTTTTGATTGGAGAAGCTGGAAAATAGTCTGATTATTTTTTAGTTTGCTGTATGTGATCTTTGCTGTCTTCATTTATATGATGATATCCTTGATTTTAATTCATACTACAAGTCATTAATAATTAAAGGAGAAATAGTAATAGTTTTTAATCTATCACCCTGTTTTTATCTACATAAGACTGCCATACTTCACCATTAGATCAAGAATCTTTTCTAGTCTACTTTTTTAGCTGGGTTAAGCTGCTTCTTCCTCAAATCTACTTCTGTTATATCTTATCATGCTGTGTTTGGAGCCTTCTTTCCCTCAATATAAATGTTTGTCTTTCAATTGCTGTCTTTCATTCTCCTTTCCCTAAAATTTTGCTCTTTTCAGATTGTTGTCTGCTGTAACTAGAATATATAGTAGCATATTCCACAATGACCTGTCCATAGGTGAACAGTTATTAATCAGACCAGGTGTCTTCATACTTTGGTTGAGGAAGAAGCAGGTCGAGTGTTGGAGAGCTGGCTTTTAATACAAGGCTCATGCACTGCTGAATAGCTAACATCTGCTCTCATTTGTTCTTGAAATAGAAAATAGGTAGTAGGTGTGTGTTTTATCATTTCTTCCAAAGGCCTCAGTATTTTTAATTTGTGTTGAGTCCTCCCTAGGTAGAAAGGAATGTTAAGGAAAAGAAGTAAATAATTTAAAAGGCCAAAGTAGTTTTTTCATCTTTTTAAAAATGCTGATTATAGTAGATCTTGGGAAAAGTTAAATTTTAAAATTACCTAGTGTAATTTTGTTTTCTTTCTCAGGTATATGTAATGCATACTTTAGCAGCCTCACTTTCAGCTTGTATTTATCAGTGCCTTTGTGGTAGTCATAACTACAGGTAAGTATCTTTTTATAAAATTTAAGAATATTTGCTGTAACTGATAAGATTTCATGATTTATATGCTCTTGCTTTAGAAGGTCTGTGTATAGGAGTCTACTTTAAATAATGCAAAAAGCATATTGCTGAAGTGTTGAGTAGGTTTTTTATCTTTGAACTTTTAGCTTATGCCTTTATGGTAAATGAATCTCAACTAAATCCCTGTCAATATAACATATTTAGCAGCCTTTATTGATCATTGCCTAATGCCAGACCTTGTGATATGCACTAAGGATAAGTTCTCCTTCCTTAAGGTCAATCTAGTTAGAGACAAACCTGTGAACTGGTAAATGATATGTAACATGGCATCAGGCTTATGTGATAAGTACTGTCTAACAGGTCATAAAAAGCTCAGGGAGCACAGAGAAGGGAGTGACTGACTTGGAACTGAGAAAATTTTACAGAAGAGTTGATATTGATGATTTCTCTCTTTATGTCCTGAGGTTTCACTGTAATTTATCTGGACTTCTCAAAATATTGTTTAACACTTGGGTTGTTCTGTATCTTTCTTCAGTCCTTTGAGGTAGTCTGACTTCATCTTTTCAAGTATTTTGTCTTCTCTCTTCTGTTTTCTTTCCTGTTAGACAGATGCTAGAACTTGTGAGTCCCTCCTATTTTTCTTTTAGCTTCCCTCTCATATGTTCCTTTTCATTATTTCTGTTTGCTTTACTTCAGGAGAAATCCTAGCTTCATTTTCCAGACATGAATTTGTTCTTCAGAAATGTCCTGTCTTTTATTTAGCCTATCTGAGTTTGTGTTCTAGAAATTCCATTTTTCATTTTTTAAGATCTTTCGTTGATTCTATTAGCCACTTTTATTTTTGTAAGTTATTGCCTTTATTTCTTTTTTTAACCTCTCTAAGTATAAACCACTTTCTTAAAGTTCTGATAAATGTGCCCCCTTGGGTACAGGTCGTTCACTGAGTTTGTTGTCTCTTGCATCATGTCAGCCTCCCTTGGTGTTGATTTTCGATTATCTGTTTATCTCATGTGTTGGACTTCTTCCATGGGTAGCCTCAGCCTGCTACTCTGGTTATGTGCTCCCAAGGTAGCTTCAGCTTGATTTGTTTGTCCCTGAGCCTCCAGCAGTTCACTTTTTTGTTATTGAGTGTGGCTTTATTTGTATCAGTGTATTTTAATCATCATATTTCCATAGGCTTATTGTAGAGGGGGGAATTTTTTGTTACTCTGCCATTCTGAAAATGAAAAGTAAAGCAAGAGAAACTATTTATAAATACATAAAAATGTAATGACTAATAAGATTTGCCAGTTAGACCAGATCTAAATCAGTAAATGTACTATATGTAAATATTATATTCATTTATTTAACATATGATACAGGAATTTATGACAGGATTTAATAAAAACTTGTACCATTTTCTGTCAGACTTTGTCAAACTGCAGGTTACTTTATTCATTCATCTGCTTACTTAGTTTTAGGTTAAAGTGCCATTTACTGGAGTTTACCCTGAATTCCCAAATTGTGTGAAATGTTCCTTCTTTTAGCTTTCATAGCACTGTATGTATACATTTTGTCTTTAAAAAGAGTATGATTAAATTATTTGTGTCTGTCCCATCAGACTAAATTTCATGGGGATGAAAACCATGTTTTTCATTATAAGCCTATTTTTCTTTTGGTGCATATACCTGAGGTAAGCTACCCTAATGTGGGGTAGACTAGACATTATATACAAAACTGAACCAAAATTGACTTTTTTCAAGTAGATAACCTTGTTTTAAAGTTTGATACATAAGCTTGCTACTAGTTAGATCAGTAGTGATTTAGTTTTCTCATGTATGTATTGTCTTCCACTAAAATGTACTTAAAACATATCACACGTATGTTGTTGCTGTTGCTTTCTTACATTACTATTACTGTAGGTCATTGTAGGTTATTTTTATTTAAACGTTTTCTTCTCTTAGTTCATTTCAGACAAATCAATTTACAGGAATGGTTTATCAGACAGTACTGCTTCCCCATCGACATTCTTTGAAAACAGGAAGCTTAGATGAAGCAATAACTCCCAATACATCACCAGCTCAATGGCCAGGTATAAATAATTTATATACGTGTGATTTTTTTTCTTAGCCTTGTTGGAATTTAATCAGATGAGGGAAAAGTAGGTTTGGTTTGGTTTTGCTGAATGCTAATCATTGTTAAGTATTTTTAGAATTGATACCAGTGCAGTATTCACCATTTATTACAAATTATACAGTTACTTAACATTAGTGTTTCTTTAACCATGTGCTAAAATAACTCAAATGTTTTATTATATTATTATAATTTTACTTTTATCATAATAGAAAAATATTTGTTATAGCAAATAAATTTTGTTATATTTAATTCAGTTACAGAATTTGTGTTTCCCTAATTGAACAAATAGCTCAATATTTATGTATTAACTGTAATAACCTCTTCTAGTCTATGAATCTAGAGAAGAAAATATTTTAATCCTGATGAAATAAGTTTTTTTCAAAAATTAGAAAATGTAGTTAATCTTTAATGTTTAAAATTTACTGTCTGTTTGTTGTTTGTTCTAGGAATAACTTCTCTAATTCGGCTTTTGAATTCTTCTGGCGAGGAAGCTCAGTCAGGGCTTACAGTCTTGCTCTGTGAGATTCTGACAGCAGTGTATCTTAGTCTCTTCATCCATGGCTTGGCAACACATTCTAGTAATGAACTATATCGGATTGTGGCCCATCCTCTAAATGAAAAAATGTGGTCTGCTGTATTCGGTGGAGGTGCACATGTTCCCAGCAAAGAACAGACACACTCAAAAGCTTTACCTGGTTAGTTTTTAATCTTTCTTATCTTTTTGTTGTTAAGGCTGAAGCTTTATTGACTCATCTGAATGATAACTTTGTCAAATGTAATTACATTTTCATTTATCCACTGAAAACTTGTTACAGATGATTTTCTTAAGCATGACCCAATAGTTTCACTGTTTAAAGTTTCTGGTGCAGTTTTCAAACTTTAAGCTGCTCATGCATGCACCAGTGATTAGAACTATCTAATGTAATTTTGTTTTATTTTTTCCTATTGAAATTTTCATTTGTTTTGAAATATACTGTAACATTGGTTTCTGTTCTATTCCAAATACAGATTCTCTCTTCTTTCTTTGGCAGGAAGGCACTTTGCTATGCCTAGCCCCCACCAGGTAGTGGTACTCTCCATGGAATGTGTGGGCTTTTCCAAAGCTCTTTCAACCGTCTGTTCTCATAGCCCTCCCAGTCTTGAAGGCAAGATATTAGTTTTAGAAATAGGCTTTTACAGTTCAGCTTGCTTTGTGTTGTTTTTGAGGCGTTGGGGTACAGTGGGTCAGTTTTGTTTGGCACCTATAATAGAAAACTGAGAAGTTACCTTTAATCAAGCCATATTTATTATTTAAAACAATGATGAACATTTTAGAAAACCATCTGTGCTTTTGTTATTCTGCTTTTAAATTCTTTGTTTTGATGTTTTCTATCCTTTAGACTTCATATTTTTAAGTGTGTAGAAATAAGGAAATGTCAGTACTAATTGAAGTAAATCAGACTATGGCTTGAAATGACTAGAGAAAAACATTTCAAATGAGGCTGTTTTGTGTCTTGTATATTATGATTCTAGCACTAGCATTTCGGAGTTCTTAACTGTTCATAGTACCATGAAAAGTAAATGTTTTAAATAATTGTATCCCTCTTTCGAAACTTTCTAATATTGAAGCTGTACATATTGTTTTATTTAAAGGTTGAAATACCAAGTTTCTTGGCCTGAAATGAATCTTCATGATTATTTCTGCTTGTTTTCTTTTTGTAATTTATTAGCCCATAAGTGATCATCTTAGTAGCACATTAAAAAAAATATTTTGATTTTCATAAATTTTCTAATTTTTAAAGAGTAATTTCGTATGCTCTATTTCTTTGTGTAGATTAAAAAAAGACTAACTTCTCATGAAATTTGCCTGGGAATATATACTTCAGATAGATATGTGGATTCAATAAAGAAAAACTTTCAAAGTCTAAGAAGGGGCAAGATTTACAACTCTCTTGAGATTAGTATTACATAAATAATAGGTTAATTAATTTGGGGCCTGTTTTTATTGTATGCTAAGAGAAAATGATTTGTTAGGATTCTCATTTTATCAATGTGAAATACTAAAAAAGGATAAATTCTTGCTGTGGAATATCCACATACCTGTGCAAAGTTAAAATTACATTCTTATTGGGGGCTCTCTTGTCCCCTCCTGGCCTGAGCCAGGAGCTCTCTCCTCTCGCTTTCTCTCTAAATAAAAGCCTCTGCCTTGCTCTCCCAAAAAAAAAAAATACATTCTTACTGACCAGTCAGCAGGTCTCATTTCTAACCATTTTTGCTGAGTAAAGAATCTTACTCGAAGTTCAGGTTGTTCTTTGTTTAAACAGTCATATTTAGTTGTTTCTAGGCACAAACATCATTACATAAATTATCTTTCAAGAACCATCATAAAGTATCTTCCACCATGTATTGAATCCTAAATATATATAATCAAAGTGACCAAAAATTATCTGCATCTGTATATTTAACTTCTAGAATTGGGACATGGTTGCCAAATAAAATAGAATATTTAAAACATGCGGTTCATTTAGTAGTAGGGCTGGATGTAACCACATCCAGGCTATGTGATGCTCATTTGTTTTTGAGAACTCAGAAACTATCTTGAGTACAAACAATCGTGGATATAACTGAAGGAGCATTTACAAAAACATGATGACATGATTCATCAGTTGGCTAACCAGAATAAAGGAGTACACTCATTGAATTGAGTCCAAAAGCCTGCTGGTCTCAAAGTTGATCTAGTTTGAGAAGGAGCAAGTACAAAAAAAAGAAAGAAGGAAGTAGAGAAACAGAATAAAAGGGCAAGAAGTGATGGCAGTAGTAGTGAAGGCAGTTAATAGTAATTAGGAGCAGGAGTCCTGTGAAACAGATGGACTGACAACTGGAGAGAGAAAATCTAAGAACAGAAAATCAACCAAGGCAAGGGACAAGCAGGGTTGGCTTTCATTATAAGGCAAATTTCAATATGTGAAATCTTAGTTTGAGGACATTATTGTGCACTGCAAGCATACAAACTAAAAGTAAGTGCCCTGCATGTTGGAATTACTGCTGAACATAATCATGATGTCCCAAGACTCTAATGGGATTAGATAATACTCAGTATACATTGTTGACCAGGGTAATAAAATAATGTATTTTAGGAAAGTTGATGTGAATGCAGCCAAAATTAATATTTTTTTTTGCTTTTAGTATTTAACTTTGGCTGATTGAAAACTGACAAGTCTAGAATGTTTCAATTTCCTGGCAACTAATCAGTGTTGAAGTGTTGTATATTGAAGATAAAATACATTCTTAGAAACCCTAAAAATCTGTCTTTCAAAAAGTATTTTCATAAACTTAGTACTATGTGATAAATTTAAAAGGTCATTTATTTTCATTCTTCTGGTATAAATTCTGAATTTATTTTTGCAAAAAATGGCCTTATGAACTAAAATAATTCCTCTCTACGTGTCTGTTATATAGTTAATATACTAATTCTTTTACTGACATAAAATTTAAATATGACTTAAGCATTGTAATACAAGAAAATGATAGACGGTTTTTATTAGACTTTAGTGTGCAGGTCAGAATTCTTAACAAAAAATGTTAATGTATGTAAGTAATTTATTTTTTAATCAAATTTACTTTGTGAATTCCACATGTGTTAATGAAGGATTTATTTTTTTCTAATTAAAACTTGTGCAGGTATATGTTCATGGAGTCCTGAAATATTTTGATAAAGTAGATAATCAACTAAGCAATAGCAATTTTCAAAAAATTACTTTTTTTTCTGTTAACAGTTAGAAATCCATACTTTTCTTTTTCTTGCATATTATAAAGCAAAACAAAATAATTTTATTTTAAGAATTTGTTTGCTGAGAGGCATCACTCAGATTCAGTACTGTGAACCAGTTTGCCATTCTTTCCCGTCCTTGTTCATCAAAAGTAGTTTGATGTAGTTTTATACTCCTGGCATTTAGTCTGTGATTTTAAACATTTCTCCCCATTGTTGTTAATTTTTAATTTTTATGTCAAGTTTCTGTGTTCACAGACAGTACTTTCAAATGTTTTCTCTTTTTGAAAACCTTATGTTTTGCTTTAAAAACTGTGCTTTATCATGATAGACATCTTGGCAAAATCTATTAATTTATCATCGTAAGTTTTATTTTTCCATAGATCCTGTAAGATTTTGTGTTCAGATGCCTTCTAATCTAAAAATAAAACAAGCAAAATAATATTCTTAAAGTCAAATGATAAATTTATCATAATCCATAGCATTAATCTTTGAAAAAGTAAAAAATGCCTTTATATTCTAAATTTTTTACTTGATGACAAAAACCACTGTTTAAGTTTTAGAATGTATATATATATAGAATGTGTATGAAACAGATATATTAGAAGTCTGGTTGTTGATTAGATTGCTAATAAGAATAGAGGAAAAAAATTACACATTTAATCTGATGGTTCCTTTTAAAGTCATTTGAAATAATATGTAATAATCATACTACTTTTTAGCCATTCTTAGAATACTAATTTTAATTCATCTTAGAGTCCTTTTTTCTGAAGTAACTAAATTATTCTGTTAAACTCAGCTTGGCTGTAGCTTGATGAAATGCATGAGCGCATGCTGTTTATGCAAGCTAAATAGTTTCAAACAGTAAAACAAAATTGTATTACAGGACAAATATTTGCATCCTTTGGAAGGTAAGTAAACTCTCACTGGAACCGTTTTGAAGGAGCATATCCCTGTGCTTCATTGAGATGCTGCTTGCTGGCCTGTTAGGCCATGACTCTATTTGGGAGACCCTTGATTTTCTACTAATGACTTAGTGTTTGGTTAAAGATTTGTATAACTTGTTTTTCAATGCTGATGCTCCTAATATCCTAAAGTAAAGTACTAAGAGAATACTATTAAGTGTTCAGAAGTTAAAATAATAATGATTGCATTTTGTCCCTCTTCTGTGTCATTCTATTGACTAGAATATTCCATCTGCAAGCCATTTCTAAAAGTGTTTAAGTAGATATTTATATGTTTGAAATTTTTTTATATTTTCCATGAAAAATGTTTTCTGTGTAAATGAAAGGTTAAGTGATTACCGAGGAATCTCATACTTGAGTTGTAGCCTTTAATTAACATTGACATCCCATTATATCCTTTTTTTTCACCCTATGATACTGTTAAAAAACAAAAATAGAAAGATTTTTACTTTCTGTAATGGTCTAAGCTAAATTGTGGACTTATTTATAGGCAAATATTATATCCTGTTGCCTACACAAACAATAGATAAGTCAAAATTCAGAGAGACAAATTGAGATAAAAGCAGAGATTGTTATACAAGGTGATTTTTATCTCATTTCCTCTACTTATTTTCTTACCTTATTGTCTCAGTTTTCTGTGTGTACTTATTTGTAGTTAACCTAAAGGTAGGTGAAGTCAGTACAGTGAGAGTAGTACTTACTTTAATAATACTTTCTTCTTACTAGTTTCTTCACTAGTGGAAGAAGGAGGGAAACAAAACAAAAATTTCAGCCCATCAAAACAGTCTTGTAGAGAATCTGCTTCCCTGACCTTTTCTTCACCACCAGTAAACCAGGAGTCATTGACAGTCAAAGAGAAGTTCATCCCACCTGAGCTCAGTATCTGGGACTATTTCATTGCCAAGGTAATAAAAGTGCTATCCAGATCAATATTTATGTAGTTGAGTGGAAATGAAAACATTTAAAATAAGTGTAAGTTTTGGTGCTCCCAAATACCTCCCCACTCTGGCTTAGAAAATATTCAGTTTATCAGACTACATTTCCAAAAAATAAAACCTAAAATATTTTGGCCAGATTTCCGACCAGTTTTTAAGGCAGTTCTTTGATAAATTAGGGTATTTGTATTTTAAACAAAACAAAGAACTTATATTAAAAAAATAAATTGATTAACACCTTACTGCTAACGTACTTGATAATAATTCAGGAATTGAAACTACCTAAAGTCTACTACCATCCATACTCTAGTTCTATTTCTATATTATAGGTAGTCCTGCATTGTTCTAATACACACAAGTGTCAGTTAACGCTGGTTAAATAACATTAGTCCTTAACAACTTGGTCCAAATTTCACTTACCACAGTATATTAAATGTTAGTAATTGATTAAATTACAAACTTCCCTGGTAGCTCTTCAGTCCACAGATCACTATGTGAATAACAGATGCACCTCTTGATCAATGACCAATTACAACAATTCTTTCAGTCTGTCACTTAATACCAGATATTCAGTTTATATACAGACAGAAGAATGTGTAGTTCTCTTGCCTCCTTATTACCCATAATAAATCCCAGTGAAATTTTACAAAACTGGATAATCAGAAGAAATTGGAATTAGCTAGCAAAGATGAAAGTACTGCAAAAAAATGAAAAATGATACTACTGGAAGTGAACTTCAAATACAGTGTAAATGAAGTCATAGAAAAGAATAGCCAACTTTGGGAATGTTGACATTGCTGTCATTTGAGAGGCTCTAGATGTGCAACCAGAGGAACTTAGTGTGAAGGCCAGTTTATCAACATAAATAAGGAAAGTTTGACAAAAAGATGAAGACATTCCAGAGATAGTGAAATTGGCAAACAACTTCATCTTAAAGGAACTTTGGGTAATATTCACTACATTGAAATCACAAAGAAGAAAATATTGAAAGCAGATACAAATTTAGAAAGGAATATAACAATTTGCTAAGGATTAGGAAAGATGCTGGCTTTATATCCTGAGTTACAGAGTTAGAAGAAGGCAAGCACTATTCAGTTTCTTGATAAATTTTTTACAAAGAAATAAAAGTTTAATTCTCAATATTTCTAATATTTTAGTTACAGTGTACCAAATAAATATTATTTTTACTATTTTTTTCATTTCCCTGGATATTTATAGATGACCATTAAGAGTTTTTAGTGTTTTGACAAATATTTTTAACAGTCACAGAACACTTGTAATTTTTCCATTGATTTTTTTATTAAAGTGTCATTAATATACAATCTTATGTTGGTTTCAAATATACATCTCAGTGGTTCAACAGTCCCTGTGAACAATTTATATTGTGATCACAAATTACTGTTCCCTTTTATCTCCCTCCCCTCCACCCCTGCACCCACCCAACCACTCCCCCTTGGTAACCACTAATCACTTCTCAGTGTCTGTGAGTCTGCTGCTGCTTTGTTTCTTCTGTTTTGCTTTGTTTCTATATTCCACAAATAAGTGAAATCATATGGTATTTATCTTTCTCCATATGGCTTATTTCACTGAGCATAATACCCTTTAGATTCCATCCATCTTGTTGCAAATGGCAGGATTTCTTTTCTTTTCATGGCTGAATAATATTCCATTGTGTATGTGTACCACATCTTTATACATTCATCTATTGATGGATGCTCAGGTTGCTTCCATATCTTAGCTATTGCAAATAATGTGGCAATAAACATAGGGATATATATGTCTTTTTGAATCAGGGATTTTGTTTCCTTTGGGTAAATTCCTAGAAGTGGAATTACTGGGTCAAATGGTATTTCTATTTTTAGCTTTTTGAGGAACCTCCATACTGCTTTCCAGAGCAGTTGCACCAATTTACATTCCCATCAACAGTGTAGGAGAGTTCCTCTTTCTCCACATCCTCACCAGCATTTGTTGTTTCTTATCTTTTGGATAGTGGCTATTCTAACTGGTATGAGGTGATATCTCACTGTGGTTTTAATTTGCATTTCCCTGATGATTAGTGATGTGGAGCATCTTTTCATGTGCCTGTTGGCCATTTGTATTTCTTCTTTGGAGAAGTGTTTGTTCAAATCCTCTACCCATTTTTTAATTGGGTTATTTGTTTTTTTGGTGTTGAGGCTTGTGAGTTCTTTAAATACTGGATATTAACTCCTTATCAGATAAGTCAATTACAAATATATTCTCCTGTACTGTGGCATGCCTTTTTTTCTGCTGATGGTGTCCTTTGCTATACAGAAGCTTTTTAGTTTGATATAGTCCCACTTGTTCATTTTTTATTTTGTTTCCCTTGCCCAAGGAGATGTGTCCAGGAAAAAGCTGCTCATGTTTATATTCAAGAGATTTTTGCCTATGTTTTCTTCTAAGAGTTTTGTGGTTTCATGACTTATATTCAGGTCTTTGATCTATTTCGAGTTTACTTTAGTGTATGGAATTAGGCAATAATCCAGTTTCATTCTCTTACATCTAGCTGTCCAGTTTTCCCAACACCAGTTGTTGAAATGCTGTTGACGCTGTCTTTTCCATTAATTATTAAGATTGATTTGTATAGTTTCAGCTTGCATGGTCATTTTTACATTCCTGCACTGCTCTGTGAAGCAGAAACTATCTGTGTATATCTTCGCTTCTCTTGTGCTCAGTCAAATCCCTCAAATTCTCAACTTCGGATGTTCTCTTTATTTCCTTGTACTAATGGACACAACTATTTTCTGACGACACACTAATTTCCTAGGCTGTTAAGCAGTGGCTTTTATTTTCCTTTTATCCTTCATTTGTATCTCCTTGTTCCTCATTGCCTTTTACATAATCATTCATTCATTCAACAAATATTTATCAAGCTCTATTTTATTTCATTTTCATTTTTGAAGCTTCATTGTGCTCACTATAGAAATCTTGATAAGCAAGGCCTTCTTAAGCTGTCTTATTCCTGGATTCCCTTATTGAATTTCTGGCTGGTCTGCCCTTTCCCTAACCTGTATCAAAGCCTCAGGCAGGTTGAGATATTAGCCTTCACTAATTGTTTGTTACTGAGACCTCTCTTATTTTTGACAATGTCACTGGGTATGAAATTTTTATTAAAGTCAGTCCCCTCTGGCCAAGCAGCAGAGTTCTTAGTCCTCAAAGACTGCCCTGCTGGCCCTGATAGACGACTGCACCACCAAGTGGCAGGGGTGGGGATAGGAGTAGCCTCTGGCTGAAATGCCAGATTCTTACTGTTTTACCAGAGATTCAGAAGATTTTTCTGGAATAAATGCTTCTCCGTGTGTTGTATGCATTTCATCAGTCTTCAGTATCTTTAAGTGGTTGTTTTTAACAACTTTGTCCAGTTTTAGTGCTTTCTGGGAAGAAGACTTAACAAAGCTCCTCATTCAGCAGTTGCAGAAGTTTTTGCCTCCCTGCTACATTTCTTTATTAGGTTTGTTTAGACCCAAGATTTTATAATTTCTCTTTTCAAACTTTCCATACCTCCACTTCCATCCTTACCCTTAACTGTTGACCTCATCTTATAAGTCATTAAAAAAACAGAATGAGACAAAACTCTTTCATCATCATATCTCTAAGATATAACTACATTTGTTTCCATGTTATTCTTTCCTTCAGTTATTATGGAATAAAAGTCTTTCCTATCAAAGACTCCAGTTCCATTCTGAAACCCATCCTTGCTCTTTTCTTCTCTACTCTTTACTACGTCTTCAATGCTGTCCTCTCTATTGGCACCTTCCCATTAGGATGGAAAGGTGCTCTGTAATATCTCTTCCTAAATACTGCTTTGACCCCAAAACTTGTTCTAGCTATTTTTCTGTCCATTTCTCTGTTTCCTGTTCTGGTTCATCTTTTCAAATCTATATACTCATTTTCTTTCTATTATCTTAGGTCCCTTTCATGTTTACTTACTGTATGACCCAGCTGCTGCGCTGAAACTGCTGTTATTGAGACTCTCGTGGCATCTGTGTTGTTAAATACAACAGAAGCTTCATCATCATCTTATTTGACCCTTTAGCAATAGTTAACAAATGTGACTATTCCCTCTTTTTAAAGATACGTTTCTTCTTCTCTTGATCCTAATCTCTGCTTCTTTTCCCCTAGCCTTACATTTATTACTTCACAGTCTCCCTTCTTCATCCTTCCTTTTCTACATGATCTGTGAAACCTGCTTTTCTTAAAGATTTTGGTTTTTTTATATTTATTTTCTCCAATATCCCACCTCTCACAACTAAAGTCCTCCCATTTTAGTAAATGGCATCTTTATCCTTATTGTTGCTAAAGCCAGAAAACCCTGACATAATCTTTTTCCTCTTTTCCTTGCTCTCCAGATTTATGAGCAAATCTGTCACTGCTTTCTCAAAAATATACCATGAATCTGTTATTTCTCATCTTCACCACTGACTTTTCTCTCATAGACAGTGGTCATAGTAAAATTCTTAAGATACAAATCTGAATTCCTGTCCTCTGTGTAAACCTTGTTAGCAGCATTCTATCATACTACAGCCTACCAAAACCCTACCTGACCTCTCATCTGCCATTCTCTTTAACATTTATCCCAACTTTATCCTCTTGCTTTAGTAAGGTTCAGTCAAACTACTTTTCTCACGCTGAACTCTTTCTCAAATTGAGGTCTTTCTGCAGACCTTTTCAACAGCATGTAATGCTCTTCTCTCTTGTTCTCTAGCTTATTTATTATTGTCCTTTAAGGCTCACTTACATGACACTTTTCAGAGAGGCTTTTCGTGAACACTTACCTCAATTCTTATCTATGTTCTTGATCCCAACTATTTTTTCTTTATAACACAAACACAGCTTGTATTTTTTTCTTTTTATATATATATTTGGTATCATTAATCTACAATTACATGAAGAATATTGTTTACTAGGCTTCCCCCTTCACCAAGTCCCCGACAAACCCCATTATAGTCACTGTCCATCAGTGTAGTAAGATGCTGTAGAATCCCTACTTGTCTTCTCTGTGTTGCACAGCCTTCCTTGTGCCCCCCACACACATTATACATGCTAATCATAATGCCATCTTTCTTTTACCCACCCTTATCCCTCCCTTCCCACCCATCCTCCCCAGTCCCTTTCCCTTTGGTAACTGTTAGTCCATTCTTGGGTTCTGTGATTCTGCTGCTGTTTTGTTCCTTCAGTTTTTCTTTGTTCTTATACTCCACAGATAAGTGAAATCATTTGGTACTTGTCTTTCTCTGCCTAGTTTATTTCACTGAGCATAATACCCTCTAGCTCCATCCATGTTGTTGCAAATGATAGGATTTGTTTTCTTCTTATGGCCGAATAATATTCCATTGTGTATATGTACCACCTCTTCTTTATCCATTCATCTACTGATGGACACTTAGGTTGCTTCCATTTCTTGGCTATTGTAAATAGTGCTGTGATAATCATAGGGGTGCATCTGTCTTTTTCAAACTGAGCTGCTGTATTCTTAGGGTAAATTCCCAGAAGTGGGTCAAATGGTATTTCTATTTTGAGCTCCTTGAGGAACCTCCATACTGCTTTCTGCAATGGCTGAACTAATTTACATTCACGCCAGCAGTGTAGGAGGGTTCCCCTTTCTCCACAACCTCGCCAACATTTGTTGTTCTTTGTCTTTTGGATGTTGGCAATCCTTACTGGTGTGAGGTGATATCTCATTGTGGTTTCAATTTGCATTTCCCTGCTGACTAGCAATGTGGAGCATCTTTTCATGTGTCTGTTGGCCATCTGAATTTCTTCTTTAGAGAACTGTCTGTTCAGCTCCTTTGCCCATTTTCTAAATGGATTTTTTGCTTTTTGTTTGTTGAGGTGCATGAGCTCTTTATATATTTTGGATGTCAACCCTTTATCGGATCTGTCATTTATGAGTATATTCTCCCATACTGTAGGATGCCTTTTTGTTCTATTGATGGTGTCCTTTGCTGTACAGAAGCTTTTCAGCTTGATATACTCCCACTTGTTCATTTTTGCTTTTGTTTCCCTTGCCCGGGGAGATGTGTTCATGTAGAAGTCGCTCATGTTTATGTCCAAGAGATTTTTACCTATGTTTTTTTCTAAGAGTTTTATGGTTTCATGACTTACATTCAGGTCTTTGATCCATTTCGAATTTACTTTTGTGTATGGGATTAGGCAGTGATCCAGTTTCATTCTCTTACATGTAGCTGTCCAGTTTTGCCAGCACCAACTGTTGAAGAGACTGTCATTTCCCCATTGTATGTCCATGGCTCCTTGATCATATATTAATTGACCATTAATGTTTGGGTTAATATCTGGAGTCTTTATTCTGTTCCACTGGTCTGTGGGTCTGTTCTTGTGCCAGTACCAAATTGTCTTGATTACTGTGGCTTTGTAGTAGAGCTTGTAGTTGGGGAGCGAGATCCCCCCCACTTTATTCTTCCTTCTCAGGGTCGCTTTGGCTATTTGGGGTCTTTGATGTTTCCATATGAATTTTTGAACTATTTGTTTCAGTTTGTTGAAGAATGCTGTTGGTAATTTGATAGGGATTGCATCGAATCTGTATATTGCTTTGGGCAGTATGGCCATTTTGACGATATTAATTCTTCCTAGCCAAGAGCATGGGATGAGTTTCCATTTGTTAGTGTCCTCTTTAATTTCTCTCAAGAGTGTCTTATAGTTTTCAGGGTATAGGTCTCTCACTTCCTTGGTTAGGTTTATTCCTAGGTATTTTATTCTTTTTGATGCAATTGTGAATGGAATTGTTTTCCTGATTTCTCTTTCTATTAGTTCATTGTTAGTCTATAGGAAAGCCACAAGTTTCACAACTTGTATTTAACTTTCTATTATTTGCCTGTTTTTTCCACTAAAATGTAAGCTGTATGAGAGAAGAGACTATGTGTATATCTTAAAAATTCTCATATGAAATACTTTTTGACACATACTGAATATTTAATAATTTTTTTGAATGAATGAATAAATAAGGAAATTGTGTAAAGGATGTTGAAGACAGAATGTCAAAAAAAAAACCTATCCAAATATTGGTATTTTCTTACACTGAAGTATCTGAAATGGGCTGAATTGCTAATGTTAGACTGTATAATTGAATGTATTAAATCAGATATTTGGATGACAAATTCTGTAACTTTTTTATTTTAGCCTTTTCTACCTCCTTCTCAAAGCAGAGCAGAATATGATTCAGAGGAGAGTCTGGAAAGTGATGATGATGATGATGATAATGACAATGATGTTTTAACCTCAGATTCTCACCTCCAGGAGCATTCTAATTCAAATTCATATAGGTATGGAATATTTAATTTTAAGTGTCTTTTAAAAAACTTACCATGTCTTAATATACAGAATATTTTTGAAAATAATACATGTAAAATTAATAGCTTGCTGGACTGTGGTACATTTCTTTAGTTGAAATTATTAAATTCCTTTCCTTAACAGTAAAAGGAATAAAAAAATTATTCCTTAGCAGTATGGACAATCTGTACTTCTTATCAGTCCTCATAAATCTTGATATCAAATTATTCCTTGCCCTTTGTTCCCTGAGATAAACAAACCATAGTGTCGTAAGCCAGAAAACTTAATGTCCTTTCAGTAGAACACTCATACTCTTAAGATGTCAATGATTACTATCTTAAAAAAGGCTTCCACAAATATTATAAAATAATAAATTTTCAAAACTCTCACCCTCACCTCCAATGCTGCATTATCCCTACCTGCATGAATAATGGTGTTATTTTATCTCTGTTGATATGCTGTTTATATCTAAAAGGCATATATATATTTTTTAAGACATTACATGTTAATGGTGTGACAGAAAAATATTTCTTTCTTCCAAAAGAAACAAGTATATTAGGGAAAATTAAATACTCTTTTTTTTTTTTTTTTTTTTAGCTTAGTACATGTATTTTTTTTTTTTAAGAGGGCATCTCTCATATTTATTGATCAAATGGTTGTTAACAACAATAAAATTCAGTATAGGGGGGTCAACGCTCAATGTACAATCATTAATCCATCTCAAGCCTAATTCTCGTCAGTCTCCAATCTTCTGAAGCATAACAAACAAGTTCTTACATGGTGAACGAATTCTTACATAGTGAATAAATTCTTACATGGTGAACAGTACAAGGGCATTCATCACAGAAACTTTCGGTTTTGATCATGCATTATGACCTATAAACAATCAGGTCAAATATGAATATTTGTTTGATTTTTGTACTTGATTTATATGTTGATCCCACATTTCTCCTATTATTATTATTATTTTTATTTTTAATAAAATGCTGAAGTGGTAGGTAGATGCAAGATAAAGGTAGAAAACATAGTTTAGTGCTGTAAGAGGGCAAATGTAGATGATCAGATGATCAGGTGTGTGCCTATGGACTAAGTATTAATCCAGGCTAGACAAGGGCAGCAAGACATCCACGGATGCAGAAGTAAATACTCTTTTATTGAAAGTAAAAAGTATGAGATTTTTACTTAGTGGTTTCTTTGCTTTTCTTCTGCTGACCTAATTTTGTTTTCTGAATATATAAAATATATGCATGGTTCAGAAGTCAACCTGTGTAACTTAACAACAACAAAACCCCCACAAATAACCCAAATAAAAAATAGGCAAATGACTCAAATAGACTTTTTTCCAAAGAAAATATTGCAAATGGCCAATAAACACATGAAAAGATGATTACTGTCACTAATCATCAGGGAAATGCAAATCAAAACCACAGTGAAAGATCACCTCACACCCTTAGGATGGTTACTATCAATATACCCCCAAATAACAGTGTTACGAAGGATGTGGAGATATTGGAACCCTTGAGCACTGTTTGTGGGAATGTAAATTGGTACAGCTATTATGGAAAACAGTATGGTAGTTCCTCAAAAATTAAAAATAAAGTTACAGTGTGACCCAGCAATTTCACTTCTGAGTATCTACCCTAAGGAATTGAAGACAGGGTCTTAACAGGTATTTGTACACCCATGTTCATAACAGGTTATTCATTATAGCCGAGGGGTAAAAGCAACAAAATGTGGTCTAATCATACAATGGAATACTATTCAACCTTGGAAAGGATGGAAATTCTGGCACATGCTACAACTCTGAACCTTGAGGACATTATGCTAAGTAAAATAAATGCTGTACAAGTCCACTTATATGAGATACCTAGAGTTGTCAAATTCGTAGAGACAGAAAGCAAAATGATGGTTTCCAGGGGCTAGGAGAAGGGAGAAATGGGGAATTACTGCTCACTAGGTAAAGAGTTTCAGTTTTACAAGATGAAAAAATTCTGGAAACAGATGCTGGTGATGGTCATATAACAATGTGAATATAGTTACTGCCACTGAACTGTATTCTTAAAAGTAGTTAAGGTGGTAAGCTTTATATTATCTGTACTTTGCCATAATTTAAAGTAATTAAACACTTGTACTCTAAAATATGTGTTTCACTTGAAATAAAAGGGAAGCTGAAACATTTTAACATAAAAACAAAATTGTGTGAGAATGTGAAATCAGAAGTCTCTCTTCCACCCAATTTCTCCTGTACTCTCTCTACAGATGCCCATTTTTACTAGTTTCAGGTTTTTTTGTTTATAAAAATAAGTGTGTGTGTGTGTGTATAAACACCTTATTTCCCCTGCTTTCTTACACAGAAGTTTAGCAGGTAGCATATATGTATAATATTCTGTAACTTGCTTTTTATTTATTAATGCATGCTGGAGTTCACTCTGTATTAGCACTTCGAGATCCTTTTTTTTTTTATGCCTATCCTAGTATACCATGGTTCAAAACCCTATTAAGTCAACTAGTACTCTCCTGATGGATAATTTGGTTGTTTCTACTCTTTTGCTATTGAAGATAATGCTGACCTGAGTTACTGCATAAGTATGTTTTTCTTTTCTGGAGGTATATCTTCAGGGTAGAGTCCTAGTAGAGGAATTGTTGGGTGGAAGAATGGTGTATCTTCTAAATTCCTAAGTAGATTTTTAACACATACACTGTTGCTTTTTTTTAGTTGGTCATTGATGCGCTTGGCAATGGTGCAGTTGGTTCTCAACAATTTGAAGACTTTCTATCCCTTCGTAGGTCATGATCTTGCAGGTAATAAATGCCTTAGTATGAACTAACATTGCCATTGCTTGTGATTTACTATTTTGTATTTTTTCCAAATAGTGGAGTAAAAGTTTATTGAATACTGTAGAAGAGAGGTTTCTGTTAACCAAATCAATCATCTGTAAATGCATCTGTTCAGTTGTTAGGTGCCCTTAGAAAGACAATATCCAAGAAAGCAAGGAATCTGAACTTGATGTGATTGACTGAACTGAGACTTTATTTATAGCTCTAGCCAAAGTGTTGGGGGGTTAATATAAGTGGTAAATATTTAGAAAACTAAGCAAACACAAAAACTCCTATCAACTCCAAGGGAGGAAAAGATTATAGAGTAAAGAGATGGTCATGGTAGTATATACTAAGTGGTTCAGCTGTGATCTGTTTTTATATGTGTATATACCAAGGTAAACACTAAAATACCAATTTAACCAAAAATTATTATGTGGCTACATTGGAATCATGGAGAGAGGTTTATTCTTATAGTCCATGTAGTAAATCAGTAGATTATTTTGAAAATTGAAAAATGAAGAATTCATGGTATAAGCATGTTATTTAGATTTTTGGAGGTAAATAGCAGGAATAGCTAACAGTTAAAAGAGGGATCAAGACTCAGGAGTATGGAAGTCTAGAACTAGAAAGTGCTGAGTTTGTGGTATTATTTAACTTTTTTTTTGGTTACTTTTGTGTATTATATTAATTTTCCAACACATCTTAGTTGTATGCCATACAGAAATTGAGCTGGTAGAAAGATTTAAAACATTTAATTTCCCTCCGAGTATTTTCATAATATTCAGGTACATTTTTGTAGATGAAATTAAAGTCAAAAGCAGTAATTGAAATAGCAATAATTTATCATGACTCATAAATATTCTTCTAAATTCTAGTAGTAAAGCTGTAATGTAATTTCAACCTAGGTTGCCTTTTTTCTTTTAGGCCACCTAATTATGTAGAAATGCTGCACAGACTTATGACATCCATTTTCTAATTCTCTGTATTTCTATGCCCACCTCTCTTCTACATCTTCTCTGCCAAAATGTGTAATATCTTAGTCATTCTTACAACTGAATATAGCATTTTCCTGCTCAAGATAAATTTGGGTCAATTTTATTTTCTTTTTTTTAGAGCTTCCAGTTAGTTCACCACTTTGTCATGCAGTTCTAAAAACTCTTCAGTGTTGGGAACAAGTTCTTCTCCGACGACTTGAAATCCATGGTGGGCCACCTCAGAACTATATTGCAAGTCATACCTCTGAAGAAAGTTTGTCTGCAGGTCCTGCAATTCTCCGCCACAAAGCTTTGTTGGAACCTGCAAACACTCCTTTCAAGTAGGTTTTCCTGTGGGTGCAGTTTTAAAATATGAGTTTTATTAAATTTTATTAATCGGAATGTTGTCAGCTAGTATTTAAAGAAAAAATATTTAAGTCCTTCTATGTTTAATTTGTTATTGTAGGTTCCTATCTGAGTCTTTGTGTGATGTATACTATAGTCCAGAGGTTGGAAACATTTCCTGCAAAGCTCACTATAGTAAATATTTTAGGTTTTGTGGGCCCTGGAGTCCTTGTTGTAACTATTCAACCCTGTGGTGGTAGAGTAAAAGCAACCACAGACAATAACAAAACAAAGGGACATGACTATGATCCAGTAAACTTTATTTTAGAAAATGAAAGGCAGGCTGATTTTGGCCTGTAGGCCATAGTTTACTGCCCCACTCTGGAGCAATGCTAGTCCAAATAGCCAGTTAGCAAATTGTTTTGCTTTCTGTGAGGAGATAAAGCATTTGCACTGAAAGGTAAATCAGCAGTGCTTACTTTAGCAAGAAAGTCTTAATGCAAAAAATGTCAACAGAACTAAACAACGTACTTAAAGGCGTAGTCACGTAGTTAATGTACATTCTTTCACAAGATCGTACCTCTTTGCACATCAGGAACAGTTTATGGACTGGATGTGTTCCTATACAGCACAAGTAGTCCTGCTTCTAGACCTCTTCTAGGAAGCATAACTATTTTGCTAGATCTTATGTTCTTAGGTTAGGAACCAGTAAGTTGCAACCCATAGGGCCAAATCCATTCCTCTTCCTGCACTGTAAATAAAGTTTTATTGGGTCACAGCCACACCCTTTCATTTCAACATTTCCTGCGGCTGCTTTCCCACTTTGGTGGCAGAGTTGGGCAGTTAGTTGTATAAGAGACCATATGCCCCACAAAACTTAAAGTATTTACTATCTGGTCCTTTAAGAAAAAGTTTGCTGATTGCTGCCCTAGATGATATGTTCTGATTCTAGTTAATTTATTACTATAAATATTCATAAAGAACCAAGGAAATGTGGTCAAGCTAATCAGAAATCTCTAAAGTGCATAATTAAGTATACTGTCTGTAGATCCAGACACCATCTGGCACTGTCTGTGAAGAGACTTTGGCAGTACCTGGTGAAGCAGGAAGAAATTCAGGAGACCTTCATCAGAAATATATTCACAAAGAAAAGGTGTCTAAATGAGGTCTGTATAAGTTAAACCTTGTTTACTGTTTTACTATTGAAATTTTTTGTATTATGTAACCCTAAAGATAAGTTGCATTTTCCAGAATTTTAAAAAAACTATTTTTATATGATAAACATGTATTATGTAGTTAATGCATAGAAAAGTGATGGAAAAGGAGATGGAAGGTCAGTATTTTTCTAAGTAAATTTTAAGTAATTCAAATGTACTTGGAATTTTTATTTCCCAAAAAGACTGTTAAGATTCTGTATCTTGTTTCTTGTGTCTTCAGTTGTCATGATCACTAGTTTAAGAGAGAAAGTTGAAATTTCCCATAATTTTCATGATAGTTGAAAGAAGTTTATCTTAGAAGTTTGATTGAAACTAGGTTTGTATTCTGAAAAAATTTCAAATATAATGCTTCTTAATGAAATTTTTGCAAACTCAGTAATTACACTGTAACTGATTATATCATAATATTATCATTATAATAATTATTTTATCATTTAGTTCAGTGCTATTAAAAAGTTCCACTGTGATGATAGGGTAACTTTCACCTAAATATAAGTTAACATATTGCTACTGCTTTCAGACAGATTTGCTATTGAAAAATATTGGGTAAACTAAACAGTAGAATTATTGATGCAGTTAATTTCTTATGTCTTCATGTGCCAGTAACAAAGAGACCAGAAGCTCGTCAGTGGATCATATTTTGAGAAGCAAGCTTTGTACAGTTTTTGAAGTAGGAGGGAGAAAGGAAGATACTTCAGTTGGAGAAATAATAGAATGGCTTCATAATAGACCAGTTAGCAAAAAGCAAGATGGCATCTAACCTTATTTTAAAAAAGGAAAAGTACATATATATCATTGTCTCTCAGTTCAAGCACTAATTTATAAGAGGCAACTGAATAGACTGTTATTTAGTTTTTGCCTGATGATATAAATATATTATTTAATATTGGATTAGACAAACCAGGAAACAACATATATAATGTTCTTGCTAACTTAGAAGACCTTTGACATGTATTTCAGTATAACCTTGAAATCTAGGCAAATAGTAGATTATAATACAAATGAATGTATTTCTGTTTAACCTTACATAAAGTACATCTTAAATATTTAGTATATGAATTACTGTTAAAACAGTTCAAGTAAATTTTGTATAAATAAAATTGAAAATGAATGTGTTAGATAAGACTATTAGACTTCTTAGGGTATATTTACTGGTGAGGTAATGTTTCTTATTTTAAATATATCTTTGCCTAAAATAATTTATTAAAAGTTAAAGCATTCTCATCATAGTATATAAAGCACTGATGCATTGTTCTGTTAAAAAGCATATTTACTATGCTTGTTAATTCTTTGGTTTTTGTGATGTACCTTGTAATATGAATTTGCAAATTTGGTATCATTCAAGTACAAAGTCATTTTTTAAAAACATTACCATATTTGATTAGTTATAAAAATAAAAACATTTCTTTGCTGCTGATACAGTTAATGTATATGGAAAATGAAATAGTTCTGAAAACAAAACAAAAACACTATGGCGCCACTACATTGTCTAGTTAAATCAGGGAATAGAATCATTAAGGGACTAGAGTAGCATAACTAAGCCAGAATGCATAAAGGAAGGATGACAGATGAGTGAGTACAACTAAACCTTTTAAATTCCTCTTATTTTATCCTGAGTTTTCTCAGGAGTTTCATGATATTAAGTTGTTTTGTATTGTAATTATTTTAATAAAAAATGTGACTATGAATGTTAGACTAAAACTTTATAACTATCAGTAAACTAAATATTTTCCCTGAATTTTACTTTTTTTATCTGCAGAATGAATATAATATCCCTGACTTTGTAATGTTTTGACCAGTAGATTTATCTTATTTAAAACCTGACATGATTAATAGTAATTACTAGAAATTTACAATTATTTCCTGCTTTGTGGTTTTCTTTGTGATGGTGATATTCTTAAAGATAGTGACATTTTGAGAGTGGGAATATGAAAAGAAAAATGTTATGTAGTAAAACAGAGAAGATGGAATGAAATAGAATATTAATGTTAGAGCATTAGTGTAAAATTATTTAATCTTTACTGGAAAGTAGACTAGTCTGTTTTTGGCATTAACAAAATTACTTTCTGTCTCTTTTTTAATAAAATGATGGTTATCCTTAAATAGCTGAATCCAAGACACTAACTTTTTAGGTGGCTAGTAGACAGATATGTGATAGGCCTTAAACTTTGGATGGTAGTTCAAGGAGAGTATTTTGAGAGTGCTGTTTCTTTATCCCTTTATGTGTTTGAAAGTGAATTTTTTTGTCTAATGTTAGAATCCTTGTGTTTCCTCAGATCTTTTCTTTTCCTATATAATGTAGTTTATTGGTACATGCCTATTTAAAATAGAAGGTCTTCCCTGTTTATACTTATTTGGAAATTAAGTACAGATAGCTGCAAATAATACCTAAGTCATTCCCAAGAAAAAATGCTTGGTAGTTGTATTTTTTTTATCCCCAGTTCCTTTTTCTGTTTCCTTTTGTTGTTTCAGAGCTACAGGTATGAACCGACTTTTTCGTTAACAAGTACTAATTTCCCCTTTTAAGAAGGATATGTGCCTTTGAGGAGTTTATTGACTCTCTATGGCTAAATCAAGAGGAGAGAATTAGAAACTTAGAAATCAAGATTTTCTAACCAAGAGGTTTTCATGAGGAGTGAGATACAATAGAGACAGATGCAGTAGTGTGTAAGAGAACAATTTGACTTTAATTTTCTTTGATAGTATTGTGGCACCAGTAGCTCTGAAATTTGTAATGCAAAGTACTTTGCATTAATATCAGCATTTCAAAATAAGTGAGTAAATATTTCTTAGGTGGTAGAATAAAATATATTAGCATTGGTTAAGAGTTTTGAAGGATTAAGTTTTCCTGAACCTCTAACCATGCAACCCCACACATACTATTTTAATAAATATGAAATTAAAAAAATTAATCAGTCCAGTGTTGTTTTCTAGTAAATTGGGTTAAAAATATAATTTAAAAATATATCCCCAGTATTTTGCATGTTACATCTCGTCTTTACTCTTTGTCATGTGGTTATTCTTTCTTGATGAAGTCATTAGAGGACAACTGTGAAACCATCAAAAATTCTATGATGGAGGAACCAAACATCAATAAGGTACAAAGCATCATTCAACTGAAATTAGAAATTGCATTCTTTATCAAGAAAAATAAAGTGTTTACATTTTAGCTTTGGATTGGACTTTTTTTCCAATGCAATTGAATTACTATTCCTTCAAATTATTCTTCTTTTATTTTAACAAATTAAATATTGCTATCATAAAAATTTTTTCTTTAATAAGAAAAAATTTTTTTATTAATAAGAGAATGTAATTTTAAAGAGAGTTGAATGTATCCAGTTTTGGCTACAGATTTTTCTGAGAAAATACAACTGAAGTTCTTATAATTTAATTAAAATAGCCATTTAGAAGTATAGCCCTTTTGTTCTGTCATTTTTGAAGTTCAGATTCTCTCCTGTGATGTTAATTCCTTCATCAAATGGTCTTATATAGTATTTGTTTTGCTAGTAGGAACAGCATATAGCACATTGCCTTGTTCAAAGTAAGTGCTCATAATACTTAAGATTAAGAGCACAAAGTTTCAGAATTTGCACAATCATGAATAAACTCTCAAATGTCCTGTGGTCACACATTCAAATATGACTTTTATTAGGTTGTTATTTAACTTACGTGTTTCATATTCTGATTTTAAGACACTCTCAACAGAGTAATTTAAAAAATATATATTTTTGAATGATTTAAGACTACTGATTCCTACCTCTTATTCTTTCCCAACAGAATCTTTTGGTAAAATAGGAGAAATGATTCTACTCAATTATTAAAAACACTGACTTGCTGTCAAGTATGTAACTAAAACTTTGGCAAAATAAATATATACAGTCCACACTTTGGAAATTTCAGATGGAGTTTTGAGACAGTATCCTTCAGACTTTTAATAAGTTAACAGTATTCTTTGTTGGGGTAATCATTAGTTACTACAGTCTGTTCATCATCATTAATTCTTATCCAAAGACTTTTTTTGACACTGCTTATAAAATGTTAATGAGCAGAATGTTGTATTTCTATAGTTATCACACTATATCAAAAGGCAGTCATCCTGTTTGGTTAACATCATAACCATTTTTGGTCAGAATGTTCCAAGCTATCTGTTTCATGTTATACAGCTTTATTAGGTGCACCTGACTTAAAATAATTGCATATATTTATTAAAGTGTATAGTTTACTTTTTATTAAAGTATCATTGATATGCAATCTTACATTAGTTTCAAATGTACAACACAGTGGTTCAACAGTTACCCATATTATTAAACCCTTACTCCCTCTTGTGTGGTTACTATCTATCAATGTAGAAAGATGTTACAGAATCGTTGAATATATTCTCCATGCTGTACTACTGTTCCCATGACTAACTTATATTGTGATTGCAAACTATTGTGCCCCTTAATCACCCTCACACTCCAACTGCCACCAATGTCAACCCCCTCCCCATTGGTAACCATTAGTCACTTCTTAGTGTCTATGAGTCTACAGCTGTTTTCTTCCTTCTGTTTTGCTTGGTTTTTATATTCCACAGATAAGTGAAATCATGGTATTTATCTTTCTCCACATGGCTTATTTCACTGAACATAATACCCTCCAGATCCATCCATGTTGCAAATGACAGGACTTCTTTTCTTTTCATGGCTGAATAATATTCCATTATGTGTATGTACCACATCTTCTTTATCCATTCATCTATTGATGGACGCTTACATTGCTTCCATATCTTGGCTATTGCACATAATGCTGCACTAAACAAAGGGGTGCATATATCTCTTCAAATCAGGGATTTTGTTTTCTTCACGTAAATTCCTAGGAGTGGAATTACTGGGTCAAATGGTATTTCTATTTTTACTTTTTTGAGGAACCTTCATACTGTTTTCCAGAGCAGTTGCACCATTAACATTCCCACCAACAGTGTAGGAGGGTTCCCAGTTTTCCACATCTTCCCCAGTATTTGTTATTTCTTGTCTTTTCCATAGTGTCCACTCTAATTGGTATTAGGTGATATCTCATTGTGTTTTTGATTTGCATTTCCCTGATGATTAGTGATGTGGAGCATCTTTTCATGTGCCTGTTGGCCATTTGTATTTCTTCTTTGTAGAAATGTGTGTTCAGGTCCTCCACCCATTTCTTAATTGGGTTATTTGTTCTTTGGGTGTTGAGGTGTATGAGTTCTTTATGTATTTTGGATATTAACCCTTTATCAGATGAGTCATTTATGAATATATTCTCCAATACTGTATGTTGCCTTTTTTATAGTGTTGGTGGTGTCTTTTACTGTACAGAAGCTTTTTAGTTTGATATAGTCCCATTTGTCCATTTTTTATTTTGTTTCCCTTGCCGAAGAGATGTGTCCAGGAAAAAAATTGCTGATACTTATGTTCAAGAGATTTCACTTGTGTTTTCTTCTAAGACTTTTATGGTTTCATGACTTACATTCAGGTCTTTGATACAGTTTTGAGTTTAAAATTATGTATGGGGTTAGACAGTAATCTAGCTTCATTCTCATACATGTAGCTAGCTGTTCAGTTTTCCCAGTGCTAGTTGTTGAGGAGGCTACCTTTCCCCAATGTATATTCATGGTTCCTTTTTGTATATTAATTGACCATGTATGTGTGGATTTATATCTGGTCTCTCTATTCTGTTCCAGATCTATGCATCTGTTCTTGTGTCAGTACCATACTATTTTGATTACTTGTAGCTTTGTAGTATAGCTTAAAGTGAGGAAGCATTTGTTTGTTTATTGATTATCAGTAATTTATTGACTTTTTTGATTATCAATTCAATTTCATTACTGTAATTGATCTGTTCAGATTTTCTATTTTTTTTGGGTCAGTCTTAGAAGGTTGTATTTTTCTAGGAAGTGGTTCATTTCTTCTAGGTTGTCCAGTTTATTGGCATATAGTTTTTCATTGTATTCTCTAATAATTCTTCGTATTTCTGTGGTATCTGCTGTCATTATTCCTTCTTCATTTCTGATTTTGTTTATGTGTGTACTCTTTTTTCTTGATAAGTCTGGCTAGGGGTTTATCTATTTTATTTTCTCAAAGAACCAGCCCCTGGTTTCATTGATATTTTTCTATTGTTTTATTCTTCTCTATTTTATTTATTTCTGCTCCGATCTTTATTATGCCCCTCCTACTAACTTTGGGCTTCATTTGTTCTTGTTCTAGTTTCTTTAAATGTGTGTTTAGACTGTTTATTTGGGATTGTTCTTGTTTCTTGAGGTAAGCCTGTATTTCTATGCATTTCCCTCTTAGAACTGCCTTTGTAGTGTCCTAAAGATTTGGGGCTGTTAAATTTTTGTTTTCATTTGTTGCTATGGATTGTTTGATTTGTTTTAATTTGTTCATTGATCCATTGATTATTTAGAGGCATGTTGTTTAACCTCCATGTGTTTGTAGGCTTTTATATTTCCTTTGTGTAATTTATTTCTAGTTTCATACCACTGTGGTCTAAGAAGCTGCTTGGTACAATTTCAATGTATTGAAATTTATTGAGGCTCTTTTTGTGGCCTAGTATGTGATCTATTTTGGAAAACATTCCATGGAAAACACTTGAGAAAAATGTGTATCCTGCTGCTTTTGGGTGGAATGTTATGTAGATCTGTTAAGTCCATCTGATCTAATGTATTGTTCTGTGCCCCTGTTTCCTTATTTATTTTCTGCCTAGTTGATCTGTCCTTTGGAGTGAGTGGTGTGTTGGAGTTTCCTAAAATGAATGTGTTCAATCTACTTCTGCCTTTAATTCTGTTAATATTTGTTTTCCATATTTAGTTGTTCCCATAGATATTTATATTGGTTATATCCTCTTGTTGGACTGATCCCTTTCATTTTGTAATGTTCTTCTTTGTCTCTTGCTGCTTTCTTTGTTTTGAAATCTATTTTGTCTGATATAAGTATGGCTACTCCTGCTTTTTTCTCATTATTTGCATGAAATACCTTTTTCCATCCCTTCACTTTTGGTCTATGTATGTCTGACATAAGTCTCTTGAGTCTGAATATAAGTCTCTTGTAGGCAGCATATAGATGGGTCTTGTTTTTTATCTATTCTGCTACTCTGTACCTTTGATTTGTGCATTCAGTCCATTTACATTTAAAGTAATTATTGATAGCTATGTACTTATTGCCATTTTATTAATTGTGCCCTGGTTGTTTTCATAGCTCCTCTCTGTTCGTTTCTTCTTTCCTCATACTCTTCTTTCATTATATGATGGTTTTCTTTAGTGTTACAATTAGATTTCTCTTCTTTAATTTTTTTGTTTGTCTATTCTAGAGTTTTGTGGTTACCGAAGGTTTAAAGATAGCTTTCTTACTATATAACAGTCTATATTAAGTTGCCTATTACTCTGAGACACAATCTAAAAGTACTTTTTTCCTTCTTTGTCCTCCACACTTTATGTATTAGATGCCATAATCTGCACTTTTTCTGTATCCCTTGACTGATTTTATATATAGTTAATATTGCTTCTTTTTTGTTTTAATCTCATTGCATGGTAATGAATTGGTCTACTACCTTTACTGTGGGTTTATTTTCACAGGTGACAGCTACTTACTTAGCCTTAGGAATATTTCAGTCTATAGCGGTCTCTTTAACATATTCTATAAGGCTGGCTTAGTTGTGGTGAATTCCTTCAACTTTTGTTTATCTGAAAATTTTTTGATCCCTGGTTCAAATTTAAATGATAATCTTGTCAGGCAGAGGATACCTGGTTGAAGGTCCTTCTGTTTCAATACATTAAATATTTCATGCCACTTCCTCCTGACCTGTAGTTTTTCTGCTGCGAAGTCTGCTGATAGCCTGATGGGGTTTTCCTTATAAGTAATCTTTTTTCTCTCTCTGGCTGCTTTCAATACTCTCTCCTTATTCTTAGTGCTTGTCATTTTAATTATTGTATGTCTTGGTGTTGCCTTCCTGGGGTTCCTTTTGTTATGGGCTTTTGTGCTTTCATGACCTGAGTATCTATTTCCTTCCCCAGATTAGGAAAGTTTTCAGCAATTATTTCCTCAAAGAGACTTTCTATCCCTTTGTCTCTCTTCTCCTTCTGGTACCACTATTATGTGAACATTGTTCCTTTTGGGTTGGTCACAGCTCTCATTATTCTTTCATTCTTAGAGATCCTTTTTTCTCTCTGTTCCTCAGCTTCATTGTGTTGTTCTTTAATGTCTATGTCACTGACTGTCTCTACTTGCAGTAATTTGCTCTTCCATCCTTCCATTGTATGTTTCACCTAAGTTACTGTATTCTTCAGCTCTGAGTGGCCCTTTTTGAGCTTTCCTATCCCTTTGTTGAAATCTTCCCTGCAATTTTGAATATTTTTCTGTAAATTAGTGATCATGTTTATGACTTTTACTTTGAAGTCTTTATCAAGAAGATTGGTGATCTCCATTTTATTTAGCCTTTTTTCTGGTATATTGTCCTGTAGTTTTGTTTGGAACATGTTCCTTTGTCTCCTCATTTTGCCAGGGTTTCTGTGTCTCTTCCTTTGTGTTAAATGGATCTGATATCTTTCCTGACCTATAGAGTAATAGCTTTATGAGGTGGTATCCTATGGTGCCTAGAAAATTGAGACTCTACTCTCCAGTGCCTGATTGTACTTTGTGGAAGCTCCAGCTGTTCATGGTGTGTAGTGGGCAGGGCTGCCTTTCTTTCTGTCTGGTAGTGGTGTGAGTATCCAGCACTGGCAGTTTGCCTCAATAAAAGTGTATAGTTTTATCAATTTTGGCATATGCACCCAGTGGTGAAGCTATCACCACAATCAAGATAATGAATATTTCCATTATGCCAAAAACTTTTAATTACTCCCTTGTTTCTCCTCTCCACCTCTGCCCTCCTCCTCTCCAGGCAATTAACAGTCTACTTCCTGATTATATAGATGAGTTTTCATTTTCTGGAATTTTATAAAAATCGAGGCATACAATATGTCTTTTTTCCTCCTTGTCCTTTCTGTTAGCATAATGGTTTTGAGATTCCTTCATATTCATATTGTGTTTTTACTAGTTCATTTCTTTTTGTTTGTTTGTTTTTGTTTTTGAGAGGGCATCTCTCATATTTATTGATCAAATGGTTGTTAACAACAATAAAATTCTGTATAGGGGAGTCAATGCTCAATGCACAATCATTAATCAATCTCAAGCCTAATTTTCGTCAGTCTCCAATCTTCTGAAGCATAACGAACAAGTTCTTACATGGTGAGCGAATTCTTACATAGTGAATAAGTTCTTACATGGTAAACAGTACAAGGGCATTCATTCATCACAGAAACTTTCGGTTTTGATCACGCATTATGAACTATAAACAATCAGGTCAAATATGAGTATTCGTTTTATTTTTATACTTGATTTATATATGGATCCCACATTTCTCCCTTTATTATTATTTTTATTTTTAATAAACTGCTGGAGTGGTAGGTAGATGCAAGATAAAGGTAGAAAACATAGTTTAGTGTTGTAAGAGAGCAATTGTAGATGATCAGGTGTGTGCCTGTAGACTATGTGTTAATCCGAGCTAGACAAGGGCAATAAAACATCCACGGATGCAGAAGATTTCTCTCAAAACAGGGGGGGTGAGGTTCTAAGCTTCACCAGTGTTGATCCCCAATTTCTCACCTGATGGCCCCCCTGCGACTGTGCCTGTCTTAGGTTGTTCCTCCCTTGAGGATTCTTACCCGTCTCTGGCTAACCAGTCATCTTCCGGGGCCATACAGAGAGATGTAAAGTTGGTAAGTGAGAGAGAAGCCATATTGTTTGAAAAGGTTAGCTTTTTACTTCTTTGAAGATTTATGCCCGTGGCTTCTATGCCCAGCATTTGTCTTGAGGTATCTTTACCACTTGGAGGAATTATGATACTCAGTAAATTCGATATGAGGCACAAATTCTATTTAAGGGTTGTAATTAGGAAGGAAGAAGAAAAGTTATAGAGGTAGCAGATGGAAGAAAACATGGGAGGATTGATTATTTCTTTGACATATCTTCTTGTATAGTTCATTTCTTTTTATTGCTGTATTTTATTCATTATATATAGCTATACTGCAATTTGTTTATCCATTTACCTTTTGATGAACACGAGCTATTTTGATTTCAGAGCAATTTCACCTAAGACTGCTTAGAATATTCATGCATAAGTCTCTTTAGACGGGCATTTTTTTTTTCTGTTTTGTTAATGCCTAGGAGTGAAATGGCTGGATCAAACTGTAGGTATATGGTTAACTTTTTAAGAAATTTCTCAGGTATTTTCTAAGGTTGTAGTACCATTTCACATTCTCAGCAACAGGGTATGAACTCCTAGTTGCTTAACATTCTCCCCAACACTGGTACACTCAGCCTTATAATTTTAGCCAGGTTAGTAAGTGTTTAGTGGTAGATTTGTTGTAGTTTTAATTTACATTGAGCATCTTATTATGAGCTTACTTTTCATTTGTATAACATTTTGTGAAGTGTCTTTTCAGATATGTCTATTTTTTTTGGATTATATGTTTCCTTAAGTGAGTTTTAAAAGTTCTTCATTCTTAATGCAAGATTTTTTTTGATATGTGATATGAGTTATATTATTTGCAAATATTTTCTCCTAGTCTGTTGCTTGTCTTTTCATTCTCTTTACAATTTCTTTTAAACTACAGGCATTCCTAATTGATGCATTGGGCCTCATCAAAATTTGTTCCGTGTACAGATTTTCTTTTCAGTTTCATATCTAAGAAATCTTTGCCTAATGTAATGGTCACAAAGATTTTTTTCCTAGTTTGCTCTATAGGTTTTATAATTTTAATTTTACATAAGGTCTGTGACCCACTTTTGAGTTGTTTTATATGGTACTAAGTATGAATTGCTGCTACCTTTCATTTTTAATCTGTTTCCATTTTTCCAGTGCTATTTGATGGAAAGATTATTCTTTCCTCCACTAAATTGCTTTTTCCTCCTTTAAAAAAGTAAAAACAATTGATATATATGTGTAGGTTTATTTCTTGACTTTATTTTGGACCATTGATCTATTTGTTTATGTTTATACTAATATCCCATTGTCTTATTGCACTTACTAGAAATTCTAGCCTAATATTGAATAGAAATGGCAGAGGAAGACATTTTTATCTTGTTCCTGATCTTGGGGGACCACATTCAGTGTTTTTGTCATTAGGTATGATGTTATCTATATCCTTTTTAAGGTTAAGGAATTTTCTTCTATTTCTGGCTTGTTGAGAGTTTTTAACCAGGAATAGGTACTGAATCTTGTCAAATGCTTTTTTTTTTTTGCTACTATTGAGATGCTCATATGGCTTTTTTCTCATTTAGTCTGTTAATATGGCTAAATAGGTTGGTTGATTTGTTTGCAATTAAACCAATCTTTCATTTCCTGGGTACACCCCATTTGGTCATGATGTGTTATCTTTTTAATTTGTTAGATTTAATTTGTTAAGAATTAAAAATTTTGTTAAGAATTTCTGCATCTGTGTTGGTGAGGAATATTGGTGTGCAGTTTTCTTAAAATATTTTGGGGTTTGTTTATTTTGTTTGTTTTTTTTTTGTTTTAAGCTAATGCTGGCCTCATAGAATGAGTTGGGAATTGTTATCTCCTCTTTTAATTTTTTGGAAGAATTTGTGTAAAATTAATATCATTTCTTCCTTAAGTATTTGGTAGAATTATGCAGAGAAACCATTTGGGTCTGGAGTTTTTTTATTTACAGCTTTACATTGTAGAAAGTGATAGTAACTGAAAAACACTGAGACCTACAGTCTCAGTTCAGATTTTCCATAGATCTATTGTATGACCATCAGCTTATTCCACTTTTGAAGCTTTATTTAGTAACATGTAAAATTAAAGTTGAATAAAAGGTTGACATCCAAAATATAAAAAGAGCTCATGTACCTCAACAAACAAAAAGCAAATAATCCAATTAAAAAATGGGCACAGGATCTGAACAGACACCTCTCCAAAGAAGAAATTCAGATGGCCAACAGGCACATGAAAAGATGATCTACATCGCTAATCATCAGAGAAATGCAAATTAAAACCACAATGAGGTATCACCTCACAGAAGTAAGGATGACCACCATCCAAAAGACAAACAACAACAAATGTTGGCGAGGTTGTGGAGAAAGGGGAACCCTCCTACACTGCTGGTGGGAATATAAATTAGTTCAGCCATTGCGGAAAGCAGTATGGAGGTTCCTCAAAAAACTAAAAATAGAAATACTATTTGACCCAAGAATTCCACTCCTAGGAATTTACCTTAAGAATGCAGCAGCCCAGTTTGAAAAAGACATATGCACCCCATGTTTGTCACAGCACTATTTACAATAGCCAAGAAATGGAAGCAACCCAAGTGTCCATCAGTAGATGAATGGATAAAGAAGATGTGGTACATATAGACAGTGGATTATTATTCAGCCATAAGAAGAAAACAAATCCTACCATTTGTAACAACATGGATGGAGCTAGAGGGTATTATGCTCAGTGAAATAAGCCAGGCGGAAAAAGACAAGTATCAAATGATTTCACTCATCTGTGAAGTATAAGAACAAAGAAAAAAACTGAAGAAACAAAACAGCAGCAGAATCACAGAACCCAAGAATGGACTAACAGTTACCAAATGGAAAGGGATTGGGGAGAATATGGATGGGAAGGGAGGGATAAGGGGAAAAAGAAAAAAGGGGCATTACTATTAGCAGAGATAATGTAGGGGGGTGGGCACGGGGAGGGTTGTACAACACAGAGAAGACAACTAGTGATTCTATAGTATTTTACTATGCTGATGGACAGTGACTGTATTGGGGTATGTGGGGGGGACTTGGTAATGGGGGGAGTCTAGTAAACATAATGTTCCTCATGTAATTGTAGATTAAGGTTGATAGTTTTAAACATGCTGCTTCTCTAACTGAAATAGTAGTAGACTATTGTAGTTAGTCTGTTAGACCTATTCCCTTCTTTTCCAGTTCCTAAGGGAAGCTTTGTGGAACCCAACCACTATTCAGATCAGTTTCTGCATAAAATTCCTTTTTCTAAAATTATGGAAAAACATACATATAATATTTATCATTTAAGTCATTTTAAGTGTATAGTTCAGTGACATTAAGTACATTTACATTGTTGTTCAGCTATCATCACTATCCATCTCCAGAACTTTTTCATCTATGCAAACTGAAACTCTGTACTCATTAAGCAGTAGCTCTCCATTTTCCCCATACTTCCATCCCCAGACAACTACTATTATTATTCAGTCTCTATGAATTTTACTACCCAAGATACGTATATAAAAGGAATTGTACAATATTTGTCCTTTTGTAACTAGGAATTTTTCACTTAGCATAACATCTTTAGGTTCATCCATGTTGTAGCATGCATCAGAATTTCCTCCCTTTTTAGGTTACATAATATTCCATTATGTATACTTAACACATTTTGTTCATCCATTCATCTGTCTATGGACAGTTGGGTTGTTTCCATCTTTTGGCTGTCGTGAATTGTGCTGATGTGAACATTGGTATACAAATATCTGTTCAAGTTTGCTTTTTGGTCCTTTTGGATATATTACCCAGAAGTGGAGTTGCTGGATTACATGGTAATTCTGTTTAGTTTTTCCATGTGCATAATCTCTAAAAATCTCTTTTAGCAGCAATGGGATTCTTACTACCTCATATATCTAGCCAAATCAAATTTTATGAAAATTTCTTGAATCCTAAAATTAAAAAGACATTTAAGGCTATACTTACTGTGATTTTTTTTCTGTGACTCTATGTTGTGTGGCCTTTAGCAAAGTAAGTTATGTTTATTAGCACATGCTGTTCTTAACTGGCCATATTGTGTCCCCACTTCCTTTCCCAGCTTAGATTCTGTGATCCATCATTATGATCAAATCCTCAGCCTTTTTTTTTTTCTCTGTTTTCTCTACGCTGCGTTTGCCTTGAAAATTTCCATACCTGTTTAAACCCAACTCTCTGTCTATTCTGTGTTTGTAGCCAAATCACTGAACATGGATGAAGAAAAAACACAAACCATGGGGGTTTGTCTTACTTAAAGTGTATAATCACAGCTCCCAAATTAAAGGACCCCACAATCATAATAAATTACTTTATAGCTAATTGGTTTTTCCATTCTTCCCACTTGTTTCCTTTTTCCTAAGACTTCCAGTATTTCTTTACTACTTCCCAAAGATGACTGTGTTTTGCTGTCAAAATAAGTACAGTCAGTAGACTTAGTCTAATCTTTCCATCAATAAATCTAACTTCTGCTGTATATGCAGATATTTTGCTCTGCTTCTCTGACAGTAGATGAACTGTCATTCTTTTATCCAAGGCCAGATCTTCCACTTGTGCACTCTTACCCACCCAAACACTTGGCTTCAGTAGTTTACCCCCTTCTTTCCTCAATAAATTTTTACCTCTCTCTTAGATTATTCTCTTCAACATAAGCAAATATATTCTATTGTCTTACTTTCAAATGAAAACCAAAAAAAAACCCTATCTTTGAATCTATTTACCATCCCATTTCTCTAATTCCCTATCTAGGAAAATTTATTTATAGACTTGTCTAAAAAGTCATTTAAGAATAGTTAAAGAGTAATGTCACAAACAACATGTAGGAACCTCCCAGTTTAAGAAATAGAACAGTATCAGTTGGGTTGAATGCTTTTGTGAATCTTCCCTAAAGGACTTCCCTCCCTATTCACCTGATGTTACAAGTCTCCCTAATCTAGTTAGGTATTATCTCCAGCCAGTTCTACTGAGATTGTCGTAGTCAAGGTCACCATTGACTTCCAGTATGCTAAATTCAGTAGTCAACTCTCCATCTTCTTTTAATTAAACTTTTCAGTATTCTTTGATATTCTTGACTCCAGACCCTTTCTTGAAATTCTTCCTTCACTTGGTTCCCAAAACATCACATTTAATTATTAGGTATTCATAGTTGAAGAATATCTACTGTTCTGTCAGTTTATTCAGCATCAGTATCTCGCCTCCCATGCATAGATTGGCCCTTCCTTTGCCTGTCCTTGAAATGCTGGGTACACCAGGATTTAGAAAACTAACCTTTTCTCTTCTTTATCTTTACTTTTTCTTAGGGTTATCTCAAAGCTTATATATCATCCATGGGCTGATAACTTAATTCTCTCTACCTTCACTCATTTCCTGAATTCCAGACATGCATGTATAATATAATATAATAGTTATCTCCTGCTGAAAGTCTTACACAAAATTTTCTGTTTTTCCCTAGTCCCAGCCCAAACCTACTTTTTCTTCCTCTTTTGTCTCCGTAAGTGGTACTTTCACTTATCCAGTTACCAGGTCTGAAAACTAGGAGTCATCCTTGCTTTCTCTTTTCTTCACACTGTGATTTCAGTCCATTAGCAAAACTGACCTAATTCCAACCACTTATGACTACCACCAATCCTACAGCCCTAATCAAATACACCATTAACCTCTCACTTCAGCTATTATAATAGCCTCTTAATTGCTTTCCTGGAAGCCATTCCCACACCCTTTGTGTTTTGCCCCAACTTACCCAGAATTATCAAAATCCTGTAATTGCTTCTTAGCTTTAAAATAAAATATGAACTCTCTTGTGGCTTTTAAGGCCCAGTGCAACTGAACCCTGCCCGTTTCTCCAATCTCATCTCCCACCCTTTGTAATTATTCTCAAATTAAATATGCATAAACTTTTGAAACACTAAACACCATTCCTCCACCTCCTCCTCCAGTTGATTCTCTTGCCAGTCATCTTGAGACCACATTATTAAGAAACAATGCTTTAGTAAAGCCAGATAATGAGAAGACAGGAAGTATCTCCATATTGAAAAAGCTGTTTTGAAGTTCTTGCCTGCAGGAGCTTTCCTTCCCTTAAATGTAAAGTTTGAAGAAACTCTGCAGGTGGCACTGATATGTTTCTATCCATCCACCCATTATCAGCAAATAGCACATCCCTCTATTACATAGAAATATTATTTGTCTCTATATCCAATTTCTTCCAAATCCAATAGTGAACTCTTTAGATACCAGGCAGAAAAGTAGCTAAATTGGGGTTTTGTCATAATATGACGGAATTTGACCTAACATATTCTTACTGGATGATGGGCCTCTTATAGCCAGAGCTAAGACTCCTTAGAAAAGAATTTGATCCTCAACTCAACCAAAATGTTTAGTGAACATTGAAATTCTTTTATATTTGTAATCAAATTACATTCTAGATTAGAATATATTTGATATCTGTATGTCCAGTGACTAAATTTTGTTTGCATAGGGTTATTTTGATTTGGTTATCTTACAAATCTCTTTCTACTTTGCTATTGAGCAGTCATTTAAAAAAATATTGCTAATCCTGTTCAGTTTTGTGGTCAAAAATAGATAGGCATTGGTGACATTTTTATCTGAATTTTGCAGGAAGTAAATTTGTTGTATTCTAATTTCAAATTAATAACTTTTGCACTTTGCAATGAGTTGTGAAACTTTCATAACTCATTTTAGAGGTTGAAGGTTAGGGAGGATAAAATAAAATGAAACAATATCCTACATTAAGCAATATTTCCAGCTCTTACTAATTGCTTCCTCTTTTTACATCTGTTTATTTTAGTAAATGTTGGTTTTATACAGTACTCTCCTCTGAGTTCAAAGGTGTTATATACACCTCTGGGGTAAGCAGAAGGTGAAACATGTTTCTCTCATCTAAAGTATATTAAATTATGGTATGTTCAGTTGCTTATATTATTACAGACTTGGGCAAATTACTGTGCCTTTCAGGATTCAGGTTTTTCTTCTATAAATTAAAAGTTGTTTTAGATTAGGAACCAGTAAACTATATTCAGCTAGCCACATCCAACCTGTTCTTCTGTAGGCTGTGAGTTAATAATGGTCTTTATATTTGTAAAAGGTTGTTTAAAAAAAAGAATATGCAATAGTGACTCTCTATGGTCTGCAAACCTGAAATATTTACCAACTGAACTTTTAATATATATAAAATATTAGCAAAGGATTATAATACTATGGAACATAGTAAACAGATCTTACTTTAATAATTAGAATATCTTTATCTTTTAAAGTTAATCCATTGTACCTTGGGAACATAAGCCATTAATAAAGTTGTATGTCATATCAGCTTTTTTATCACTATTTTGCATATGTGAAAAAACAAGTTTGAAAAAAATATAAATTCCCCTTGTCATAAATTTTTTGTGATAATTAGCACAGAACATAGTACCTTTGGATTTGAAATACCTAAAAAGTTTCTCAAAATAATTTATGTAAGTATTAAACAACAGATTGACATGTTATTTTTTTCTATTACTAAAATCAGTATTTTTATATTTTCATTTTCTCCATTTAGATAGAAGCAGATTTGGGTTATCCTGGAGGTAAAGCAAGAATTATTCATAAGGAATCTGATATCATTACTGCCTTTGCTGTTAATAAAGTAAGTACAAAGATATTTATCTTTTCTTTGATTATTAAATATTTATAGTTAAGACTGTTTCCTTTTCTGTCAGTTTATTCCATATCGGTATATCTTTCCCAAAGTTACTTCCCACTCCTTAAATTGCAATCTGAATTTCTTTAATTTTATAAAATGATTATATTGTTTAACAATTGATTTTGATATAAAGCAGATAAAATAATGTTTCATTACTAGACAGAGAGATATCAAATATTTATATATGCAGTAGCTGTTAGAAGATATACAATGCATTATAACAGTTAATCCAAAGGAAAGGATTTGTTTTCTTTATATGAATACATTGAATGTGGTTCTTAATATTAGATGAAATTTAAGCTTATATGTAACTCATAGAAATTCTCCCTCTTTGACATACAGCTACAACAGCTGTCCAGCTACAGTGTTTTCTTTATATTCCTTAGCCTTCTGCTCAGTACCCTCTTTAGAGGTATCTATAAGCTGCTCACAGAAGATGTAGCCTTAGGTATAATGGTCCAAGGTTGAAATTTGTCTTAAGCATTTTCCCCTTCTATCTTTCCTAAATGCCCTACTGCAAAATTTATAGTGACTTCTATTTACCCTTACTTACTTTTATTTCCATTAATTTAAAGGATTATATATATATATAAAATATATATTTCTGATTTTAAAATAATTTTTAAACATTACTTATATGTATATCCTATGGAATTACCCTTTCAGTAATCATTTCACCAATGGTTCTCCATCTTCCTGTGCTATGTCTTGTCTTTCCTTAGATTTCTCCTAGATAGTTTCTTTGTTATTCTGTCCACATCTTTCCCTGTGTCATTCATCTGATTTCCCTCATTGACACCTCTGAACAATGACTAGTTCTGTTCAAGACAATCAAGTTTAGAATCAGCCCCTCAGCCAGGCATGTCTCATGTTGTAATACCTATATATTATGGTAGATACATGTCAATGCAAATGCAAAATTATTGTCTACACCCAACAATTTTCTTCCCTCCTTTGAAGAAAATATTATTTTAAATATTCTGTGCTATAAAACAAACTAGATTATTTCTTCTTCTTTTTGGACTTACCTGAGTAATCTACATATATATAAGGTCTGCCATTCACTGTGTAAGAGAGTACCTGTTCAATTTCCTTTTCTCCAGATTCTTTTTTATAGCCTTGCAATGGATATCAGTTATAGATGAAAAATAATACCCTTTGCTTTAAATTGCATTATTTAAAAATGCCAGTGACATTGAACTTTTTCCCATTTGTTTATTTGTGAATTATCTGTGTCAAGAACTGTGAAAAGTCTGAGGTTTTCTTCTGTACTCAGGCTGAGAAGTTAGATTTCACAGTTTAATGTGGATGCTGTAAGACATAAGACTTCTGGACCAGAGACAAAGGCCAGTTTATTAGTAATAGCAAATGCAGTCGAATATTGGCATTTTGGTTCCCTGAGCAAAAATTCCCACAAAGTGACAGGGAGAGTGCCTTGTAAAACCTGCACACAAGGTAGATTCTATTATAGAGGAGGAACACTGAGTTTTGGGAACTGAAGTCTTTTCTAATGGACAGTAAGCATACTTACCCTTTGATCTGGAGGGAAGACTATAGGTATATACACATCCTGGAAATAATACTGCAGAACAAAGTGGGCAGTCAGTGACTCATTGAAAAAAACACAGAAATAAAGAGACCCATGGAGAACTATCTCCCCTCAGCCTAGTTACATCCTTTTTCCATTTATCTCTGGAGTCTTAGTTTTTTCTTACTAGTTTGTGTTTGCATTTTGCAGCCTAGAAATATTAAGCTTGTTTTCTCTTTGCTGTCGCTATCTTTCCATTTTCTGTTCATCTGACAAATTTTTCCTTTATGATTTCTTCTGGCATACTTATCCACTCTTTTTCTACCCTTATACCTTTCCTTTGTGACCTTTTCCCAAATTCTGTTTTTCTTGTCCAAGATTGAAAAGCTTTAGACGAAAGTGTTACTATCTTACTTGAATAATTCATCATTATTTCTTTAGTTTGGTGTTCCTCCTCATCCTCACTTTTCTCTACCTTACTGGGTTTTTGTGTTCTCAAACATGTCCCTCCACATTTCTGAATTTGCAAACCTTAGAGAGATTGCAACATTCTAGCAGACTAGAGAGACAGGGCTGGGAGAAGCAGTAAAGTGGTGTGTGTGTTACCACTATAGTTCTTGCCTTATCATAGAATGTTCTTGAATTCTCAGAACATAAACATCTCTCTAAACTCAAGCCAAGGGTTATTACACTCAGGATTTAATTATTGAAATCAATTTAAAATAGCCGTTTGTGAGAATGCTATGTATTCTATATCTTGAAGTTATCATTTCTAGAGGCTATTTTGTAGTATACACTTCTAAAAGTAGCCCATATGCATATGCTTTTTTATTTAAAAATTACTCTCTGATTTATTTTTTAGGCAAATAGAAACTGCATAGCAATTGCATCAAGCCATGATGTTCAAGAATTGGATGTTTCTGGAATTCTGGCTACACAGACCTATACTTGGGTAGATGATGATATAGAAGTGGAAACCAAAGGGTACCCTTATACTTTCTTTTTATTCAGTAATATTGTAGTATAAATGATGATATATACAGAACCAAAACTTTAAAATATTTTTAAAGGAATATTCCTAGTTGGAAGTTGATATGCTAAAGAATAAAGAAGAGGCAGAAGGAGCTTTAAAGAATGGAATTGAGGGACAGAAGAGAATAAGTGAAGGGATCTGAAATTGAAATTGTTCACATATGAGTTAGGAGTTACGAGCTGAAGAAAATTAATTTTAAGGGGAAAGATAAAGCCATATGTTAGAGCTTTCAAGTATTATAGAAGAAATAAAGAACCTGATTGGTTGCTTTAATTGTGGTTGACATTCCATTTTAGGTTGGAGGATTTCTTGGTAATACATGCTCATGATGATTTAACAGCTGTGCAAGGTACAACCCCATACACACACAGCAATCCTGGCACTCCAATCAATATGCCATGGCTTGGCAGTACACAGACTGGCAGAGGAGCCTCTGTGGTACGTAAAGTTAAAGAGTTTGTGTATAAATGTCCTATTTTTCTTTCTGGATTAGGTAGATAAAGGATGATTTAAACTTTTAAAAAAATTCTTGACTTATTTGTAAGTCATATTTGCTGAAAATTATAAATTTTGATTATGAAGAATAATATATTTTCATTTGAAAAGGATAACAACTTATATACAAAGAGCTATACTTTAAGTAATTATTTAGAATTTATTGGTCTAAATAAGACCTCAGCAAGCTATGATGAATGGTTAAATCCTATCCCATTTATATTTTTTGTATAGACAACATGCTAGAATGGTGTTCACATTTTTCAGTGGTTGAAAAAAAATCAGAAGAAAAATGGTATTTTGTGACACATGAAGATTATATGAAAATCAATTTTCCGTGTCTGTAAATAAAATTTTTCTGGAACATAGCCACAGCCATTTTTTTATATTTTGTCTATGGATGCCTTCAAGCTATAGTGGCAAAATTGGGTATCTGTGACAGAGACCATATGCCCATAGGCCCAAAACATTTATTATCTGGTTCTTTCCAAAAAAGGTTTGCTAACCTCGAGTCTAGGTAATTTCTTAATGGATATCAGTTAACAACTGTGCCCATGTTAAGTATACCTTTTTTTTACTGCTGAGACAAATACATTCTCTTTTTTAACAAAAACAATATAAATTTTTAAAAATTTAAGCAAGGTTTAATATGTAGATGAACTGAAACAGAGTTTTTCTCTAGTATTAGAGGATCTTCTTGAGCCCTGATTAGACCTAAGATGTGATCCATGTTTACACCTCCATGAGATGCCTTTATGTTGGCACTTAAGGAATAAGAATTAATATACAGAGTCAAATAAATCCAATATCAGTAATTCCTTCAGTGGCTTTCTAGGTGATAGGTTTTTTGTTTGTTTGTTTTTATTTTTTCAGTTTCCTAAGTCCTATAGAATTCTTTCTTGGGCCAAGTTGTTGTTTTGTTTTTTTACTAATTAGTAAAAACGATTATTTAAATAAAGGCTTAATCATTAATAATACATGATAATATTTTATACTTAATGCAGTTCTGTTATCCCTCATATAACCTTATTATTCTTTGAGATCTCTATTGTAGCTGTTATATTACTCCTACTTATTCTTACAGTGAAGCTTGAGATCCAGAAAGGTCTAGTGATTTAAACTCCGGTCACTATCTCAGATTTGTGGTAGAGCTTGTATTAAAGCCTTCCATTCTCCTTAGTGCATTGATTCATGTAGGAGTATTTTACATACTAAATTGAAGAATTTGAAAAATGATCTGGTAATTATTCAAATGAAATGACTTGGTCATTAATAATTCATTTTTTCCCATCTGACAGATATATTAAATCATTTGTAAAACTTACTAGTATATCACTTTTAAAAAGGAACTTAAAGAGAAAATGAAATATAATAAAAAGAAATAATAGACACTTTTTTCCAATTCCAGTTTCAGATAACACAATCCTATAGTTCTTTCTGTAACAGCTTTTTGTTCAACTGCTTCCACATTTGCTCTGTTCTGTACACAGCAGCCAAAATTGCTCTTTTCTAAAGCACTGTTCAGGTTGTCCCTCTCCTGCTAAAAGTTTTCAGATTTCCCAGTGCAGCTTTAAAAAAACAAGTCCTTTTTGTGATTCTAAGGCTTTTTGTGATTCAACCACTGCCACCTCTGCCACTTCATCTCTCTTTGCTGTAGTTAGAGTGACCTTTCTGTCTCTTGAACACATCAAGCTCATTGCCATGTCAGAGCTTCTGCCTTGCTTTCTACTTTTTTCCTGTTTTACCATACAGATATCAACTCAACCTTCAGACATTTCCCTTCCTTCCTGGTGAAGGCATCTGCCCCTCCCTACTCTACTCCCAATCACCCAGTATCCTTTTCCCCCGTTTTATCATCTATATAGCTTTTATCACCTTTGAAATTACTGATTCATTACCCAGCTGTCTTATTTACACCCCTTGGAATGTAAGCTCTTTGAGAGATTACATTATCCCTGCCTTATACATTAATGATCTCTAATTAGAATGGTGTTTAACAGTAGAAAATGTTTGTTTATATTCCAGAGCATTATAAGACAGAAATTTACCTTTGTCGTTCCTCCTAGGATTGAGTTTTCTTATTTAAACTTAGATGGACATCTTTTTAATTGGGGTCATTGTGATTTGCAAACAGAACTATTAAGATTGCCCCACTCCATCATTAAGAAAAAGACACCTATATAATAAGACAGTTCTTTTTTATATAGATCTTCTAAAATAATTAATGATTCTTTATAATGTCATACATCTGCTTTCAGAAAATTTTTAAACCTGTATTTGTGAATTTTTTTACTTATTGTTTTCATTTGATACTTTAATCAGAAAAAAAATAAAAGAACAGACCTTTAGGCATTTCTTTTTTCTTTTATTAAGGTATTATTGATATACACTCTTATGAAAGTTTCACATGAGAAAACAATGTGATTACTACATTTACCATATTATCAAGTCCCCGCCCATACCCCATTACAGTCACTGTCCATGAGCATAGTAAGATGCCACAGATTCACTATTTGCCTTCTCGGTGCCACACTGTTTTCCCTGTGACCCCTCATCCCATGTGTACTAAACATAATACCCCTCAATTCCCTTCTCCCTGCCTCCCCATTCCCCCTCCCATACTCCTCCCCGTTGGTAACCACTAGTCCCTTCTTGGAGTCTGTGAGTGTGCTGCTGTTTTGTTCCTTCAGTTTTGCTTCATGGTGATACTCCACAAATGAGGGAAATCATTTGGCACTTGTCTTTTTCCGCCTGGCTTATTTCACTGAGCATAATATCCTCCAGCTCCATCCATGTTGTTGCAAATGGTAGGATTTGTTTCTTTTTTATGGCTGAATAGTATTCCATTGTGTATATTTACACATCTTCCTTATCCATTCATCTACTGAGAGACACTTAGGTTGCTTCCATATCTTGGCTCTTGTAAATAGTACTGCAATAAACATAGGAGTGCATATGTCTTTTTGAATCTGAAAACTTGTATACTTTGGGTAAATTCCAAGGAGTGAGATTCGGTCAAATGGTATTTCTACTTTAAGTTTTTAGAGGAACATCCATACGGCTTTCCTCAATGGTTGAACTAGCTTACATTCCTACCAGTGGTGTAGGAGGTGTTCCTCTTTCTCCTCATCCTCGCCAGCATTTGTTTCTCTTAGTCTTTTTGATGTTGGCCATCCTTACTGGTATGAGATGATACCTCGTTGTTTTAATTTGCATTTCCCTGATGATGAGTGATGTGGAGCATCTTTTCATGTGTCTGTTGGCCATCTGAATTTCTTCTTTGGAGAATTGCCTCTTCATATCCTCCGCCCATTTGTTAATCAGATTATTTGCTTTTTGGGTGTTCAGTTATGTGAGTTCTTTATATATTTTAGATGTTAACCCTTTTTCCGATATGTCATTTACAAATATATTCTCCCATAGTGTAGGATGCCTTTTTTGTTCTGTTGATGATGTCCTTTGCCGTACAGAAGCTTTTTACTTTGATGTAGTCCTATGTGTACATTTTTGCTTTTGTTTCCCTTGCTCAAGGAGATGTGTTCAGGAAGAAGTTGCTCATGCTTATATTCAGGAGATTTTTGCCTATGTTTTCCTCTAAGAATTTTATGGTTTCATGACTTAGGTCTTTGATCCATTTTGAGTTTACTTTTGTGTATGGGGTTAAACAACAATCCAGTTCCATTCTCTTGCATTTAGCTGTCCAGTTTTGCCAACACCAGTTGTTGAAGAGGCTGTCATTTCCCCCATTGAATGTCCATGGCTCCTTTATCGTATATTAATTGACCATATGTGGTTGGGTTTATATCAGGGCTCTCTAGTCTGTTCCATTGGTCTATTGTTCTGTTCTTGTGCCAGTATCAAATTGTCTTGATTACTGTGGCTTTTTTGAGTAGAGCTTGAAGTTGGGGAGTGTAATCCCCCCATATTTATTCTACCTTCTCAGGATTGCTCAGGTATTCGAGGTCTTTTGTGGTTCCATATGAATTTTAGAACAATTTCCTCTAGTTCATTGAAGAATGCTGTTGGTATTTTGACAGGGAATTGCATTGAATCTGTAGATTGCTTTTGGCAGGATGGGCATTTTAACAATATTAATTCTTCCTATCCATGAGCATGGGATGCATTTCCATTTATTGGTGTCTTCTTTAATTTCTGTCATGAGTGTCTTATAGTTTTCAGGGTATAGATCTTCCACTTCCTTCATTATATTTATTCCTACATATTCTTTTTGATGCAATTGTGAAACAAATTGTTTTCCTCATTTCTCTGCTAGTTCACCATTAGTGTAAAGAAATGCAACGATTTCTGTGTATTAATTTTGTATCCTGCAACTTTGCTGAATTCATATACTAGATCTATTCTTTAGAGTGTTTTATGTACAGTATCATGTCATCTGCAAACAGGGACAGTTTAACTTCTTTCTTACCAATCTGCATGCCCTTTATTTCTTTGTGTTGTCTAATTGCTGTGGCGAGGACCTCCAAAACTATGTTGAATAAAAGTGGAGAGAGTGGGCATCTTTTTCTTGTTTCTGTTCTTAAAGGAAAAGCTTTCAGCTTCTCGCTGTTAAGTATGATGTTGGCTGTTGGTTTCTCATATGTGGCCTTTATTATGTTGAGGTACTTGCCCTCTATACCCATTTGGTTAAGAGTTTTTATGAATGGATGTTGAATTTTGTCAAATGCTTTTATGGCATCTATGGAGATGATCATGTGATTTTTGTCCTTTTTGTTATTGTGGTGGATGATGTTGATGCATTTTCTAATATTGTACTGTCCTTCCATCCCTGGAATAAATCCTACTTGAACATGATAGATGATTTTTATGATATATTTTTGAATTTGGTTTACTAATATTTTGTTGAGTATTTTTACATCTCTGTTCATCAGGAATATTGGTCTGTTATTTGCTTTTTTTGTGGTGTCTTTGCCTGGTATTGGTATTAGAGTGATGCTGGCCTCGTAGAATGAGTTTGGAAGTATTCCCTCCATTTACTTTTTGGAAGACTTAAAGGAGGATGGGTATTAGGTCTTCACTAGATGCTTGATAAAATTCAGCGGTGAAGCCATTGTGTACAGAAATTTTTTTCTTAGGTAGTTTTTTGATTACCAATTCTGTTTCCTTGGTGGTAATTGGTCTATTCAGATTTTCTGTTTCTTCCTGGATGAGCCTTGGAAGGTTGTATTTTTCTAGAAAGTTGTCCATTTCTTCTAGGTTATCCAGTTTGTTAGCATATAGTTTTATAGTATTCTCTAATAATTCTTTGTATTGCTATGGTGCTTGTAGTGATTTTTCCTTTCTCATTTCTGATTCTGTTTATGTGTGTAGACTCTTTTTTTCTTGATAAGTCTGGCTAGGGGTTTATCTGTTTTGTTTATTTTCTCAAAGAACCAGCTCTTTCATTGATTCTTTCTATTGCTTTATTCTTCTCAATTTTATTTATTTGTGCTCTAATCTTTATTATGTCCCTCCTTCTACTGACTTTGGGCCTCTTTTATTCTTCTTTTTCTAGTTTGGTTAATTCTGATTTTAGACTCTTCTTCTTTCCTGAGGTAGGCCTGTATTGCAATATACTTTCCTCTTAGCACGGCCTTCGCTGTGTCCCACAGATTTTGTAGTGTTAAAATATTGTCATTTGTCTCCATATATTGCTTGATCTATTTTTATTTGGTCATTGATCCATTGGTTATTTAGGTGCATGTTGTGAAGCCTCCATGTGTTTGTGGGATTTTTCATTTTCTTTGCACTTTGCATAATTTATTTCTAATTTCATGCCTTTGTGGTCTGAGAAACTGGTTGGCAGAATTTCAATCTTTTTGAATTTACTGAGGCTCTTTTTGTTCTTTAGTATATGATCTATTCTTGAAAATGTTCCATGTGAACTTGAGAAGAATGTGTATTCTGCTGCTTTTGGGTGTAGAGTTCTGTAGATGTCTGTTTGGTCTAACTGTTTTAATGTGCTGTTCAGTGCCTCTGTCTCCTTACTTATTTTCTGTCTGGTTGATCTATCCTTCAGAGTGAGTGGAGTGTTGACGTCTCCTAGAATGAATGCATTGCATTCTATTTCCCCTTTTAATTTTGTTAGTGTTTGTTTCATATATGTAGGTGCTCCTGTGTAGGGTGCATATAATCGTTATATCTTGTTGGATTGACCCCTTTATTGTTATGTAATGTCCTTCTTTGTCTCTTGTGACTTTTTTTGTTCTGAAGTCTATTTTGTCTGATACAAGTACTGCAACTCCTGCTTTTTTGTCTCCCTGTTAGTTACATGAAATATTTTTTTCCATCCCTTCACTTTTAGGCTCTGTGTGTCTTTGGGTTTAAAGTGAGTCTCTTGTAGGCAGCATATAGATGGGTCTCCTTTTTTTTATCCATTCAGTGACTCTCTGTCTTTAGACCATTTACATTTAGGGTGATTATCAATAGGTATGTACTTATTGCCATTGCAGGCTTTAGATTTGTGGTTATGAAAGGTTCAAGGTTAACTTCCTTATTAAGAGTATAATTTAACTCACTTAGTATGCCATTATAAACATAATCTAAAGGTTCTTTTTTCCTCCTCTTTTTTCTTCCTCCTCCATTCTTTATATATTAGGTATCATATTCTGTACTCTTTGTCTATCCTTTGATTGACTTTGGCAGTAGTTGATTTAGTTTTGCATTTGCTTAGCAATTAACTGTTCTACTTTCTTTACTTTGGTTTTATTACCTCTGGTGACAGCTAGTAAACCTTAGGAACACTTCCATCTATAGAAGTCCCTCCAAAATACACTGTAGAGATGGTTTGTGGGAGGTAAATTCTCTCAGCTTTTGCTTATCTGGAAATTGTTTAATCCCTCCTTCAAATTTTAATGATAATCTTGCTGGATAAAGTATTCTTGGTTTGAGGCCCTTCTGCTTCATTGCATTAAATGTATCATGCCACTCCCTTCTGGCCTGTAATGTTTCTGCTGAGAAGTCTGATGATAGCCTGATGGGCTTTCCTTTGTATGTGATCTTATTTCTGTCTCCGACTATCCTTATCCTTGATCTTTGCCATTTTAATTTTTATATGTCTTGGTGTTGTCCTCCTCAGGTCTCTTGTGTTGGGAGATCCGTGCACTGCCATGGCTTGAGAGACTATCTCCTTCCCCAGATTCAGGAAGTTTTCAGCAATTACCTCCTCAAAGACACTTTCTATCCCTTTTTCTCTCTTCTTCTTCTTGTACCCCTGTAATACGAATATTGTTCCATTTGGATTGGTCACACAGTTTTCATAATATTCTTTCATTCTTAGAGACCCTTTTTTCTCTGTGTGCCTCAGCTTCTTTGTATTCCTCTTCTCTAATTTCTGTTTCATTTATCTTCTCCTCCACTGTATCTAATCTGCTTTTAAAACATACGTTGTATGTTTCATGTCTGATTCTGTGTTCCGTAATGATTGGATCTCTGACTGGAATTCATTCCTCAGTTCTTGAATATTTTTGTCTACCTCCATGAGCATGTTTATGTTTTTTATTTTGAAATCCCTTTCAGGAAAGATTCATGAGGTCTATTTCATATGAGTCTTTCTCTGGTGTATTTATAATTTTGCTTTGAACCAGGTTCCTTTGATGTTTCATATTCGTATGTGGCGCCCTCTAGTGCCCAGAAGCTCTACTCTCTGGAGCTGCTTAGCCCCTCAAACAATGTCAGGAGTCTCAGGGAAGTGGTGTTGGTGCCTGGGGGGAGGAAAGAGCTGTTTCCTGCTTCCCAGCTGCTGTGCCTGTCTCCACTGCTAGAACCAGTGGGCTAACCACACAGGTGTAAGCCTCTATGCTTTGCGTTTGTAGCTGCTGTTGGTGGGGTTTCCCTCTGGCTGGCCTAATGCCACTGTAGGGTTTCCCGGTTTGTGATTCGGGTGCAGGCTGTCTGGGAGGAATGCGCAGCAGGCTGTGTATCACGGAGGGGGCCTTGGAGCTGCATAGCCAGCCAGGGGGCTGGACACCTGAAGATTGTGGAAGTTCCCAACCTGCTGGGTAGAGTGCACCCCGACAATTTTGTCTACCTGTCCTTTCTCCTGAGCAGTGAGCTCTGTGCTATCCTTGCCCCTTTAGCAGCCCGCAGACTGCCCACCTTTCTATTGTCCCAGAGAAGCCAGATATGGATCCCTGTTTTCCACAAGCAGCTAGAATCTCAGTCTCTCCAGGTATTCTGCCTGTCTTAGCTTTCCAACCCCTCTAATCATGAGAGCACTATGTAATGTAGGTTTGTTCTCCCAGAGCAGATCTCCAGAGCTTGGTGTTTAGCAATTCCAGGCCTCCACTCCTTCCCTGCTCCATTTTTCTTTATCCCACCGGTGACCAGGGTGCGGGAAGGGCTTTGGTACCTTACCCTGTTCCGTGAAGTTTATTCTTTTCTCCGGGTGTATGCAATCTGGTGTAGTCCTCTTTCATGTTGCTCTTTCATGATTAGTTGTATTAATTATATTTTCGTATTGTATGCGACTTTAGGAGGAAGTCTCTGCCTCATGTTTCATGCAGCCATCTTTAATCTCAGCTCCTCAGGCATTTCTTTAATTAAGAAGAACATGAGATTTAAGTATGAAGTTTACTAAACAGAAGTAATATTCAGCAGGCTTTCATTTTTATGTGAAGAATTGATAAAATATTTTCTTAATCCGATTATTTCATTGAATTATGAATACTAACAAAAAAGAATACTTGTTGTGACCAGTCTCTGTTGTTGGCACATAACTGTGTCCACGTATATCTTTCAGTGTTTCTGTCCTTCATCAGTTCTCGCCTAATCTCTTTCCTAACAAATCCCCATTTTATTGGCAACTGTAGGGTAATTGAACAATCCAAAAGGCAGCAATAATGACAAATCTATATGCCACTGATGGTACAAACTTAGGATAACATTTAACTGTGTTTATGGTGCTATATAAATAGGAAATGTTCTACAGATTAAAATTGTCCCGTTAATTTCATGTATTTATTTTATTCTTACTTGACAGGCTACTTAAATCCTTCAAAACATGATTTAAAAGTGGTTAAGTAAACAGTTCCAAACTATCAATTAAAAATTTATACAATTTTCTGTTTACCTCTTTTTTTTCACATGCTTCTGCCTCTTTTTAACCTTATACTATTCAGGATTATTCCAATAAATTTAATAGGATCAGAAAAGAATTGGCCGGAAATTCTTGAGGTGAATTTGTTCTTAGAGCTTATTCAATGATGCAGAAAATGTATGTACACTTAAATGTTAAGAGAGCTGAGCTGTATATTTTTATTTAGTATTTTTAGCCCCCGTGTAGTAGTTATGGAACCACATAAAAATAAATGTTGTTTGAATTTTCTGTAACAATTCAAATTTTTAATGTTACTTTTTATGTTATCTGTAAAAGCATTATTTCTCTTTAACAGATGATTAAGAAAGCCATTAATAATGTCAGAAGAATGACTTCTCATCCAACTCTTCCTTACTGTAAGTTGTTATCAATTAGCCATTTGAAGGAATTTAAAGGCAGCTTTTAGTTCCATTTGAAAGATAGTAAACATTTATTTCACTTTTTTTTTAAGAGAATGTTTGCTAGCAAATAAAACCTTCATTTCAAAATTGGATAAAAATAGTAAAGTCTTGAATTAATACAGAAGGCTATTAGTTTAGTAATGAGTGTAGTAAATTTAATGCATCAAGTTTTGGCACTTTGTGTATTTCCAGGTTAGCACATTTTATTTTTGAACATTTCTGAATTATTTACACAATGTTAAATTGTAGTTGATTATTATTGTTTTATTAAAGGGATCATTCTCATCTTTATTACATAGACCAAAACCATATCTTGGTCATTTATTGCCTCATCATTACTGGTTTGTTGTTTATTAATGTTTTGTCAGAGTGTCTCTTATCAAACACACTAATAATAAGTAGGGGAAATGGTTGTTAGTAAGGTCTTCCATCCTATTATAAGATATATTTATTTTCACTTTGTCTTCCCAGGAATCTTAAAAGCTTTTCTTCTTTTAACAAAGAACTTAATTAGTGGGGAGTTTATTGGAAATAGTGAAGTAGAGAAAATAATAGCATTAACATTAAAATTAATTGGTGTGTTAGAATCAATATTCATATTAGAATGTGTGTATTCCACTTTATTTTAAAATAGAATTTTTAAGTTGTGCCCTTCATCAAGTTGTCCTACCACACAGTAAGAAAAATAGTGCATGTTAATTAGGAGGTATTCATGTCCCTCCAACGTAATAACCTATAAAAATTTTTACCACCTTTTTCATGATAGTCTGATAAAATATAATTGACAAAACCAGTGTTCTTTTCTACTTCGTAATCATAAGCGCAATAAGCATCTAATATCAAAGTTGTATACCAAAGTCCAGTAAAAGGGTTCCAGATAAACATGTATTTAAAATGCAGAGATACAAAATAATATAAAACACTTTTCACTACATTGATTTTATTCAGTACTAGAAGTATATGTTTTCTATCCATAAGTCTAATGTGAAATGGCACTATAAAAATAATCATGAAGCATGCTGATAAGGATCCAGATATGTTTTATATACAGATCTTAATATTATTCCCACAGTAAGAAACATTTGGCATTGCTTAAAATCTATCCTTTCTATGCAATAGGGTTTGGAAGTTTCCTGAAATATTGAAAGGACTTCATATTTTTTCTAAGCACCACACATGTGTCCTAACAGGTGACTAGTTTATAGAGAATATCCTCTACCTTAAGCCCATAAAGTTAAATATGAGATCCCTAGCTTCAAAGGCAATTAATGGACTTATTTTCAGAGTTAATTAGGCAACATCAGATCACCTCTTGTTGGGATAAGTTCTTTCTCTGTTCAGAGAACTACCATAACTGGCAGATAAGAGACTTGAAAAGTTAGAAGGTAATAAAATTAATCACTGGTTTTTTTTTCAGTATATCTTTTCATATCATGAACAAGTCCCACATACTGTAATTTAGTTCAACAATAAACACTTCTTATGTAGTGCAACTGTTATGAGACAGGATTTTTAAAAATTTTACTCTGAGTTTCAGATACCTCAAAATAGTACCATCCATTGGAGAAGATCTTTTAAAAATCTTAATCATAATAAACCACTACTTTTTTACTTCAACTCCTAGGAAATTTTGAGAAGTAGGCTAATGGTTTGGATTAAAATAGAAATGGAAGTCTTAAAAGGAAAGCCCTATTTTTTAAAAATAATGAACATATTAGGTTTTTAAGTTTGCATTTAATAATTTCCTTACCTGTAGGATATAACACTCGTCAGTTACTAACAGGTATATTTATTCAGACAACCTGGTTATAGAAACCTTTGTTTTGTTTTTTTTAAATCTTAGTTTATAAGGCTTTTAATGGAGTATTTCATTTTGCATGTCAACAACTAATAATTAGGAATTTTTTCAAATAAGTTAAAAACTATAAGTAATATTAGGAAGATTAGAGTGGCTTTTAAACACAACTACCCCAGTTTATAATTTTTAATTAAGCTAAATGAGCAAGACAGTTGGGGAGAAGGGAAAGTCTTGAAAAATTATATCCACTTCTTACCCAGCCCAATGTTAAAACATTTCAAAACAGTTGAAGCTCATTTATTTTATATACTTCATAAGGAATGAGGGAAACGAGTAATATATGACTAGCAATGTGCAAGATGCTCTGTATACATTAATGTAATTTCTCACTACCTCTCCTCCACATTAATGCTGATAATTACACTTAACATAAATTGAGTTCTGTAGTCAGGCATATTTCTGAATGATTCATATGAATTGTGTCATTTTCTTCTCACAACTGTTGACTTACATGTCATTATTACCCTTTTACAGGAAGGAGAAAGGTTCAGGGAGATTAGTTATCACTCAAGTAATAAATGGTATAGTGAAGAATTAGTAATTTATTTAGCTTGTTCATATTCCTCAGTGAAACATGTAACATATTTCAGATATCAGGTCAATCAGAGTAACTACTAGAAATGATTTTTTTTCTTTAACACGACATTCAAGACCTTCTGTAGTCTTTGTTTTCAGAGAAAAATATGTAAATTTAAATATTATTGGTATTACTGATACCAATTGGATCTTTAATAATCCCAAGAATTTGTTAAGTGGTTATCATAAAAGTTACTTATTAAAGGCTATTAAAACACCTAGAGATTATTTCAAAAGAGGATCAAATTTATAGAGGCCTGAGTTAATTGCTTCTTTTGTTTTGTGGGAGAATATGTTTTTAGTCAAATAGAAGTATATCACATAACTATCTGTTTTTAAGATGAGATATTAAAGTGAAATTTCATAGCAAAGATAAATTCATAAAAATTGACTGTGATTCATTTCTTAGTAGTTTCTTCCATAAAGTTTTTCACATTGGTTTAAAAAGTAAATATTTCAAAGATTCTGGAAATACATTTGCAATTTTTACTTCATTATAATGCAGATCTGACAGGAGCTCAAGATGGAAGTGTCAGAATGTTCGAATGGGGCCATTCTCAACAAATAACTTGTTTCCGATCTGGGGGCAATTCAAGAGTTACAAGAATGAGGTTTAACTATCAGGGAAATAAGGTAGGTAGTATATAAAAATATAAATGGGAAAATGGTTTGATTACATTGGAGGCTTATAAATTTTACTCGTCTGTGTTACTGAAGAGAACAGCTTAGTGAGCTAATAATGGTAAAGTATTTATATGACCATTTTTAAAAATCCTTCTCAAAGAACACTAAATTCATTTGGTTATTCGTGGAAAGACATTGTGTATATGCCCAATAAATTTACCTAAATGATGTTTAAGAATCAAGTGGTTATAGAACCACCTTATTTTATACATTCTGGATTAAATAGTTGTAACTTTCTTTATCCTCTGGAACCTACTCCAAGCATGGTCAAGCACCAAGTAGCAAGAAACATCTGGAGCTTGTTAGAAATGTAAATTATTGTCACCATCTGCATTTTAACGAGATACTCTTGTGATTTATACACATATTAAAAGTCTTGAGATGCACTGTCCTGTCTAGAACAGGACATCAATAAACCATGGCCTCGCCACCTGTTTTGTAAATAAAATTTTATTAGGACACAGCTACCCCATTCATTATTTGTTTTTATGTTGACTTTTCTACTACAACAGTAGAGTTCAGAAGAAAGACTTTATGGTTGGCAAGTATAAAATACTTACTTTATTATCCTTTAAGAAAAAGTTTGCCCACCCTGCTCTAGAACATCATTTACTGCCTTCAGTTCCCATCTTCCTATATGCCGACTTTTCTCAAACTGCCTCCTTCTGCCCCAACCATGTCACTAGCACCCTAAACAACGATTGAAAGGGAAATCATCCTGCTCTTTGTCTTCACAAACCAAACTTCACCAAAAACACTCACATAGGCCCTATCTGACGGTACATCTTGACTTTCCTCTTCCCTCAACCTCCAAAACTCCTCACTCATTACTTTTATCATGGGGTACTGCAACCTTTTTGCCTACCACCTTTATCATATGGCTCTATTAGCATTTCACCAAAGTCAATGATAATATTTTAATATAGTTAGGAAATAAAATTTTGAAAGCATATAATTTTTTAATACTAATTAGCAACATTCTTTGCTCCTTAATGGGAAATTAGAAGATTTAATCTAGAAGACATTAGAATTCTACTATGCCTTCAGTTGTATAACTATCAATATATGCTCATGCTTTTTCACTTTGGTTGTCAATGTTATATTGCTCCTAACTCATCTCTGTACTTCAACCCTTATCTCTCTGATGCCGCCAACAAAGCTACATAACAACATGGTTATATAACTACACTATAGGTGAGATCATATTATTATTCTCTTCAAGAACCCTTCAAGGCTCATCATATGTAGAAACCCAAATTCTTTAGCATAGCTTTGAAGACCTGCAATGTGAATTATTTCACAGATTTAGCACTCACTATAACTTCCCGTATAGGCTATTTTTAGTCACAGCAAACTATTGTTCATTGCCTGCCCAAGTATCTTTGACAGGCAGTCAATTTACTGTTCATTCCCCTTGGCCATGATGGAACCAAATAGCACAGCACCTAAGCATGCCATCTCCTTTAGTAGGGAAGTCTGCAAGGGTAAATGGAACAGATGACCTATATTATATCACTGTAATGCCGATCAGTTTGCCATTTATGACTAGAAATGGGCTACCAAAAGTCACTGAACTTTGCAGAAAAATTAAGAGCCTTAAAAGGGGCATTAAGCAGAATAAATAACCTATGAGGAACCCTCAGATTCAAGAAGATACTAAAACAAGAACAGACTACCATGAAATAAGGCAGTAGGAGAAAAGAGAAAAATTCTTGGAAATTAAAAACATATGATTTCCAAAAATTGGGTTAATTGGGGAACTACTCATTAGAAGGGTTGAATAGCAGAATGAAAATAGTTGAAAGTCAAGTTTGTAATTAGAAAGTACAAATTGGAAATTACCCCATGATTAAAATAATCCAAGAAAGAAGTTGAGACTAGATCCAGGAAGTCATTAAAAGACGTTTAAAAGTTATTTTCAAAGAAGGGAAAAAATGATGGAAAAAAAAACATCGTTTTTAAAGGGCTAGTAAACTAAAAATATCCCCAAAACAAAGAAAAAAGTAGAATTTTAGAAAAGGGCCTACCAAGTACTAGGCAGAAACTGAGAAATGCCCAGGTACATCCTGATCATTTGATTTTTATTTTTTATTTCAAGTATACAGAGAGCTTGTAGAAGGGAACAGGGGTAAAAATGGTTGCTTAGAACAGCTCCATCCCCACTGCAAAATTAATGGCATTGGCATAGTCAAAAATAGAGTCTACAAGTAGACAGTAGCCGTGTTTTCACAGAATCTTGATGGACAAGAAATGGGAACTGTGAGTTGATGTCTGTCCAAACTATCATTCGAGTTTGACAACAAAGTAAACACATTTTTAAGTATGAAAAGACTTAATACTTTCCAAATACCCTTTCTGAAGAATGTACCTAGGTCAACTCCAGAAAACAGGATAAATCACAAAAAAGATAGACCCTAGAAAAATATCTGCAACAAATATAGTAAACCATGTGTTTATATTCCTAATATTAACCCTATCAATCAAAAGTTTTAAAAGACAACTTACTAGAAAAATAAAGAATATGGTCATTCCATTTACAAACTATATATGGCCATTAATCTCCATTAGTAATCCACATTAAAATGAGCATTCTTTCTATAAATGAACCAATATTTTAAATTTTAGTAATATGCGATGTTGACTGATGTGCAAGAAAAATGGGTAAGTTGACATTACCACTTAGGATTTAATTTTGATTTCACCCACCAATTTTAAATGATACCATTTGACAATGTGTTCCCATTTCTAAGTGTCTATCTCAAGTAAATATTCAAAAGTATATGTACAAGAATGTTTAAAACACCACTTTTTATAATAAGAAAAATTAAAAACTGTTTATAAGGGAAAAGTTCTAAGAAGTTGTAACTATACAATGTAATAGTATACAGCACAAGAATGAGGTAGATTTATGTGTACTGATATGAAAAGATAGCTATAATACGTGATAAATGTAATTACGGCACTGTATTTTATAGTGATTTTTAAAAAATCCCTCTGTGTGTGAATGTTTGAATATTTGTAGAACAAATCTGAAAGGGAATATATCAAATTCTTAATAGTAGTTACATCTGGAGATGGGAGAGTCCGTAACATTTATGTTATATATTTTATACAAGTATGCATTATTTTTATGACCAAAGAAAAAAATTGTTAGCAGTCTTACTCATCCTTCGAGATCTGTATCATATACTCCCTTATCAGATTTAGACATCTTCCCAGTCAAAATGCCCTGAGTTCCCATAGTGGAATTCTTTTTCTATGATTATCTTTGCTTCATTTTATTCTCTACTGTTGTCTACATGTTTTCCTTATTTTATATTTGTTAAAGTCCTTATTTTGTCTATATCAAAATGAATAGTTTTCTATCTTATATATTCTAAAACTTTGTTACATGGCTAATATGTAAATCCAGTACCCTCTTTTGGAGTACTCAGAGAGAATATGCAGACTGTGCTGTTGGTTAGTATATTAATACAGGTGTCTGATATTTGTTTCCTTTAAGTCCACTCTGGAATTCTGAAGTGAAAAGTCAAACAATTTATCAGTCATGTTTGAGAGTCAAAATGCAGGATTCACAGTGATGGTGTGGGTAAATATGTGCTTTGGTATTTGTATTAAACATTTAAAAAAAATTTTTCTCTAAGTTTGGAATAGTTGATGCTGATGGATATTTAAGTTTGTATCAAACAAACTGGAAGTGTTGTCCAGTTACTGGAAGCATGCCTAAGCCATACCTGGTAAGTCAAGAATTCTTACCTTTAAAATTTTTTAAACTTTATATTAGAGAAATCCAGAATATATATTTGAGGCAAGAAATATTAAAGCCAAAAAGTAAAATCTATCTAGTTCTATATAGTCAATCACTTTCCTATAAGCTTCTGACCTTGTATTATGAGGCAATTAGTCTGTGAGGTATAAAAACTCTTAGTGTCTGGTAACTTGGAAAATTAACCTGTATAGAATCAATATGGTACCTCCAGGGATCTATACAGTCTATGGGCTCCTGAAGTCCTTTTCTAGCCTCAGTAAGCTACAGTGTATATTAGATCTAAAAAGAATGATAAACAGGCCATTCATCTGGTTGTTTTTCTGCAGTTAACACTTAACGAACAAAGTAGAAAAGATATCCTGTAGCTGGTACTATAAAGGTTTTGCCCATCTCTTAAAAAAAAAAAGGTACATCTCTATTCAGGACCACACAGGCTTAATGAACCTTCTACAGCTTCATACAACACTAAATTTATATTTAATATATCTTTTCAGTATAGTCCTTTATAGGACTAAGCAAAATATCTATCAAGAAAAAATTAAGAATATGGTCTGAGATTACAGTAATTCATCCAAGGCTAAATGCTGGAATACGGTATGTGAAAACAAGCAAGGGAGGTGTGGTGAGGGTACCTTGAAAGAATATTTATTTTCTCTCATAGTTTCATTAAGCCAACAGATTTATATACACAAGTTATGTTCCCTATAGGACTGCCTTTTTTTTTTTAACTTTTAAAAAGATAAATTGGATTAAGAATATACATAATTGGCTTTGGGGACTAAAGTAAATTTTGTTTGTTGTATGGACATATCATCTAGCCCAGCTCCAGTGGTGGTCAGGAGGACTGGGGAAATGACTCAAAGAGAAAAAATGTTTCATGTGATGATTTTTATGTATTTTAAAAAATTCATTTTTTATTGAAGAGAAACATCTAAACAAACATGATTTAGAAGACTTTGCTGACTAAGCCTTTCAAAATATCTTAAGTTTTTATTTAATGGAATATTGACAAACATTATACATTTTCTAATTTTGTTGAATTAATGTTTTCATTCAATATTTAATATTAAATATTAAATATTATTTAAAAGTTTAAGTATTTCTGAAAATAATTCAGTCTGAAATAATGTAAAATCCTGGGTTCTGTCTTCAAAGACAAATGTTTTTCTCAGATATTCTAAGAAAAATGTTTAGAGTTTAAGCTGCTTTTGTTTGCCTTTGAACTTTGCTTGAGCAAAAGCAAAGGGTCTCACTAATGGTCGTGACTTAAGCAAATTATTTAAATGGTTTCAGGAGAAGAGAGTGAGAGAGAAAGAGGAGAGGGAGAGAGAAGAGAGAGAGAGTGTGTGTATGTGTGTGTGTGTGTGTGTGAAAGAAAGAGAGGCAAAACAAAATGGCAAAATATTGAAAAGTACTGAGTCTGGGTAAAGAGTTCTCCATATTACTCTTGAAATTTTTCTAAAGTTCAGGGGGAAAAGGACACAAAGGGTTTAAGTAAGCTACATATTACATGATTACTTTTTGATTAATGAATCTATCCAGTTATAAAATAGTGACAGCAGTAACATTTGTTGTTCATAACCGTTCCAGACTTGGCAGTGTCATAACAAAACAGCCAATGATTTTGTCTTCATTAGTTCATCCTCTCTGATAGCTACAGCTGGTCTTTCAACTGACAACAGGTAAGATATTGTAACTGAAATTGAACTGTATGTGCTCTCTTTTTTAAAATTGCTTTATGTCTGTACATCTCTGAATGTTTTCATAATTATGCTTTAAATATTTATATTCTAAAGACACATTTCTTAGAGCATTTTTAGTGTTCTAATTGTGAAGCTAAGAAAATTCTGATGAAAACAATCTATTCCTTCTGTATTTTTAATATTCTAATCTTAAGACCTTAGGAGAAAAGGATTTGATTGTTGGTGGAATTAATTGTTCTCCACATTATTCCCTATGTGTTAAAAAAACTTGAGGCAAAAAAAAAAAAAGAACAATTATTTATTGGCCATGCTATTGAGTTAATCCTCACCATGGCTCTATTAGGTAGATATTATTACTATTTCACAATAACAAACAAGAAACTCAAAGACTTATTCATTGTACCATAGCTATTAAGGTGCCGTCCATCCAGCAGTAAAGCTTTTATGTACAAGAAAATGTCTGCTGTTGCTTCCATTTCTACGTCCCAATTTGACTTCCCCCATAACAGCTGAGTTCTAAGATCAAGGCCTACTGAGGTTGCTGAGTTTTTACATTTATCTGTGAGGCCTTACTTGGCTCTAGAAGTAGGATTGTAGGAATATGGAGTCTTTGGCCCATCTTCCATAGAAATGTTTACATTTATCTGTCTTTTGCAACTCATAGAAAGAAGTAAAAACAGCTCCCATTCATAGTAGAAATAACTTTTCTTCATGTTCAAGAAAATTCAGTGTACCTTCTTTTGTAGTCCAGCTATTACAGATTCAATGAATACAATGAATACAAACAGTTTACATATTACATAATACATATAGTATTATTTGTAAATACATGCTAATGTAAGTTATTCAGTTTGTAAGCCGATGGTGTATAAAAAGTAATCATGCAGAAACAGTGGTTATTTATGTTTGGTGCTTTTATAAATTTAAGAACTTTCTGCAAGAGCAAGTTTTAAGTGTTATATAATGGTATAAGACATATTTTATTTTGTTGTTAAATTTTTGTGTCACTCAAGAAGTTATCTTTTTTTTTTCCAGAAATATATGTTTGTGGGATACACTTGTAGCACCTGCCAATAGTTTAGTCCATGGTAAGTTTTGAAAGAATTTTATAATTTTTGGAAGTCAATAAATTAATAAATTAAAAATGATTTTTAAATGGATTTGTTTTTAATGACACATTTATTAACCTGTAAGGTTTATAATGCACACGATGGCACAGAGTTTGAAAGAAGAAAAATGCAGTATACATAATTAACTTTTCACTATACCTTGATGATATGTCCTCTCTCACCATTCCTATTCAACATTGTATTGGAAGTCCTTTAATGCAATAAGACAAGAAAAGGTACTAAAAGGTATACAGATTGGAAGGGAAGAAATAAAACTGCCTTTATTCACAGATGACATGATTGTATAGAAAATCCCAAAGAATCTTAAAAAACAAACGAAAACCTCCTGTAACTAACATGCAAGTATAGCAAACTCACAGGATACTAGGTCAATATACTAAAGTCTGTTGCTTTACCATATACCAGCAAGCAACAGTTGGAATATGAAATTTTTTTAAATTGCCATTTTTAATAGCACTGAAAATAATGAAAGACTGAGGCATAAATCTAACAAAATATGTTTAGCATCTGTTGGGGAAACTGCAAAAAAAGAAAATCAAAGATCTGAATAAATGGACAGACATTCCACATCCACAGATTGGAAGACTTGATATTGTTGGATATGTTATTTCCTCCCAACATTATAGATTCAATGCAATACTAATCAAAACCCCAGCAAACTATTTTGTAGACATCAACTAACTGGTTCTAAGGTTTATATAAAAAGGCAGCAGACCTTGAATACTGAAGAAAAACAAACTTGGAGGACACACAGTACCTGATTTTAGGATTTACTGTAAAGCTACAGGCTACAGTAGTCAAGACATTGTGGTATTGGCTTAAGAATAGACTCAGATCATGGAACAGAATAGAGAACCCAATAATAGGCCCACACATAAATAGTAGACTGATCGTTAATAAAGACACAAAGACAGTTCAATGGAGACAAGTAGTCTTTTCAACAAATAATCCTATAATAATTGGATGCTGATATGTAGGAAAATGAACCTAGGTATAAACCTCATGCCTTTTACAAAAATTAATTCAATGGATCATAGGCCTACATGTAAAATTAAAAACTTTAAAACTTCTAGAAGAAAATATAGGAGGAAAATCTAGGTGACCTTGGGTTTGGAGACAAGGTTTTAGATCCAACACCAAAAGCATAATCCAGGAAAGAAATGAATTTTGAAGACTTAAAAACTACTAAATTCACCATGAGGTACTACTCTATGCACTGAAATGGCCAAAATTAAAGATTGTAGAATACCAAGTGTTGGTGAGGATGTGGAGAAATTGGAACCCTCATGATTTGCTGACAGAAATATAAAATGATATGACTACTTTGGAAAACTCTTTGGCAATTTGCAGTGATACTAAACATGCAGTTAGAATGACCCAGCAACATATATTCTACATATATACAAGAGAACTGAAAGCATATGTCTGCAAAAAGACCTGTATAGGAATATTCTTAGCAGCTTTATAATAGCCAAAAAACTAGAAACAACACAAATGTCCAATGGAAAATGTGGTATATTTATGTAATAGAATACTATTCCACAATAAAACAGTGTGACTTGCTGATACTTGAGACAGCATGGATTAAACTCTAAAACATGTTGAAGGAAAAGAAGCCAGGCACAAGAGTGTATACCATATAATTTCATGTATGTGAAGTTCAGAAATAGGAAAAACTAAGCAGATAGAAATCAGAATAGTGATTGCCTTTGTAGAAGAGGAGGCTTGACCACTAAGAGGCATGAAGGAACTTTTGGGATGATGAAACATTGTGTGTCATGATGTGAGTGATGGTTACATAAATGTATCCATATGTCAGAGTGATCAAAGGTGTACACTTAAAACTTCTGCATTTTATGTCTCAAAGTGCTGGTTAAATTTTAAAAACCTCTATAATTAGTTTTACTTAGATTCTTAAAATGATATTAACTAAATTTTATTGAGTACTTAGTATATGCCAGGTATTGTACATACTTTGAATATATTAATTCATTTAACCCTCTTACAAGCCTGTTGGCAGGTGGTATTATCCCCACTTTTACAAGTGGTGAAACTGAAACTTTGGTTAAGTAGTTCACCCAAGGTGAGGTATACATTTAAATGCAAACAAAGCCCAGGATTTAAACTCTGGCATCTGACTCCCAAATCTTCACTCTTCATCAATATGCTGTGTTGTCTTTGAGCTATTTATTTTTTTTTCCCCTAAGATTTATTAGGCTATACTTTGTTGTTTTTTTTTTTAAGAAAAAATATTGTGTTTTTATATTTCTGGTATTTATATTGTTATGTCTTCAGGTCCACTAATTTTTTTTTTAATGTTTAATCTGCTCTTAATCCTATCTAGTGTATTTTTAATTTGAACATTGTAGTTGCTTATCCCTTAGACTTTTGATTTGGGTATTTTTTAAATGTATATCTTTCATGGCCCTACTTACCATGCTCACTGTTTCATCAGCTTCTTGAACATATGGAATACAATTATAATAACTTTTAATTTCTTTATCTACTTGTTTTATCATCCATGCCATTTCTAGGTTAGTTCCATTGATGAATTTTCTTCTCATTATGGGTTGTATTTTCCTGCTTCTGTGCATGCCTGGTAGTTTTTTATTAGGTGCCAGGCATTGTGAATTTTACCTTACTAGTTACTGACCTTTTTGTATTCTGTAAATATTTTAAGGTCTATTCTAGGACTTAATTATATTGAAATAGTTAGATCTTGGCTAAGTTACTTGGAAACAGATAGATTTAGGGGGACTTTGTGAAAGGACCAAAACATTTGGTATAAGGATCATTTTGCCTTACTATGAGGCAAAGCCCTTTTGAATACACTATCCTGTTTTCTAGTGAATTAATGAGGTTTTCCACTATGGCTCATGGAAACAGTAACCCAGATAAACTTAGGATCCCCCCTTGTGCCATGGCCAGAAAACACTCTATAGACAGTAAATTAGGGTAGTTGTGTGGTTCACCCAGTTTGTTTCCCATCTCTCAGAGGTCATTTTTCATCACTGCCTGATATCCAATGTCTCAAACTATTGTTTCCTACATATAATTTGATTTGTTAATTGTTTCAGGCAGGAGAGTAAAGTTGTCTATCATTTTACCTTGGCCCAAAGGAGGGTCTATCATTTTATCTTGGCCCAAAGCTGGAAGTCTGTTTCTTACACTATTAAATGGTTTTTACTTCTTAACTTTCAGCTTTTACTTGCCATGACAGTGGAGCCACTGTTTTAGCGTATGCTCCAAAACATCAGCTACTATTATCAGGTGGCAGAAAAGGCTTTACATGTGTATTTGACCTTCGGCAACGACAACAGAGGCAGCTTTTCCAGAGCCATGATTCTCCTGTTAAAGCTGTTGCTATTGATCCAACTGAAGAGTACTTTGTTACAGGATCTGCTGAAGGCAACATAAAGGTAAATAACAGTAATGCTAAAAAATGGAAAGAAATTTTAAGAAACCTTAGGTCTTTAATCTTTTGATGACACCAGTCTATTTATGATCGTAAAAATCAACTCCTTTGTAGTCAACAATGTTACTGGCTACTTAATAAATCTGTAATGAATGAAATAATACTTAACTTGAATATTGTCAGTTTTTCAGTTGTCTTCAAATATGCTTAATGCATGCAAAAGAACTGGAATTTTCAAGAATACAAGCATATTTCAGATGTTAGAATTACCTTGACTTCATTTTCAGTGTTATTAAATTCAGTTTCAAGTTCTGTAAAATATGCTGACATTTTCCCTTATCTCAGATTTCTCCCCGTTTATTCATTTGCAGTATTTATATCCAGTCACTCAGTGTCTCATTCAATAATTCTAAATGTATCTGGATAAGCCTTGCCTATAAAAGGCCCTCTCAAACTTCATGGTGTTTAAAACCTAGGGGTTGTTTAAAATGTTAAGTAGCTTGTTAAAAACACTAAACAGCTTATTTAAAAAACATACTGCACTCTAGAAATACCATTGCTGGATCCCACCCCAGAAATACTCAGTTGGTAAGTCCAAGGCTTAGGAATGGTGCATTTTTATGACACAGACCTAGTGGTTTTCATGGAGGGTACTTTGGCCACATGTGGTGAGATATTCAGGGATGTCAGTTTAGACTAGTACCTAAGTTTTTCTAATGGTCAGCAGCCTACTGGAGGAATCTAGTTTCTCAGAATCCATTAATTTAATAAGTGCTAGTGAGGCTATTTAATGCAGTTGCACTATTTTGTTATAACCTGCTTATTGTTTTCAGAAAAAACTAACTAGAATTGTAGAATTTTGAAAAGGCTTTTCTTAAAATCGAATATGTACACCAACTCCCATTCAGAAATCTTTTCCTTTAGTTTCAGGCTAGTTTCTTATGTGAACTGCCCTGTTTTCAGAATCAGTCATACTATGTTTTAGATTAGTTCTTTAGATTAGTTTGTATTCTGATTCTGAGCTTTATTATTTAATCAAATGAAAGAAGATTTGAAAGTATACCATGTATTCAGAAGTCACAACTTAACAATCATGTCTGTCTACAGTAGTATGAATTAATGAATTGCATAACAAAAGGAAAGATTTTTTAAATGTGATCTCAGAAAGTTAGAAAATAAAATTGGTTTTCCTAAATTTTAAATGGATGTACTGAAAGCATTTAGGTCCTTCACATAAATGAAGATGCTTATAAATTACTTTAGGACACATTTATTTTTGTAAGGGCTGAAAATAGAACCTCTTAGTAAATGAAATATAGTAAAATTGTAATGATTAACTCCATCTTACTGATGGTACATATTTTTGCCTGGTCTGAGGACCTCTAGGATGTGGTACTTCCCTTTTTCCAGTGGTTCTGATCTCCTGGTGGCTATTACAGAGAAAGGATTACCCCACTGTACAACTCACAGTGAAAGCTTTGCTGAGAGATAGGAAATCTTGATATTTTATTACATGTCACTATAATATTACAAGTCTTAGCATTGTATGCGTAACCTCCTTGTACCTAAGTTTTCTCATCTGCAATGCAGGGGTTAAAATACGTTCCTCTCTTACTGGATGTATTTTGAAGAATGTAGTAATAACAGAGTAATTGGGAAAACTGTAACACCCTATAAAGAATCGAGTTATGACCTTAGGCCTACACAGATTTTTCTCCCTCTCTATTTTAGAAATTTCTTATTTGCACAGGAAACAGGCCTACATTTTTCATTTGGATTTTTAAGGTAACTGTCATCCCAATTTTTATTTTGTACTTAATGTCTTTCAGATTTGGAGTCTTTCTACATTTAGTCTTCTCCACACTTTTATCAATGAACATGCTCGACAGTCAATTTTCAGAAATATCGGAACTGGAGTGATGCAAATTGAGACAGGGCCAGCAAATCATATTTTTTCATGTGGAGCTGATGGAACAATGAAAATGAGAATACTGCCAGATCAGTTCAGCCCACTAAATGAAGTGTTGAAAAATGATGTGAAATTTATGCTGTAACATTTTGACAATAAGATGTATAATTTATTACCTATTCCATGATAACCAACACATATAATGTACAGTGAGCACTCTATGCCACAAATAAGCTAATGCTTTCTTATTTTCATATTTATTTTATGGAGCTTTGCCCTTGATGCACTGATGCCTTAAAAATTAACAAGTTTATTCAGAATTAGACTACATTGCCTAAGTAGAATGTGTAAGTAATGCTATAATAATACATATTTATAGTATGTTATAGTGAGTATGTTATAGTGTTCAAGGAGTCTTGTTTTCATACTGTTGTCAAACACTGCTGCAGGTATCTCTGCATGAATTTCTTTTACAGTAACAATACCAGTTGTGTAAGGTTACACATCAGTCATCACTTAATTCACCACATCTCACTTCCTTTCTCAAACTCTTCTCTTAATTAATGATAGATTGATATTTCGGTAAAAATTTTTTAAATTAACATCTTCATTAAAACTGTCATTGGGACATCAGTGATAAATGAGCCACATGGCTTATTCAGTTTTCATCAATCTCCCCTCTGGAGTCCAAGTGTGTGTATATATGTAAAATATCTTGCACATCTCATTTGAACTTAGTTTGTGTATATATGAGAGAAAACATCAAGTCTTTTCAGATATTTTTGTGCCATACTCAACTACTGCCACTAGATTAGCAACTTTTTTTCCATATTTTTTCTTTTTAAATTCCCATTCCAATTTTCAAGTAAATTTCAGGAAGATTTCCAAGATTATTATTTTAAAGATTACATTGACTCAAATAAGTTTTAGCAGGCAATAACAATTCTGTGTTGGCATATATGAGACATTTAAAAATAAGCTTATAAATTTGCAAAAGGATGTTTGAGCACTAATGAAACATTTTACCTAATTTTTTTTTTTTAGGTGCTTTAGTCTCAAAGTTCTGAAAACCCTATAGCAGTATTTTTAGAAACAAATGTGAGACCAGTAAAATTAAATAGACAGCATATACAAATGTAAAGTACATGCCAGACCAACATTAACAAAAATAAACTGAACCTTATATTTTATTATAATTGCCAAAATATATTATTATAAAATATGACCAAATTATTAAAGATGCACAGTGCTTTTAACTTAAATGTGCTAACCCTAATCTCTCTGTTTTTGTGCTATACCTTTTTGATCCAGAATTATAGAAAACTTGATAAATACTTGATTTTAACCAAGGAGACTGGAGGCAGATGGGACAAAGTGTTTAAGGGACAATTATATACTATTTAACTCAAATATATTTTGTTGATAGGAACTATAAGAACATTTTTATGTAACAGAATATGGACAACTATTATCTTGGAAATTAAATAAGAATCAAATAAAACAAAGAAATGAAGGGCTGGTAAAATGAATTTTGTAATATCCTCAGGATACTTTTATCTTAAAAGTATATTGTTAAAGATTTTGTAAATTATATTCATAATTTTAAGTGTGTTGAGCAAGTAGCAGTGAAAGACACTGTCATTACATAGAGAGTTTATGTGCACATAACCTATACCTATAAATTGTGCAATAACAATATGTGACTATTTTCTCATGGAGAAATCTGACAGCATTGCAAACAATACTATTGGTTCATTTAGTTAATAAGCTTAGTTAACCTTAAGTTATTTTTCAGTAATTTCTTCACAAATCAAGATTCAAAAGGTTTTAAATACTTACAATGAAGTAGAAAATTTACTATTATTAGAAAAAAGGTCTTATTGATGAACAGTTAAGCATTTTAATTGAGGGTTTATATGAATAACAAATTACATAAGTCTATATGTATTTACATCCAGAGTCATAATATTTTAAACAATAATGCAGTGACCTTTTATTTAAACATGCTATTGTTTTAAGTAATATTTATGCCACTTTAGTTAACTTAATACGTGACATTTTAAAATCAAGAATTTCTGTATTTGTATTTGGTTAATGTAGAAAGAATTGAATAGTTTCCCAGATGCTGTGTTCTTCCTTTTCTGCAGTGTTTTTAAATTATTAGGTAAGCACTATTCGAAAAAGGTAAAAATAAAAATAGTTGGAGTTTATATTTAAGCATCAAATTATGTACACATATATAAGATTTTATCCACATTAATGGAGTGGATACATCAAAAGATATTTAAGTTTTCTGAGAATGTGGCTTTATAATGATAAAAGAATTCACAACATTACAAGTTTTGTTTTCTGAAATATAGGATTTTCCTTGTTTAGAATATGGGACGGTCAACTCCATCCTCCTCCCTTGCTCTCTTGTTGTCTTGCCCAAATTCATTTCTTCTTTTCTATTTCTTTTTTTTTTTTTTTTTTAAGTGTGGCAATTTCTCACACTGGTCTCAACAGTCAGAATGTAATACAAAGATACCCACTTAAAAGGATTTAAAAACAATTCTTATAAAACCTCTCAATGGTGGTGATCTTATTAACAAGCTTGGAAACCCAGATGGACCAGAGTTTACCAAACAAAAAATTTAAATGTCATATGGCAGGGGACCACAGTCAAGGTTAAAAGAAAAGACAGACTAGAAGAATTCTTTACATAGTAATAAGAAAAGTATTAATGTCCTTATATACAAAGAGAATTTTAAAATAAATTATTGGAGAAATACACAAATAATTTATAGAGTAGTCATTGAAGAAGTCAGGAAGCATAAAATAGGTTCATTCTCAATAAGGGCTACAGGAATATAAAAAAACAATGTAATAACATATTTCATGTATCATTAGTATGAAATCAAAACAATGACATCAGTTTTGGTGAAGATGCAAGGAAATGGGTACACTGAAACACTGCTGGCAGAACTAAACTACTACAGAGTTACCTAGGTGTGTATTAGGATTGAATTGAATACACATGCTTTCACTGAGCTAACTTTGGAGATTGTCCTATAAAGGTAAAAGTACCCAGGCACAAAAATAGTAGTACACAGATGTTTATTGAAATATCTGTTGGAGCAAAATGCTGGAAATCTAAACGTTAATTTGTAAGTAAATGGTTGAATAAATTGTAGCACATCTAATGGAATATTCTGTCAACACTAAAGAATGTTAGATTTGAACCTTTGTCTGAAAAGAGGTTGGTGAGAAAAATTGCAAAGTAAAAGTTGTAATATCCCATATTATTTCAGTCTTATATGTATGTAGAGGTATAGAAATGTGTATGGAAAAATACACAGAAAACTTTAACACGGAAGGAGGTAGTAATTTTCCAAACTCCTTTAACTCCCACTCAATAATGTGATATCAAAGATAGTTGTATGTGGGGAGGGTGACGGGGGGTAGGGGAATTATTTTTTTACCAAATAGGACGATGACTTTGGGAGCTGCTGTGTTGAGTGAAGTGGTTTTGTGTCAGGAATATTCCTCTTTGAATTGTTGAGGTATTTTTAATGCTCAGTATTTAAATAACACGGTTAAAATGTTACCCTTTGGGGTCCTTGGAAAATGTTGAACATAGATTACTTAAATGTACCCATCTGTCTTTTAGAAATGCATATAGCTTTTTTGCTTCGGTTATTTTGAAAGCTAAATCTGTTTTTGAGTTTTCATGACTTTTTTCCCAGTGGAAATGCTTTACTTATATACAACTGATTGTTCAGTATATAGTTATCATCTATGTAGCAAAACTTAAGTAGTACAATTTATCAGGCTGGGATATCTGTTAAATAAGATTTTCAATCTACTTTCCTCTGACATGCAAATCACTCAAAGCTCCAGTATTCTCATCCTATTCACCAGGATCAGACTTGAGCCCCAGGAGCCCATCATATAAATCAGGTCCAGGTGTGTCTGTGGCACCTTGAATGAAGTTCCTTACATAGAGTACTTCTCAGTCTAAAGACCTGTGAACTACAGTTGACCCTTGAACTCTACGGTTTGGGGGAGATTTGCAACAATTTGAAAATTTTCTCTAGCTTGTAAGAATACAGTATATAATAGATATAACATACAAAATAATTGTTAACTTTATGTTATCATAAACAGGCTATTAGTAGTTAAGTTTTGGGGGAGTTGGTTATACTTGGATTTTTGACTGCACGGGGTAGGGGTCAACACTCCTTACCCCTAATGCTGTCAAGGTCAACTATAATGAGACACACAGTGGTGAGACAGATAGGAAGCTCCCATTCTAAAAGGGGGAAAGTAAGAGTTACGTAGTAGTCACTTGTCCATAGAGATTCTGAAATTTAGCTGACACATGTCACCAGTGCTTGAGTAATCCTGCTCCCCAGAAGAAGTTCTTCACGGCTCTTGGCTCCACCATTTGGGCTGGGTTTTTTTTCTACCTCTGAATCATCCTTCCAAGGAAGTGGCCCATGTTTTTAACTGAATAGTGTTTTCAGCCTATTTCCTGGCCAGAGAGGTTTTAGGGTTCAGAGGCCTCTCTATATTTTGTGCTATTCCTATCTATTACAGTTCAATCTAATAAAATTACTTTTAAAAACTTGTGAGTTTCTTATATCTTAAATTATTCAGTGCAGTAGACAAAAACCACATCCATACTTTTTTTCTGAAAAACAGGCCCTTCTCTACCTTGGGCCTCTTATGAGGTTGCTGTGACAGAAATTCTGTCTCACCAAAGGGTCTACATGTCCACCTTAAGTCTGAGATCTTATCAAAAGGACTTAAACCACAGCCTTAACTATATTTTTGTAATCCACCATTTGTCATCTACCATAAATAAGATAGGAAAGTTAATCACCTTGTTAATTTCTCGTGTTAACACACTATGAAATAAAGTGGAATCCTATGTCTTTACCAAAGTTAAAGGGAAGAAAGACTAACAATCTTTGATGACAGTGATGCCACTTGTCTGAGATTCTAAGGCCTCTTCCCCAGACCCCTAGTAAGCAGGGAGGCAAACAGCCACTCTGCATTGCCTCTACTATCAGCACCCATTGTCTCTCAGGTCTAGATAACCCTAGTAAAGTGGGTTGTGATGAGATAAAGTGGTAGGGTCCATGGAGAATTTTATATTTTTTAATTTCAGCATTTTTATGTTTTTTGAAGTATAGATAGAGATTGAGGATAAAAGGATATTTATGGAATGCAGTCCCTGGAGATAAAAAGGAGGGTACTGGGGCAGGGGGCAGGGGTAGGCAGATAACTGGTAAATGGGTCTGCTCTGATCCATTTGGATGAGAAGAAAGGACATCATGATGAGTGTGGATGCAGGTGGTATTTTTGGTACGTGGGGCAGGAAGTCGAGAAAACTACTGATCTGTATATTCCCTATGAAATAGGTGATGAGATTTTATATCAATAACAGGAAGGATGAGGTATGGGAAAGATGTCTCCAGGAAAGGGTTAAAGATTGAGCCCCTCTTCCCATCCATGCAGGAGGACGTCCAGGCTGCATGAAGACCTAGGTGAGCTTAGAGGTCATGAATCCAGAGAGAATCAAGTTTCACTTGTAACTCAGGGGTAGGGGTCGGGGGAGGTAAATATGTTCCCAGTCCTGAGGCAAATTAACTTTGAAGCCAAAATCAGTTAAAGGGAGAAATAAAGTGGGAGAAACCCATTTATTACCTACAAGCGGTTGTCCACTTCTGCTTACCCATGTCTCATGACCTGGCTGCAAAAAAGAACCCCACCAAACTTCTCCAGTCCAGATGTTACCTTCACTCCTCCCACCCTTGTAATCGTCTATGATATGGAGGTGGACCACTTCTGGCTACCTCTTAGAAAAACCTATTGATATGGAGATGCACTAAGGCCAGGTGAAAGATCCTGGAAATAGTGCAGTTTTACCCACACATTTTTTGGTTTCTTTTAAGTAGCCCATAGGAAAAATATGGATAGCTAGAAAGATTTGCCAGGTGAGTACAGGGAAGGACAATGGGGTAAAGGAATGGGAGGCTCTAGCAGTGAGTGACTGAAGTATGGCCCTTGGGGGTTAGGCCTGCGAGGAAAGGACGCTGACAGAGAGATGCAGTGCAAGTCTGCCTGAGGTAAAGGGGGAGTGTAGGGACCAAGTATGAGAGGCTGTACTTGGGGTGTGGAATGGTGGAGATAAAGATTTCAGACTCTCTTAACTATAAAGATAAAGGTAGAAGGGGGACCCTGGGGATTGCTGCTCCAAGGTGCACCTGGGCACAAGGGAGGCTGAAATGATTTACTGGGGTTGAGGTTGCAGACAGCATGACTTCCTGGCAGTCATGCAGACAGGGCTCCTCCTGTCTCACACAGTAGAAGCAGCCAAGTCTCATTAAGGTTTTGTGTCTTACCCAGTCATCCAGGTTACACAGGGTAGATCCAGTACTAGAACTCTTAAGTTGGTGGTGACAAATGCCACTGCCCATAGGTATTCAGGGATTGTTTCTTATTATTTGGGGGTGGGAGACCTGAGAGTGTATAAACCCTTTAATTTCTAATTTAGTTGCATCGCTGCAGACTCAACAGGTATTTAGAAACTAGCTGCCTTTGTCTTTCCCTCTACTGGGTGGCACCACCAAAGACAGCCTGCCAGTCCCGAAACCCTGGAAATAGATCTATGTGACTGGCCTTCCCTCACCCAACATCCCATCAATCTCTAGGGCCTGGAAAAGTCTTGAATCAATCTTTCCACCTACTTAGTTTAGGCCCAAAGCATCGTATTTGTTTCCTATTACTGCCCCCCAAAATTACCACAGATATAGGGGGTTAAAACAACACAAGTTTATTATTTTACAGTTCTATAGGTCAGAAGTCCAGTATGGGTGTCACCAAGGATAAAATCAAAGTGTCAGCAGATCTGAGTTCCCTTCTGGAGGCTCTAAGTGACAATCCATCTCCTTACTCATTCCAGTTATTAGCCGAATTCAGGACTGCGATTCCCATTGTTTGTTGGTGAAGATTTCCCACCTTTTAGAGGACACCAGCTAGCTTCTGACACATTCCTTGGCTCCTGGGCCAGGGTAAGTTCCTTTCATACTTTGAATCTCTCTGACTCATTCTTCTTCCACTTTATGGGACTCATATTATTAGATTAGATCCACCCAAATAAGCCAGGATAATCTCCCCATTTCAATGACTTTAACCTTACATCTGCAAAGTCTCCTTTTCCACTTACGGCAACATATTCACAAGTTCTGGGCATTAGAGAGTGGACATTTTTCTTGGAGTCATTACCTACCACAGTATCCCAACCTGGCGTATTTAAATAATTTCATAAGCAAGTTTCCTGGCTCTGGCATTCTCTATGCTGTTTTCAGATTAAACTTTCTAGAACATTTGGTACGTCTCCCATCCTTAAAATCCTTCTGGCTTTCTACTTACCAAGAGTGAAATTAATGTTCTTAAGCTCCTGTAAGAAAGCATTTGGATTTGGTCCTTTTCTGTTGCTTTAGCATCATTCCAATCTCCACTCTTCGTCTTTCCCAACCCTTCATAATGCTTGAAAAATGCCCTTTCTCCCCCTATAGCTGCTTCTGAAGTTCCCATCCTCATAGCTATAATCAAGGACAGTGAACTCTCCTGAACACCTCTGAACAGTCTGTATATTCCCATTTTGGACATTAAACCCAAATTGTTGTAAGTTTTGTCTGTTTCATCTACGTTCCTCTTCTAACCATACTCTGCCACTAAATGTGTAACTTTGGGCATCTGTATGACTTCACTATGTTTCCCTTTCCCTTTGTAAACTTAAGGTAGCTATTATCTATAGGTTGTGAGGATTAGTACAGTGACCCGCACATATTGTTTTGCTAGTATTAATATTGCCAGCCCTCTGCACAAAGCCACCATATAGTAGGTGCTTAATGGATCTTTGTGGTATGGATGGCTTGTACGGATAGTAATAATAATAATGGCAACAGACGTTAACATCCACGCGTACTCGTTAGGTCTGTCAGGCACAGTGTAAACACGTAGGAGCCCATTCAACCGTCTCAGCACAGTGAGCTTGGTATCAAGTTTAAATCTACAAAGCTTAGAGGCCGGAAAGGTAGCATCTTGCCTGCGGGTATCCCAAGCCGGTCCCGATCTCGCCTCGCAGTCGGGGTCCAGCTCCCAGGCCGCTGCCCCGCTCTCCCGGCTTCTCCTGAGGGTCACCACCCCCGACCCAGGGCCTCAGGCGGGTCCGCGGAGCTGCCCGGCTCCTCCTCCCCGCTCGGCCCTGCCCCGGCCTCCTACATGCCCCTCCTCCTCTCCCGCGCCTAGCCAGCAGCTCAGCGCTTCCCTACCCACACGCTGTACAGCCGGCCACCGCTCCTCCTCCCAGGCCCGCTCTGCACCTCCTCTGAGCTCCGCCCCGCCCTCCCAGCTACTCCCCTAGGCCCCGCCCACCCCTTAGCCCCTCCTCTAAGCTCCTCCGGGCCCTCCTACCTCCCCCAAGCCCCGCCCTACCCGCGAGCCTCTCCCCTCTAGCCCCGCCCAACCGCTTAACACCACCTCTCAGCCCCTCCCCCAGCTCGCTCTCAGCTCTCGGCCCTGCCCCCGTCTCCTGGCTCCTCCTCCAGGCCCCGCCCCGCCCTCCTGGCTCCTTCTCCTAGAACGCCCCGCCCTCGCGTCCTGGCTCCTTTTCTCCCGTCGGCTCCCGCCCGCGCTCGGCTGATCCGTCCGCGGGAGTCCGCGAGCGTCTGAGCGGCTAGGGAACTCCGCGCCGTGCGATCGCCCAGCTTCGCCTCTCAGTGTCCCGACGCACCGCGCTCCTTCCTCCGAGTAAGTGCCTCTGGGCGCGCGAGTCTACACACACCCTCGCGGGGCTCCTCGGCTCTGGGCTGCGGGCTATCCTGGGGGCGCGCTTTCCGCTCACCGAGAGTTCCGGAGTGAGTGGGTGTGAGCGGGTGTGAGTGGGTGCGAGTGAGTGTGCAGGCGTAGACGGCCCCGGAAACTCCCCAGAGTTTCACCCAATTCCTGCGTCGCAGCGACAACCCGAGACCTTGGGCTGGGAGCCCTTACGGACTAGAGCCGACCCTTCACCTACTTGCACCGCCTGCGCTGAGCCCCCTCGCGCGTTCCTCCTGCGGACGCGGACTCCGCTGCGCGTCGCGCCCCCGTGCTCACAGCTCTTGCTGCCTAAAGGACTGCCCGCCAGGGTTATCAGGATGCCCCACATTGCAGACCGAGATGCTGGCCTGAGATTGTAATCCAGCCCTTCGCTGTAAACCAGGCAGGAACTAGAGTTTTGTCTTGAGATGATGGTGGAGACTTCCTTTAAAGAAGAAAGGTGTGTGTGTGTGTGCTCGTGTGTGCCCTTGCGCGCGTCAGAGACATTGGAACCCTCAGCACCTCATTCCAAAACACCTGATGAGCACGCTCAGACCAACGGTGCCTGATAGGCATGTTCAAGATCAGGCTGAACAACCACACTTGGGCTTCTGAAGAATGTTTATTAAGTGACTCCTGTTTCTAAATCCAGCTGGTTTCCTAAAATACAACACTATGGTAAAAGGAGCAAGTACCCTGAGGGAATCATGGAAGGAAAGAGACAGTGGTTGAGTGCCCAGTGTTGAAACAAAATCTTGACTGACTTAAGACTGATGGCTCCATGCCTGTGTAAATTTTTCTTATTGGGGGCCAATACTATCTTAATGTAGGGCATATTTCTACATTAAAAAACGTTAATTGATAGCATTCATTGATAACAGTGCTGTACTTAAATCTATCTATAAAGTGATTCCTTGGTTGCTGAGGTCCTGAATTCTTCTATATGTCAGTTTATTCCTGCTATGTTCTTGCTGTGACAGTAGATACTCATAAAATTTCCCCACTTCTTTAATAAGAATTCATTTAAGGGGTGATGGTAGGGAAATGACATGTTGAGTAGAATATTCATTGAAATGTAAGGATAACAAAACCAAGTGGCTAAAAGCCATCAGAACAGAGTAGCCTTTAAGTTGCCATTGTGCATTGGCATATGAAAGTTAAAGAGTTGATAAGTCACTCACTCTAAGTACTGCTTATCACAGCAGATATTTTTATCCTGGGTTGAATCTTGTGTTACACAAAAGCGTTTCCACAGTGTTTAAACTAAGGAAACATTATGCTTCAAAATGTAAACATATGACTCCATCTCTCTTTAAGGAAAGAAATAATTATCACACTTAATGAAACACCTAGAAACATTTATTACCACCTTCTAATTAGATCTGTCATGGGGAGTTAAGTCAGCAAGTTATTAATATTCTAGCTGGCAACATAATTAGCTTTTCTGTAGATTTTTTTTTGGATGCCTGTTCCCCTCCATACACATTAATCATAACCCCAATCGCTTGTCTACCTTTTGAGCTTTTACCTGTAATTTTGAGTAAATAAAGTTTAGGGAACTTTGCATTAAGCTCTTTGCATTAAGAGATGTAGACCTTCCAAGCCACTATATTCATCTAGATTATCTGATAACTTAAGAATCTTAATATATTTAAATAAGAAAGTTCCCCCAAAAGGATAGTGGTCCTGTACAAAGGGCCTTTAAAATTTTTTCTTCAAGAGACCTAATCTTTTAATCTTTTGTCCTCGTGTGCATAAATTTAAAGAGAAAGGGGGTGGTATGAGCTGAATACCTTCTCATCTTCGTTGTCTCTTAATTTTTTGTTTCTGACTGTATTGCTGGAAAAAGCCTTCATCCGCATAGTGAGGTGTTAAGGTCAGGCTGTTATGGGATCCCACCACAATGGCAGAAAGTGAGGGAGAACACTCACACTGCAAGGCCAGGAACAGAGCACTTTATGAGGCCTGTTCTCTGCAATTCTTCATTCTGTTGAAATTGGAGGAAAGGATGTGTGGGGAGAAATGATTGCATTCAAGCAGTGCTCATTAGGAAATGCCATATGGGGGGAGGAGCAGATTTCTCTGGGGTTTATGTCTTAGGGAACTTAAATAACTGATCCTTGAGGCTGAGTCTGCCACCGTGCTGGGCACTAGAGAGCTCCTAGTTAATTGATCCAGTTGATCCTTTTCTGGTTGGGAAAGGCCCTTGGAATGAACGCATTTCCTTCTTGGAGATTTTATTCCCAGTCAGCCAGAATTGAGCTTTGCTTCCACACTGTGCAGAATAGTTCACTCCTCACCCCCATTTCTGCTGCTACAAATTGAAAGAATTGAACTTGGGGTGACCTCCAGGAAGCAGGGAGGGTCAGAGATGACAAAGAAGGGCCACCTGTTTTCTCATGAGGGAAAGAGTATTCGTGTCCCCTCCCAGGAGCACTGACTTGGGTGCAGGGACATGCACAGGGGCCAACCTGGATAACAAAGTGGACAGTTTACCCCAGTTTGGCATTCTAAGCGAGCTCAGCTCTGATGCAGAAGTTAAGGAAAGACACTGTGTGATGCCAGATTATCTTTTATCACCTCGCCCCTCCTCACGCTGCCCACATCCTGCATTTAATACCAAATGCACACAGTAAGAACCCAACAAACACCGAAAGGAGCTTCTAACAGCCAATGTCTGTGTTTCACTGTGGGAAACAGTTTGCTTCCCACCCTTCCATCTCTGCTTTTGATGACTGTGACCCTGGGGTCTGAGCCAACTGAAGTTTCTAGACTTTTGTCCCTCAGTGCTTCCTGAGAGCTGAAAATGGATGATTCGTTGAGTGTAAAAAAAACAAGGAAAAAAAAATTCAGTGAACTATGTTGCAAAATGTAAATGAGGTCAAATAGTACCCAGTGAATGTTAGTTTGCACTCTACATTTTGGAGTGAGAGGAGGAAATGAGCTGTAAACTCGAGGGTGGATAATTCTAGAATGTGAGAGGCACCTTAGAGACATCTGGCCCAAAGGTCTTAGACCAAAACATTTGTCGTTACACCAGTTTGGAGGTGTATCCGTTGGTTTGCAGGAGGTGAGCACCATTCATTTACAAAGCAGGCATTTATTGAGCTCCTGCTGTGTGTATCATCCTCTCAGGTTCACATGAAGGCCTGGGGTCCTAGAGGACTGGTGACTTGCAGAAAAATGTTGGTAGGATTGGATCCCAAAGGTAAGTTGATAGTGGCAGAAATGGGTCCCAAATTCTGTGTTTCACAGAAGAAGGTAAGGGCACTTCCACGGGAGAAGAACCATTTTCAAAATATCTTACTTTCTCCCTTATGAGAAACTGTAATAAGCACATTTCTAATGATGTCTGTTTGACCTGACAAGTGGCAAGACTGCCATAAACCTGATTCTGCAAGATTTTGTGTTCTTGGCCTTTTGTGTCAAGCATAGAAGTTACCTGAGACACTTGTTTTAAAATGTCACAGGCGATAATTTAAAATGCAATAATCAGGTAACACCCACTCATCCTTTTAGAAAGTAGTGACTTTTCCTCTAGAAACAAAGTATGTATGGTTCAGAACCAAGGGAGCCGAGTTTCAGACCCAGCTGCAAAGCTGGGTAGGCATCAACACGTTTGTTTTCCTAGGGTTGTGCTTTTTTCAAATAGAACCAGAGGGATTATAGACCAACAGGAAGATATTTTCTCAAGGTGACAGAGGGGTTGGTGTACGGTTATCTCGCCACCAAAAAGGGAGAAGGCGTGAGAGGTCACATGGATGGGGGCCTGCGCTGGTGTGGGCCCAGGCTGACTTATAAACAAGTCGGGGTTTGCTTCTTTAAAAACAGAGAATGGAATTAAGTCCAAAATTCCACTTGTTGTAGTTTCTATAAACACTGGGAATAAAGATGATGTTTAGTTTAGTCAAGAAGTGGTTGGTTGGCTCACATGACTGCTGGAATTGGCTGATTGTGTCTCAGCCACCACAGGCTGTGTGACTGTGGACAGTCTGCTTAAGCTTCCTCACCTGTTTCTTCACCTGAAAACTGGGCATAGTATTTACATCATAGGGTTGTTGTGTGGGTTAAAGCAGAATGTTCCCCTCCAGTTGTCCAGTATGCAGAAGGCAGCCAGCAGTCGGTAGACTTTGTGGGGTTGGCCAGCTTGGTCTCTTTTCAAGAGGATGGTGTTTGTGCTGGGCCGTAGTGGAGGAGAGAGGACAGTGGGAACTTGTACCACACATGTGCGTGTAGCATGAACTTTAACAACCCCAGAGGAACCCAGAGAATGGGGTGACTCTAACAGTTTCTATGAGACCCAGCTGCAGGGTCCTGTGATATATAGGAAAATCTTGCTGCTTCTGCTGAGGAGAAATGAGCCAGCACTGGACACCTAGGGTTTATGGGTCTGAGCATGAAGTGCCGTGGCTTCCAGAAGGCCCCCCTGTTTATGAGCAAAGGTCTCTTTTAAAGGACCTGTTACAGTTATGTTGTGAGCAGTGGGTTGGCCTTTCATGTCTGGAGATTGTTTGTGGAAAAAGTGAAGGTTCCTATGGCCAGGATTCTCACCTGGCCCTCGTCAGCTTGCTCACTTCACATGTGCGGGCAATACATTGTTATTGACTCTATATAAAGAGCTGCGCCCAGTGCTCTGGGCTGCTCGGCTGCAGGAGAGCAGAGGCTGCAGTGGTGGCAGTGCCGAGGACAGAGACGGAGACAGCTGCGGTGGCAGAGAGACCCAGAGGCGGAGACCGGCTTGCTGCATGCAGACTTGCTCTGAGTGGGTGGGAGTCTAGTGATTGACCTGCCACCTCGGGAATAAATTGGTTACAAAGCCTTTCACCCCAAGAACGTTCCACTGTTATTTTTTCTGGTCTCATTGAATCCATAGTGAACTTGTCTGGGGCTAAAACCCATTGGCAAGACACTGTTGCTTAAAACAGGTAGTAGATGAAAGCACATTATCGAAGACAGACAGGAAGATATGTCTCCCTTGTCCTTGGTGTTGCAAAGGGACTCTCTGTGGCTGGCATGTTCACAAGGGAAGTTGTGAGAGTTGTGGGAGGCAGAGCGGTGTCATCTGCTGAGCCAAGCCCCTCTGGGAACACGCTGTCTGCAGGGCCCAGAGCACACTTGTGAGTATTTGGAGGGAGCCAGAAAGGGAGACAGAGCCCACCTACTCAATACCTTCCTTAAGTGTGATTCTTACTTCTTTAACCCAAATTCACTGAGCTCAGCCTTCTCCACTCCCATCGAGTATTTCATTCATTTCTTACACTAGGACTGTCAGTCTGAGTGAGGGAGATGGAGGCTGTGGAGGCCTAGCTCGCCTCATCCTTTCCTGTCTCGGGCCCTTGAGCTGACTGTTCGGGGCTCTCATACACACACAGACACTGTGAGGGAATTCTGCAGAAATGCTCTGAGCTTCTGAGCAAAACTGCAGGTGCAATGTTGGCAACAAATCGCAAAGTTCAAAACAAACTTCGATGACTCAAACCTTTAAGAAGTAAGTCTAGTATTTGATTCCACTTCTCTGTGATCAGGGAACAACTCCTTTGTTTTTTTTTCTATCTTTAAAAAGAAAGATGAGGTCGTTTTCTGGGAAATCGTTGGTGTTCGATTAAATCCTGTCACGGCCATCAAAGGCAGAGCACTCTTGACTTGCCTGCTGAGATCGGCCCCCAGTGGCTCATGCAGCGCACCTGGGAGATTTGAATGAGCTCAGACCTTCCTTCCTTGAGTGTCGGATGATGGCCTTGGTGTGCCACACATTTAGCCACTTTGCTGCTTTGCTTTTATGGCCTGGAGGGACTGATAGTGCTCTGGAGACCGGCTGCTATTCCTTGCCAGAGAAAGAGACCATATGTCAACAGGATGAGTGCCCCTGGTTTGGTGGTTTGAGGACATGATTTCCTGGGCGGCCACAAAGGTGGGATGGCGAATGAAACACTGAGCTTGTCCTGTTTTGTTTCAGCACTCATCTGGGGCCAGAGCGCCCCACCTGACCGCAGGTCAGGATCAGGCGGGACGCTTGACAGAAAAGGCGTGGATTCCCAGGCTCCACTTGCCACCCAGTGGCTGGGCCTGGGAATCTGTATTTCTTTTAAGGCCCCCCGGGTGACTGATGCATAGCAAATTGAAAAGCCCTTTCCCGGGAGACCAGTTTTACATCTTTTTCTGCAAAGAAGATGATTCAGGCAGGAGATGTCTGTAGGGTATTTTGGGGTGGGAGAGATGGGTGTGTGTAGAAGGAGCAAATATCTTGAAAGTACAGAGTGGCTTTCAAGTTTAAGGAAGATAAAAATAAACACCCATGTACTCACCCTGAGAAATAGCAAAGTGGCGTTTCAAGTAGGTCCCCACTGGATGGAAAAATGTTGACCAATAACTAGCAAAAAATAACAACCAAAACCAATAGTGGTGTCCCACAGATAGACCCAGGAATTGAGAACCATGAAGCAGAGATGCTGGGGAGTCGCTTGTTCGGTGTTCATTAGTTGAAAATCTAGCTCTGAGTCGCTGGCAATTCTGGCATCACATGTGGTGCACTGGCTGACCTGGGGACATGTCCTACATCACTGATGCGGACAGGCAGCCATTCTTTAGGAGAGGCCCATGTTGGGAGGGGCCTGGGCACAAGACGGAGCTGCCCAATGACCCGCTCTTTCCCTGCCCCTCTGCAGGGCTGCCGCCGCCCCCAGCAGCCTGTCCTGCTCTCAGAACGGCCCTCTCCTTTTGTAATGGTGGGCAATGGGGAAATGGAGAACACGCTGCTTTTTCTTTGAAACCATCTTTCTGTAACTTCCTTCTTTTCCTTCTTCTTTTTCTTTTTTTGTATTGTGAGTTGTGCCGCCACTTGAGCCTTTCTTCCCTTTTTCTGAATTCTTGTCAGTTTTTAATGTATCATTTGAGTAGCAGCTGTGGGGAATAATAAAGGTCTGCTGCTGATGAGACACAGTACTCAGTTTAGTAGAAGCACTGGGGTTTCTTTTCCCCTCTAGGGTTAAATATCTGACCAGGGACCAGCAAGTATGGAAATGGATTAGTTGGAGTGTTGCCTCAGCCGTCCTCTGTGGGCAGCCAGCCTGCAGTTGTGCTGTCCTGGGCCCAGGGCCTCTGGCCTCACAGCTGGGAAAGGGGGCTGGTGAAGGAAATCAGACAGTGACTTGCAGAGAATTAACCACCCCCATCTTCCTGGTGTGCACCTGGGCTCTGAGTTGCCTACAAGCACATCCACCCTAATTTCCTCTTCAATCAGACTTTTGTAAATTCTGTTCCCTTTCATGGATGCCATTGGTGTTTGCATATTTATAATAATAAATAGTATACTACATCACTGTATTTATTTGCTAGGGCTGCCATAAGGTACTACCCACTGGTGGGCTTAAATACAGATATTGAGTCCAAGCTCAAGGTGTCAGCAGTTTGTTCCTCCTGAGACCTCTCTCCTCCACTTGCGGACGACCACCTTCCCCTGGGTTATTTCCTCACATGATCTTTTCTCTCTGCTCACTCATGACTGGTGTCTCTCTCTCTTTATAAGGACACTAGTCCTATTGGATTAGGGCCCCACCCTCATGACCTCATTTAACCTTAATTACCTTTCTAAAGGCCTTGTCTCCAATATAGTCACCCTCAGTTAGGGCTTCAACATATGAACTTAGAAGGGGGACATAGAATTCTGTCACGGTCACCTTTGTAAAGGGTGTGGCAAATACTACCCTTTGTCATACAGTCTACTGTGCAATCCTCAGAAGTCATGGTTATTATTTTTTGCTTCAAACTATTATCTTTTAAAGAAATTAAAACGTAGGGAAATGTTTTTATTTTTACCGACTTACTATATTTGGGGTTCTTCCTTCTTTAGTGTAAACCCAAGTTTCCATCAGGTGTTTTTTTGTCTTTCAGCCTGAAGGACCTTAGTATTTCTTAGAGCTCAGATTTCCTGGTAGCACATTTTCTCAGCTCCTTTTGAGGGTGTGCTCCGGGCATCTGTGTGTCTAACTCTCTTCTTCTCAGGACACCAGTCATACTGGCTGAGAGCCCACCCTGGTGGTCTCATTTTGGTTGAATCACCTCTTTAAAGACACTGTCTCCAAATACAATCCCATTTTTTTGAGGTACTGGGTGTTGGGGCTTCAACATGAATATTGGGGGTGACACAGTTCAGGCCATAGAAGTCAGGGTGCTTTCGGCTACAGGTAAGTGTAAACGAATGGACAGTGGTGTGAACAGTAAAGGAATTAAATTACCATATGTGATGGGTAGGCTGGGGTGGTCCTACCCAAGGTTGAATCAGTGGCTGGAACATCAACAGGAACCAGGTATTTTCTATCCTTCTCCTTCCCCACCCTTAGCACATTCACCTTTTCTCTGCAGACTTGCCCCTCATGGTGGAAAATGGCTTCGTTAGCAACGAGCATCACATGCTGCCCCCAGTGTGTGCTGGCAGCAGGAATGCGTGGGTACGTTCAGCACAGGGGCGGGCCAGAGAGGGCAGCGAAACCCTGTTCTCCTGTAGTGCTATCTCCTCGCATCAGGGGCTAGAACCTTTCCTGAAGCCTCCTCACGCCTCATGGGCCAGAGCTCCGTCACGGCTGCGAGGAAGCTGTGAAAGCGAGTCGTGGGTGCTGGGGAGAACCTCTCCTGTGGGAGCCTGGCTGTGCCAAGAAGGAGAATGGAGTGGGGCATGATCGCTGGGCAAAGAGCAGCCGCCCAGCCCCGGGGCCCAGGGCCTCAAAGCTGGGTAGGTCATCACACTTACTGATAATATTCATCCCAGGTTTTAATGGAATTAAAACTATCCACCTGTGATGAGTAGTTGGGAGAAAAGCAAAACAGAGACATGGAAGGTGTTGAAATCACAAACACCTCTTTACTACTCGCAGTGACTTTCTAATGTTAGGGATCATGGGTCTGAAAAAATAGCCCTGCTTTGGAGACAGCATCTTGCATTCAAACCTGGAAGACAACCGCCCAATGGGGAGTTTGTTATGTTTCCGGAAACATTCACAACCCCCATAACCGTAATCATGACAAACATTTATTGAGTACTTACAGTGAACCTGGCCCAGTGCTTTATCCACATCCTTTCATTTCATCTTCATTACAGATCTGTGAGAAAGATCTGTTAATTGTTAATCCTTACAGATGAGGAGCTGAGGTTTGGGCACAGAACGATGAGATTTGGGGAGTTTAAATAACCAGCCAGATGTCTGGCTGAGCTCAACTGCAGCCATACTCGTGCGCTCAGTCGCCAAAGACCATCCTCCCTCCTTAAAACTGCTACAAACTCCCTCATTGTCTCTGAAGTCTCATGGGCTATTAGCTCTCCAACCAGCCTGAGTTTCCTTCATAGTTTGTGTCCCTGTTTCATTCTTCACATTTTGTTGTTCATAATAGTGGGGAGGTGAACCATGGGGGTGTGCTCAGCTGGCATGGCTCACCTGTGACCTTCAACAAGCCACCACAGTCTCCCCTGCAAAATGCAGGGTGAGATGCAGCCTGTGGGGCCGTGTCCCAGTGTTTAGGGTCTGCCCTTCACAGACCCATTTTCCATCTGCAGCTTGTCCCCCCAGTCCTGTGATTACTGAAGATGTGATTCACATTTCAAAGCAAGAGTGTAGAAGTTCAAAATCCATGGAGTTGCACATCCCAAATTGAGCAGAGAAATTGACTCCCTGTTTCCTGTTGGGAGGAAGTTGGACAGTTTTAAATGTGTCTTTGGTTATTGGCCTATGTAGCAGAGTGCCAATCTGAGTGATGGCAAGTTTATCCTAAAGTTTTAGAGTCTGTGTGAGGCTCATTTGGAAGAAGCTGGGACAGCATCCTGATAGCTGTGCTGCCTGCTCCCGGCAGGATGCTCAGGCCGCTCGCAGTTGCCTTAGCAGATGCGGTGCTGGGTGTGGTTCTTGTCTGGTGGCCCTCATGCCACACATGTGGTGGGGCTGTTGCTCCAAGGTCCTGTCCCCACAGCTCAGAACCAGTGCAGACCCTGCAAGCCTGTATTTCCTCACTTAGTTCCTGAACTCAGTGTTGCTAAAGCTGGAACAACACTTTGGGTGTGGCAGTTCCCTTAGACTTTAGGATGCTTATCAGTTTGGCGAAAATTGTTTAGTTCACTTGTTTTTTTTAATCCACTGCTGCTATAACTTGCATGGGGAGCTGAGAATGGGCGTAAGGGGTGTAAATTCCTTGTCTAACATAGGAACTCGAAGCTGCCCTGGGTTGGTATGCTGAGTGCTACAACTTTGAGTCAAGTGGGTGACCCCATGTCTGTAGGAATGCAACACCCAGCAGCTTGTTGCAATTCCAGTAGGCATCCCAGAGGCCATTCTGAATTGAGGCTGCCTTCGAGGTATCTTGGAGCACATCATTTGCCATAAGCTTTAAAAAAAATAGACTGTTACAAGGCGAATTTTAATTAAAACAGTATAGATGAAAACGTTTCCCTTAAGCATGAGTGGTCCAGGGAAACCCAAGCTCTTCAGAAGACGCCGGCTCCCGTTGAGTTGCTGCTGGGCACCTTTTGCTCCCCTACACTTTGCAGTCTCTTCCATCAGTTTTGGCTCTTACTGTGATGACACACCTAGATCTTCTTAACACTATTTTTTTTTTCACTTTTTTTTGGAAGTCACGTAGTAGCTAGATGAGGATTTGTCTTAGGACCATTCACCAAAGTGTGCACTTGTTTAATGTGGTTGGTTCTCGGTGTTTCTGTTTTCCCCCACGGTTGATGGGAATGATCTGGAAGCAGTGGGCCGGCTCAGCCCCAGTGGGTGTGAGTGCTGAGGTGGTCTCTTTTCTCAGGTGTGAAGAAATAGTGAAACCCCACATCCTCGGCCACCGAGATGTCTTAACTGGTAACAGAGTCGGTGATATGGAAAAGCTGCCCAGACTGTGAGAAATTGCCCTTGTTGAGCACTTTTCTGTTCTCGGTCAGTGTCTCTGAGGTGAGGAGCTTAGAGTCAGGCTCTCCACTCCTGGGGCCCGGCCCACCAGAGGCAGCTCACCAGCCCGACCCACTTTTTTGAGTTCTTTCCCAGATCTAGCATTTCAAATCTCAGTTGAAAAAGTCCTGGGAATGACTATTTGCTCCTAGGAATTTCATAGACAAATATAGACTGGTGTAAAAATGTAACTATTTTCTATCCTACTTTCATAATTCACCAGAAATCATACTGAAGGCTTTTTTTTCCTGATCCCAAATGCCTGTATTTTGCCTTCTGCCTCTGACTGGCCCATGTGTGAGTCAGGTGTCATGCAGAGATCCAGTATTTCCTGAGCATGTACCGTGTGCCAGGCATTGCACTAAGCTCTTTATACACATTGCAAAACCTAGGTTCTATCATTATTATCCCCATTTTAAAGATAACAACATTGAGATCACAAGGGTTTAAGTCTTTACTGAAGGTCAAAAGCAAAGCAGATATTCAGATTCATTAGTTCTTAACCATATTCTTGTACTTCCTCTTGCAAAAATACACACACTTCACAGGCTCCTCGCAGGTGCTGGCTACATAGGTCAGTAGCAGAGCTGGCCTCCAGGGCTTGGAGCTGGCCACTCTCTGACATTTAGATGATTTTTTATTTCTTTAAAGTATTACTGACTATGTCCCCTATGTTGTACTTTTCATCCATGTGACTTATTTATTTTATTACTGCAAGTTTGTACCTTTTATCCCCTCCACCTATTTTGCCCATCTGCCCCCCGCCCCCATGATGTTTAGATCTTGAACAGATGTGGTTTAGACTCTGCAACATGAATGGGAGGGAAGTGGGGAGTAATGCAAACCCACTGTCAGGGCTGTAGACAGCTTGTGAGTGGCATGCCTTGCTGATAACTAGTCAACAGTGTTACCAGAACTTGCTTATTAACACCTCAACAAAGGACAGGAGAGGGGAGGTGAAACTTACATGTGTCAGTTTTGAAACTTGTTACACATTCACATAGTGAATCTCGGGGAGAAAGAAGTTAAAATGATCTAAAAATAAGGGTTTTGAATTTCTTACTATCTCTACATATGTTCTCTGAATGGTCTTTTTTTTTTTTTCTTTTAAAGCATCACTGTTACTACCCAGGGGAATTTCATTCACAGATTTTGCTTACATTGTCCTTTTGAAATAATTCAGCAAAGGATACAGATGTTAGTTGGTACCATGTAATGGAGAAAGCTCTGGACAGACGTGCGGAAGGTGGCTGTGCGATCTTGCTGAGATTTCAACCCTCTGGGTCTGCCACATCTAAGAAGTGTAAAGTGTAGACTGGATAATCTCTAGTCCCTCTCAGCTCTGAAATTCCATGATTCTGATTACTATCACTTGCACTTTTCATTGTCATTTATGCGTGCAAACCCGGGGAGGATAAAGCCGCGGTAGATCAAGAAGGGTAGAGCCCTGGGGTTGTCTGGAGGGAATGCTGTCCTGTGCCTGCGCCCTGTTCCAGTGTGGAATGAGGAATTCTGCACCAGGGGCTCCGCGTCGGGGGCCAGGACTCTAACCCTGTCTTCCCAGGACACTCCACAGCTACAGAATGTCCTGAGATACTCCTGTGCACAAAGCTATTTTTAGATTATCTTTGTGTTCCCCTTCATTGCTGAGATAAGTGACTGCTAACTATATTAACACACGAGGAAATTTGCTAAACTGTGTCTTACCTAGGAGTTCATCTGTGACTATCCAAGATGCTGATACAAGTGACCATAACTGAATTCATCTTGGGACAAAAAGAGTTCATTGCTGTGTTGTTTTTAAGAATGAAAAAAGAAAACAACCCAAAATCTCTGAACAACTTAAACGTGCATCAGCTGCTAATATGCATTTCGGTACTTCCTTGAGATGAAACATAATGCGGCTTTAGAACAAGTTGGTCTCTGTGCAGAGATATGGAAAGATCGCCAAGAAAGATTAAATAAAAAAGCAAAATAATGATCTCATTATGTTTAAAAAAAGCATCTAATATGTTTATGAGTGCATAAGCATTTTTTAGAAGAATGAACAATATTAATAGTTTAACTGTGGGTTGAAAGAGTAGAAAGTTGAACTTTTCATTTTATATCTGTTATAGTGCTTAAATTTCATGATAGAAATGTAAAGGAGAGAATTTAGATTTGAACTGAGTTTTGGAGGCATTCTAATACTTCCTTTGAAAAATCTCTATAAACACCACATGCTGAGCATGCAACACATTGTCTGTAAACACTTCAGGCTCTAAATGTGAGGGAATTCTCCACCCCGCCTCCCCAGAGCACTTTACTGCACCTTCTGAACACACAGCTCTCCAGTAATTGCGTCCCAGTAACCCCAGATTGTTATTTGCTCCCAATGTCTGTCAAAAACAAGTCCAGGAGAGCAATACCGCAGAGTAGCAGTTCACAGCCCTCTTGGTTTGTCGCCCATGCACTGGGACAGCGCCCGTCGAGGACCAGCCTAGTGCTGGCTCAGGGATATAGGTGGGTGACATGCTTCTCAGTGATGGTATCTGACTTCTTGGAGCCTTGGTCGTCTGCCTTGTGAAACAAGTTGTCGGGATTAAATATAACAGCAAATGCAAACCTTCTTGCCCAGGCCCCAAAAGACAATATTTGCTTATTTGACCCACCCTTCCCTCTATGTTCAAGGCCATGCCTGATCCCCACTACTCTGCATGTCTCCTTTGGTTCCAGTTCCTAAACTGTGCATTGCTCTAGAACATACCCCACTCTTACCTGCTCTTGTCTTTGCTGGTTATATCCCCCTTTCCTGCAGTGCCCACTGCTTCTCTTCCCTGGACAAAATTAGACTATCCTTCAGGGTCCAGTTCAAATGTTACCTTTTATGTGCAGACTCCCCTGGATCCATTCTTTACGAAGAAAAACTGTCCAGGAGTAACCTCTTTGTCTTAAGAATGTGAGTGGGTAGGTCAGTGTAGTGTCCCTATCTTCATATTGATTGTATCACTCATGGCCCTACACCTTAGCTGCTATCTGTCCCCCACTAGTCTACCTTCCTAAGAGCAGGAACTAAGTTTTGCTCATCTCTAGAACTCATGTGCTGTACCCATATTCTCAATAAATGGGTTAATGAATGACTTAATTTTTATAATGTCCCCAAACATCAGTTGTGCTTTCATTTGAAGGGTTATTTTAGTGTAAAGCTAAAAATGGTGACCTTTCCTTGAAATCCACTGTTCTTAGCTGGTTAAGCAGGGTTTCTTTCCACTGGCAGGATTAAACTTGGAAACTGTGGAATTGCTATCCCCGAAGAACATGTAGGGAGAGACAGGCGATCATCTCACTAGGATGGTACAGACAATCACCACCCTTTTACAGGAGTTCCTAGCTCATAAGTTCTTGTCTGATGAGGTGAGATCTTATCCTGATAATTTAAAAATGCAAACAAATGACACCCACTGTTAAGACAACTCCCAGCAGTAAATGAAATTTAGACAGAAAAAATGTCATAGGGTCATAGATGTGTGTGTGAGAAAACAATTTGTCTCATTTCTCATATGCCTTCCTATCCTTACCCGTAGTTATGTATGATAGCTGGACCATAGATCCATAGATATACAGCTTAATACTCTTGCTTTTCTTGTAACATTATTTCCTACACAGCCTCCCAGATTTTTGTGGATTCTGTTTCTCAATGAAATGATTGGCGTTCAGCTGATGTTGTCTTTCTTGAGCAAGAAATGAAGACTCTAAGACAAAGAGTCTGAGAGAATGCCGGTATTGTATATTTTTAAGAGACATAATTTAATTCGTCTATTGCTGAGACGTACTGGAGCAAGAATATTAAATGATTTGAAGTTTGTAACACAGTAAATGAGATTAAGATCCTGAGCCACTTAAAAAATGTTTTCTTAAATTAAATGCACATCTTTAAGAGGTTAGACAGAGTTTTGCCCAAGCAATGGCTCTTTATATTTACAAAGGTGTGTTGGGAACAGCTGGAAGGCAGCCTTGCCTTATCAGCAGGTTTGTGTAACTCGCCCCAAGTTATTTGTTAATGAATTTCACGTCTCCAGCCGTAATAGGATGGGATGATTTTATGTACAAGAATCAACCTTTAGCCTTCTTTTTCAGAAGAAACTAATCTGACCAGTGCCATAGGCAGAGGTGTATTTAACACGTGGAAATCATTAGGCTAAATACCAGAATCTCTTTGAGGTCTGTGCATATAGTCTGCAAAGAGAGAGAGGGGCGTTTAAAATTAAACTGCACAGAATTCTAACAAGGACCATATACTTGTTCTTGGAACTAATCTTGCTTTGGCCCTAAGGCTATATTGACTAGAAGTGAACTGCTTTCGTTGACTTAAAGCTACATCACTCCTTTTTACAATAAGAACCAACTGTCTTCTAACATGATTTTGTAGCTTTCCTATATGGACATTCTTAATTATTTTGCTATTTCTATCATTAGTGAGGTTCATTGATATAAATGTTGATTCAAGGCCAATTTACCTTCTGGGCCAGTTTACCTGATAGGACTTAGTCTTATTTTATACTTATCTTGCTTTTCTCTACTTACTGTGTATAATCTCTTATAATTTAGCATAGGGATGATGATCAGATTTCTTTGTGCTTCTCAGCGGGGTGACTGTGTCTTTGTGTGGTTATCTATGGTTTAGTCCTGTTTTTTTCTGTTTTTATATAAGGCTTAAAGAGAGGTATTCAGTCTTACTGGTCACCCAGACCAGCTATAGTGAGCTCCAAGGAGTCGGACGAGAAGGACTCTGTTAGACCGTGACTCGGCCCTGAATTCAGGAGAGGATCTGCACTGGGCTGGGCTGGAACCTTCTTAAAAATGTGGGAGCATTCAGAAGAAATATTCTCAGTTTGAAACCTGTGAAATGCCTACACTTCCTGGGGGACAGGCCAGAGTGCCTGGGATGGGGATTCTGCCTGGTGCAGGGTGCTTGGACACAGCTGACCGAACACACACCAGTTAAATGGTTGTTGCTTGTTTTTCAGTCTCCTGCCCCTATTCCCATCCCTGACTCTTGCCCTGCCCCACTGCCCATGTATTTATCACCTGTGACCCTGTGAAGCTGCTCTTGCCGTGGAGTAAGTTGGGAAAGTCAGAGGGGGAGACAAGTCCTGAGGTGGAGATGTGGTGTGTTCCTGGCAGTATTTCCTGAAAGCCGGGGCTGGGACCCGAATCCAGACTACCAGCTGTTAAAAATTACAGAATCATCTAAAACTGATAGGAAGTCAGCTCAAGGCACAGCTTCACCAGCAGTTTAATTTAGTTTTTCCTATTCTTTTATTATCCAGTCAATCAACAAATGATTACTAAGTATCTTACTAAAGCATGTCAAAAATTGGCAAATTTGGAAAATTATAAAATTGAAAAAATTGGTTCCTGCCCTCTGGGAAATGTTAATGTAGTTCTGAGAAAAAGGTTAGGATGCAAAGAACTGGAATGCAGTGCAGAGTATATCAGAGAGCCATGTGTGTTACCTATTGCTGTGTAACAAATTGCCGTAAAACCTAGCTGAAATCAACAATAAGCATCTATTATTAAATCCAGTTTCTGTGGGTCAGGAATTTGGGAGCAGCTTAGCAGAATGATGCAGACTTGGGGTCTCTCATGAGGTCTGAGTCAGGGAGTAGGCCAGACCTGCAGACATCTGGGGCTTTTTCTGTTGAGGATCCAGCTCCAGTTACTTACGTAGCTGGCAAGCTGGTGCTGGCTGTGAGCAGGAGGCCTCGGTTCCTCATTAGGTAGACCTGTCCACAGGTTTACTGGAGTGCCCTCATGACATGGTGGGCGCCTTCCCCCAGAGCTAGTGGTCCGAGAGAGCACAAAGAGGGAGCCTCAAATGTCTTCTATGATGAAGCCTTGGAAGTCACACCCACCACTTCCACAGTATCCTGTTGGTTACACAGGTGGCCTGTGTTCAATGTGGGTGTGGGCTGCACAATGGAATGAGTGCCAGGAAGTGAAAATCACTGGGGGCCATCTTGAGGACTGGCTGTCTCGAGAGACAAAGATCTTGTGTGGTAATGAAGAGCCAGTGTTGAGGCGCCTCCAGGAGGGAGGTGGAATGTAAAACTGGTAGCTGAGGCTGTACTTAAGGATGATGGGAAGGATGCGGTATCAGGAACAAGGAGCGTTGGACAGCGGCAGGTATCGGTGGGTCCCAGGAACGCGTGGATGAGGCAAAACCTGACCAGGTGGAAGGGGCCAGGGCCTGTGAGGTCTTGAGAGCTAAGCTAGGGAGTTTGAACTTTCGGTAGTTCTTAGGGATGAGTCACTGAAGGTTTCTAAGCAGGCGAGTGACGTGATCATTAGCATATTTGAGCTTTAGTTGGTGTGAGGGCTTTAGAGTTTTGGTGCTCTAGCTTCCCTTCTGTAGTCTCAGCTTTTTCCAGGTTGTTGGCTCTCTAATTTCTAAAGTTATGTAAACTTCTGCCCAATCCCCTTGATCACATACTACCTCGTACTGTTTAACTTCTCATGTTTTTGTCTTATCATAAGTAGATACAAGGGCCATAAGGGCCCTATCTTTATCCATTTCTATTTCCCCTGCCTGTGCCTACCGCACTGGGTGCCCAGTAAATATTTGCTAACTGATTGGATAATAGCAGCCAGTTACTCTAGGTGTGTACAGCCACTGTTTGACTATAAATTCTGCAGTGCAGAATTAGGCAAATGGAGTAATAACCAGCCACAGACTGATTAAGGGCTGCTTGCCTCTTTGGATAGGAAAGGGCAGTCCCATTCGTGCACAATAAGACACTTATGGAATAAAACGCGTTTAGAATTTGTGGCGGTGTTTTGTCTCCCTTCTCCTACCTTAGTTTGAATGAAACTGATGATCATTGTCCATGTATTTTCATTGGCCAAGTAAATATGTCACCATAGTCTCAAGAAAGAGACTTATGATTTCAAGGTAGCAAAAAAAAGTTTTCTCTCGAAATCCCCCTCAAACAACTGGAAAAGCAAAAACCCAGGAATGCAGACTATATGCTCATAAACGTAGGGGACTTCCATGACCCTGCACTACATAGAACTTGGAGAAAGCAAATGAAGTGATGGCACAAGAATTTGCCGAGGGAAAGGGGTCAAGAATACAATGCCTGCGGTGGGGTGTGGATGCCCACGGAATCCCAGGAGGGCTCAGAAATGAGACAGACTTCAGGGAGGTGCAGGGGAGGGAATGGGGGTGTGAGCATCAACAGGGGGTGAAGAGGATTCCATGGATGACTAAGGGTGGAAATTCCTCCATAGCAGCTCTAGAGCAGAGAACAGCCAGCCAGAATGGACACAGCAAAGAGGGATGTTTCAGGCAGAGCAATGAAACTAAGTAATAAAGAAGAAGGAAAGAATAGTAAGTTCTGCGTTTAAATCCTGTCCCTTTCACCAATGAACTGTGCATATAAGCAAATCAGTCTTTGGACTTCATATTCCTCCCTTGTTAAATCAAAGGTTGGAATAGACAATGTTTAAGGTCCATTCAAACTCTGATATTTTGTGATTCTATTGAGTCAAAAAGGTAATAAAATCTCCAGGAATTCCACTCCGAGGTGTCTACTCAAGAGAAATGAAAACATGTCCACACAAATATTTCTGTGCAAATATTCATAGAAGCATTATACATAACAGCCCCAAACTGGAAACAGCCTAAATATCCATCAGTTGGTAAATGGATAACAAAATGTGATATATTTATAACATGGAATATTTTTTTATTAAGGTATCATTGATATACACTCTTATGAAGGTTTCACAAGAAAAACAATGTGTTTATTACATTCACCCTTATCATCAAGTCCCTCCCCATACCCCACTGCAATCACTGTCCATCAGTGTAGTAAGATGCCACAGAGTCCCTGCTTGTCTTCTCTGAGCTACACTGTCTTCCTCATGACCCCACCTACACCATGTGCACCAATCATGATACCCCACAATCCCCTACTCCCTTCCTCCCCACCCGCCCTCTCCCACCCCTCCTCCCCCACCCCTCCTCTTTGGTAACCACTAGGCCCTTCTTGGAGTCTGTGAGTCTGCTGCTATTTTGTTCCTTCAGTTTTGCTTCGTTGTTATACTCCACAACTGAGATAAATCATTTGGTACTTGTCTTTCTCTGCCTGGCTTATTTTACTGAGCACAATACCCTCCAGCTCCATCCATGTTGTTGCAAATGGTAGGATTTGCTTCTTTCATATGGCTGAATAGTATTTCATTGTATATATGTACCATATCTTCATTATCTATTCATCTACAGATGGACACTTAGGTTGCTTCCATATCTTGGCTATTGTAAACAGTGCTGCAGTAAATATAGGGGTGCATATGTCTTTTTGAATCTGAGAAGTTGTTTTCTTTGGGTAAATTCCTAGGAGTGGAATTCCTGGGTCAAATGGTATTTCTATTTTTAGGTTTTTGAGGAACCTCCATATTGCTTTCCAGAATGGTTGATCTAGTTTACATTCCCACCAGCGGAGTAGGAAGGTTCCCCTTTCTCCACACCCTCGCCAGCATTTGTTGTTCCTAGTCTTTTATATGTTATCCATCCTAACTGGTATGAGGTGATATCTCATTGTGGTTTTAATTTGCATTTCCCTGATAATTAGCAATGTGGAGCATCTTTTCATGTGCCTGTTGGCCATCTGAATTTCTTCTTTGGAGAAGTGTCTGTTAAGATCCTCTGCCCATTTTTTAATAGGGTTATTTGCTTTTTGGGTGTTAAGGCATGTGAGTTCTTTATATATTTTGTACAATGGAATATTCAGCCATAAAAAAGAAAGTACTGTATCTGCTACAGTATGGATAAACCTTAAAAACACACTAAGTGAAAGAAACCAGACACAAAATACAGTGTATTGTATGATTCCAAAAGATGACAGAAAAATCATATCGTGTGATTCCCTTTAATGCAATGCCCAGAAAAGGCAAATGTGTAAAGACATAAAGTAGATGAGTGGTTGCCTAAAGCTGAGCTAAGAATGGAGATTAACTGGTAATAGGCACTTACAAGATGATGGAATGTTCTAAAATTGACTTGTGGTGATGGTTGTACAACTTTCTAATTTGCCAGAAATAAGGGTATTGTATGATTACAGTTGTAAATTATGCCCCAATAAAGCTGTATAAAGGGAAAGGTACCCAACAAGGGGTAAGTGAAGCAAGACTGGCAACATGGTGATTATTGTTGAAGATGGAATAAGGGTTCATTATGCTCTTCTTTCTACTTTTATGTATGTTTGAAATTTTACATAATAAAAGTTTAAAATAAAAGGATAAAGAAAAAAGGCAGTTACAAGCCTGTTATTGTGTGGAGGTCAGATAACACTTAAAACATGCTGCACAGTTTATATTGGGGAAGGTTCTAGACACTCTTGGGATATAATTTAACCCCCATCACCACTAAATCTGCGGTATATCAAGTCACTTTTCATGTGCTAACTCCTTCTGATACTTCAGCATGCCCTTGAATAAATCATGGTAATCACCTCAGAAAGGTTAAATTTTAATAAATATATTCTGTTTAAGTAAGTCTGATATATTTTAGGAAGGATAAAATTGAAAAAAGCATTAGTGCTTTACAGGGAAACCCTCAGTCTTAGAAAAGTAGGGGAACCCTCAGTCTTAGAAAAGTAAACCATTTAAAGCAATGTCATTCGTAAGAGCTGCGCTAGCTGGATTACTTTTTTTTTTGGTATCATTAGTATACAATTACATGAGCAAGATTATGTTTACTAGACTCCCCCCATTATCCAGTCCCCACCACCTACCCCATTACAGTCACTGTCCATCAGCGTAGTAAGATGCTGTAGAATCACTACTTGTCTTCTCTGTGTTGTATTGCCTTCCTCAGATTACTTTTTTATCCTTGAAACTTAAAAGCAATATTCCATGCCAGCTATAGGCTGTTGTCGAAAGGAGTAGAAAAGAGTATGCTATGTTGTTCATCTGAAACCAATATAATATTGTATATCAACTGTTTTAATATAGAAATTAAAAAAAAGAAGTATCTAAGTAACAGCCAACATTGTAAACCCAAAGGAAAATATTTGTGATTTTTTTAGCTGTTTTATTCAAAAATTAATTTGTTGTGGTTTATCATTCTAAATGCTCATTTTCATACCTAAAAAAAAGTATCACAGTCATTATTTTTCTTGCTTACTGTGTACTTGTGCAACGATCTGTTTTCAAACCTCATATTGACATTCAGAAGAAGGTAATTCTTTGTACCCATTTTACAGTGGGAAATGTTGAGACAAATAGAGGCTTCATAATGTGCCTGAGATCTAGTAGCTGCTGAACGTTGGTGCCTGTGTTACTCTCCTGGTTGCACCTGAACGAACTTCTGTCAAAGGTCTTTTCTTCCACAGACCTGGACTAACTTACGTGGTGTGCTCCCTTCATGGAATCCACATAAAGTAGATGAGAAGGTGGAGGGGAGAGTACCTTCTGGCGAGGATGCAGTTAAAGGCAGTGACATCTCCAAGCAAGGCTGGGGCTACCTCATGCTAAAAACATTACCAGTGGGTCCCACGCTTTGATTCAAGGGTGATGGACACAGTTGTTGGGAATTCAGAATTCCCAATTCAGATCCTCAGTTATTGGCAGGGTTCTAACTTTTAACCAAAAATCTCCTAGCTTCCAGTCAATTCTTGGACTTGCCACCCAGTGGGTTATCTCTGTGTGTTAAAACCATCAGTGGCCCCACACTGCCTACAGATTAAAGTCCGAACTCGTTGGTTGCATGTTCAGAGCTTCTCATGTCTTGCTTCACACCGTCTTTCTATCCTCCCTCCTACCGTTCCCCATTGGGCACCCTGTGCTCGTGCCATCTGTAATACTCCACAGTTCTTACCCTTCTGTGGATTGGTTTGTTCCTACTGACTACAGTTCCCTGACTCTACTTTCTACTGGGCCAGCTCCTACTCAACCTTCAAAGCCCCAGTGAAAAATCATCTCCTTTTAGGAAGCCTTCTCTGATCCTCTGTCAGCAGTACCACTGCTTCCTTCTCTGGATGTTCATGACACTTTCTACACCCCTCAATTTTATGTGATGTTGTCAGTTATTTATGTGCCCCAGCTCCTTCAGGCTGGAGGCCTTATAGTCCCATCCTTGTGTCTCATCACCGTACTGTGTATGCCGTAGGCCCTTGGGGAATGTTGCTAGAACAAATTTTTCCATAGAACTCTGATTTATAACTATAAAAGCTTTTTCAGCAAATCATCTTTATGTGGAAAAGAGATGAGAACTGACCTGGAAGTATTAAATAAAACACATATTCATAATTATAGAAGTGTAGTCCTGCTTCTTAAGGTCATATATTTCAAATATCAACCAAGATACTAAGTGTGTTCTGTTGTGCCCCCTCCCCCATTCTGGTGTCTCATCTGACTGTTTTGTGTTGGGGAAGGTATAGGAAAATTGAGAGCACAGGAACTAGAGATAGGTGAGATGGATGTTCCTAGGAATTTTCCAGGTAATCTTCAGGAAGGAAGACTTCACTTAGATTATGTAATGTCTAAGGTCCCGTCAAGCTCTGAAATATCTGTAGTTGTTTTGGACCTCATCTTTTAGCAAACGAGAAAGAAAGGATTGGTTATTCACTCACTAGATATTTTTAATCATGGGACCAAATATATTGATCTATTCTGGGTCCAGCTATCCAGTGCATTGAACTTGACCTTTGAACCACCTGTTGTATGTTCAGATCATTTGGTTTTAAGGTATAGCTTTCCTGTAACTGCTTCCTGTTGTTTTATGGACTAGAAGATTCCTGTGTACTTAGAGGTGAAAACCTCAGAAGACCTACACTCCAAGGGAGGTAATCTGAAAATATGAGAATCCTTTTATTAGAGAAAATGATTTATAGAAAACCTGAATAGTTGCTTTTTTTTTCCTCCTCTGTTTCTGGTACATTTCCTGCTAGTACTGGGTACTGGGTAAATGTTAAAAACAAATATCCAGCTTTGTGGGAAGGATGGGCTGCAAATGACTTCTATGTCTCTTGAGAATTGGTTCTGCAGACATAGATTATTCACCTATGCCGAGTGGGACAGCATCTGGTTCTCCAAAGTCTCCCTCCTCCTTTTTCCCAGTCTCTTAATAGACATTTTATGAGCTCATCTTGGAGGGTGTTTCTTACCCCTGACCATCATCTTTTCATCAAGATTAACTGGATCACTGCATTACTTTCCATCCTTAATTAACACTCAAAGAGTCTGATCTAAGATGGTCCACCTGCAAAAACAAAAACCCAGGACAGCAGAGCCAAGCCACTCTCCTGTCATAGGCTGAGGAGAAAATGAAGAAAGTGAAAATATTCCTGGACTTTCTCCCTAATTTTTCATCAGCGTTGAGGTCAGAGAGAGTTCCTAATTGGGATTTCCTCCTTCTGGGTGGAGATTTGATATTGTACATGGTTATACTAGGAGCCATTAAAACAGTAATTTCTGCCTTCATGCGTATGTTTTTGTTGTTTTAGAACTTTGCTTGGAAAGACTCACCTGTCAGGTCTGCCCTACTGTCTCTCCTCTGCTTCTCGGCTCTGAGGAGGAGTCTTCCTATGCCCTGGGGCCTTACAGAGCTCCAACCACAAACTAGGAAAGTGGGGGACTGGGGCCTGGTCTCCCGGTGGATTCCTCCAGGGGAAGAGCTCTGGAGCCAGAATAAACATTCCAATTCGGTTAGAGATAGCTTCTTGGATTTTCCACTACTCACGCCAGTGAGGTCATGAAGAATACACTCCCTTTAATGAGCACTGTGTTTCGTTTAAAGTGTGTGCTGTCTGGCAGAAAATGCTCAGCATTCGGAAGCCAGAGGATTGGGTCTCCCTTGACGCTTTGCTACTGACAACATGTGGGGCAGCAAACACTTGACCTCCTTCCGCCTCCCTCTGCTCCACCTGCCGTGTACAGTGCGAGCCGTGTGGTGTGTCCGCGATAGGCTCAGTTGGATGGTCCTGTACCTCTTGTGGGTCAGTACCACTGTTCATCTTGCCATCAAGCTCAGAGCCCTCCAAGGCTGGAGCCAGGGCTTTCTCTTCTGCCATCACATGGGTGCAAGTGGGTGAAGGAATTCCAAAGCCAGTTACAATCACACAGAACTGGAAGGGTTGAGTGTTTGCTGTAGACAAATAAAATAAAAAGGGAAAACAAGTAGAGCTCAAGCAGAAGTTTCATTCAGTGTGTGCCAAGGAAAAGGAGTAACCATGGGCAGCCACAGGAACCCGGGCAGGGAAAGGACAAGCCTCGCCCCTGCGGTGGCACACCTATTCACGAGGCGGTTGCCCTTCCCGAAAGTTCTGGCCAGTCATATTGTTTAAGTGAACCTGATAGTGAGAAGCAATTACAAACCCGCCACCTTCTGTTTCTAATACCTTGTGCAATGGTTTCCCACCCTTGTTAGGGGGTGAAATATTTCACCCAAGTGAATTTACCAGGTAAGTAGTTTCCAGGCATCAGCATTTCAACCCGTTTGAATGGAAATGTTCTCAACCTTTCCCCCTCTGTCTCCTAAGTATAAATAGGCTGCCCTCCCCAGGTCTTCCCCCTGAGGACTGGAGGGATCTTTCCAAAGAGACAAATCCCATCCTGTCATTCCCAAGCTTGGAATTCTTTCAAGTGCTCCCCTCCCCCACCCCCGCTCTCAGGATCATGTTCAAACTCCTACGCCTCATAATGTATTGTTACCTGGTTCCAGTCCAACTTTCTGCCCTCGTTTCCTTTCCCTCTTCCAAAGGTCTTCTGAGCTTTTGCCATTCTGAGCTATTTCTTACCAATAGTTGAATCTAAGCTTTTACACAAATTGGGCCTTCTGCTTGCAATGCCTAACCTTCATTTGGCTGATTCTTCTGGATCTGCTTTGAGATGCTCCCAAATGTGCCCTTCTCCCCAGTACATCTCTGGTGCCCCCAGATAAATTAAATGCTGCTCTTCTGATTCCCCTGGGGCCTCAACCACAGAAATTACTATGCTGTACTTGAACTGGAGGTCTGCTGGCCTGCCTTCCCTAGTAATGGTATCATCGTGTAGATGGTATCCGACTTACTATGTTTCAACTTAAGATTTTTCGACTTTAAGATGGTGCGAAAGCGATCCACATTCAGTAGAAACCTTACTTTGAATTTTGAACTTTGACCTTTACCCAGGCTAGCAATACATGGCACATTCCTCTCTCATGTTATTGGGCTGTGGCAGCTGCCAGTCAGCCATGCAGGCACGAGAGTGAATGGCCGATGTCCCATTCTGTGCCCACACAGCCATTTTGTTCTTCACATTCAGTACAGGATTTAATCAGTTACATGGAATAATCACCACTTTATCATGAACTAGGCTCCGTGTTAGATGATTTTTCCCAACTGTAGGCTAATGTAAGTGTTTTGAGTGCATTTAAGGAAGGCTAAGCTAAACCATGTTTGGTAAGTTAGGTGTATTAAATGTGTTTCCAGCTCCCAGTATTTTCAACTTACAATGGGTGTGTTAGGAAGTAACCCCATTGTGAGTTCAGGAGATCTGAAGCTAGGAATTGTTGAGCAGTTACTAGATCCTAGACACTTATCTAAGGGTTTTATTTGTATTAGCTCATTTAATCCCCACAGCAACACTTTACAATAGATGCTCTTATTTTATCTGCTTTGAAGTTTAGTGAACTGAGTCTCAGGACATTGTGTGACTCACCCACGGTCTTGCTGTTACTAGTTGGTGAACTAGGATTTGATCCTAGGCATGGTTTGTTTCTATTTGGAAATAGTATGTGTTTAAGGAAATACCTCAAATCTTATGAAAGAATACAGAGTGAAGTAAAATAAAACATCTTTCTTACAGATAAGTAGCTTTCCAGAAGTTATTTTCTATGCATATTTAAGCATGTGTATCACATATATACACAAATAGGATTGTACTACTGTATGTCATGGACTCTAAGATGCCACTGATGGTATGATACACTCTGAATGTATGATACATTTCACAGATGTTAAGAAATGAAGAAATGTACATTTTACAGTTGATAAAATATGGAAAGTTACTCTTCTAAGACTCACTTTCCCCCCCCTCCCCACATTCAGTGGGGAACATCAGTCCATGTTAGCAGAGAGAGATCTGTTTTATTCCTTTAATGTCATGGTCTTCCATATTCCAAATGTGTATTCAAATACATATTCTGTATTCCAATCCATGAACTTATCATGATTTACTTAAGAACTCCCTTATTGTTGAACATTCATGATATTGACAAGCTTTTATATTCCCAATAATGCTGCAGTAAACATCCTTGTTTGTATGTCATTGTATACAAGTAATCATATTTATAAGGTCAGTTTCTAGAAGTAGAATTGCTGGGTACAAAGGTGTGCACACAGTACATTTGTTTTATTCAACTTTTATGAGACTCTTTTACTAGCTTCTATGTTTACAGTGTAAGGAAGAAACCTAAACACACAGATGAATAGCTTCTGCCAGGGTCCCTTGTGGAGAAAACTTCTAGAAAGGTGGATAGACACTCACGTAATTAAGCATCCGCTTTTCTCCATTCATACCACAGTATTTCAGTTCTGAGATGCATATATTTCAGCTTTTAGCAATCCTCAATTGGGGATGCATTGTAAACTGGATGTATACAGATAATGTTGTAGTCCTTACTCCCAAAACACCTCCTATTAAATCGCGTATCTTACAGTCCCTGGTATTTTGGCCTTGAGGAAAAAAGGACGGACTTTAGTAAGTGTGTGTGTATGTATGTAAATGCCCTTTAAGACTTATTTGGAAATTATTCTTACTCTAACTTAACAGTGAAAATATTGTTTCAGTATTTTTCCATTGAAGCAGGTCTCAGAAACAAGCCAGGGTTTTGTAGGTACCTTGTGTCTGTCAGCAACTACTACACCCCTCTTGAGTCTGCACGTGTCATTTAAAAGCAAACCTTCATTTACCAAAGATCCGCATTTCAAGAAACATCAAATCACAGATAGCACCTTGAGAAACAGTCATGCCATGTCAGAGTTACAGAACTTAGAAGCTCAATTCAGCCCTTAACTTACAAAGAAAACTTCTTATAACTCAACATGTAGTATTTTGTACCTCTTGCCCAACTGATAATTGATAATAAAATAATATTATTAAGTGAACACTGCAGAGCTCAAAGACACACTTGAGTTATGAAATGATAGATTATTCACTGCAAATGACAGCATTCCCTCTTGTCCTGCTGAGTGACGTCTGGCAGTTTTCTACCCGTGAACTCAGGATAATCGGCCTCATTTCCGAGGGGCTTTGTGTTGGCAAGTCTGGCGGCTGTCATCTGGTTCCCCCTCTCTGTTGAGTTAGGTTTGAAATCGCCTGTATTTTTCTCTTCACTGGTCTTCCTCCACCTTTATTTTTTAGTTTCCCAGCTGGTGTGCAGTACATCCAGGCTGTGTTCCCCTGCCTCTTGGCACCAAAGGCTCCCCTTCATCACAGATGGCCTTGGGAGTAGGTCCTAAACAGTTGGCATTTACTAAGTGTTTTTGTTCGTCTTCACTTCTTTGATCTTTCTTAAGACTTCTAATGGTGCACTGGCGGGATATCTGAGCCAGTGTCTCCTCCGTGCCCCAGAGAAGCTGACTCATTTCTTAACAGTTATCTATCCTGTGTCTAGTAAAAGAGCAAAAGGAGTGTGCATGTGTGTGATAAAAGTATTAAGCTGTTTCTTGATAACTGTCAACTGGGATTGAAAGAGACAGTTATTTACATTTTCAGTTGCTTTTTGTGAAATACAAAGATCAAAGACTTCTTTGGCAGTTTCCTCTACTCAAACCACAGCTTCCTTCCTCTGCATTAAAGCCTCTGTAGCGTGCATTCATATCCTGCTTTCTCACCCTGAGTGGCAAGTAATAACTTCATGGGACCCAACATAAAATGTGGCCACTTCATCTGTGGGTGCCTCTGGATCTCTGCATGGACACCCTTGCAAGACATTTAGAGGGCTATGTAGAAGCACATCTTGTTTTTATTGCTTAAAGGAAAAAAAGACTTCATGGAGGTGCTTCTCACTAGTTTGCAACGTTTATTTGGTTTATGGACACTTCTGAGAATCTGCTGAAAGCTTGAGGAATAGGGGTGAGGCTTGGTAACTAAGACAGCCATGGTTCACTACAGCCCATTCTCCCAGAGACTCCCTTTCAACAGTTGTTTAAATAATATGTTAACAAGATGGCTCTTAAGACCCATGAAAGATAACAGCAGAGGAAGTGGGGTAAGAGCAAGGGTGGGTAGCTCTGCACTTGACTGAGCCGTTAGTGTTTGGACTGTGGGAGGAGCTAAGGCAGCGTCGTGGCAGGAGCCTTGAAGTGACCTCAAAAGGCACAGTACCCGGATCTCAGGACATTCTGATGCCCCCAAAGCCCTCCCTGGGGCTGCTAGGGGTCTGTGGATTTTGGGTTAGAAAGTTCTGCTCTCAGGCTTCACGGGAGTTATGTGTGGGCCCACGAAGCCCAGGATGGACTGCTACCTGAATTTCAGCTCTAATGCTTCCCAGGCGTGAGACCCTAGCCAAGTCAGTTCCTTTGCTGCTTTTAAGCTGTTGTTTTCCCACCGAAAGTGGGAAGAAATAAAACCAGGCTCATGGGATTGTGGGCGGCCTGGCTGGGATAGCCTGAATGAAGCAGCTGGCACAGAGGAGGATTTCACAAGTGTGGCTGTTCCACACCCTTCCTCTGTCCATCTTTGATTTCTTTCGTGGGGAGAGGTTTTCTTCCCCAAGGAGATGGATTTGGGAGCAACCAAAATCACTGACTGCCCTGAGGTTAACTGTAGCTCTCGGAATGCAGATGCCTTTGGAGAGGTTAGAAAATAGATGTCACCCTTCAGAGCCACCCACACAAGATGCCACCAGGGGCCAGGGTAGGTGCTGTCTCTGGTGGACACTGCTCCAAGACTGGAGAAGCAGGGCGCTGTCCTGAAGGGCTAGGGGGAGGGAGCCCTGTGTTCACCCACAGGAACTGGGCCTCTCCCCAGGCCAGTAACCCCAGCAGCGCCCCCTGCTGGGGGCCCCATAGCATCCCTTAGAGGACTGCAGGAGAGCTCTCCCCAGGAGGAAGGAAGGTCTCAGAAAACTTGTAAAACCAAGCTTGCTCAGGGCCAAAGCCTGGTCTTTAAGGCAATGAAAATGCTCAGAGAGCAGGGTTGCCTTTTCTGAAGTTCCTTCTTCTTTTTCTTCCCAGTCTCTATTCTCCAGGATTTCCTTTTTTTTTTTTTTTGAACAAAGACATTATACTCCAAAGGATTAATACTCCTGGCTTTGTTTGGTGTTCATTTAGAAGGGAACAAGAGGGGGGGAAAGGCAACATGAATTTTGCAAGGTGAAATAAATATTAAGAACCCAATGGTCATTTCAGATCAATGGGATAGGATGGAAACTATGGGGACTGGCAGAAGTGGAGGGATGTTCACTCAAGGAAGGAGGAACAGGCTCTGGATTGTGGAGCTGGGGGGATCAAGCAGAGGAATGAAGGTACCGACAGACCTGGGGTCCTAGTGAGGTTCAGCCGCATCACTTCTGTTGTTTCTCCAGGACGGTTGTGAAGTCCGGAGCCGGCTTCCACGCAGCACCGAGTTCCTTCCAGCCCACTGACCTGAAAGGCCATTCCTCCCCTCTTTGAATTCTTTCTTCTGCATTGTTTGCATTTCTTTTTTTTTTTCCCTGGGCTCTTTTTATGGTGTGAAATAGATTTAGCTTCATGATATGGACTGCTGAAAATAACACTAGCTGATAACCTTGTAATTATAACTCAGAATTGGTGTAAGTGGAATTCTTATCTAGAACATTAGTAATGGGAACCCAGGCCTTATGTTTATCAGTGGGAAAGTGCTGGGAAGCTACAGAGCAGGCTGAGGTCTGTGAGCTTTGGGTTTCTCACATACCTAAAGGCAAAGTTGGATAAGGCCCAGGGTGGGAGGGCAAGTGGGCAAAGAGGCATTCTCAGTCTCAAACACTGTTGATAAGATTGCAGATGGGCAACTTTCTCCAGAGCAGTCTGATGATATTTTAGGGATCAAAATTTGAAGCATGGATACCTTTTGACCCAGCCATTCCACTTCTAGGAGTTCATTCTTAGGTAATAGTTGGGCATATGCACAAATGTCTTATGTTCAAATGTATCCTCAGGATAGGATAGCCACCTCAGGATTACAGGGCAACAGTCTCGATGATGATCAGATTTAACCAAACCGAGTTTAACTAAGGTTAACTTAGTTATACTTCCACATGGTGGACTAATAGTTCAGCTATGACAGAAAGAAAAAAGAGTTGTGTATTGATTTTGAAAGATGTTCACAATACATTATTCAGTTCTTAAATAACGTGCGTAATATGCTCTTATTTAAGAGGGAAGGCAGAGAGACAAGGGGTAGGCAGGCTTATTTGGCATTTAAAACTTTGGAAGGCCAGGGTTGGGGAAATGGCTGAAGGTGGTCAAAGGATACAAACTTCCAGTTGTAAGGTGAATAAGTTCTGGGATGTAATATACAACATGATGATTTTAGTTAGCAATGCTGTATTGTATATTTGAAAGTTGCTAAAAGAATAGGTTTAAAAATCACTTATCTTAAAAAAAATTGCAACTATGTGAGGTGATAGCTGTCTAAGCAACATTACTGAGGTAACCACTTCACAATATATACATATATAAAATCACGGTGTTGTACACAGTACACTAATACAATGTTATATGTCAATATATCTTAATAAAGTTAGAAAAAAAAAACTTTGGAAGAAAAGAACAAATTGTTGTCAGTGACTCTAACTGGAAAAAAATTGGGAAGAATCTTACAATTTGATACAGTGTCTGGAGCCAGGGTTTGGAAACAGAGATCTGGATTCAAATGCTGACCCTGCTCCTTCCTAGCATTCTAACCTTGGCAGTTTGCTTAACTTTTCTTCCTCTGGACAATGGAATGCCTTATAGTGCTGACCTTGTGTTGTGAGGATTCAAATGAGTAAAAACAAAAACTTAGTTCAATGCCTGGCACATAGTAAGTGTTCAGCATATTGTAATTTTTATAAAGAGCATGTCTTAGGAAAAGTCATTCAGTGGAAAGTGGTGGTTCAGGCTAAAGAGCTTAAGGGACATTCTCAGGCACTAAAACGTAGCCACCAAAGGTCAAAGATTTGCTAACAAAGATTTGCTAGTGCTTAGTTGTCCTTTAAGTGGAAGTTTGTGCCTTTGACCACCTCTCCCTACCCTCTGCCTCTGGATAACCACAAGTCTCATCTCTTTTTCTAGGAGTTTGGATTTTTGTTCTTGTTTTTGAGATTCCACATACGAGTGAGATCATATGGTATTTGTCTTTCTCTGTCTGACTTAGCTTCACTTAGCATAATGCCTCCAAGTTACATCTGTGTTGTCCCAAATGGTAGGATTTCCTTGTTTTTAATGCTTGAATTATATTCCTATACATATATACATCTACACACTCACATACATATCAACCAGAGCTTCATAATCCACTCATCTTCCAATGGATGCTTACGTTGCTTTCGTGTCTTGGGTTTTGTCCATGCTGCTGCAGGGAACATGGAGGGGCAAATATCTCTTCGAGTTTGTGTTTCCCTTTCCACAGGCTGCAACCCCGGAAGTGGAATTGCTGGGTCATATGGTAATTCTATTTTTTGAGGAACCTCCATACATACTCCTCTCCGTAGTGGCTGCACCAGTTTATATTCCCACCCCCAGTGCATGCATGGGGGTTCCTTCTCTCCATATCCTTGTCAGCAATTTCTTCTTATCCTTTTTATTTTATCCATCCTGACAGATGTGAGGAAATATCTCATGGTGGTTTTGGTTTGTATTTCCCTGGTGATTAGTGAGGTTGAGCCTCTTTTCTTGTAACTATTGGTTCTTTAAAAAAATGTTTATTCAATTCCTTTGCCCATTTTTAAAATCAGAATTCTTTTTGCTAATGAGTTATTTGAGTTTATATAAGTTATACGAGTTCCTTAGCTAGTTTGGATATCAACCCCTTTTCAGATATGTGATTTGTGAATATTTTCTCCCATTCCATAGATTGCCTTTTCTTGTTGTCGATCCTTTCGTTTGCTGTGCAGAAGCCTTTTAGTTGGATGTGGTCCTACTTGTTTATTTTTGTTTTTGTTGCTTGTACTTTCTGGTGTCATATCCATGAAATCATTGGCAAGACCATTGTCAAGGAGCTTTTCCCCTGTATTTTCTTCTAGGAGATTTATGGTTTCAAGTCTAATATTAAAGTCTTTAATCTGTTTTGAGTAAATTTGTGTGTATTGTGTCAGATAAGGGTTCAGTTTCATTCTTTTGTATGGGAATTGTCCAGTTTTTCCACCACAATTTATTGAAGAGATTATCTTTTTCCCATTGAGCATTCTTGGCTCCCTTGTCAAATACTAACTGACTATATATGCATGGGTTTATTTCTGGGCCTTCAGTTCTCTTCCATTGGTCTATGTGTCTGTTTTTATGCTGGTACCACACTATTTTGATTATTATGGCTTCATAATAGCATTTGAAATCAGGAACTGTGATGCCTCCAACTTTGTTTTCTTTCTTAGGATTGCTTTGGCTACTTAGGATCTTTTGCAGATCCATATGAATTTTAGAATTTTTTTCCATTTCTACAAAAAATGTCATTGGAAACTTTATAGGGGTTGCACTGAATCTGTAGATGTCTTTAGGTAGTATGAGCATTTTAGCAATATTAATTCTTCCAATCCATGAACATAGGGTATCTTTCCATTTATTTATGTCTTCTTCAGTGTCTTTCATTAATGTCTTATAGTTTTCAGTGTACAGGTCCTTCACCTCCTTGATTAAATTTATTCCTAAGTATTTAATTTTTTTGTGAGGCTATTGTAAATAGGATTGTTTTCTTTATTTTTTTCCAGATAATTCCTTGTTAATGTACAGAAATGCAACTAAATTTTGTATGTTTGTATCCTGCAACTTTATTGAATTTATTAGTTTCAACAGTTCTTTTGATGGAGTCTTTAGGATTTTTTATGTACAAGATCTCTGCAAACAGAATATGCTTTTAAAATCTGAGATTGTGTATTATGAAACAGCCTTAAGATGAGGTGGGTGTAGTTGGTACTTATAAACAGGACATGATCCTTGTGCTTAAGAAGTTTATACTTTGGGGAGACAAGGCTTAAGCACACGCAACATTTTCATGCATCTAGATTAGCTTGTAAGTTTACAAATGCCAAGTTGTTATGGCATTGAGTGATTCATTTATTCACTAAATATTTGAGCTTCTACTATGTGCTAGGCATTTATGTGTTAGATCTGAAGTTAAAGTCAGGAACAAAATTAAGTTAATTTTCCACACTGCAGACGAGTAATTTGTTCAAATGCAATTAGCATACTACTTAGTAGAAGCAACGTATCACAGTGGTTAAGAATGTCTTGTGTCCCTTTCACTTACCCATGAATCTTAAGCAAGTGGGGCAGGGTCTGCCCAATAGTAACCACTCCGTAATAGTTGTGGACTGAATGAATGCTCATAGAAATAATCCACGTCCTCTGGAAACCTACAAACTAGTAGGTACAACCAGCTTTCCCATCAGATATGTTCTGTAGGATCTTTCTCCATGTCTCTCTCTCATAAACACAAAAGGGATGCTAGGTCAGGTGGAGCAAAGGAGCATCTATTCTGCAGGACTTCTCATCCTGATTGCTCAGGACGAGGGCTGGATATAGTACAGGGTGTACTGAGCTCATTTGAATATAAATGTGTACGGGCCTGGCATCTTTGGGAAAGGTTGATTTGGCCAAAGTCCTACAGAAATCCGGAGAAGGAAGACTCAAAGAGTACAGGGAGCTTTATCTCTTGTAGTCACTGGTCTATCTCTAGCACCTAAAACAGTGCACAGCTCTGCTGAATAACTTTTTGGTGGGGAAGGAGATCAGAAATTGGTTTTGCTTTAGACTGTCTAACCTATCTATCATCCATCTGCTATCATCTGGATAAATGAATAAGTGACTGGAATAAACGATTCAAAGTGAAAGAGGTGGGATTTGTTTCTGACATGGAAAACAGAACTTTCCGAGTCAAGTCACAGAGGTAGGTGTGCGCAGAGTGTGTGGGAGATGGTGGAATCGATCAGACTATATTTTGAGGTTTTATAGTGGGAAATTACTGTAAGGAGAACCCTGGATGGTCAGTATAGGGTCTGAGTGAAAGGCGCCTTCAGAGCTGTGGGGAAGAGTGGGACCATTGCAAAGAGGGAACTGTTGTCAATTTTTGGGCAGAACAGGCAACTTGAAAGTGGCATTGGATTAAGATTTGACATCTGTGTGCAAGATAGATTGCAGTGATGCAAGCTGGACTGAGCCAGTTCAGAGGCACTTGCAAATCCCAGGGTGAGAAATGAGAGCCCCAGCAAGGAAAACAGAGCAGCACAGAGAGGTTGGCAAGAACAAGCAGTGAAGCATGGTGAGTGTGTGGAGTTGAAACTGAACTCCAGGATTAACTTGAGGCAGTTGGACGTACACAGTGCCCTGTGTTCTTGGTGATGGAAGTCTGGAATGAAATCTGGACATCATGCATCTGTTCTGTATCTGGGAAATGTTCTCTCAACTTAGCATTTCTAACCCAAACCAATGAGAACTTAAAACATTCACAGTTGGTGGAGTTCAAGTCACTGATTTGGGTTCTTTTTGATGAACCAAGGGAGGTAGCATTGCCTGGGGGTTAAGGGCGTGGGCTCTGGGGCCAGAGAGAAATGGTTCCAAGTGCTGACTTTGCCTCAGATGAGTTTCTTAAACTGCCTAAGCCTCAACAGCCTTGTCTGTCAGGTGGAGACAGTAAAGCATCTCCTTTACCATGCTGGCAGGAGGCAGGGAGGACATGCATGCACCATGCTTAGCAAAGTCCTTTACTCCCTGGACACCAGCTGTGAATTATTGCTGTTCCTGAACTGGGGGAGGGTCCCTGTCCTGTGCATACACATGTATGTATCTACTTGCTTTTTTCCTACAGCAATCAGTCTGTCTGCACAGCCAGTAGAGTGGTGCGTGGTTAATGGGAAAGCCATAGCCAGAGACTGGCACGGTGCCCTCGGGCAGGGCCATGCCATTCTCTGCCAAAACTGGAACTGGGCCCAGTGTTGTTGAACATCCTGAGGAGGCTGGCAGAGGATCGAGGCGTAATAGGGAGGAGGGAGGAATTCAGGCTGTTTGTGGCCGGGGAGCTTTCACATAGGGATCAGGGTTTGTGGTCAGCTCCAGTTGGTCCCTGCGAATGTCATCACCACGAGGACGCACCCTCCCCAGGAAGGGCTCGATTTCAGTCTCCGCGTTGGCTCCCTGGATGTCTTCACAGCCCGCACATTGTTAATTTGTTTATTATTTTTAACAAACTGAGCATTTCTGCAAAGCCAGGCTAGTGGCACTCATGAAAGAGATGGCAGCTCCAAGTTTCTCTCCATTACTGGGCCGGTGTTTGACCCTGTGAACAGTTCGTTCTGTTCTTCCCATTTAGAAGCTTGGTTTCTGAATCTCCCAAACGTTGGAGGGTTTTAAGCTGCAGTGTTGTTGAGATGCAAATAAATCTTTTTGCCATAGTTCCTGTCCAATCAAAAGGGCAAAGAAGTTTGCAGATCAGGGCTACAGTTAATCTTTGTCCATTTCCTCTACTTTTTTCTATTTACTGCCATCAGGTAGATTCCAATACCAAGATAAGGAACACTCTAAGTTGGGGGAATGTAATGCATTTTTATGTTGTGCTAAATCAATTCACTGCCTTACTACTTATCACTGATAATACTCTGGGGCAGAGGTTTTCACACTTGGCTGCATATTAGAATCTCCTAGCTTTTAAAATCCAGATGTCCAGGATGTGCCCAGATGAATTAAATCAAAATCTCAGAGTGGGGTGAGACTTAGAATCGGTATTTTTAAGAACTCTTCAGGTACTTCCAATGTGTCTCTAAGAACAGTGCTCTAGAACAATGGTCTCAACTGGGGGCAATTTTGCCCCTCCTCCACCTCCTCAGTTTTGCTACCTCCCCCACACCCTGGGACATATGACAATATCTGGAGGCATATTTGGTTGTCACAACTAAGGGAGGAGTGAGCTACTGGCACCTAGTAGGTAGAAGTCAGCAGTGCTGCTGAACATTGTACAATGGCCAGGACACCTTCACCATTAACAGATAAATATGGGGCTCAAGAGGTCAGTAGTCTGAGGTTGAGAAACGATGCTCAAGAATAAGCAGACTTAAGACATCAGAAATGCCACAGCAAAGTGTATACCCTTTGTGAGGAAATCACAGCATGTAGAAGTTTACATTTTTGGCCTCCCAGCAAGTGTGAGGAGAGTGGCTTAGTGGGTGCCTCTGCCCCTTGAGTTTCTTCCACTCCTGCCCTCATGGTGGTCCGAGGATGTGGTCTGGGCCTGTCCCTGTGGCTCGTGGACCTCCTGCTTCTGATTTCTGGGCAGGATCTCAGTCTCTGTGCTTCCGAAAGCTTATTGTATTGAATGGCTTGAAAGAAGACTAAAGTAAGGAAAATCAAACCCATAGAAAATTGCCCCTGTAAATAAATTTTAAATAAGCTCTTTAGTTTCTTGGTTTTCTTTTAATATAAAGTTTTCTAAAATTAGGGGGTGAACCATTTGGAAGTGATTATACACGGGCTATAAAAAATCTGATTTTCTGTGCTGCAGAGCGTTCTTTCTCTTCTTTTGATTGGATAAGAGGAGGCTAGGGAAGGCAGTCTTTGGTTTTAGCACAGTACAGTTTTCCTTAATTTTGAGATATTCAGAAATACTTTTATAGCACATTAACTTTAACCTATGTTTATTATATTGCATAATTAATCTCATGAACTTTATCTCCCCTCTGGACACACCCACGTTCCCTAATGTGACACACATAGATCTTTGCCATACATAAGTTGTCTTTTTCTTGTGCCCACTTAAGTTTAAAGTGTTTAATCAAGGTGGTGAATTTTAATGTAAATATAATTATGATATAACATATTAAATATATTCAAAACTGTGTTTCTAAAATCTGTCAAAAGTGGGTCGTTACAGTTCTTGAAGTTGTCCTGAGTTCATTCATCTTATGTGAGTGGTTGATTGCCAATTTTAAAAAATTTATTTCTTTAAAGAGATTTCAAGTGGGACCTTTAAGTGCCCTGTGTCAACCTTTGTTCCAGAATTAAATTCATGTATATAAATATGGGGTTATGCCTATAATAGTTTTTCAATTTCTCCTTTTTTTATTTTTTGGTTTTTGCTTGAACTTTTGACTCCAGTGTAATGCAGTTGGTTCATTCGGTAAACATTTCAGGGCCTACTATGTACATTTTGCATTAATTACTATAATAACTTTAAAAATTGTTTTAGCCCAGTTTAGTGTGATTTGAGGCACCAAGCCAATACTCTTGTGTGCTGGGTCCTTTTTACACTTACTGGTTGGAATGTTTAAAATTAAGACTAGAAAAATGTGATATCTGGCACAAGTACTCCAAACTTCAGGGTTGGAATAATATATCCTGTTTCTTCATTGAATTTTAGCAGTGACTGTCTAATCTAAAGGATGCTTTAATTTTAATCTAAGCTTGGCTTTTGTAGCCACGCTTTTAATTTTTAATTGCATTTTCTAAAAAGTTCCCTTTCAATTTATAAACATTCAGGTTTTCTTTGTGACTTTGAAGTTTTGTTGAGTGAAGCTTACAGAAAATTTATCCAAGTTTACGGTGTAAAGACTCTTTCTTAAAATCTTGATTGCCATGAGAACCTTTACAAGGTGTGCTTAATAACAGGTATGTTTAATAATAAATGGTTCAATATTCTCCTACCTAAGAGTCTGAGTGTGTGTGGGTGTTGGGGTGGGAAACAGTTTTCTGCTGGGATTGAGGGGCAGGATTGGAAGGAGAGAATCAAATTAGTACTTAAGGACTCAGTAGATCATGTGGATCTAGTGGGTAAAAGTAGAAATAGCCTGGAATCATTTGATTTATTGGAAGCTAGGGTTATTATCAGCCATTTGCATACATACTGGTGTAACTTTTATTCCAATATGTTCATCTACATCTTCATCATTTTGAAGACCAACTAGGTGGATTAGTAGCTCCTGCCTAGCTATTTCCTAGAAGGGGGACCTGTTTGTCCATACATGGCAGAGAACTGGTTTGGTCTGGGGAGTATGAGATTAACAGGGTGGGGCAAGAGTTAATAGTTTCCAAAGGTCTGAAAGACGTGGAAGTGGGTTTAGCCACCTTCTGTGTGTCCTGAAGGCACAGAACCAGAGCCAGGGAATTGAAATACAAGAAAACAGGTTCTGGCTCAGTTCAAGGAGCGTTTGAGCCCGTGAGGCTGTGGGCCGGTGAGGAGCAAGGGTGGCTGGGGTGAGGCAGTGTAGGAGGTCCCTTGGAGGTTGCTGGGAAGATCAGAAATGGAGTGGACACAGGGGCCAGGGGCTTCCTGCTACGGCCTGGAATTTGGACAGGACACTGGACTAGACGATCTTTGCGCTCCGTTCCAGGCCAGCCATTCTGTGACTTTGAGGACATGTTACATCCCCGGAAAAATGAAAAAGGAAGACAGCCGGCATTTGAAGGGGAATTTGAGCTTCATTAGTTCCTGAGTTCAGAGCCCCTAGTAGCTTTTTCCCTCCAACTTCTGCACAGCCTCCTGCCTTCACACCCCTTCGTCCACACCATCAGCTTCTTCCTCCCTGTGGGAACATTCTCAGGAACATCAGCATATGCCTTGTTAGCACCCGCCATGAAAAAGGCAGATGAAAAACAAAATTCCTCCATCCAGAGCAGCCTCCCAGCTCCAGCACAGCCCCTCTGCTCTGGGCTCTGGTGGGGCCCCCCAGGGGCGCTGGGCCGTCTCCCCCCCCTCGCCCCTCCTCTGCTCCCAGACCCTTCCTGTTGAGGTCACCGGAGACCCTCTGTTAGAACATGCCCACTGCCAGCTTGTCTGCCCTCATGTTCCCGCCTCAGCTGAATTGTGCGTCACCCACCCCTCACTCTAATTAACACGCGGTGTGGACTCAGCTTTCTGGGTATCACAGTCTGTTTTCCTCCTGCCTGCAAACTCCCCCTTCAAGGGCACGGGCGCAAGCCTTGACCTCTTCTCCGTGCCCCTGGGCACCGGTCCTGAACCTGGCCTGGTGCTAAAAATAGCAGACAGGTTTTACCTACCTCAAACTGATCCCAAATCTCTGGGAGACTCATGGGCATCAGTTGCCCAAATTTTGTTCTGTTTGTTTTTGTCTTGGTTACCCAGGTATACTAACGCGCATTCAGAGGTGAGAATCCGGGTGATTTCATCTCATCCCGAGGCATAAATACCAAATACCCGCTAATGAGTCCTAAGTTAACGATGTAACCCAGCTTTTCCAAACTCCAACCTTGGCCATTCTGTGACTATTTGCCCCCTCGTCTAGGACTAGGAGTTGAGAATGGAGCCCACCCCAGACCCCAGCCGGTCCTCCCTTGGGTTTGACCTTCTCTGTCAACACATTTGTATATGCAGCTCACAGTTAAAAAGCCCGGAGGTGTCTTGAGTCCTCCTGTTCCCTCTCCTTGCCACAGGTGGTCCAACGGCAGGTCCTGTCCATTTTCCTCCCAAATAGGTCTGTTCCAACTCTCAGCACCTCTCCTCTTCCTGCCACCGATTGTCTGCTCAAGGACTTGAGTGGCCTCCTCACTCCCCCTGGCTCTTGCCCGTTGCTCTCAGCCCCTTCTCCTTGTGCAGTCTGAGTGATCTTAGAAAATCCAGCGTGATTCCTCGTCCCAATCCTCATGCACTTTCCCACGACAGCAATATCCACGCTCCTCGCTGTGGGCTACGGGGCTCCCTGATGTGGCCCTGGCCCATCTCCAGCCTCACCTCTTGCTGGCCCGAGCCTTCCCCACCTCTGTCAGACCACACTGACTGCCTCGCTGCTCCTCACACTTGCCAAGCTTGTTGCTACACCAGGGCCTTTGCAGCCACCTTCCCTCTGCCTGGAGGGTCCCCCTCTCACTCTCTGGGGCGCCTCTCTCAGGCTTCTGCTGAGACATCACCCCCGGGGAGGGCCCCTCCAGATGCTCTCCTCTCCCAGTCATTCTGTCTCTTCTGTTCATCTCGCCCCACAGCACCCCGTTCTTCTGGCTCTTTCACTAGAACTTTGTCACTGCTCAATCCTCTGCATGGTAAACAGTGCCCATAAGTAACAGATGACCAGGAAGCGCTTTTGACTGAAAATACAGAGCGCCACTCCTTGAGGCCTGCCCAGTGCACCTTGTCACTCCTGTGTCCCTTGACCCCTTTTCCAGCCCCTGCAGAGACCATGCTGACTTCAGCCAGGATCTACTGCTAAGTTTATCTCCTGCTACCTACCATCTGGGCCCTACCTGCTCACAGATGCCCCCCAAAACATAGAGCGGTGGGGAGGGAGGGAGGAGAGCCACACTCAGTGACATTCTAGTGGCAGGTGGACGGACACCTTGGGTTCTGGTCTTGACTGTGCGGAACAGGACCGTACTATCCTGCTCCTGCTGTCTGTCTGCATGCTTTTCTTTGGTGATCCGCCCTCCCATTTTTCTCTTCCTTCGCAGTCTCCTTCCTCTTCCTTGCCCCTCCCTTCGAGCTGGGTGTTTCTCAGGGCTCTGGGTTGACTGCTTACTCCACTCTTTCCTTGGTACTCCTACCCGTTCCTAGGGCTTCCGACTATCTGGCACTGTCTTCCAAGTTTGTATTTCAAGAGCACCTTGAGGTCTAGACCTGGATGTCTGACTGTGAAGTGTTCATTGGTACTTGATGTCTCCCAGGCAACTCAAAGCTGAAGTTCCCTTTTCTTCCAGTTTTCCCCTCAGTAAATAACCCAGTTGACTACATCCATAAACCTGGAATGCATCTTCCTTTACCTCCTCCTTCTGCCCGGTCGGTTGCCAGTATTATCAGATCTCCCACTAAATAGCCATAGAGTCTGTACACTGCCTGTCAATTTCTATTGCCACCAATCGAGATGGGGCCACCACCCCAATCATCTCTTACCTGGCTTCCTATAAGGATAGGTGACATGCTTCTCACCCTGACTGCCACCCACACTGGCTTCTTGTGTTGCTATTGGCCTATTGGTCTTTATAAAACATTCATCCTGTTGTATCATCTCTTACCTAAGATGGCTTTTTGGAGTTTCGGTAAAGTCTAAACTTTTAAACAGGGCTGGTAAGATTCTCAATAACCTGTTCTTACACTGACTGCCCCTGCCGGAGTTTCTTGGCATGGCTACTGCTCTTCTGCCCCACTCCCGTTCCCCGTCCCTTCTCCTGCCCCCTTGTTTATCATTTATACGATGCTCCTGTGGGGCATCGTACAGCCTCAATAAATATGTGCTGAATGTACATGAGAAGGCAGTGGCCCTGGATTGTAATTGTCAGTGTCCTTAAATTCTGATTCACTTTGCCTCGAAAATAGAAAGGGTTCTGGAGTCAAACGTTTCTTTTGTGCTGTGTAGCCCTGTGTATGTAGTTTCGAGGGGATAACTAAAAATGGAACTCGAAGAACTTTGTGAGCTTCTGCTGGCAAATCATTTTCAACCTGTGCTCTTTGAACAGCCGCCAGTGCTGAGCTTCAGAGGCTGCCAAACAGGACAGTGGAACCAAACCACCTTTGGGACCCAGGGGCGAGCAGGGAGGCAAATTGGCTGAATGGGCCTCTGCAGTGAACTTTTTCAACTCACCCTGCGGAAGCCAGAATCCGAGTACCTGGAACTTGTTGGGACTTGTTGGAACTGTTTATTAAATTTTCAAACCTGTTTGGGAAGAAGGTTTGTTTGGGTCTTAAGTGTCAACCTTATTTAAAAGAAATAGACAAGAACTTAATCATGTTTCACCTGTAATAAGTGGGACTTATAGTGTCAGTTGTGATGAATCTAAAGAACAGGGGAGGGTGCCTGGTTTTTCCTCAGTGGAGCCAGGTTGGCCTTTCAAACACCACCCGCAGGGCTGGGAGTTCCGGGGTGAGGTGTGTGTCTCCGCCGTCTGAGAACTCCTATCTCTGACTTCTCCGTGACAAGGATCACAGGGGCCAACAGTCAGCGCTGAGTCACAGGTAGAATCAAGAAAGGAATGACACACTTCCTGCCTCAAGTTCCAGACTTTTCATGGTTTGCTTTTCCGTTTTGCTTTGAAGAGTCCCTAAACAGACAGCAGAGTGCCCAGACCAGCTCTCGCTCGGCAGCCTCTGTTTACTTGTGTGATCGCATAGGATTCCCACCCTGCTGCACCTTCTTGTTACAGGTTTTTAAAAACCTTTTTCCCATATGATAGAAGCAGCCCATGCTCGTGTAGTGTGCTTATTAAGTATATAATTTGATGAAAAAAAAAATGGAAAATGAAAGAAAAAGGCGCTCCTCAATGGCATAGGCCAGAAAAGAACACGTTGTGAATTTCACTCCAGGCCTTTTTCAGTGAGCCTATGGTTTTTCTCCACAAAAATTATATAGTACTTAGCATAATTCCTTTACTTTTATAGATTGCTTTGTAGCCTTTGTAAAGCGTTCTCGTGTTATTAGTTACCCTACAAGATCGTTTTCATAGAGTGTCTTACCTGCCATTATACAGGTGTGCCTGCACTCGCTTAGCCGGGCCCTCACCGGGGAGCTGAGCCGCTTCCAGCCTTCCCTGCAGCGTAGCAGCACCCAGCTCCCTACACAGCAGCTGCCCACGCTCATCTCCGCCTCTTGGATGTGGGTCAAAGGGCATGTGGAGTTTCAAGGTTTTGAGCTTTCCTGCCATTGTGCCTTCCAGATATGTGTCCTGTTTGACATTCCCACCGCAGAATGTGAACTTACCCTGTCCTCTAGGACACTACCTATTTAGGCTTTTGCCTGACTCCCAACTGCCACTCACCCCTTTCTTCCCTGTGCTTCCCGCTCTGCAGCCACACAGGCCCCTTCACCCCTTCCCTGGATCAGGCCCAGCCTGTCCTGTCTCAGGCTGGGGCGCCTCCTCTGTCCACTGCCCAGCCTGTTCTTCCTCTGGCTCTTGGCACCTCCGATGCCATGTCTGCCAGAGTGGGCTCTGTCACCCTGCAGGAGCCCCCTGTTCATTTCCCTCCTAGTGCCTTTCAGTCTGTCCTTCATTTATTTATGTGTTCACTGGGCTGCCACCTCTTTCTCCCACTGAATGTCAGTTTTGGAGGACAGGCCACCTTGTGTATTTATTTCCTATGTGTCCCCAGCTTTTAAGTTGGTGCCTAGCATGCTGTAGGTTAGTGAGGGTTCATTTTGCTGAATGAATGAAGAAATCTCCCCGTCACCTCAGAACGTGCTGTGTAATATGCACGATGAGATGCGTATATAGCAACAGGTGCTCTTGGAGCAAAATGCACTAAGTGCTGTGAGAAAACTTCCTGGTGGCTTAGGGAGACAGAGTGGAAGCTGGCCTGTGTAACAAGCCTTGTGTGAGCTGAGCCTTGGGTGACCACCTGTGTTTTGTAGCGGATGATGGGGGAAATGATCATGAGAGGAAGGCAGGTGAGCAGAGGCCTGGAGGTAGATCAGTGCTAAGCATCGGGGGATAGCCCTGGGGACCACCTTCAACCCTGAGCTGCAGTGCGGCCTGTCACCCTGAGCAGGAGGGAGGTGTGGCATGTTCCTCAGGGGGCAGGCACGCGGCCAAGCGAGGATGTGGAACTCACTTGTCAGCACAGATGGTGACAGAGCTGTGCTTTGGAAGATGTGCCATGAGGTTGATGAAGTGAGAGGAGCAGGAGGTTCAGGCCAGAGGATGGGGTGATGGGGCTTGCACAGGGCGTGTGGGGTCACCATGACACAGTGACTGATGGACAGAGAGGTATGGAGCCCCAGGAAGAAGCTGTTGGGGGGTAAGGAAACAGGTGGATTTTGTTTTGGCTCCACCCCTTTGCTGTGTTAGTAAGCATTTTCTAGATGAAAGTAGCCCATGCACCCTTCTTTGTCCTGAAGAAGATAGGAGGGGAGACAGAACTAGGCCCCACAGTGGGGCCCCAGCCCCCAGGCCCCTCCTCATCTGTAAGAGAAGGACCACTTAGTGGGAAGGGAGAACTCCAGAGGGTGAGGGGGTACACTGACAATGTCTGCACCCAGAAGAAGGAGGCTCTTTGACGTCAGCTTGTCGTTCAGTCAGTCTGTTCAGCTGTCAGTCCGAGGAGCACAGGAGGACAGGGGCTGACTGTTGGGAGCGTGAGCCTGTGGGCTCTGGGTACAAATGGAATCAGGCCTGGAACTGAGTGACACGTCTTCCTTGCCCTGCCAATGCCCAAAACTGATGTGTGTTTTTTCAGGGGGAAAAAAGTCAGAGAAACTTTACTCAAGACCTTCTGTAATTTCTGATTGCTCTCTGAATGGAAAAGTTTCTGCAAGTTATGTTTTTTAAACTTAGGTTTGAAAATAGCCACAGGTAAACAGGAGGTGAAACTATGTAATGACAAAAAGCTCTCTACCCTCTAAAGGGGGATGGAGAGTGGAACTCTCCGCTGGCATTCTCTGGGACATTGCTTTTCAAGAAACCAGGGCTCCCACCTTTAAAGCAAAGGGTTTGATGGAACCCAAGTGGAAATGAAAACAGGAGAAGCACAGATGGGAAGGCAGCAGAACTTGATGAATGAGTGACTGTCTTGCTAATGGGTTTCAGCCCCAGGCAAGTTCGCCATGGATTCAGTGTGACCAAAGAAATTGACAGCAAAACGTTCTTGGGGTGCAAGGGTTATACCCAACTTTATTTCCATGTGGCAGGTCAGTCACTAGAAACCCATTCACTCAGAGCGAATCTGTAAGCAGCAAGCCAGTCTCTGCTTCTGGGCCCCTCTTGTCCGCACAGCCATCCTCTGGGCCTCTGCAAAGTCGTCCTGCACAGCCGTCCTCTGGGCCTCTGCACAGTCGTCCCGCACAGCCATCCTCTGGGTCTCTGTCCTCGGCACTGCCACCACTCCAGCCTCTGCTCTGCTCTCCTGCAGCCTTGCAGCCCTGCCACCGTGTCGTGCCCAGAGCACTGGGCGGAACTCTTGATATAGAGTCAACAGCCATGTATTGCCCACAGGTGTGCAGTGAGCTAGTCAACCAGGGCCAGGTGAGAATCCTGGCCACAGGAACTCTCATTTTATCCACAGTGACCATCCAAACAAGAGAGGAATCAGCGATGACCAGGAGACAGGGTGGTGATGGAATCCAGAGAGCTTGAAACGGAGAGAATAGCAATCAGGTTTGGCAGTGGAGAGGGAGCATGAGGGATTCCACTTGGGAAGTATCATATGTTGCATGTTAATTAGAAATTTTAGAAATTTGTAGAGAAATTGACTCTGCAATTAGAGAGTTTTTCTTGGCAAATTGAGAGTTTAATTAGTCACATATTTTATTACCAGGGATCACATTGTGTTTCACATGAAGGTTTGCATTGGAAGAATGCTATAAAATGTTAGGACTCTGTTATATTCTGTTCAGCAGAAAAGAAGCCACATTCAAGTGCCAGCATATTTATAGCAGCAGGTGCTCAGTGTTTCTTTGCTTCATAAATGTTGATTTAGTGTTTTCATGTGTGGTGCAAGTGTGAAGGGAGAGTTGGGCCTGCATTGCAGGCAGACAGACGTGACTGCCCATTCTGGAGTCCTTAGACCTGGCTCTCCCCCGAGCAGCTAATGGTGAGGTTTCCCGGCATGCCTTCCACCTCTTTGAGCCGCCTCATTTTCCTTGCTTGTGAAAGGAGGTTAGATGATATCAGATGTCTTGCCAACACTGAAGTATTGATTCTAAGGGAGAAAAGAGAAAAACAGTCTTTTTTTTTTCTTCTGAGTAACATTTTCTAAAATTTATGCTGAACACATAGAAACATGTACCATGGAAAGGTCTGCCTCCCCACACTTGTATTTTGTGCAGCCCATTTGTGGGGAGGCCATGATGGTAGCCGACAAGAGACAGACTTGAGAAGTCCCCTCCCCAGCCCTGTCTGCTGCCAGCAGTGGGGCAGGGGCTTCTATTCCTGCTGTTTAACTCAGTGTTCTGCCTGGCCTTGAAAGGTAGGTTGGCTGGTTTTCTTTTAGCCAAGGACACTTTTGTGATACGATATGAATGGGGAAAGCCAACAGATTTGGAGTTAATACCTACCTGACTCCATATCCAGGCACTGCACTGAGCAGGTGCATTCAATGCATGGAGCTCAGTCTACTTACCTGTAACTTGGGGATAATGGTGCCCACCTGCCAGGGTTTCAGTGAGGACTGAATGAACACAGGGAGAGCATCATACATGCTGCCTGGCATCTAGTGGGTCCTCAGCCAGTGGGATTTCCCCACCCTGTCTAGGCATGAGCTAGCTGGACTCTTCCTTCTGCCATCTCAAGGCCGCCTTAGGTGAGAGAGGGTGAGTCAGACCCTCCGCCGTCTCTTCTGTAAATGCTTCTCAGGCACGAGGTCTCCTGGAATAATCCCCCCTCACCTGCTTTCTTCCCCACTTCACCAGTGACTCTCTCCTTCACGAAGAACAGCAGAGGGACAAAGAGAAGCAAATCCAGTCGAGGAGGCGGCTTTGGTTGAAGCCATGGTTTTAGGGAGGCCATCGAAACAGTTGAAGTGGTTGGAAGAAGGCAGAAGATGGGGGCAGGAGAGGACTGATGGGGAGGGGGGTTTGGACAGAAAGAAAGCAACACTACTCTTAGCAACCACGGTATCATGCTGGGGACCAGGGAGTGTCCTGGGAATGCCGCGAAGCACGAAGGTCAAGGTGATTTGTGGACATTTGCACATGGTCGCTGCAGCTGTGGCACCAGATGAAGGAAGCAGACAAAGGTATCTTTTTCATGCAGCCACGTATTTCCTCATTCTGGTGGTGATTTTGCTAAATGTATTGCTGATAAGGATATGGGCGGCCATAAAGGAAATCGTTTTCTCGGGGTATGTCCTAAGCAGTCAATGAAGCTAGACCAGAGAATGAGTGTATTCTGGACTGTCTTAGAGGGTAGGGCTTGGTGCTCATGGCTTCTCCTCTCAGTGATGGTTCATCTTGCAGAGCCGAGCTGGATGTGCTGGTTAACTTCTGTCATTCTCTTTGAAATCAGGATCATCACCCAGTTTCCCTTGTTGTGGGGACCGTGAAATGATTTCAGTGATAGTGCCCTGCTCTGAGATGCCTAAATAAGGTGGAGTGCATGTGCCCCAGAGAGGAGAATTGGTTTTCTACCAGCCACCATCGTGTGGTTGCAGCTAGCTGGAGAAGTTTCACCAGGTAGGATGGACTGGACTCACCTAACGATGGCTTATTTACCAACATGACGATGCTCTGGAGCACCTCCATCAACGGCATTGGGGATCTGGGGGGTTGGGGTGCTGAGCAGCCCCCTGCTTCAGCTGCAGAGCTGTACCCATCAGAGAAAGACAGCTCCACGTATCCCTGAGCACAAATTGCCTCAATAAAGCTGATTCTGGACAGGTTCCTCTGTCACTGGGCCAACAGGCAGGGTTTCTAGGGCTGGAAGTCCTGGGTGCTCCTTAGAGCACTGCACTGGGCCACCATCCCAAAGGTTGACCCTTGAATCTAGCATGAATGTCTTAATTTGCAAGTCCTAGGATAGTGTAGGAGAGCTGTATTCATATCTACAAAGGCAACAGAAAAGAGACAGGTATTTTTTTACACACAGCTCTTCTGTGAGTTTTGCCTGCTCCACAAATCCCCCTGAACTTTAGCATCTGTCTGTGACTTTTCTTTCTTCCCAAATGACATAGGATGAGCAGAATATGTCATGTCAACTGGTAGGACCGCTCGAAACAGCAAATTTTGACGAGATCTGAGCATGGGAGACCTAGGCATTGTGGTCCTAAGAGAAGAGGGAGGGATGTCGTAGGGAAGTGGCCCTCTGCTGGAATGAGAGCTCATGCAGATTGTGTTGCTTTTGATCCCCCCACCGTTGGAGAGCCCTGTCCAGCCTCAGGAGCTGGTCCTGTGGGGGGTGGGGGTGCCCAGTTGATATGGGAGGCAGTAATGCTCACAGCCCTCACCCCCTTGCCTGGTGTCCGGACCATACTGGTGCCTCCCTGACTATGCCCAGAGCTTGTGTGAGGGCTCTGCTGCCACGCTGGCGGTGTTTTCTCTGTGAAACTGCATGACCCTTCCACAGCTGCCCCGTGCCCCTCCCCTTCTCTCCGCAGTAGTGGGCAGAGTGGCTTCTGGTAGCCAGCTACCCGTGCAGCTACCCCCGAGGCCACATGTTAAGGAAATGTGAGAGACCAGTTCCTCCTTTAGATGGAGCGTTTTCTTCTGCTCCTTACACTCTGTAACTTACCCTTGGAATCACCGGTGAATCTGGCTCTGGGAAGTCCTTATGACTTAGAATCCTGCCCTTCCAGGAGGAGTGTTCTCTTGGCATCTGCTGTGACCTTTGGTCCCTGATGAAACTGTCATAGCACTAAGGGGCCAGACTCTGAGGAGATGACACAATGGAACGCAAAAGAGTGGTTTCTAAGGTGTAAACTTTACGAACAGTTATGAATTAGTCACATGACATTAGAGGCTAAAGAAAATAAGACATGACAAACATATAATATGTTCATAAGTTGATGCTGATTAGGTATCTCTTTCAGCCCCTGCTCTGAATTAGTCGTAGAATTTTGATTTCAATCCAGGTCCACAATAATGCTCATTGCTGTTTGAGCACGAATTGTGTATACCAGGCAATGTGTTACTTGCTTCACGTGGTTATCTTCACATCTTGATAGCAAATCTGTGAAGTCAGTGATGTGATTCTCACTTGTTAGAGAACAAAACTGCTTAAGAGGTGAAGTAACTTGCAAGTCTGTAAGACCATGAAGTGGTCCTGCTGGCAGAGTGGAGGCCTGGCAGGCTGCAAGCACGTGTCCATTGTGTTCCTCTTGATATCTTTTTCACTGAGCACCTGGCCGACTCGAGGCAGAATGTTAATGCTACAGAGGGTAAAAATAAAATGAAGAAGAACTTATCGTGTAGTTGGGGATAAGATAGATGGATATGCCTCCAAAGGTAATACAAGGACCAACTGAGATAGGTACCCAGAAAGTGTCACCAAGGAAGCTCGAGACAGGTGCCAAGGATATTAAAAGAAGAGGCTGAGATCCTACATAGTGCACTGGGGTCCTCAGGAAAGGCTTCGTAGAGGTGGTTCGCTTGAAGTGGACCTTCTTACAGAACTGGTAGAATCTTGCCTGGTGGGGATGGATAAGGGAAGGTTGTGTGAGTGGTGATTTGTGGTAAAACGCTCAGGGAAGTAAGTAAGCATCTAAAGAGACTGTTAGATAGTGTATGTGCATATATCTGAATGGAAGTGAATGTGTATATTCTGTGTGCCTGGATTACAGTCACACACATGTACATTCTTTATAAAGACCTTATGTTCTCATCAAAAGCAAAAGACTAATGACTTTAAGTAGCAGTGCTATCCAGACTCTGTTCTCTAGTTCTCTTGGGAAACAGCACACCTCCTCAGCAATACTTACTATTAATAGATGTTCATGTTTATACTGGCCAGGTATTTTTTTAATGAGGTATTTTTTAATTTTATTTTGTTTTCTCCAGGCATCTATGACTGGGGCTATTCCCCCAGCTCCTCTTTTTTCTTTTTAAAGTATCCGCTTTTCTTTTCTAGCATGTTGAAACATTAGACTTCCTGTTTCTGCTTGATTTTGAAAATATCTCCTGTTTGCCTATCACAGGTGATCCCTGTGTTTCTGTGTAGCCGTGGTTTATAGGGAGCAAGTGCAGGCAGCGACCAGTCCCTCCCCATTCTGGATGTTGAGACCTCTCTGGATTCACAATTAGAGGCTACACGATGCATTCCACTACAGGTGACGAAACCCAGCTCCCAGAATAACAAGCAAGACAACTTTTAAAGTGACTGCTGTTGACCAGTGTCTTCTGCGCATTTCTTTGGGAAGCTCATGGTGGGTGTTTTTGAAGGACAGTGTACATTCTTTTGAAATATTCTCAGGAAGGATGGACTCTTCATAAAGGCGATCCAGATGCCAGAGAACACATATCCACAGGGCGATTGTGTGGGTTCCTCCGGGGTGAGTGGCTCTGCCAGGACGCTGTGAAGCGGACCTTCAGACTGAGTGCAGGGGGACGATGCTGAAACTAGGTGAGTTCAAACTGCCTTTAGATGAGCTTGGACGTAATGTTTCTGTTGGGATCTGGTGCGATATTCAGATGGCTAAGTAACCTGGTGTTGTTGTCTACAAGGGCATAACATTTGGTTGTGGCTTCATAGTGGTTTTGTCCAATAAATCACTGCCCTTTTTTTTTGCTGGAACTCTGGATGTAGGGAGCCGGGGTTAAGCCAGAGGAGATGTGAGTTTGTGGATGGGAAAAATGGCATCTCAAGTTTGCATGTTAATAGTTTCATTTGTCAACAAATGAAGGATTGAAATGTTTCAGAAATGGGGCTCCGAGAAGATTGGACAGCTTTTTCCTTAAAGTTTCTCCTTACATTTTCCACGGCTTTACTACCTGAAGACGTCTCTGGTTCCCAACAGTCTGGTAGTGGTGGTGATGTCATGTGGTGACCTGCAAACACAAGCGTGTTCACATCTGTTCTGTTCTGTAGGTACTTGTGAGGCTATTGGTGCTACCATTTTCTCTAACAGCCAATCAGCAATTTAACCCTATGTATGTGACCTTTTGTACTTTTAAAATATGTCTTTGGTTTTTTTTTTTTCAGCCATACTTAATGCTTTTCTACAGGTAGACTTAATTTTATCTTTAAGGTAAATTGGAAAAGTTTCTGAGGATTGAAATAAAGGAAGTGTCTTAAATAGGCCCTAAAGTTATATTGGTATTTACACATTTTTGTTCAAGTTTTTGCATAATCTTTGTTAAGGTTTATCTAAAATTTTTCTGTTCAAAAGACTTTCGGGAGCTTAAATTGAATACTAGGAAGGAACTAGAAATTGAAAGACATAAATGGGTGTTAGTGTATCTGGTTTCTTGGCCCATACATTGAACCCTTGGCAGCCAGTGCTATTTCCTACAGCCGTGACTTCTGTTGTATGGAAGGTGGTCACCTGCACATCGTTTACGTTACATGTACATTTGCTGACCAGGCGGCCAGGAGTGTGCATGGGATTCTCTGTCTTCTTTCTTGGTATTTGTATGTAGGCACATAAAATGGTTATGTGCCTGTGACTGTTTATCGTGACGTATGTGCAGCTGGAATCAGAACCAGGTTTGGCTGGAAGGTTTTGTGGAAGAAGTGAGTTTCGGGGAGAGTTCCAAAGAGAGGATAAATAACTATTTTGGCAGAAAGAAGAAACATACATAAAGCTTCTGATTCAAGTGATCAAGTCATATGCATTCAGTGACTAAGCTCGAACCATTCGAGAGCAGATTCTAAGTTATTTGTTGAAAATAGCTAGGCTAAAAGTGAAGAGGCAGCGGGGGGTACCTGTGGGAGAAAACAGAGGCCTGTGCGGGCTTCTCTGTGCTGTTTGTTGGCAAATCTCGCCCTTTGATGCCGGCAGGCCCTGATGGTGCTGCCCTCTAGTGGAACCGTCCGAAGCGTACAGGAGCATCACTAGCAGTGCGGTGGCTTAGCAGTAGGGAAGCTTGCTTTTCTTTTCCCCGGGGATTTTAAATGAAGAATTAGAAAAAGGAGATGGGTGTAACTTTGTTCCCCCCAGATGATACTGATTTTGACTCTGGAAAATGGAGCTGAGCCCCGGTATAAAGAATTTCCCACGGACGGTGTTTGGAGGTTGTGGTTTTGCTGAGAGGGCAGGGTGTACACGGCTCTGCGTCTGAGGGCATGGAGCACGCAGGAGGCAGCGCCTGAGTTCTGCCGCGGAGTGAAAGCATCCCACGCCTGGCCTGGGCTGGCCTGCTGTTTCGCGTGGCTATAGAGTCCATCCTGGTACAGTGGTGGCAAAGAGGAGACACCACAGCCCACAGACCTCAGCTGGAGGACACTGGCCAGAGCCCAGCGCCTCCCGCCCTCCCTTTCACCCACCCATTGCATGCATCCATTCAGAAAAATTTAACTGACTTCCTGTTATATATCAGGCACTTTTCCAGGTACCGGGGATACAGCAGTAAACAAAGCAGGTAGAAATCCCTGCCCTTGGAGAACCAACACTATAGTGGGGGAGACAGACAATAAACAATAAGTAAGTAAAATATATAATATGTGGGATACTATTAAATGCTAAGGAGAAAAAAAGAATTTTAAGCTGAAAGGGGGGTAAGGATTGTGGGGCATCTGTGAAGGATTTGCACTTGTGCATCCTCCCTGAGAATGTGATTTTAGACTCTCGTAAAGGATGTGAGTATGCCAGACATTTGAGTATCCTGGGGAAGAACATTCCAGGCGGAGGGCTAGCAGATGCAAAGACCCTGAGGAGGGAAGGCCCCTGCTGTGTTCCAGAAAGAGCAGTGGAGCTGATGAGGGGATTGATGAGCCAGAGAGAAGGTAAGGGGCTAGATTAGGTGGGGCCTTGTGGACAGTTTCAGTGAATTTGACTTTTACTGGGCATGAGATGAAAAGCTATCTAATCTCATTTTATAGATGAAACTTTGGACAGAGAAATCAGGTCAGGTGTCATGGTTGTTCAGCGTCCTAGAGCCAGAGCTGGGGTGAGAACCTGCCCCCTAAGCCCCGCATTCTTGCCTCATCCTGCCTGCCCTGGTGGGGCTGCACCACCGCATGCAGGCTCACGCTCCCAAGGGCAGTGGTCCAGAGGAAGCCACGTGCTGGGGGCTTGCCAGCAGCTGTGTTTGGGCACAGTTCAACTTGCTCCTTCCCCTAGCATGTCCTGCCTACCTGTAGAGGCCCACAGCAAACACAAGAAAGGATCAGACCTCCCATCTCAGGGCAGTACTCTGCTAAACACCACCTTCCTTTGTGTTGGTGAGACGATCCATCCATCCTTTGGGTTTTCCCAGTGGTTAAACCCAATAACCTACAATCTCAGAAAGTCTCCCTATGTTCATTTTTCAGTTACATGGATATAGTTAATGTAAGATTTGTATAGTCCTAAGGTGTTGGATCATAATTCTCAGGATGTCACTAACTCATGAGAGTTAGTAAGATAGAAGAGTAACTGTTACTTAAAGCAAATTTGAAAATAGTTGAGGAGAGAGCAGCTGGTTGACACCAAATGCAGCTTGACCAGGACAATTCTGTGTAACATTCTTTGCCTTCTTGCTTTACTGTGAACCAACTGAAGCATTTTTTTTTTCCTTTCATCTCCTTCCGATCTTATGATCCTTGTCCTCTGGACACAGGCCAAACCTTCTAATCTCACTTTCTGATGCTCAGACTAACGCTGAGTATAGAGGAAAATGATTTAGTGCTGTCCCCTCTCCTCTACCACTGATGGCCTGGATCCTGTGGGCAAAGGAACATGCGGCATTTGCACAAAGCTGGTCCTACCTTGTGCAGAGAACTAACTCATACCTAACTGTCCTGCCCCTTCTTCCCCTTCCTCCCAAAGCAAAGCTCCTTTAAAGGTAATGCAAGATTTATACCATCGTCATACTTTGCATTTACATTACATTTGTTTGTATAGTACTTTCTCTCTCTTTTTTTTTTTGCCAACAGAGGTAGTTTCCTATATTTGTTTGCATATATGGTCAATAAATGAACTCTGAAATGCCCCAACCTCAGCTGTTCAGGGTTAGAGTTGATATACATCCTTTGGAACCCATACTCCTTTCAGCAGCTTAGGCCTTCATCTACCGCTGGAGCCAGAGGGCACAGACCCCCATGGTCCTTTGGTTCGTGGGCTTTAGAAGCTGTGGTGCTCTGGGGGAACCCTCTGTGTGGACTTTGGTGAGAATCTGAGGAGCACCTGCTGAAGGAAGTTCCATTATGAAAACCCAGGGCTTGTAGAACAACAGAGCAAATGCAGAAATGCAGGTATTTATGTAAGGAATGCTGTGAGCAGTAGGTCTTAAGAAACTTGACCAGAAATGTGTCTACGTTTCTAGCTTATGAACAAGTGTTTGCTTCCAGTAGATGATGGAGAATGAAAGTGTCCAGTTAAAGGTGACTCCATAGGGGAAACCCTGATTTCTCCAGCTTCCAGAAAGTCATCCTGTGGGAATTCAGTGTTTCAGCTGTAGAACAGCAGAATGCAAGTGCAGAAATATGATTAGCCCTGTGCTGTGTGCCTTTTTAAAGCCCCAAGTGGACTGTGATGAGCACATCCGAAGGCACAAATCTGACCTGACTTTAAGAGCCCAGTGCTTTCCATTGTTGACTCCCCCCTGCTTCGCTAATTACTTAATAACTTCCGGCCCTTCCACAGATGGGTCCCCGAGCTCCTCCGTACAATCTTAGCTGCTGGGAGAAATCCCAGGGCAGGACTGACCTGACTCCTGGCTCCTGCTTCCCTGTTGGGATCTGGAGCTTTTACACATCCTTGCCTGCCATACAAATCTCTCCTTTTCTGACCCCTGTCAGGAAGGCAGCCACCCCTCTGGGGCGAGGATGCCCCACAGAGGGCCCACCAGGAAGCCCGGTCAGGGATGGTGTGGCAGAACCAAGCCAGGAGGGGAGAAGGAAGCCCAGGGCCCCAGGGCCCACCCCGCAGGCTCTCCACCCTGTCTGTGCCACTGAGGTTCTCGGCATCTTCCCCTTGGGTCTCTTCTCTCTGCTACCACTGCCATCTCACGGGCAAGGCTTGGCCCAGCTGGAGACGGGGTTTCCAGGCTGCACTCTGGCCTTTGTTAGGCAACAAGCTTGAGGACATGGGGTAGTAAGCACTGGGCAGCTGTGCCTCCCTGGGCTCCTTTGCCCACTGCCCTTTAGGGGCTGGGCTTGTGGTAAGGCCGGCAGCCAGATTAGAGGCCCTTGATCATGCTCTGTGATAGTTGCCCAGGCTATTATATTGGTTATGGCTCTTCCTATGCAAGGAAGAGAAAGCCAGTTTAGACTGGCTCATACAAAAGAAAATTGTTTATTAGCTTACCTAAGTAGAGCAGGGTTTGATTTAGCAGTTCAATGATGTCAAGAACCCATTTTCTCTCCAGTCTGCCATCTGTGATTGAGTTTCCTCCTCCCCTAGATTCTCTTTTGGTGGTTGAATGTCTCCAGCAATTCTAACTTCATGTCCACAACAGGCTGCCCAGAGGAGAGAGAGAACTGGCTTCAGGCGGCTATGTCAGAGGAGCGAATGATACTTTCTAGAAGCCCCCAGCAGATTCCTGGTGTCTCATTGACCTAGACTGGGCCGAGTGCCCAGCCCTAAGCCAGCTTATTGGATGTGGCATGTGCCGTGTTGACTGGCTTGGGTTTGGGTTGTCTAAACCAGTCGCTTAGAGGCAAGAGGAATGGGATTACAGTGACGAAGTCACAACAGTCAGGGCTGAACCTGAGGGCAGGTGGAGGGTGAGGGCTCGATTTTTCTGTCAAACAAGCAGCTGTGTAAGGAGGGGGATGGAAATGACGTGGGATGGGTCTCCATGTCTACCGCACAGGCTCCCTCCGTTGTGGTTTTCCCCCATTGCTTCTTATTTGGTAACTGGCAAATGGTATAATACAGAATGGAACCCTACAACCTGGATTACCAACTCCCCTCCTGCCCCCATGGCAAAAGACAGTTGCCTTCAGGGAGAGCCCAGCACAGACTCCATGAACCAGCACTGCCAGTTGGAAAGGGAAATTCTCAGAAGTCGAGAATGCATCCCAAGGTCCCATAGACCCGGTCAGGTATGCATTGAACAATGAGAATAAGAACTAGAGGAAATTAATTACAGGCAGCCCTTCAACCTATGGTAATTATATGTCCCCATAAACCACTGAAACCCAATATAATCTTTCTTTTAAAAGAGTGTACTGAGGCCATACATTCCTATAAAGAATACCCTTACATTTTATAGATATGGGCTTAATTGCCATATGTGATTATTTTATCTATTTTAATTGAAATTACTGGGCTCTGGATAATATAAAGACTTTGAAGCTGCACACAAATAAACAAAAGAGAGCAGCGGGTTATACAGTTTTATGTAGGTTACCCTAGATGAGACCTCCAGGCGAATGGCTCCAGGGAAGGGACCGGGGCAACATTCACAGGGCCCTGGGGGAGTGAAAAGCATGGTGCTACAAAGGGACAGTGCTGCTGGTGGGATGGGGAAGGCGGAGTGGTAGACGTACCAGTTTATCTTTACAGATGAAATCCGTGACTGGAGCATGGGATTCCAAACTCCAGAGCCTCGTCCCCAGCCAACCAGTGTTCCCTGTCGCATCCATGAGGGAAATAGATGCACAGAGGGCCTACCAGGGCAGAGAAGCCCCTTATTATCAATGGGCTTTGATCAAAACCCTCATGATGACCTGAGTGAGCTAGGCTGCCTATCAGGGTCACAGAAATCAAGTCCAGCAGCACTGGGCTCGGCTGCATAAGGACACAGGTACCTGAAGGCAGGCTATGTCCTGGGGGTGCTGATTGCAAAGAGGACACCCCTCCAGTGAGGTGTCAGAGAGCCAGGTTCTAGTCCCTCCTAAGACACTTACTTGTATGATAAGCCTTCGGACGTGTATCAACTTGCTGGGCCTAATTCTCATTCGGGAATAAGTGTGTGGCGTGAGGAGATTGAATGAGAGCACCTGCAGGTTTCTGATTCCTGGTTTCTGTGCAGGGTGTAAGAGGAGGTGTCACAGTGAATAGAGACAGGGTTGGGGTGAAGGGCCAGGACAGATGCTGGATGAAGGGGCTGTTGCCTTTGCCAAGCCAGGCTTGGATATTGGCTGCCAGTGTGTGTCCTGTGACATCAAGATATCAGGGATCTTGCAGGAGAAGCTTACCTGAGGCAAGAAGATAAGACGGTAACTTAATAGTGTTAAAAAGTGGTTTCACAGCCATGGCCACAGGCCTTATCCTGGGACTGGTGAGCGCCACTGGGGCTGTCGATCTCCCGTTCTGCACATTGGAGCTCTCCACCTTAGTAGGAGACAGGTCGTTTGTTTGTTTTTAATATCGGACCATATAAACCAGTGGTCCCAAACTCAGATGTCTACCAGAACCAGGCAAGAACTATGAATGTGTAAATAGCGCATTATATGAATGACGGGAAGTCCTGAGGCAGGTGGCCAACTTGTAGAGAGCAGGGCCCATCTAAGGCATTGCATTCAGATGAAATACAAAACTCTGGCCCAAGAAAGCCCTGTGGAGCTGGATTCTGTCTTAAGGCTGCCCGTTAGTGATTCCTGGACGGTAAACCGGCTACCTTCAGTTATCGCTGGTGCTTTTGCTCGGCTTCAAAGAGGCCAGCCAGATTTTTATGGACATGAACCTTTTGTAATTTTATTTTTATAAGAGATGTTTTAGCTTTTTACCTTGAGTGAAAAGGCTGACTGTTGCTGGGATAAGTGGACCACCGTGTTTTTTACCCACAAATTGGAAATGCTTCAAAAGAAATCACATCCTCATGAAAATCATTTCTTTGGTTCACAGCCTTTGGAGGCTGAATCAGTTTGGAGAAGCAGAGATGGAAATCTCCATCAAAACAGTTCTGGGCATTTTACATGATCTAAAAAATTTGCGTCCCTCAAGGTAAGGAGCTCCAAGCGTTGGAAACTCACAAGCCTGCCTTACGAATCATCTGCTGAGTATATTCACTCTGCTTTGCCTTTGCCTTTTCTTGGTGTTAGGCAGGCGTGGGGTTAGTGACCAGGGTGCAGCTGGGAGTGGGGCAAAGCTTGTGTTCACTCTTTCCCAATCTTCCCACCCTCCCCACACTCTTTATTTCTGCCTCCCTGCTTCCTTCCATCTGGGACGCCCTGTGAGGGGACAGAGAAACCAGTGAAGTCATTTACTCTTAGATGTTTCTTGTCCACAGGCCTTTCCTTCCAGAGGCACTTATAGTTTTAAAAGAACCCAATGGTAGAACAGAAAGTAAGGCAAAGTTTAGCCCAAAGTACCGCCTCTCTGATGAGTATTTCCTGTAGTACTAGGAGGATAAGTTGGGCTTTGGGAGCCTCCCAGGCACCTTGGAGGCAACACCTGTGCTGCGTAGCTTCTGGTAGGACCTGCTGGACCAGCACCAGCCCCTGAGCAGGGAGGGAGGCTCAACTTTATCCTTGTTCATTTACATTATTCAAACTTGTGTTGGAGTCCATGCAGATTCCTGCCAATGTGTTATCTCCCTGCACCCAGCTTGCTGGGGTCTGGCGTGGGCCACTGGGAGAGTCGCGGGAATTTAAATATTCCCTCAGCAGAGGGCTGGCTCAGCTTCTTCCTGACAGTGAGACTTCAGAAACGACCCTTCTCCGCTTCCTAACACTGGTTTCTTCTGAAGCCCTTGCGATTTGGCTGCTCTCCCCAGTCATGTTACTCAGTTGCTTTTCTCAGAGACCCCGCAGGGCCACCTCATTGTCACATCCATCAGCCCTTGCTTTAGTCTTCCTCTCTGACATGTGTCCTTTGCCCTGCGGGCCGTTGTGCATGCTGTTAACTCTACTGCAAACCATTCTTCCTCCTTTTCTCCCTCACCTCTCCTCCCTCAGCTAATTCCTTGACCCTCAAGTTTTAGCTGAGGCACCCGGAAGGCTTCCTGGATGACTCCCTTCCCCAGGTACTTGTCCTGTTGTTATGGGTTGAGTTTATTCTCCTTGGTGCTTATTCCCACTGCAGGGAGAATTGAAAGGCAGAGACACAGTAGCGAAGCACAGTGAAAGTTTTATTTGAATACATTCAAGGGAGGAGTGGGCCAGAGTCAAGGCAGACAAAGGCCTCGGTATGTTAGGAGGGATGCTGATATATTGCATTCCGGTTAGGAGGTGCCTCTTTGACTGACAAGCTGGGGTTATTTGATTGACAGGTCCTCCTCTCAGTGAGCATGTCCTTCCCTGTGCTGAGGTGTGATCTGGGCCGTTCTTAGTTCCATTAGATTGGGATTTGGTTGGGGAGGAAGTTCTCTCCCTGCAAAGCCTTTGTTGTCTCCACATGGGGACCCCCCAACCTGGGCAGAGTTTGGGCGGCTTTTTCTTTGAACTATATCTGGGAGGCTTTCTCTTTGAACCTTATCTTCCCTTTTCTGGCTACGCATGTCTGTCTTTCTGCCTAACACTGTGAGCTTCCATAGTGCCCCATATTTTAATGCTATTGTGCTTATTACTGTATCTGAATTAGTCTCCTCCTCCTCCTCCCACACTGTACTGTAGGCTGTGTGAAGGCAGCTACCATGGTTGTTTCATCTCCACCATTTGTCTTGTGCCTGAACATGATAGATGCTCAATCAATAGTGCGGAATGAAGAATTACATAACTGAAGATGACATCTGAACAGTGGCATCTGCCGCTTCCTCTAGAGCAGACAGGGAGCCCCCGGTTTCCCCCATCACCCTGTGGCTCTCCCTGGGTCCCTCGGGCCTCCAGTTAGAAGATGTCGAGGCATTGTTAGATGCTGTCAGTGCAAAGTGACATCTGACCCCGTGGAAGAAGACAGGCATCAGGAATTCCGGACCCATTCACATTTAGCCACTTCACGACCAGGTGGTAACTCTCTGCAACACTTTTGTTGACCAAGTGATGAAACCAATGGAGTGGATGAGTTTTAAAGGGTCTGATCACCAACAGAATGGGAAACACATTGTTCAGGAGAATAGGCAAGTCTGGGTAGTAATGATTTTATGTACGTCATAGAGGAAGAGCTCAAATATCTGATTGGCAGCTGTAGAGAAACATAGACTAAAGAGAGAAAATGACACATATTGTGTAGATAGACATAAAACTGAAGATAGTACAGTACTTTCTGGGCCATTTAAGGAATTTTCAAGGTAATTTTAATTATATGCAGCCATTTGACTGATTTTAGACCTAAAGTCTCCCTCCTTATGACGCTACTATATTAAGAGCGTTAACATCTGTTCTGTAGATCTATATGTTGGGACAGAGATTTTCACATCTTCTTGTCTCTTGAAATTGAATAGGAATTGTTGCCTGGGTGTAAAAACAATGAAAAAGGACACCTCTGTTAGGCAGGGTTTCATGAGCAAAAGTAGGTTTGTATTTGTATTACAGAAGAATGTGATTAATAACAATAGTCTACTCTGTAAAAAATAAAATAAGGTATGTTCCATGGTTTCTGCTCAGTGGAGAGGAGATATTCTTTGCAATCTACTTTAGAAAAATTTCCATCAAAAACCGTGAGCTTTCTAGAAGCAGCAGTGGTCCTTGGAAAGCCCTGTCTGTGTGGGAAATTGGCCTCAGAGAAGAGGTTGTCCTGCTCAGTCTGAGAGATGTGAAGTAGAACTTCTATGCTTCCCCCTTGCCACACCTGTTCTTCCTCTGGCCTTCCCCTTTTCTATTAATGTCTGGCTCACTCCTCCCCCTAGTCAGCCAGGCTCAGGGCCTCCCAGTTAGCTCTGTGGTCTGACCTCTCTTACTGCTCCACATCCCTCTTCTTTAGGAGCATGTGGCATGTTTACCTTGAGATAAAATTATTCGTGCTCCGTTCAGTCAGGGACACCAAAATGTAGAGAAAAATAGCAAGGAGTGAGGTCAGAAGACCCGCATTCTAGTCTCAGTTCACATTCAGTCCTAGCTAGCTGGCCTTGGGCCTGCCCCTTAATTTCTCTGCAGGTCTGTAACCTCATCAGAAACAAACAGAGCCAGTAATACCCAAGATTCCTTCTTAACAGGATTGTTAGGAGAATCAGTAGCATGGCGAGGTACAGAAGTACTTCAAGGGCTAGAAAATATCACCTTGCAGAGATGGAGCAGGAGTAGAGAGATGTTCTGCGGTGTGCCTGGCATAATAGCTAGCATGCAGTGGGTGCCTGAAAAATTGTACTAATTATTGCCAGCTTAATTTAAATACATAAATTGTTTAGTTCTAAATTTGGTTGCTGGTTCAGAATTTGAGACTGTGGGCAAATGGGATACTTTTTCCTTCCCCTGGTCCAGATAACAGGATATTTGGGACAACGAGAGGACTACCTTTTCACATCCACAGGTTAATTTCTTCCAGTAAGAAAACAGATGGCAAAATTAATTACACTCTGTGTAACAATGGATCCCAAAGTGGCTTTGGACAGCTCATTCCTGAGATACTTGCTGAGTAGAATGTTTGTCGCCTGAGAGAAGTCCACGCCTGAGTAAAGAGGTGTCTAGAATTCCCATCTGGGATTTATTAGTATATTTATATATTCAGGTGGCCCAGTGCCGGATGTTAGTTTTTGACCTAAAGGAAACAGAACTCTCACTCTGAGGATGGTGAGGTTGCAGCTCTTTTAATGTGGGCTGCTGCTGCTCATACCTTGCTGACCCTGGGAATTCCATCAACTGACATGGAATTTTGTTCAATCCATTTTCCTAATGGTTCCTAGGACAACTGAGGTGGGCTTGCTGGGTGCCTGGGGAGGTTTCCTCTATAAAGATAAGCACAGTCCATTAGTTGAAGCCTAGACTCTACTAGCTTCTACTGGGGATGTTTGCATTTGCTCAGCACTCTTTGTTTATGAGGATGTTAAAAGGAAGTGCGTCCATTCTGTGCATGTTGTAAAACAGAAGGTTTGCAGCTGTCAGAATTATTTTCTTCTTGGCGTTTTATCTGACAGATTTTTTTTTGTAAGCCTGCTAGATTTATGGGTTGTTATAGATTACCGGCTTCAGTCCTCCAGATGCAGTGCAAATTTTCTTCTCTTGTTTTCTTTGTTTGAAGATAGGAAATATTTATGGATACAGTTCCTTTTAATGTAGTTTTTGGGTAGGGGGAAATTAAGCTTACTCATACATGTCATAATTCAATATTATGAAATGATTAAATGATGATTTTATTAGCTATGTAGTGCCTTCAAAGGATCCAACATGTTCTGCTCTCCAGAAAGGAGAAGAAACCCACAAAGTATAATCTCTTGTTTTAAATAGTTTGCAAATCTGCCTCAGAAGACAATGAGCATGAAGATTATGGACTCTATGGTACATGGATGGTTACTGGGCTTCAGTAGGCTTTATGGTGGACTTGGGGCCTTCATGAGACTTTGTGGGGCTGGGGGTGGGGGGGAGTGTAACCTAGAAGAAACATAAGCCAGAAGCAGGTGGTCCCACAGTGTGGCTGTACAATGTGTCATGATTCCTAAGGTTTGTTTCCAGTAACCTCCAGTTACTGGAAAACAAGTGTCAAAGAGTTTCTCAACGACTAGCTTTTCAAATACTGGGGGTGCACATTCATGATTTAGCCACAAGGAGCGCTGTTCACCCTCACTCACCTTGAGGCGGCTTTCTTAGGGAGAGGCCCGTGTGCCCGCTGACATCCTGGGCCCAGAGCCTGCTTATCCCTGCTGCCTTCATGGGTGTAGGGCCTGAGCAGCCAGTAGTTGTGGCAGGTATGAATGGTTGTATTTCTAGCCTCGGTGGGTATTTGCATTTTCAACCCATAGTCTCATCAAAGGGAAGTCAGGTTAAAATCTGTTAGATAATAACCAGCTAGAAATGCTAGTTTGACTAATAGCTGTAAGAGTGGAGCAGAAACAGGCCTAGGTATCTAGGAAACATTTTGATTGTGAGACCTAGTGAGGTTAGAAGTAAGGGCAGATGGAGCAGTGTAAGTCAATGATGAACATAGATTTCTAGCCACCATCGTGTGAGAAAAATCTTAGCATTATGAAGAAATCAAGATGCTGTGTGGGTGTGTGGCAGGAGTGTCTATCTGTGCATTCAGATATGAGGATGAAGCCTCAGGAACCATCCATGCAGACAGGTCCTAACGGTGGCTAGAAACCTGTAGGCTAGAGTAAAGAGTCCACTGTTCTTTACACCTGGAGCCCTTGATGTGTCACTACCTTTTTCATGTCATTTCTAGGAAACAAGAAATACCTAACAGTTTTGTTTATTAAGTGCCACAAGGTCCAAATAACTAAATAAGTATTTATGCACTAATAACTTTGTAGCCATGTAGAAAAATAATACACATAAATGGAAAGATAAAATACAATGTTTTTACTTCATTCTTCACCACAGTTACTTCCTAATGGAATGCGTGCCCCTGCTGGGCCTTGCATGTATCAGTCAGCATCCAGTCAGGAGACAAAACACATGATAATATGAACAGGGAGGCTTAATATAAAAAAGTATTAACTACCAAAACAGGATGGTGACTCCTCAAAAAATTACAAACAGTATTACCATATGGTCCAACAATTGCACTTCTGGGTGTATGCCCAAAAAGCAGAGACTTGAACAGGTATTTGTACACCCATGTTGATGGCAGTATTACGATCGCCAAAAGATGGAAGCAGCCCAAGTAGTGTCCGTTGATGGATGAAGCAACAAACAAAATGTGGTCTATACATACAATGGGATATCATTCAGCCTTAAAAAGGAAGGAAATTTTGACACATGCCACATGGATGAACCTCAAGGATATTGTGCTAGGTGAAATAAACCAGTCACGAAGAAGATAAGTACTCTGCAATTCCACTTATATGAGGCACCTAAAGAGGTCAAATTCAGAGACAGAAAATAGAATGAGGGTCATCGGGCTGTAGAATGGGGGACTTAGTGTTCAATAGGTAGAGTTTCACTTTTGCATGATGAAGAGTTCTGGAAATGGATGGTGGTGACACTTGCACAACAGTGTAACTGTCCTTAATGCTATTGAACTGTACACTGAAAAATGATGAAAATGGTAAATTTTATGTGATGTGTATTTTACTCCAATTAAAAATAATAATAAAAAAGAGAACAGTTAAAAAAAAAGAAATATTAACCTTAATGACAATTAGCTATTAAGAAGTAAAGAGATTTCTAAAGAATAGAGAAATAGCAGCCACTCTGCCCGGGTTTGGGAAATAGCACCAAGCATGAGCTTCCCTTTCTTCCACTCCTGACCTCGTGGGAGAGGGGATGACTACCCATGGCTCTTTGGACAGCGGAGAAGCCACTATGGTGCTCTGCTAGTAGAACTTGCTGAAAATCCACCCTCTAGGATGAGGAGGAAACTGCTCATGGGGAGGTTTCCCACTGAGGCACTCTGCTACAAAACCACCTGAGAGCAATGCCAGCAGAAGCTTCTGGAAGCTGGGTGGTGCTATCCACCCATCCAGCACAAGCCAGTACTGTGTGGGTGCTGGAGGAGCAATGTGCACTCATGGGCATTAGCTGCATAAGCACACCAGAACCAGGAAGGAGATGTTTTTCTTGCTGTGCCATAAGCCAGCTGGCAAATGAAAAAAATATTAAATCCCATCGTTATTTTCTCCAGCAGGTAATGAAGGGTGAATTTGGAGCTGGAAGGCCGCATATTGATCACTGGCCACTTCACAACTTTTCAAACCTTGAAATCAGATGGGACCTCACTACCCTAATGTCCTGCTCCATGTTTTCATTATTTTCCTTTTGTCACAGCAACAGTCAGCAACCTAGCACTGCAAACAAATGATGTCTTCCAAAGTATTACAGCTCTATCTAATGTTACACTGTAGACTAGCTTGAACTAGTAGTTCGTGCAGTGTCAAGAGATGTTCAGTAATGCTGTGTTTCCCTCAAAAATTTGAAATATCCTGCGACACCCCTCTGAGTTTCCTGTAATGCACCTAGTTCCATGGCACACAATTTGAGACTGCAGGGCTAAAACCCTGAGTGTCTTTCAGCAATTCTGACCACACCTCTCTAACATATGAGAAGCTAAGGTGCCAGTTTGGTTAAGAGCACAGAAGAGTTATGTGTGAAGTAAAAATTGTGTGGGGTCAATATTATTTTTGAAAACCTCTTAGGAAGTTACCAGGTTGGAGAATAACATACTATCTTCCAGTAAGTAGATGACTTCTTGTGTGTTTCCTCTGGCACTGGAACAGGTCACTGTTTCTTGGGGACCAGATAAAAAAGTTAGCTTGTCTGTAGAGGCGCTTTGTCATGAAACAATACGTAGCCTTAAATGCAGCATTCATGGTCAGGGTGTGAGGTGCTCACGGGTGAGAGGCAATGCAGAAACAGTCAGGGAGGGACCAGCAAGTTCCCGGCTCCATCTCATGCTTTCTCTGCAGCGTAAAATCATTCAATGGAATGGTGGCTGATGGACCATTTAAATTGTTATTTTTCTCTCTCTTTCTGTTTGTTTTAGACACATTGTACGTAGTTGAAATTGGGAAAGTTAAATGGCATGTGATCAGACTTCGCTGAATTCAGTAGTAAAAATTCTGTTGAGATTTCAGATTTTAAAAGTTACGATTTTTAGATTTCTTCTGTTTCTACTAGGAAATGTATGGGCATAGGAAGACCTTTTCTAGGAGGCAGGCACACTGTTCATATTAGCAGTTTTTCAGAAAATGCATTCATTTGAATGATGTCTACAACTTTATGAACTGTAATGATTGCGTATTTCTATAGTTCTTTAAGGAGAAACTGAAAGCCCTAAGGGTTGTAACCTGACCTCTTCAAATGGAAAGTCTGATCTGTGCCTTGCAGTGCTAGGAGCAGAACAGCCCCCACTTTCCCCCTGAAGCCCTGTCGGGGTAGGTTCTGCTTTGGTTCACAGTTTCACCACCTGCTGAGTTTGCCTGTTGTGTTTCAGCCTTGACTTTCACCTGGCAGGTCTGTCCAGCCCTGAAGCTTCGCCTCCCAGCCTCTTCCATCTCTCACACGGTGACTAGTTGGCACAAGTGTTACCTCAATAGAGATTCTACCCATGTAGAAACTAACACAAAAATCAGATTTTGAGAACTTGGAGTGGATTGGACTTTCAAACAGATCTCAGGGCAAGAGTCTGTGGTCCAAAGTCCACATCTGGAGCACTACTTTTGTTTTCTTGTGTATTTCAAATTTTATTCAGAAACCCGAATAAAGCTCTTAACTGCTCAGATGCAGTCACATAGGGTCCGTTACCAAATCTGCGCTGGCATCAGTTTCTATCTCAGATGAGGACGCAGAAGAGAAAAAAGATTGTTGCTGCCGCCACCTCACCCAGAGCTACTTGCTTCTGAATTCTTTGCAACAATCAACAACAGATGTGTGGCCGGCGCCGGAGACTTCATAACAGCCGCTTGTTGCGTTCAGCTGCAGTCTGCTAGCCAGTATGGGTCTCCACGAGGTTGTTGGAAAAGACAGTTCAGTTAGAAATATGTGTTTGTCTTATGAGGAAATGATTTCCTTGTTGTAAGGAGTAAAGGCAGGGGTTTGAGTGGAAATACTTGGACAATCACTGCCCTTCACCTTGAATTCCAGTTCATTATAAAGAGGAACTCTAATGATGATTCCTTCAAAGGAGTGCATCTGTGTGAATAGAGGTCACCAGGGAGATTTGGGATGAATGCTTGTTGCCCAAGGTGTGTGTAAGAGATCACTTCACGGGCCAGATAGAGCCTCAGAGTAAACCATCCCTGAGGTAGTTTTCAAGCCTGAGTTTCTGTGACTATGAATGTTAATCGCTTTTTCCTCCTGCTACTCTTCTGAAGGAAAGCCAGGGATTCATAGGTCAGATGTGACACTGCCTTCCCGCCGGTCTCAGCCCAGCCTCTTCTTCCTGGTGAATCCCTGCTGTTACCGCTGTCATGTTATCCCCATTAACCTGGGCTCAGGAAGGAAGTTCAGACCTTTTATTTTGACTTTCTTGCAGACACATTAAATCACCCCACCTATCTGGAATATCTGTAGGGTCAGCATTTAGGGCTTCTAAATACATGTTCCACAACCTTAAACAATCTGTCCTTCACAGAAGTACTTGGAAACTTGATGAGGAGGGACTTCATAATTGTGGGTGTTTTGTCACATTCTTGACTCATTTCATTGTTGTTACCACCCTGTTAAACAGTGGCATTAGCCCCATATCGCAGATGCACAAACAAGCTCAGAGAGAGTAAATGCCTTGCCCATTTTTAGAAGAAAAGTGAGAGAAGCATGAAGAGGAACACGCCCCCCCACCCCCAATGCCCATGAGGCAGTGCTGCTGGGTTTGCAAGAACCAGGTGCAGGTCTCCCGCACTGACCTGCCGCTCTCCTGCCTGCCCTTGGCAGCCTCGTATCTGAGGAGGTTCAGTTAGGTAGGGTACTGACTGCACTTTTAATTTAAAAAATAAAAGATTTCTAGTTTCATGTAGCTAAATAAATAGAAACTATCCAGCTTATAGTTTATTTAAAGCATTAATATCAAGAATGGGACAACTTTATTTGAAGCTGTGTTCTAAGCCTTCAAACAGCAATTTGAGCAACCTGTGCTAGACTCATGGCCAGTCAGACTATTTGGGAGTCTCCCCATGTAGCAGTCCCTGAGTTATTCTTCTGCAAAACAAAGGACGTGACTTTTACACGAGTAGTTTAATAGGGTGAGAAAGTCTGGATATAGGAGACAGGAGGCCTAGACTAAATTTACTGCAGTCTAAAGAACATTATTACAGGTGGCCCTTGAACAGCACAGGTTTGAACTGCATGGATCCACTTAATGCATGGACCTTTTTCAGCAAATATATTGAAAAATTTTTTTGAATTTGAAAAAAGATTTTTTTTCTAGCTTACTTGATGTAAGAATTCGGTATATAATACATAGAACATACAAAATATGTGTTAAGTGACTATTTCTGTTATTGATAAGGCTTCTGGCCAACAGTAGGCTATTGGCAGTTAAGTTTTGGGGGAGTCAAAAATTATACTCAAATTTTCAACTGCATAGGAGGTTGGTGCTCCTAAACCCCCCACACTCCAACACCCACCCACCCCCGGCCTCCCCCACCTCTCCCTCCCACCATCCCATCTTGTACAAGGGTCATCTGTACTTAGATTTGTGATCTTGGGCAAATCATATACCACCCTTCCTTTAATTACATGCCTGTAAAATGTATATGATGACCCAAGGGAGCCTATTAGGAAGTCTGAATAAACCCTATGTAAGTACCAGGCATCCTTACTAAGTATTATAAAAGAGAGACCATGGGTCATAAATTTTTCAGACAGTATTTTCAGACCTGATTTTGAATGTGTGTGTGTGTTTAATCATGGGCTAAAAGCTTTTTTAGCAAGCAAGATGTGTTAGGAGAAAATAAAGCAACCAATGAAAGCTGGGGAACAGTTGTAGCCCAGATGTATCCTTGACTCTTGGGGCTCACCTCAGAAGCCAGCCCTTCCTTGGTTCACATCAGAATTACCCACCTCACATGGGCATCAGTGAGCACATAGGACTTGGTGAACGCAGGAGAGACTGAGGAGAGAGCTCACCTATCACAAACTTCAAACTCCCAGGCAGGGCCCTGGGAGGCTTCCTTCTCCCTCGGCCATGGCCTCACCTAGCCTTACCCTTTTCCCTCGATTGTCCCCACTCTCATCCCAATCCCAGCTATGCCTAAGCATAAGGTCATGCAAGCATAGGGTTTGGCCTCCTGAGAAAGTACATAAGGGAATCCCACTGTCATTTGAGCGGCCCCTTCTCCATTTCTGGTAAATAAAATTTTTGTATGACCAAAGTGCAAGAATCTTTGGGCCAGGGAGAGGTTGTGAAGAGACACCCATATCTCCCCACCTCTCTTTTGGAAGGCAAAATGCAGAGAGTATCTGAGAGAAGGTTAAGAAGGATGCAAAGCCCACAGCCCCAAGCTGGAGAGACCAGGAACACGGATCTTTCCTATGTGATAGGAGAGAGATTGAAAGCCAGCTTTATATATAGATCGTGGAAGTCTTCAAAGACTTTCAAGGCTATAGACATAAATAATGCAAGAACAGTTGAGGAATGCCTCCAAGTCAAAAGAAGAAAGACCCTTTTTTCACTAAGTAAACAACTTGTTTTTACCCCCTTAAATATACAGATTCAGCCTTCTTGTCAGCAGGGTAGAAATAAAAATATTGATAAAATGGCCGATCTTGTGACCTGGAGTTCTCATGACCTAGAAGCTGTAGGTATATAGTTGACTTGCAGGGATGCTTCGTATATTCCCCTGTAGAGAACTTAACAACAGTCCTGAATGTGAGCAGGGAGTGCAGTACCTCCTAACAGACTCCACCTTCCCTTCCCAGGAATGCTGGTCTTCTCATTTGCGTAGGCCTGAAAACTTGCTGACCTCCCTGTTCTTCACAGACATCTGGGCCCCTGTAAATAAAAGGCCTAAAATAAAAAGCTGTAAATAGAAAGCCTAGGCTTTTTCTTTTTTTTTAAGCTTTTTTGAGGTATTATTTAAGGGGAGATTTTTCTGCTGCTCTATGATAAAGTTCAGTTAAGAGGTGGTGTTAATAGACCTTCCTTAGAATCAAGGTCACTTGGAAGGTTGAGTTCTCTAGGTCTGTGCTCAAACTTCCCAAAATTACTAAACCAGTGAGCTCCAGTTGAACAGGGCCCCTTTACATGTGACCCATGGAAATATTTGATAATACCTGAATGAGTGTAAAAACTGTAGGTGTTTTAGCTAACATTTTAACTCTCCCATCTTGACCCAGAAGGTGGGAGATTCATTATTAGACATGCGTAGGAGTTCAACATAGAATTTAAATGCAGTTTGGTATATACAGAAAATGAGAAGGGTTGCTAAGTTAGTTGTTATTTTGTATCAGGTGGTCTATAATTGATTGTTGCCTTGACATCCAAGGATATTACCAGACTAAAGAATGCTGGAGGGTTTCTGAAACATCAAGGAGTGAACAGGTTCCACCTAACAAACCTTGTGATGTACTGGGGCATTATTCACTGGGGTGGAAAGTAACCCCCTTTTGAATCAAAAGCAGAGTAAAATAAAGGTGAAGTAACTGACATAGTTTCTCTCTGAAAGTGGCAGAAGACCAGGGAAACCCCAGAGAATAAGCTTCCCTTGGCACCATTTTGCAGATGGGGGCCTGGGGCAGATGGCTCTGACTGCGGGGCATCCTTATCCACATACAGGCTTTTAAAATAAGCTGAGCAATCCCTGCTCTTGAGCTAGATCAGGACATTCACCTCCAAGGTGACTGCTGGCTTGCATTTAAATACAAAATAAATTTCTTTCCAGGTTTCCTGAGGATCATGTTGAATGTTCAAAGATGAACCACGCTGCTAAAATGACTCTAAATTGAATTACAAGGCTGATGTGGCAGCCCGCAAACTGTTCATTCAGCAGTTCTTGGCTCACAGGAGCAGGGCTGAAGTCCTTCTGGTGAACCCAATGTGAAAAGGAGAACATTAAGGACATGTATGTTCACACACCTTATGTGGTTTGTACGTAATGGATTTGCAAAAGAACATTTAGTAAACAATTCTTATGTGGGCACTTTCTGAAAGAAGACAGTGAAAGTGAGTCCTGCCCATAGGGGATATGGCCTGGAATTTGGGTTGCCGGTATTTGCATAATCATCACCTTGTAAAGGTGTTGCCTCTTAGTCAAATTACAGATGAACGGGAGCTATCTTTTCTGTGTAGCACACAGCCGTAGTGAGATCCTGCTGAGCCACTGGTGGACATCTGTGGACATCTGGGCTGTCGTGATGGAGGACAAGGACAGATGGTGGTGTGGGGGGAGGGTGTGGGGGGGGCGACTCCCAGAATGATTCCTTGGGCAAGACAGGAAAGGTCACTTCTGACTGGTGAGGGAGCATTTCTTTGGGTTCAGAATGATGCTGTTTCCTCTGTAAGTTTGAGGCTACTGAGTAGAGGTACACATCTTACAGCTTCTGACCCAGAATGTGTGGCAGAAGGGGCCACGCTGCTAACTTCGACTTTGAGAGAGGTACATCTTGTTACCTTTTGGTGGTGAGGTCAGTTTCCAGAAGGCTCCACAACCCTGATCTTTTCCGGATGTTTCTCTTCTTCTCTCCTCCTGACTGGCTGTTTTCCTCTCATCATCCTGCCCTTTCAGTGAAACTGAGATAAAATTCTGCTTACTGTCTTAGGCTCGTTAGAATCACTCAGCAGTAGGAAGTGATTTAATACCTAGGTTTTATATTAGTATTTATAATAGCCATTGCTGCTTGTGAATAACATAAATGCTTTTTTTGTGCTCAAACCCAATATTGAAATAAACAACCCAGTGTCACAATAGTTTTAATAACCTGTGGTAGTACTTTATGGTTTTCAAATCACATTTAGCTTTTATTACCTTATTTAATACCAAACATAAATGTGTGAAGTAAATATGATTTTTATTCTCATTTTACACATGAGGAAAAGGAGGCCCAGAGGTTAATTTGCCCGAGGTCATAAAAATTATAAATTTTAATTCAGACTCTTTAAATCCTTACCTTCCCTTTCACTAAATTTAGCCTAGTGCCTCCAATTTTTTACCCATAAAAAATGGGAAATGAGAAAAAGAAAGCAGCCGGAAAATAGATTTATTACAAGAACTTAAGTTTTCTCACAGTTTTCTAATCGATCTTTCTGGTGTGTTATTTGGGGACCTCTTGACGTAGACTAGTAATTAAATTAATGCTCTGTAAAACACCTCCATGAGACAGGTGCAACAGTATCAGCTCATGACCCCTCCTCTAAGGGAAAATCAAGGCGTCGCAAAAGCTAAGAAGCCTTCCGATCACTTGTGACAAGCCTTCCAGTCACTTGTGGAAGCCTGTGACAGAACTGAGATCGGCGCTCCAGCCTTTCCAGCTTCTTCTGTCAGAATTTCAACCGCATCCCCCACCCTTTGGCATTTTGAAGGAATTTATCCCTGGTCTTCGCGAGTTGCGCGGGGAGGGCCCGGCGCTCTCCACTGAGGTCGGCCCTTTGGGGGAAGTGAGCAGTCTCTTGCCCGCGTGGGATTTGACTGAGTGCTCGCCCGGCTTCTTCTGAATGAATGAGCTTGCTGCGTTTCCCGTGCGAAGGTGAGGGATGGAGGCTGTCCCCACCTTCCTCAAAAGCCCCCGCTCTTGGACTTGTGCAGAGAGGGTCCTTCCAACCACGTGATCAACACCCACGTTACTTTTCTGCAAAAATAATGAGCAAAACAGAGCAGCTTTAAACAACTCACTCCGGGGCCCCAAAACAACGAATGTTGTTAAATGGGCGTCGAAAAATGTCACCCAAAGATGCAGAAGCGTGGTCTTACTGCGTTTGCACGTTCCATTTGTGTGTAGCTGCAGCGCGCGCGGGGGTGAGCCTGCTCCTTTCCGGCACACGTACTTCACGGCGCAGCACGTCGAGGCTGCGATTGCCTAGGGCACCGCGCGCCTGCCCCTCGGGCAGTGGGGCTGCCGCGGGACCCCGCCCCACCTGCGTGCGCCCGGCCGCCGCCGCGCCTGGTCGCCTCCGCCCTGCGACGGGCCGGGGCGCGCTGCCCGGGGGCGGACTCCCGCCGCGCAGCTGAGACGCGATTCGTCACTCTGGAAGAACTTTCCCCCTGAAAATCCCTGCGCTAGAACCAGCCTCCCGCACCGGGGTGGTTTTGATTTTAGTGGCTTTTCTTCCTTTTATTTTCCGTCGGCGTGCGCGGCTTTTGGCCGCGCGGCGGACTTGCAGCTCGCCCGAGTGCATGTCAGCGGCGGTCGCCCCTGCAGCCGGCTCCCCTCTCACCATGCACTCCGAGGCAGAAGAATCCCGGGAAGGTAGGCTTCTGACTTTTCGGGGCCGGCCGAGTTCTGCGGAGGAATGTGAAGGGAGGGCGTAGTAGGGGAGCAGATGAGTTTTAAGTGAGCTGGGGTGCTTTGTCGGCTTTCCGTGCATCTTCGCAGCTCAGCTGGGGCAGAGTTTGCCGAGCCCTGTACCCTTCTCACCCGGCCGGCCCGCACAGGGGAGGCGAGGGACAGTGGGACCTAGCCCGGACAGCCCACCAAATGCTGCCCTGTAGATTTCTCTGGAAACGAAACCGCCCCCGTAGTGACTCCAAGAATGCAAAATGTGCTTGGGAACAGCGCTGCCTGCCTGTATCAGGACAGCCGGGAGCCCTGTCCCCTGAAAGAGCCCTAAGAGTTGAGGGTCCCTTGAAAAGGGTTTCAGAAATTGGAAACGCCTGGGTTTCCGGCTCAAAGGGGAAGCTGGGTGAGGAGGAGAAACGAAAGATCTTTATTTGGGGAGTAGGTTGTTTGGTTTGTGATCCCCCCCCCCCCACTACTGGCATTTCAGCAGCGAATTCATTTTCTTGGGGGCTTAGGGGGCTGGGGCTGAGAGAGATGTGGGCGGCCTCGTGCAGCTTGAAACTGAGAAGAGTTTGTTCCTAACTTTGTCAAAGCAAAGGGTTTCATTCACTCCTGAGAACGGGTGACAAGACTGGAAAGGCTCCAACCAAAACACAATTATACGCTGGTATTAGTTCGGGGAGTTTATTTGTGTATGAGTGTTTGTATGCTTTGTTTCCTGAAACTTCGTGTATACAAAAGTCCTCTTGTAAGTGGGGGTGGGAGTGGGGAGAGTTGGGGAAAATCGGAGAGTAAGAGAGGAGACTGTTCAAGATTGTGAAATTACTTTTCAAGTAGCCTCTTGGGAGACTGGTAAATTTCAAGTCAATCACTGCCGCGGCTGGGAGCTGGAAGCCCAGGAGCAGAAGCGCCCCATCTTTTCTCCATTTGGTAGACACAGGGAGAGCCCTTGAAACTTGTCCTCTTTTACTAACACTCCCCTTCCCAGGAAAGCTCTGTGTTTCATAATATAGTCTCTGTGGGCTGATGTTTAGCTTATTATGCTGTGTGAGGGAAGCAGTCAATAAAAAAAGAGGCTTGTTTAATAGAAATACAGGCTGGTGTGAGTGAAAAAATGACAGCCAGGAGCATTGTTTTTGGCTTTATGTGGAGCTTGGGGGACTAATGTTTCCTTGCTGTGGCCTCTGTCCTGATGGTGCTGTGAGCTGGTGGGTGCTTTTCTTTTCTGTCTTTATAACAACAGTTTATAGTAAGTCAAAAGTAGTCCAAGGCAAATAGGAAATGGGCTGAGAGAATCCAGTGGTGAACTTTTATGTGGATTACAAGTAACATTTACCTTGGTATTTTCTCCTAGGTGTGTTTTTTCTTTTGGGGGTAAAGAGGGAATGTGGTGGTGGTGGGGGAGTGGAAAAACAATATCCCCAAATAGGTAATACACATTCTGCCCTCCTGCCCAGCTCCTCAGTTGTAAGCCTGGGACTTGAGTATGATGCGTCCCTTAATGGTTCCCTCCCTACTTGGTCTTCGCCTTAACCTCCCCTTGCTGTCATTTACCATCTACAGCGCTTGAGTAGATTCTCTGGTTTCTGTGCTTTTTACAGAAAGCTGAGATTATTTCTTTAACATCAGAGGCTACAACTTTAAATTCATGGCAATTAGGGTAGAATATGGAATAACTCTGAAGGAGATTGTTCAAATACTCTATTAATGGAATCTTTGTAGCTTCTGCTAGGAAATAAAGGATGAGTGTGTCTGCGCATGCGTGTCTGCTCGGCAGTTCTTGCAAGGCTGGGTATTTATTAGCTGTGATCTAAAATCCTCTGTTTGCCTACCACCCACCACTCAGTTGTCTACAAAAGGTGCTACTCTGTGTTATCTTACTTCTCTATCTTTACTAATCCTTTCCCCTCCTGATAGACTTCTGTATCCCATAGAGTGTGTATTACCACCACTCTTCACAATGTCTGCCTTGCAAGAAAATTGTCTTCGGATGCCTGGTGCCTGATTTGCTGTAAAGGGAGATACTTGTAAGTCATTTTTCTGAACCACAGTGAGAAACTAGTATACTTTCTTTGGGGTTGAATCTGAAAAAAAGTATCAAGTTGGATCAGAAGTCCGTAGAGGCTGACATATTTGGGTTTGTGAGTGATGTAGAAGCAAATGACTGGGCGATATTGTTAAGCCGTCATAGCTTAGAAGGAACTTGACTCTGGGCCAGGAGTGCTGAACCTCCATCCTCGGTCTGTAGCCACCTCCCAAAGAATTGATTTAGTTCTGCCTCCTTACAACTGAATAAGTGATTGTGCTTGGGTATGAAACAGAGAAAAATAACCCAGGCCTCACTTTATTAAAAGCTGCATGAATTTAAGATACTCAGGCATAAATGAATGGGAAAGTAAGAGAATGAAGGAAGAAATCCACTTTATTAAAAGGTAGGGGACCGCTGCAAGGGGCCTACCAACACTGTGCAGAGGATGGGAGCCTCCAGAGGAGATTGGTTGATGACCATAGTTTTGACAGTTAGTTGCTTCCTGTTGAGTGAATTACTTAATTATGAAAGAGGAGAAAATGGGTGGCAGTTAAGATCTCTGAGGACCTTGCTAGTGCTGAGCATCAGAGGATCCAAGGCTACTGTGTCCTGGTCACTGGAGCTCAAGTACCAGAACATGAGAAAGGCACGTCAAAGAGGCTGCTCTGTGAGGCTTGGGGAAAAAAAGAGTTGAGCTGAGAATGAGCGTGCGTGGCTCCTCCTGCACTTGCCCATATGGCATTTCCCTCCACCACCTCGCCCAGGTCTCTCTTGCCTCACCAGGCCTGCTACCTCACAAAGAAAACACCAGCTATTAGACAACTCCCTCGACTTCCTACTCCCAGACTGACAGACTCATCTTCACCCACACCCACCCTCCCAGGGTCTGTGGAGCAGGTGTCCTGCCTGCTATGGAGGGCCCCTCCTTGCACCTGGGGCTCCTCACCGCACCTCCTCAGTCAGCCCAGTGTCTTTCCTGGCTCCTTCCCGTCTGCATAGAGATGTGCTCAAGCTCCCCACCTCAGCATGTTGGCACTTGCTGGACTTGCTGCCCGAAATGTCCTTCTCCTCACCTGACCCCCTTTCCCTGATCAGCTCCTCGGAGAAGCCTTTTCAGAACCTCCAAGCTAAATGAGGATCCCATATCGCCTTGTCTCAGAGCACCTTCTTTTCCTCACTGATATGTGGATTGGCGTCTCTCCTATAGACCACAAGCTCTTGAGGGCAAGACCATGTCTGTTGTATCTTCACTTTTTCTCTAAGACCTATGCAGCAAGAGGTCATCATTAAATATTTACAAAATGAATGAATGATCTACATTCTTTAAAGGTAGCCTGTAACACTTTGTCCAATTTATCTCTTCTTTAAAATGAACCTGACTTTTCTTTTTTTTAACTCTTGCATAGTTCCTAACTTCTCACTCTTTTGTCAGCATTCATCTCACTGAAGCCCATCTTTTTCTCCACCACTTCAGTGAAATCACCAAAGTCACATAACTTCCCAGGTGCTGCAGTCACCAGGGACCCGGCATTCATATTTTTGGCCTGATCTCACTTGGCCTTCTCTTTTTGCAGCATTTGACCCTAGGAGTCCAGTGTCCCTGCAATCCTCAACTTCTTCCTTGGTTTGTAGGATGCTATGCTCTCCTGATTTCCCTTCATTTTTCTAGCTATTTCTAATCCCCTAGACCTCCAGCCTGGTCTCCTCTGAGAGCCATCTGTGCAGCCAGCTGCCTGGTAAGCTCCATGAATGTCATGTAGGTCATGAATGTCAAATCCAACAAGTCTAAACTGAACCCATCAGTTCTTACTCTTCACGTACTCGTCCTCCCTTTATATATTTCACTGAGTATCGTTGCTCTGTTTTTGGCTTCCAAACTACAAATGTGCAAGTTGTCCTTGACCCTGCCCTCTCCTTTATCTTTAGCTCCCACCTGGCACGTCATCCTTATCTGTTGAGTGCATCACCTTCTCTTCATCTGCCCTGTCCCCTGCTTTGGTTCAAGCCATCAGCATTTGTATCCTGATGATTATTACCTCTTGCCATCAGGGTTCATGCAAGAAATAGAAATTGATTCCTGCCATCATATGCTGAAGAATTTATTGGACATATACTGGATAGTTCACACATCCACATAAAGGCAGGAGGAGTAGCCTCTGAAATGCATCAAGAAGTGCAGCCAGGGATGTCCCCAGAGCCGCCTTAGGACCTCAGCACGGCCTTCCCCTCCTCGGGATTTTTCAGTTCTGCCGCTGCTGGGACTGCAGATGTGGCTGACTGTTTGGTCATCCTTGACATTCAGAACTCCCAGAAACAAGCCTTCTGACTCATCAATGCTACCCTGCGGACCTGCCCCTGGCTGCCCGTGGGAGGGATCTTCTGGTTCCAGCTTTGGTAGTGGGAGGGAGCTCAGGGTTTGACTCCTGCCACCCCCTGCAAAATGAGGGCTTCTCCAGGAATAGGAAGGCAGCTCTGGCAGGGTCACCAAACACCAAAAAATCTCCACACTGCTGAACAGGGCCGTCCAACGCCGTTGTTGCCCTGATTATTTGCTTCTCGTGTCAGCAATTCCTCCTTCCTTTGTTGGGTTGACCTCTCTTCACGTGGGTACTGCCTCCAAGCAGACCCAGTTTGGCGTACATGCTCTTTCAGGGTATCCACCAGACACCCTGTTCTTCCCTCAGGGATGCCATGTTTCCCTGCATCATGGGATTATTTTTCTTTTTCTTTACCGCCACTTAATTACGGCCTTTTTGATAGAAAGAGCTATACCTTTTTTTAATATATAGCCCTGTTGCCTGACCTAGGGCATTTCCTATAAGAAGGCCTAATAAAGCATTATCAAATTAATTAATCAATTTAAATGAGATTACCTGACATGATGAAACCTTTTAGAGCATGCTTAGAAGTTGGCCAGCCTCACTTTATGGGAATAGTGCCTTTAAACCCAGAGGCCAAACCTTTTTAGCTTTTCCTAAATTCTCCAGCAGAGTACTCTTAATGACAGAGGGAAGATGAGCGTGTGTCTTTGATCATTGGAATCAGGGCCCACGGTGGCTTGCCAGCACCCGAAACTGCCTTGAAGACTGCAGAAACAGTTTTGAAAGTAAAATGTATTGAGATCCTCTGTGTGTCAGATGCGGTACTGAGCATCTGATTATGTATATTATCTCATTTAATACTTGTATAATAACCCTTTGTGTTCATTCCATATAACCATTAAGAAAGCTGAAGTTCTGAAGGATTAAAAACTGTGCCTAAAACTTTAAGCTGGGAAAGGTGACATTAGGGTTTAAGTGGAGGCTGACTAACCATAGGGCCTGTGCTTTCAACCCTGACGTGGTACTTTCAGGAATGTCCAAAAGCTGCCCTCCCCAATCCTCAAGTAAGCTTGGCTCTCCGGAGGCTGCTGTCTGTAGTCCTGTGTTGGCTTGTGCCCCAGCTGGGGAAGCTAGGAGTGGAGAGACAGGTGTCTTAGAGGGGACAGAGAAGAGTCCCAGGCCCTGCATCTTTCTCAGCCATTCAGGGACCCCTGTGGGAGTCCTAAGTGGTTCCTTCAACCGCTGATGCCGGAGATGGAGGAGCCTGCAGGACTGAGTAGGAGGTGCCTGGAGCCCCTGCAGTGAGAGGGATCCAAATACCTGTGGGACAAGAGAGGGACCTAACTTCCTGGGCTGGTGGTCAGCTTGAGAACAAAGAATGTGAACTTCCCTGGTCACCGATGTGAAACAAGCTTCAATTATGTGTGTGTTGTTACCACCATGGGTGACTGCAGCATCCACTGAGTTTCATGTTTCTTCAAAATCTGCAGGGTGTATGTATGCAAATGAGTGATTCTCAGCACAGTTGTGTTCAACTCAGTTAATTCATCTGATCCCCTGATAAGATATTAATTTGTTGGGAATATGCACAGGCATTCACACTCTCAACTGTAGCCCTCCTCTGTTTAAATACCGTTTATCAGGTGCCTAATGTGTTCCTCGGTGCTTCTGTAGTAGTTTCTCTGGGATCCAGGTTACCTTGAGTCCATCTCCCCAGAGTCTGTCATAGCTGAGGTCCCCAGTTCTCTGCTGGGCTTTCGGGGAACCTGTTCTGATCAATCAGTTTGCCAGTCCAGTGACTGAGGTCAGTCAAATGCCAGGGCAGGGGTGTGTGTGAATACTGCCACCAAACACATTGTGCCAGCAGCCCGCCTTGCAGAACCTTCCAGGGACCCTGTAGTCAGTATCACCCACTTGCTAGGGATTACAGCTCTTCAGAGAGACATGAACTAGAGAATTCCACCAGAAACAATGGGACCAATACATGACAGAGTGTTTATCATAGAAAAGAAAAGTTCAAATGTTCTATGGTGGTGACCTTCTCATATCTTCTTCTATCATCAAAAAGCCCAATAGGATTATTACATAAGCTGCCACACCATACAGTGTCCTCCTTCCTTTACCTCACTTGGGGTAGCAGCATATATAATAGTGTTTATCACTAAGCATTACTGCTCCAGTTTTCTCCCTGACCCCTCTCTTCCCCAGCCTTTTGCAGAGGGAATGAAAAGGAAAGAGCAGGTGAAATGCATGATGCCTGGTGTGGCTGACCTTGATGTCATGTATAATGTACAAGGTACAGCATACACTGTGAAACACTGGACTATGATATGATTATGTTTCCTTTTATGTAGTCATTAGCCTCCGAGTCTGTGTGCTGACAAGCAGTAACATGGAAAATCCATTTAGAGATCTGTTCCATACTGTCACCTCTACCATGGACATTGCTGATAACCTGGTCTGCCCAACCCCCCCAGCTCTGTAAGCTTTAAGTATATTTGGGCCTCTTCCTCACTTCTGAAATTTCCATCAGATGGAATATGTATAGCACATTCCTTGTCCCTGAATCTTGATGCTATTGAATAATTGGGATAACAGAGATGGGTAAATTCCCTGTTCCTGGCTGTTGGTAATCCAGAAAGTAGCCAAAAAGTGGGTGGGTGAAAAACAATGTGATAGGGTCTAGCCATCTCAGGACGCAGTGATTTCATTTCGGACAGAGTTACTAGATTTGCCACAAACCATGTATTTGTCAACATTTCCATCTGTGTTAGGAAGATGCTAACAACTTGGAAAGCATTTGAAAAACAGTGCGAAGAGTATGGTTGTGCACCTCCCCTTCGTGTAGCAGGTTGTGCTTAAAAAGAGAGTAGAAGCTGAATTTTAAAAATAATCAAATCATTATATATATATCTGTAATAGTTAAGGAAGAGCTGCAGTGAGAAGCCCTTTGTAATTAAAATGGCTCCCCTACAAATACAAATAGAATCACCATAATTTAGAATTAAAAGCAATTTTGCAGGTCCTTTTATTGGAAATTATGTCTTTATTTCAGACATGAGGACCCAAGGCCCAGAGAGGTGATGTCCAGGCCCTTGTGCCTGTTTGGCAAACAAATTTTACAAACAAAGGTTTTCATATTCTGTATTTTTGAGTGAGATCTCCTTGAAGCAGGACAGGGACCTAATATGTTCATCCAGGTGTCATCACTACCTGTGCGGGCAATTTACCAAACCTGAATGGAATGGCTGAGCACATGGAGATGCCTTCTTCCACCGTCTTCTACGTGTCACTCAGTAGAGTAAAAGATGAGGCAGCTTTATGAAGTAAAATTTGACTCTGCAGAGATATCGAAGCTGGCCTGTGCATACAGTAAAACAACAAATTTGACTGGATCTATACTGTTGGAACTCAACCAAGAATTAGGAGAAGTGCAAGTTGTAGCACTCTAAAATCTTACAACTACAGACTATCTACGGTTAAAAGAACATATGGGATCTGAACAGTTCCCAGAAATGGGTTGCTTTGATTTGTCTGATTTCTCTCAGACTGTTCAAGTTCAGTTGGACAATATCCATCATATCATAGACAAATTTTCACAAATGCCTAGGGTACCTAAGTGGTTTTCTTGGCTTCACTGGAGATGGCTGGTAATTATAGATCTGCTTTGTTTATGTAACTGTATTCCTATTATGTTAATATGTGTGTTCAATTTAGTTAGTAGTTTAAAACCTATACATGCTTAAGTTACTCTACAAGAAGATATGTCAAAGAAATAATCAATCTTCCCATGTTTTCTTCCATCTTCTACATCTATAGCTTTTCTTCTTCCTTCCTAATTACAACCCTTAAATAGAATTCATGCCTCATATCGAATTTACCGAGTATCGTAATTCCTCCAAGTGGTAAAGATACCTCAAGACAAATGCTGGGCATAGAAGCCACAGGGCATAAATCTGCAAAGAAGTAAAAAGCTAACCTTTTCAAACAATATGGCTTCTCTCTCACTTACCAACTTTACATCTCCCTGTATGGCCCCAGAAGATGACTGGTTAGCCAGAGACGGGTAAGAATCCTCAAGGGAGGAACAACCTAAGACAGGCACAGTCGCAGGGGGGCCATCAGGTGAGAAATTGGGGATCAACAGTGGTGAAGCTTAGAACCTCACACCCCCTGTTTTGAGAGAAATCTTCTGCATCCATGGATATTTTAATGCCCTTGTCTAGCTCGGATTAACACATAGTCTACAGGCACACACCTGATCTTCTACAGTTGCTCTCTTATAACAGTAAACTATGTTTTCTACCTTTATCTTGCATCTATCTACCACTTCAGCATTTTATTAAAAATAAAAATAATAATAAAGGGAGAAATGTGGGATCCACATATAAATCAAGTATAAAAATCAAACAAATATTCATATTTGAGCTGATTGTTTACACTTCATAATGCATGATCAAAACCAAAAGTTTCTGTGATGACTGCCCTTGTACTGTTCACCATGTAAGAACTTATTCACTCTGTAAGAATTTGTTCACCATGTAAGAACTTGTTCGTTATGCTTCAGAAGATTGGAGACTGATGAGAATTAGGCTTGAGATGGATTAATGATTATGCATTAAGCATTGACTCCCCTATACAGAATTTTATTGTTGTTAACAACCATTTGATCAATAAATATTAGAGATACCCTTTCAAAAAAAAAAAATTTGACTCTGCAAATAGAGCCTACTAGATCCCTGGTTTTGCAAGCGGGAGGCCAAGCAGAAGGCACTTAAACAGTGAGCTACTTGTTTTCATTCCTTTGGGAACATCATTCATTCATTCAGGAAAATTAGCGACTGAGGCTACTCATTGGTCAGGGACAGTCTTCCTTGGGGAGAATGCATGCATGTGTGTGGGAGGGAAGGACGTGGGCATTCAGACACCAGACATGCCATTGCAGGAGCAGATGGGCATCTCACAGCCTGGATTTCCCCAGGGTTCACAGGTCTGGTGCATTCTGGGAGTCAGACACTTTGGGGATTAGAGGAGTGAAATGGCTGTGGGGCCCCCAGCCGCTGACTGAGACACCTGAAAGAGCAGTTGCTTAGATCTTGTTCTAAGGGCTTAAGGACCTCAAGGAAGAGTCAGACGTAGAGCTGTAGTGTGTCCTGAGTGACTGCCTGCTGAGTGGGCTGTGCATGGCTGAGGTAGTGCTGCCCTGGGAATCTGCTGGGCTGTGTGACGCCTGTGTTTCTAGGTGGGCACCTTGTGGCTTTTATGGTTTAAAGATGTATGGCAGTTTGTGTTTGTGTCTATACATGGTCTGTGGACGTACATGGGAGTACACTCTCCAGATTTGTAGTAACATCTAATTTTATAAATAGCTAGGAGCAAAATCCCCTCAAGGAAATGCTGAAGCAAAAAGGCCACTGAGTAAGTGGAATGCTCTGTGTGACCACGACTGCTTGGCTACTGAAGCCTTAAGACTTCATCTGCTCATGTCGGGGTTGACTGTCAAGAAGAGAATAAAGCATCTCATGGACTGTCCTTCCAGTGTGATGTCCCACCTGTGCTTGGTGCCAGCTCACCTGGCCAGGTATGAGGAGCTGGGGTCCAGAGGTGTCCCCAGAAGCACAGGCTGTTCTGCTTCCATGGACAGTCCAGTAGACTTCTGCTGCCAGGGTGCAGTGCCCCTCCCTCAGCCACTGCCGACTTCCCTGGTCCTCAGGTACTCACGGCAGCAAAGGCTGACCGGCACAGCACTACCTCTGCGGGGCCTGGGAAAGCAGAGACGGGTGTGTAGAGAGGGCCCTGCCTTCTAAGAACCGGTGACTTGGGGCATCTCACACAGCATGTGTGTACTCACAGGACAGACGCATGGTGGGGAGCTGAGAGGATGAGGCAGAGAGTCCTGTGAGGATCTAGAGGAGGGATTGCTCACCCAGAGCCGCCATGGCGACACCTGCTTCCCAGAGGGACCTGCTGGGGCTTCAGCTGGGCCCTTCATGCAGGAGCAGAGGAGAGGAGAGTGAAGTAGGATGCTTCCAGCTGTGTGGAGTGATGGGTTCGTGAAGGCCTTGGGGGACCACACGGCGCCAGATTAGGAGCAAGGCTGCCCAGTGGGACACTGGGCAACAGACAAGGCCCTGGGAATCATGAAGCCTGTTCTGTGCCTGCCTTTGCCCTGGTCATCTGTGCAGCCTTCAGTCACTGTCTTCTCTCTCTGAACTTCAGTTTCCTTGTTAGACAAATGCAGGTACTGATGTTAGTCTGAAACGTGCCCAAGATGCCTTCTAGGAGGGAAACAATAATTATGAGGACCTGGGGAGTTGAGAGCTGGGAGAGGGCGGATGCAGAAGAGGGCTTTAGGAATGCTGGCAGGAGCCATGGGTTAGTCTGGGGATGAGGACCAACCTGGGCAGAAAACTGTATGACTATCCAGTCCAAAGCGGAGACTTGATTCCCTTCTGTGATGCCTGAAAGACTGTAGAGAGAGGAGAGGGCCGGGGGATTTACCCTCTGAGAATGCCCACTTTGACAAGGGAAAGAGGGAAATGCAACCAGTATAGGCAACAGAGGTGGAGTAACTCAAGAGGCAGGGAGAAACAAGGACAGAGCAGGGCTGTGGAAGCTGCGGTCAGCCCTGTCTGAGCGGGGCTCTCTAGAAGATGAATGTGCTGCCTTCTCTTGGGGCCTCGGCAAAGCTGGGAGCCTGGGTTTGAGGAGCTCGTCTGCTGGGGCATGAGACACATCAGAGCATTCCGTCCATATTTGGTGGGTGTGAGGGAGGCAGGTGGGGCCCGCGCATTGATTGCCTGAGCTGGGAACAGAGGCCTGGCCTCCCGAGGACGGGAGGCAGTCACCACCTGCACGCACCTCCTGTGCACACCGTTAAGTGCTGGCTACCGGCAGATTCCTTTCCTGATCCCCACACCCATCATCTCCCCACTCTCTCTGGGCATCCCATGAATTCAGCCCTAGTGCCTCAGGGCAGCAAGTGGATCTAGGTGGGAGACTGAACCCGGCTCTTCTACTGGGAAAAAGCTTTGGCCAGTCTGAGAATTGGAGACTTTTTTCTCCCTTCCCTTTTGCCTTCCCTTCCTCTCCCTTCATGTTTTTATTTCCTGGGACGGGAGTGCATGTCTTGGAAAGCTGCTGATTCTTCTGCCAGCGATACACTAGATTTGACATATAAGCTGCAACTCTTAGGGCTTTAGTCTTATTAAATAGGAGTTGGGCCACACTAATAAGTTGAGCCTCCCTAAGAAATGTTTAATTTCTCCTGAGGTGGTAAGCAGTTGTCACACCAGTGGAAATATGCGGATGGCATGTCCTTCATGAGAACCAATGAGATAATGCTTGTGTCAGTGATTAGACAGCTTCACTTAGGAGGAGCTGTGTAAATAAACAGACGTACAATCACACCGAAAGACAGGACCCATCTATGGCCTGCCTACCACATGCACCTGAGTAGCAATCCCTCATTCCACATGCTGTAAATAGCACAGAGGGATGGGCTTGTCCCCAAGAAGTTTTTCTTTCTGTACAGTTATTTGAATCAAGTAAAATACTAGTGCTCCAATGGAATATTATTCAACCATAAGAAGAAAACAAATCCTACCATTTGCAACAACATGGATGGAGCTAGAGAGTATTATGCTCAGTGAAATAAGCCAGGCAGAGAAAGACAAGTATCAAATGATTTCATTCATCTGTGGAGTATAAGAACAAAGCAAAAACTGAAGGAACAAAACAGCAGCAGAATCACAGAACCCAAGAATGGACTAACAGTTACCAAAGGGAAAGGGACTGGGCAGGAGGGGTGGGAAGGGAAGGGTAAGGGAGGGGAAAAAAGAAAGGGGACATTACGATTAGCATGTATAGTACGTGAGGGGCACGGGGAGGGCTGTGCAACACAGAGAAGACAAGTAGTGACTCTACAGCATCTTACTACGCTGATGGACAGTGAGTGTAATGGGGTTTGTGGGGGGGACTTGGTGAAGGGGGGAGCCTAGTAAACATAATGTTCCTCATATAATTGGAGATTAATTATACCAAAAAGAAAAATACTAATGCTCTGAGTGTCTTCCATATTGTAATGCATTTAGGAAACCATTTTCACCTTTCAAGGGTTAAAATTAGGGTTGTCAGTTATGACATAGCTAGAGTGAAACTGCATCCCTCCACAATGTCTCAAGTCCAAAGATTAGATTCAAGTTCCTCAGAGAAAGGCAACAATAATTAGAGGAATCTTCCAGGAGAGTTTTCAAGGAGGCAGACATCAGGGGCCAGTAACACCTCCCATGCGGGGAGAGCAGGGAAGCCGGAACAGCCAGGGAAGCTGAGGGAGTGGCCATGGGGCATGCTTCAGAATTTCAGGAGAATGATGAGGAAAAAATAGTGAGTGGGTGCTGTGGGAGATGGGAGATGCTGGGTGGGATCCAGGCCTGCTGCCGAGCCTCCCAGGGAGAGGGTGGGCGTGGGGAGAGGAAGGGAGGGGAAGGAAATAACTGTAAAATGAAACACCAAACAGAGCTTGTGCCCAGCTAGACAGGCGAGCAGCAGTGGGTCCAGGAGACCCGGGAGAGAAGGTTGGGAGGTCTATTTATTTTGTTTGATTTTGCAGTGAATGGGAGGCCTGGTGGTGTGCTGGTCTCCAAAGTATAGGGCAGACCGGAGCCAATGGAATCGTGGCATTTGGGGGACACAGAAGCACCCAGGTCTTCTCAGGCAGGATGAATGCAGGGGCCCGTAAACAAGGCCCTGCCATTGAGGAATGCTCCTGCTTTTCCAACGGCTGAGTGGTGGCCAGTCAGAAACCAGGGCTGTGTTGTGTTGGCTCGGATTTCTAGTGGCTTTCTTACATGAAAGCAATTTCCTCAAAAAGCTTGCAAGTAACAGATAATGTATTAGAAAAGCAGCAATGCCAGGCTGGGGGAATCACTGCAGGGCTGTCTGCCATACGGGGCCATCCAAAAGGCCCGGGAACTTGTGAAGAATAGCACTGGAGGGACGGAGAGCCATCTGCCTCTCCCAGTAAAGCCATCCTAACTTCTGGGGGGTTCACGCTTTAGCAAGTCTGATGGTAAGCAGATTGCCTAAAGAATTTGAGGCGGAGGGCTTTTATGGGCAGAACTGGTTTAAATTATTTGGCTCGTTCAACTCTGACTTGATGATCAAGCTGATAACCCTAGAAGTACAGGAGCCATTACTTGACATTCCAGGCATTGCCACCCAGGCCAGCAGGCTTTGGGGTCGCCCCTGTGTGTGTGTGGTTAGGGTGGGGGTGAGGGGGTTGGTGCGGTGTTCAGTTGCTTCTCAGCAGTGGAAACCCACCTGGCTTGTTTGGACACATGTAAGAGTTAAACAGGGAAATTCAGTTGCTCTGGGGAGAGGCCTGAAGCCTGACACAGCCCTCAGGGTTACTGGGAAAAGGGTCCTTCTTAGAATCCTTGGTCCTTTCCCTCTCTTTCCCAAAGATGGGTTCTTAATGTAACATTATGGTGTTAGATCAGTTGATTAAGTTTACATTTCCTGATCTTTATTTCATGCCCTACGCATTCTACTTTCTTTAATATTTTCAGGTAGCCCTTCCTGTAAGATGTAATTAGATCAAGTTAAAAGAAAAACAGGAATAAATTGATTGTTGTTGTTTCATTCCTTGGCAGATTCTGCAGTCTTTAGGCATTTTTGTAAATGAAGATGTAGACTGTCCACTGGACTGTTTAATCTGAAGGTTGTTAGTGGGTATATCTCATAGCAGTGCTAGAATATCACGGTAACTACCAGCAAGTAGTCTGTTAGAGTAATACTCTCTTTTTAAATTTTTTTTCATGGCCCATCTATTCCTATTTTGGGACATAGTCAAACCTGTTTTCTTTCTATATCTTGTAAAGCTTCAGTTAGTCAGATTTTTTTTTTAATGTTTGATGCTGTTTTTTATTCCATGAATGACTCAATTGACTAAATGTAGGCAGCTACTAAACTTGGCACATTGTTGCCATCATTGTGCCCCCAGACAGGAAGTGTTCGGTATAGATATGACTAACCAGTTTCCAGGCTTAAAAATAAAGTGGGGGGATTCTGGATAGAATAGTTCTTTGTCACTCATTTCAACACGCCTGATAAATGTAAAGCTCAAAACCAGCCACTCTGCTTTCTCAATTTTTCCAGGCCGTCACTTCACCTGACATTTTCTGTTTTACAGATTGAAACTTATGGTATTGGTATAGTTTTTTTTTTTAATGAAATAAGATATTTCAGAAAGTCATGAGAATCAGCTAGAGTCAGTATTCCCTTCTTGGTGTCTCTCTTACCTTTAGTCTCTTAAAATCATCACCATCCTGAAGTAGATAATGGGGAAATAATCTTCACTGCTTATGTAGCAGGTAAAACTGGATGTAGGAATGGGCTGGACAGCTGTATATATAGTGTGACTTGCCTTCTTGAAGCCAGGGCCCACTGGAAGTAGCGTATTTTTTTCCCCAAAGTTACTTACAATGGATTTAGTGACTCTCAGATTTCTTTTGTCACGTAGCCCTTAGCAACTCAGGAAGAAATGTACTATTTTGACAGATACCATCTTATTGCCAACAGCTGTTGTTTCAGGACTTTAAGATAACTTTGTATTTTATCTTTTCTCCTGTCTCCCTAAATAATGTCATTTTCATTGCTTAATAAAAATGTGTTTTTCTCTCCTTTCTTTCTTATTCTAAACAGCATTTTTTTCTTTTGTCTCGGGGATTTAAGAAGTCTTAACACCAGCACATTTTGTGGGAATGCTAAGCTAGGTGCAGCACATATTAGGTGAGAGTATCTCTAACAATAACAAGTGTTTCTCTTTTGAATCCTTACCTCCCTGCAAGTGTTAGTCTCTGAGCTTCTGTTTGTTTTTCAAATAAGAAGCTGTGCCAGGTCATGATGATTTAAAATATAAAATGAATGCAAATATTTTTAGTTTGGATTAGGGTTTAGTTAGTAATGATTCTTTGGGACAACTGGGCTTCATTTGCCAGTTTTAGAAATAAATCCTAAACTGATGAATGGGGTTATGGTTACTCTGCTTGGGTGGACCGTGACTGTGGCTCTGAAATCGTTCTCCTGTCTCCTCCTCTGCTTTCAAGACTGAGGCAGGACAGAGTAGCCCCAGCTATGCTTTGAATTAGAGCTTGAAAAGAAAATACAGGCATCCTGTGCCCCAAATACTCTGAAGCTGTTCGAGTAGGAGGCATTCAGGAGAAAACAGAATTTGTTTATACAAGCCAGACTTCCACTGAATAAAATTATTCTCTCATCTAAAATGTTCATTTCCTCTACCTTTGTGGTGATCAAGACTGTTGCAGTGGCCAGGCTCTTCGAGGTTTTATGATAGTGGGCACATTGTAGGCAAACAGGAAACGCTTGATAACCCGTGCAGTGTGAGAACACAACATATGGCCCAGGAGGTAAAATATTCTGCAGAATTAAAATCTCTACTGTTTTCATGAGATTCTTGGATCATCCAAACATTAGTGGTGATCCATCATCTGGCCTTGCCATCTGGCTTTCCGATACAGGAGGGCATTGTACTCAGTAGATGGCTGCACCGTCCATGGTGCCAGCAGTCAGCCGAAACCAAGACGGACATTCAGAATATGCTGTGCATCTGGGAGGCATTTACAGAGGCCTTATGGGACCTTCCTGCTGTTTCCTTTTGAGGCCACGTGGGTGATATTCAGCCTCCTGGCTGGTGTTTTGAATCACAGTGGTCAGGCCTCAGTTCAGAGCAGACCCATGGGGGGGCTTTAACCAGACAAGGTCTGTCCAGGCTGATGGAGGCTGTACCAGTGTCACCTCTTCTATCAAAGTTGGACCAGGTGGGCTTTATTATCAAAACACTTCTGGCATATCTTGTAGGGCAATGGAAAAGAGTGTTTTAGGCTTTGCTTGTGTTTGAAATGCCCACTAGTCTTTTGGCTTGTTTTGCCACAAAAGCATCTCAGAATTTGAATTCCTTGGAATTGTACATCTGTGGAGTTCTTTCTGGGTTCCAGCCATTGGGACATGGATCAGCCCAGAGAAACTTTTTACGATTAAGTCTAGTTTAAAACAAAAAGCATTTTTTAGGAACAAGATTAGAGAAAAGAAAGCTGGGAAACACAGCTTCTGTGTTTGGAAACACAGAAACAATGGGTGAGTTCAGATGTAATACTCTGTGGGCTGAGTAAAGGAGGTCTTTAAACCCTCTGTAATGCTTTTAACAACTAAAACCCCGGCTTCCATATGTTAGTTTGTACTTAGAAGATGAGAAATGGGCTTTATCAGACCTTGAGAGCAAATGAAAGACCTCAGCCCTCTTTAACGATGAATATATATGCCCTGAAGTTCTATCAACTAATGAAGTTCTACCAAATAAAAGCAGGCTATAGATCAAAATGATATGAACTGTGCTTGGGAAAAATCTTGCCTTTCAGACCAGAAGACCCTAACATACTAGCCTTTGTAGGCAAGGGCCACCATTTTGCATCAAGCTTAGAGACAAAGAAATAGCTGTTACTATGATCTCTATTGATCCAACACAGCCTCCAGCCAAAATTCCAGGCATCTTCTCAGCTACCCCTAATGATTAGAATAAAAAAAAAGTATTAAAATGTTTCAGATTCTTTCCCCTCCATCAGAATGCAGGGAGCCATAAGTTAGCTCAAGAAAAGATGATCCAGCCTCTGACCCCTCAATATTTATTAGAAGGAGATAAAGCCCTGCATTTGGAGCCTGGAATCTTAATCCAAGAACTCTATAGCTTCCCTTTTTTTTTTCTTTTCTTTCTTCTGTATCTCAGATTGCTCTATTTTGTAGTAATAACTATTAACTGGGAAAAAAAATATTCATAGATGCTAGACACCTTGCTATTCAAGAGTTAAGATCCTTTTGATGTTATCTAGAGTCTCTAAACCTTCATTTAAATGTGGCTTTGAATTTCTGTGGGGGCAGTATAGTATATGGTTTTTTGGGGGTTTTTTTACAGAATAAAGTAGAGTGAAAAAAGTATAAAGAATAAAACATATTAAAATAAAAGATCTTATTTTGATTCATCTTATTTTGATTCATTGGGAAATTTGGCAGATTCCGTTTTGGGTATGTGCTATAGACTGTGCCCTGTGCTGGAATGTGGGCAGAGTTCTGGCATTTGTGTATTTGTAGGTTTCAAGGAAATAAAGGTACAGAGAAGCACTTGTTTGTTGCCTATATAAAGACTAACTGTACAGCTGACAGCTTAAAAATACTGTATGAGACAACATTTCATGTCCGAAAGTAGCATCTGTTTCCTTCATTCCAAGATCAACAAATGGCATTAAAGATAGATGCTGAAAACAGAGAAAAAACCCTTCTTCTGGCGAATCCATTAGCTTCATCATCCTTGTAAAGCAGGAGTAGACTGAACAGCATAAATGGAAAATTAACAGGAGGTTAGTTCAAGGGGGAAACTGGTAACAGCAGATAGAATTTTCAGTTAGAAACTGACTCAGATCACACATTCTAAAGACTTGATTCATCATTTTTCTAAGCATGTGCTCTTTACAGTATACATTGCCTCACATCTTACAGATAAATTCAGTATTATTTTTCTAAAGATATCGTCTGCCTTTGGCAGGAATGAGAATATTAGAAATCATGTGGAGAAAATTTCAATGAAGTAGGTTGTCTTTCCCCAAAAAACAGTGTTTTAATTGGAAGTTCTGTTACTTATCAAGAACTTAATACATAATATTAGATATAATCACTAGTATTTCCCAAGAACAAAGATATGACCGTAAACCATGCTAATCATTTGACTCAGTAAAATTATATTCCTAGCCTTATCAAGTGAACATCAACACACCATGAGATCTTAGAAGACCTCCAATCTTTTAGAAAATTAATCTAGATACCATAAAACTACAGATTACCATCATAAATTATCTACTAATATATTTTTTAAATGTTACTTTTACATTAATTTTAAAAGTATTTGTTAAATGCTTTTATTTGCTCATGGAAATCTTTGCCTGTGTCTCTTTACCAAGTTGACCCTGGTGGTATGAACTAGTTATTTCAGAGTCACATGGAAGGTGCTCAGCCCATTGGTCCACCCTGGACAAAAAGCCCACCTTCCTTCACTTCCCAGACTGCAGGCACACTTACTTCCCTTTCAAATGACCTAAATAGGAGAGTTCTTACTTAGTACACTAAAGAATGACTTCAAATAATGATGGTAGTCGTTGTTTTACACTACCCCTAAATTTAAGAAAGAGTAAAGAGGTGTAGATATTTATCCCTGTATGTTGGACATTTTACTAGGACATGTGTCAGTTGAGTTAGGAACTGGCTTGCATTTTTCAAAAGTTACTTCAGAAGTCACTCAGCAGGGATGTCAAGACAGGCCTGTGCCGGGAATCTGACCAGGGGTGACTTCATGCCAGTAGCCCCCCCCTACCCCCCGAGAGGGGAGGCACAGTGGACAACTGTCCCTGTCCTTGAGGAGTTTTCAGTCAGACGTGCACATGGGGAAGTACCCACAAGGGGAATGCCCATCCAGGTCAGAGAGGTTCGAGAAGGGCTGGCTGTGGTGTGGCTGAGACCTTTGAGGCCCAGCTGTTGAGATGGATGGCACTGGGGAGAAGCTTTGCAAAGGAGGGGCTCCAAAGCATGGAATGTGTACCACTGGTGATTTAGGAGATGCCAAGCATAGTGTTGCATCATCTTCGATTGCACTGCAAAATTAGCACTGTCCAGTTCTCTTGAAACACTTAGCATCATGCACTGAGAACTGCCTGTGTGGGGGTTTCTGTGACCTTTGCCACAGACTCACCTGACTCACCTCCTTTGGTACTGCGTAGGAAAACACGGGACTCGTGGCCTTTGGCAGGCAGCAAATTCTGTCTAGAAACAGTTTTGTTTTTTTTCTCATTTCATTAATTTTTATGTCTTTTTAAAAAAAATTAGTGATATGTTTAATAACGTTTATAAAACATTTCATAAAAATGTATTTAATGATATCTTTAATAATATATGATATATTTAGGGGAGTAGCACCAGTTTCCATTTATATAGTGTACCTGGGTCCCTTCTTAAACCATGGGGAAATGACATGCAGATAGTAGCCAGAAAGCAACGCAAGTCGCTATGGTGGCAGTCAAAGGACAGGGGTGTAGGATGTTGCCCAGGAAAATACAGGATGGCTTTTCGGGGAAGAGAGAGTGTTCTGCAAATATCCTGGGGTGGAAAATGCAATGCATTTTGAGGTAAAGGTCCGTAAAGAAGTAGGTAGAAGCCTGGAGAACTGTCAGCGCTAGGAAGCCTTGCTCCGCCTGACTGCCCGCTAGGGGAATGAATGGAGGACTGTGAACCCTCTGGAACCACCTGCTGGAGTCACAGCCAAGGCTCTCCAAAAAGTGGCTCAGCATGGTTTGAGCCCCTGGTCATTTAAAGCAGAGGGGGCTAACCCGTATGCCCGGGGTATTTTCTTGCCCCTGGAGACATGTGGCCAGGGAGCACATTGAGGAGGGTCTGTTTCTCCCCCCTTGTCCCCTTCCTCCACCCCAGTGTTGCCAGAAGGTCAGATTTTTCTTGAGAAAAATGTGTATTTTTATGTCAATGCTCCCTACTTGTACATGCTTCTTACTAATTACTAAAAAAATGAAAACATAAGGGCTTATATTTGGGGTAATGAAAATGTTCTGGAATTAGTGGTGATGGTTGCCTCTCATTGTGAATATGATAAAAATCACTAAATTGTACTCCTTTAAAACAGTTACAAAGGTGAATTTTATGTTACATGAATTTTATCTCAGTTTTAAAATAAACAAAACATTTTTGGAGGCCCAACCAAAATGTTACCAGCCAAAAGTTTGTAAGCTCTGTTTCAAATGGAAGAATTACTATTTGCTACTTTTGATAATTGGCAATGTAAAAAAGCACCTTTCCCCAGGAGAGCCACTGAGCAGGAGTTGATGGGTCACACTGTAGCCCAGCGTTAACTTCTGGGCCTCTGTTTCCTGCCTGGGATCTCCACGGCTTCCATCCCTAAAAGTAGGACCGCTGAGACAAAAGTGGGGGAGACAGCTTGGTAGCCTTAACTCTGGAGCACAGATGAGTGGATGGAAAGACAAAGCTACAGGAAGGTGAGGGCTGCCCACGTATTTTAGAGAAGTGATTTATTTTGTTGTCATTTGGCAACTAGTCGTAAAATTGATCGGTCATGTTATTTGCCAAAGTTTATTTTACCCAAATACCGACCATTAGGGAAGTAATCCATCTTCAAGACAGCAGGTTAATATATTTAGGGAAACATTTTTCAGTTCGTACAAGAGAATGACTATCATGGTCTTTTTAGTTATTTTCTTTAACTGAAAAATGAGTTTAATATACCAAGTGTGTGTCAGCAAACATCAAAGGACTATAACTATTTTAACAAGTCTATTTGTCTTTATGTTTTGGGGTTTTTTATGGTTTGTTTTCAATTCTAAATGTGATTTTAAGTGAGCCAATTCCAAGAAAGGCAAAACAGAGAACTTAAAATTTTAACAATATATCCTAACTTAATTTTCAGCTTTTTCTTTGTTAACTAGCAAAGAAAGGTAGAGTTTATGCCTTTTTAAATTTCCAGTTTCTTATGACTTTTTCCTAAAAAATATGCCTTCTTTTGTTTTTTTAAATTTTTTATGAAGGTATGATTGATATACACTCTTATGAAGGTTTCACATGAAAAAACAATGTGGTTACTACATTCACCCATATTATCAAGTCCCCACCCATACCCCAGTGCAGTCACTGTCCATCAGTGCAGCAAGATGCCACAGATCCACTATGTGCCTTCTCTGTGCTACACTGTTCTCCTCGTGATCCCCACACCATGTGTACTAAACATAATACCCCTCAGTCCCCTTCTCCCTCCCTCCCCCCTACCCTGCCACACCCCTCCCTTTGGGAACCACTAGTTCCTTCCTGGTGTCTCTGAGTCTGTTGCTAAAAAATATGCCTTCTTTATCTTAAAAAAAATAACATCCCTCTTAAAAACAGAATCATCTTATTGTCTCTGCTGAGTGGGAATTATTCAGTAATTCTTAACAGCTCCAAATGTTATCAAAAGATGTTTTTTTTTGAATGCCCATCTTTAGTTATGAATTGACTCAGAGTAAACTTCTTGCAAAGGGCCACAGTACAATATTCATTTCTCAGGTAAGAGTATTTGAGATACGATACCTAATTAATAGTAATATAATTCATTTATAGTTTTGCATTTTGTTTATGTCATAAAAAAAGTACTCCTCCACTTCTTCCCTATCTTCCCCTTCCCCCCTAAAAAGCAACCTGGGCATTTTAAAAATCCAAATCCTTTTTTAAAACTAATTGAACATTTACTATGGTAAGGAATACCTAATTGTAGCCAATCCCAATCCCAAGGCTTTTACTTTCAGGAACATGGAAACGAATGCATGTGATATACAATAGTTTGCAATAAGAGTTAGTGACAGGAGAGAACATTTCTGGCTGGATTAGTCAATAAAGGAGTCACAGAAGAGGTGATCTGTGGGAAGGACCATGGAGAAAGGGGGAGGATTTTATCCTCCATGGCTACCCATGCGTCCTTCACATCTCTGCAGAAAGGTTACCTTCCCCAACCACCCTGGGTAGAATAGCATAGCTCCCCACCAACCATCCCATCATACTCCTCCCCAGAACACACACACCGCATTTTTCTTCTGGTCCCTATCACTGCTTGACATTTTTATAGATTTTTTTGGGGTCTTAGGCCTCCTACTAGAATATGTGCTTCTTGAGGGCAGGCACTTTGCCCGGCACACAGTAGGTGCTCAGTAAAATTGTGTTGAAGGAAAGAATGAGTGAATGACTAAATGACATGGAAAAGGATTTTCTGCTAAAAGCGTGTTTACGGTGTAGAACTCCGAAGTGCTGTGGAGAATCCAGGTTCAGCTTTGTCTCAGGATCTTTGTAAATCTGGCAGATTCACCACATCTCTGCAATCCAGTTAACAGATTTATAGTAACAGAGGGGTAGATTTGGGTGCCCCGATGTAGCTTCCTCAAGGCTGTAACTCAGTCATGAGTGTTACGAATTCAGATCGTCATTCCTCTTGACCTTCCCACCGCTCCCTTAGACACTCACTGGCTATACATAATTTACGGTTACATTAGTTCTGAAATCCATAGGATTTGCACATATCCTTCAGTATCTGACATACAGGCACATTTGATGATGGACAGAGTTTCTGATTCCTTTAGAGCCCATAGGTGTTCTATAGATTGGCCCCAAAATAGAGTCACATTGATCCCTGTGAGGAAGGAGTCACCCATGCAGATGGCTACCAAGCCTGGGAAATGAGCAGAAATGGGTGAAGTGGCCAAGGAGGGCCTGAGGTAAGCTGGCAAGGTGGTGGCCTTCTGAAGGAGGCAGCCACAGTTCACCTCAAGACTGTAGTTGCCATACAGGCCCATTTTGGTCAAATCTTGTGATTGTTCAAAAAACTGGAAACACTGATTTTTTTTTAAATACATATTTTTATTGGAGTTGATACACAATATTATATTGGTTTTAAATATACAGCGTGGTGGTTTTACCGTTTTCCATATTCTTTTATTTATTTATTTATTTATTTATTTTTTTGAGAGGGCATCTCTCATATTTATTGATCAAATGGTTGTTAACAACAATAAAATTCTGTATAGGGGGGTCAATGCTCAATGCACAATCATTAATCCATCTCAAGCCTAATTCTCATCAGTCTCCAATCTTCTGAAGCATAACGAACAAGTTTTTACATGGTGAACAAATTCTTACATAGTGAATAAATTCTTACATGGTGAACAGTACAAGGGCAAGAAACACTGATTTTTGAGGATATATTTCATAATGTTTTTTCACACTGATTCTAAGAGCGATACAGTACTGGCATGTGTAGGTTGCAACCTTTGCAAGCCTGAGGAGCAGGGAGAAAAGGTTAGAAACCTCTTCACAGGGAACCTGAGTGGCACGCTGGAAGTACCCGGTGGTAAGCACCACTACTTCTGTAAACCTCTGGGGTTTTTTTTAGGGTTTCATTCTAGAATTTCAGAGTTCCAGTGTATTTTGATACTTGGAATGAGATACATCACATTAGGGCTCAGCAAATCCCATCTTCCCATTTGCTTCCCATTATTTTAACAGGATCTAACCTCTAGGATGTTGACATGGCCCTAAAATACTTGACTAGCTTAACATTTTTATATGGTTATTGGGCAAAGGTTTTGACAAGAATGTTGGGAGGTGGTGCCAAGATGCATATTTGAGAGATGCCCAGCCCAAACTTAGGCCAAGAAGTTACTGCTCCTAAAATACTCAAACAGATGGGTTTGGGATATGTGCATGGAAGATTCCAGAACATTTGCTGTAGAAATTGAGTTAGCTAAATATGGTCACTTCTCCAAACAAAAGTGACTGGTTATTATGTATGTTTTGGCAAAGGACGGGAGGAATGCAGCAGACAAAAAAAGAAAATGTTCATCTTTTAGATAGATTCCTCTCCTTTAAAACAAAAAAGAATTTTACATCCCACAGGTATGGCTATGTTTTTGTCTAAGCAGTACAAGTACATTCATTGGTTAAGCTCTAGATGTATGATGTTGAGTGGGTTTCCTGACATGTGGTCACGAATTGCAGTAAAACATATTGATGGGTTCCATGGAGGCAGATTTGAGCAACGGGATTTAGTGTTCCGTGCTAGTTGGAGGACACGTGTTAAACATTTGAAGAATACAGAGATGAATAGACAGGCAATCTAGTGGACAAGGATCAGAATCAAGTAAGAAAAGAGCAATTTAATTCTCCCACAAGGCAGAAAAACATGTTAAAAGAGGAGATTTATTCTCTCCATTAGTTTTCAAAGAGATTATTCTTCCTTTGGATTTGGAAAGGCTTCTTGGAAGAGGTGGCATTGAAATCAGTCTTAAAGGATGAGCAGGGCTTTTTCAGGTGGGGATGGAGGGGCAGAGTGAAGGTCGATACATAGCTTTTCTTTAGTGTCTCGTTTCTGAGGTGTTAAGACCTGTGCTTCTGCATGTTTTCTGGTTCAAGGAGTTGCTTTGTCATTGGGAACGGACAAGCCCCGAGAAGAGGGATTCTGCAGCTGGTCCAGCAACAGCGTGGCATTTTATAGAAAATTCATCAACAACGAAAACTTCCCTTAAAACCACTCTTCTTGTAGAGTGGCTGTGTGCTGTGGTTGGAAGCAGTGTCCCTCAGTTTTGCCACTAATTACCCTCGGACAAGTGACTTCTGAGACCTGGTTCTCTCATCTGGCTCCCTCAGGGTTAAGTAATAAGAGGACTAAACCATAATGAACACTTTCATAAATAGATGGAAGTCTTATTGGGAAAATATTTTGCAAACTGCAGAGTGCTACACAAATGTGCGGCTGTCCTTTTATTGTCTGATTGTCCTTGTTATGTGGCCAGGAGCAATCTGATGGGACCAGAAAGGGTGTGTTGACCATTCATGCCAGTCTTGGGGGCTTGTTCAAGAACTAGACTACATCCCAGAGCACTGGGTTTTAAAATCTTCCTGGTTTTCTAAATACTACATGAATATAAATATTCATCAGAAGCCAAGGCCTTTGGCAGGATGGGAGAACTTGAGGGTGGAAAATTGTAGAAAATCATGGAGCTTGTTTAGAGGATTTTCCTCTGTATTCTGGTGGAAGGTTGGATTACATCAACATGGAAAGGCTTCATGTCCTCAAGAAAATATGTAAATAAATCTAGCTTAATTGAAAAGTCTTCAAGAAAAACATAATGTATCTTAATCCAATATAATAAATAAGGAAGGGCTCATTTAATTTGAAAAGAAAAAGAACAGTTCACTAAAGTTAGTTTTGTGTAAACGTTTGTAGGATACTTTTACTTAATTTCAAACCCATATAGGTAGGAGCTAATGATAGAGGCAGGCCCTGTTCAGATTTTGCTGAAAGTGTCATCTAAAAGATCTAACTTTTCTATTCTCTTGGACTATGTTACCAGAATTCTTTTAGGCTTCTCTATGGTAAGGTCTATTCTGGAAGCGTTTTCTCCAGACTATGTACAAGCTCACATCTATGTTTCGGTGAAAAAATTTTGAGAGGAAATCAAATATGCTCCTAGTCTACGCAGCATATCTTTGTGGCCAAAGTATGCAATATCATCAAGTACAGGCGTACACATCAGAGCAGGGACCCTCCAGTTTACTGTGTATCTGACCACGTGGGGTGTTCCTTGGACTGTGGTGCTGGGGATTCCAATGCCATGTGTGTGCTTCCAAGAAGCTTCCAGACCCTTCTGCTGCAGACGGCCCAGGGCACTGAGGTGCTGCCCCAGGTAACCCCCGTATCTGTCTTCTCCCTGCTAATACCTTCTCGAAAACAGAGTACCTTGGTGTAGTTTATACATAGTTTGTGTTTAACGTTTTTCTAAAATCCACAGGACCCAAATGTCTCCTGGGTTTCTGATATACAGGTACACTGCTGCACTGAATTTATAATCCCTAACCAGCCAGTGGGAATCCTGTAGGTCAGCTCTGGAATACACATGGAATAAATGGACTACACTCTGGAATAAAGCAGAATCTTCTTTTCCTCAGGGTATAATCTCTTGAGTCAGTCCCCTTTGGTGTGGCCTTCCTCAGACTAGCTTCTCTCCATCACCCCATCCAGCTAAGTGAATGTTCCCTCTCTTTGGTACTATTGCATTTTTACATGCTCCTGTCACAGAACTTCTCATGGTACATTCTCCCAGCTGTGTGCCCTCTGACCCTGCCCCATTCCACCTATGGCAGAGTCCCTGGAGAGGAAGGACAGTGTTATCTTAGAAACCACAGTATCTGATACGTTAAAAACACTTAACAGAGGTCTTGCAGAATAATTCGTGTCTTTGGGCTAATGTGCTCTCCTCTCCCCTCTCTCCAGTTTTATCAGGATCACAAAACTATTGTCCCATACCAGCAAACTTTCAACAATATCTGTCTTAATAATGATAAATATAACAATATGAATGACAGTAATAATAATGATAGTTTACATAAATTGACCCAATTATTTTCCACCTGGCCCCATTCTAAGCACTTTATACAGATTATACTCATTTAATCCTCATAAAAACCTTAGGTATCCCCATTTGCACATGAGGAAACTGAGGCCCGGAGAAGTTAGGCAACTTGCCCCAGGGACATGGGCGCTCAGTGGCAGAGTCAGGCTTCTGACCTGGACAGTGTGGTTCTGGAGCCCATGCTCACAGCAGCCACACTGCCTGGCTTTGCCTGACTGCCTGGCTTGTCCTCTGCCCTCCGCTGTTTGCACAAGGTAACTGCAAACCCCTTCCAGAGGGTTAACAAAAATCCAGGTCAACCTGTTGGCCAGGAATTTTCATTGACCTTGTCCTGACACTCCGTTAATGGGTCCTTTGTGAAATTCGCTTGGAAAACTCGGATGGGTAAAGTTAAGGTGTCCTTGACTGCAGTAATCCTCCAGTCTGTTACTATTATTAATGCCTTTTGTGCCTCCCAGAGTGTCTCTTAGTGTCCTCTGCTTCCCAAACTTATTTAATTCACGAGACTTTTTTTCCCATAAGACTTTTTGAAGAACCAGGTTGTGTGTGTGTGTGTGTGTGTGTGTGTGTGTGGTGTGTGTGTGATGGTGGAGACTTCCTTTAAAGCAGAAAGGTGTGTGTGTGTGTTGTGGTGTGAATGTAATTTGGAAGAAGAGCTGGCTTGTGCTCTTGTGGGCTTCCCAAGACATTTCTTAGGTTCTAAATCATTTGTTTTATCCTTACTTGTGTGACGCTTATTTAGTCTTGAGTGTTTTCAATGCTTAAGTACCTAAGTGGCCTTTAGTGACACATTTATGGGGTGGCCACACATCTGTTCTCATGGTGTGATTACTACTAATGCTCTTTTCAAAGTGACCTTGTTTGGATGAGAAACACCATGATAACCCTAATCATAACACTTGACCCCATTAAATAGCAACCCGTGTTTCACCCTCACTTCCTTCCCATCATCCATGGAAGGACACAGCGCTGTTGCGTGTGTGGAAACAGACATGGTACCAGCCATGTGCTGCCAGCACCTCACCTTTTATGTCCGAGTCATGGAATTATGGACACATACAGTTTGTAGTCTCTCATCACTCAGAAGTTGCACTTCTTAAGAATTGCAAGCCTTGAAGACTTCTTTACACTGCTCACTATCTTGTTGTATATACTCATCTATGCAGAAAAAGCAAAGAACAAAACTCTGAAAGAATATCAAAATCTAAGAACAGTTATTGCCTCTAGAAAGCAGGAGTTGGGGTCCAGATTGTGGGTACAAAGCTGAGAGAGAGGCTTTTCACATTATGTATTTACATTCTGACTTTTGAGCAATGTAACCATGTTATTTGTTTTTTACAGTCCTCTTTTTAAAATGTTTTAAAACGGCTCAGGGTTTTCCCTGGAAATACAGGCTATTTCAGGCCCAGCTGCGTTGGTCTTCATTTTGGACTCCATTCCATCCCCCAGGGAGACCTGGGCCCTTTTCTTTCACTTCACTTAACCGAATATTATTCCATCTTCCCATACCTTCAAAAGGAGGCCTCTTTTTTAAAGCTCCTGTGTGTTATTCATTCTTAGGAGAATAACTTGGAGTTGGACATATCTGGGTTCAAGTTCATCTCTTCTACTTACTGACTGTATGGCTTTGAGAAAGTAATTTTTCTGGGTCTCAGTCAGTTACCTTATCTATAAAATCAGGATAATAATAACCTCCCTGTTGGGATGTTGTGAAGCATTGATAAGGTAATGCAGATTCCAGTGGTTCTGGGGATAACGTAGCAAAAGTTCAAAAAGTTAGCCACTGGGTTCTCGTGACTGGAAACAGCTCACTGTGACTTTGGGTAATCACAAAATGCATTTCGGTTCTTATAACCTCTGCCCTAATATTTACAAGACTAACATTCTTTGGGCCCACTTCCTGTGTACCACCAGCCTTTCTGCCAGTCCTGCCCTCGTGAACCTAGAGGCAGCAGGGGCATCTTGCCAGAGTGCGCGCCATGCACACAGCAGTGAAGGCGCCACAAGATTCCTGGAGCATATTGACCAGAAAAGAGTGGGATGGAGTTTGAAAGGAAGTTAAAGGAGTTGAAACTCAGAAAATAACATTTTCAATTTCAAAATCATTACAAAACTAAGCCACGGGAATAAAGGACACACAGTTGAATCCAAAGTCAGGAAGAGATTCCAAAATTTACGCAAAAGGCCTGAGATCACCCAGGGGAAGGTCCATAGTGGATTCTCTAGGTCATAAGTTCTCTTGTCCACAAATTTGGAAAATAGGGAATTTTAGGAGAAATGAATCAAAAGAACATAGGATGTGCAAATACTGGATTTGAATCCCTGCTCTACCATTTCAAGTGATATTAAATAAAGGAACAAAGCTTTTAGCCATTCACCCTCTTGGCATGATGTCCAGTTTAGCAGATGAGAACACTGAGGTTCAAAGAAGTTAAACTGCATCCAAGTTTACAGCCCAAGACTTGAACCTTTTGTCCTGTCCATGCTGTTCGGACTTGTCTGCCCTGCCTTTGGGTCTCTAGTGTCAGGGAGGCTCCAGAAACTGTGGGTGGGATCCTGTGATCCTTTGGAGTGATCTTATCAGCCACCGTGGGTTTTTACTTTGCCTGTATTTTGGGCCCTTTTACTTTACATCGTTACGCTGTTGCACAGCTTTGCCTGGATATTAACACTATTTTTCTCTTGTCTTTTTGTGGCAGCCTGCGGTTCTGTTTTCCACAGGCCAGTTTTGTCACACTCCCTGCCTATCAGGGTCCTTGCTGTACTGAATCTATTGCTTACAAGAGATTCAAAACCTTAAGAAAAGAGGAATTCCCTGATAAAGACAGTGTTAATATATGTTACATTTTTTTAATGTCATCATGGAAAAGGAAATGTAACTCCTTATTAACCAAACTATGTGAGGTCTCTCTTTTCACACAGCCATCTGGGGTTCTGCATTTCTCAGTTCCATGTAACTTCCGGAAGGAGCTGATTAATTTTAACCAAATGTGATTCAGTACTAAAGATCAGAATGCGTTGAAAGTTTAATTTGTTGAGTTCTCTAAACAAGGGTGGACAAGGGTGTTTTGTGCCAAGCATTGTGTGAAACACTTCTTTGTGGCCATGTCTATTTATTTTTGGAACAACTCCAAGAAGTGGGGATCTTCATTCCCATCATACAAATGGGAAAACTGAGTCTCAGTAATATCACCAAGGATGGCAGTTCACGGAGCCATTAGAGACAAGACATTTGGTCTTTTATAAGTATTTTCTTCTTTTCTAGGACCCTTTGGGGAATAAGTTGCCACAGGAAATGTGTGTAAATTCTCACTAGTATACTAAAGGTTTACACTGCCATTTTCTTTTAATAGTTCTGATGAAAAAGTTCTAATACGTGTTAAAGATTATGTTTTTACGAAGGTGAACTTATGACTTTCATACAGATACACAGTGGACATGTCAGATTTTACTTAACTCATTAAGTAATGAGGGGTCAGTAAGCTCTGAAAATTGGTTAAAGGAGAATCCAGGGCAACACGAGCAGATGGGAAAAGGACGGATCGGTTGTACCTCCACTAAACAAAATCTATTTCTATCTCTGTGACAAGAACCATTTGCTTACTATCAATCAATTTTCTACAATTCACAGAGTTGTTAAACAGCTAAGTGAAGAACAATAAAAGGAATCTGGAAGGGGTGCTTTCCAGGTTCTAGTACTCCACTGAAAAGCCAAGCAGTGATTGTTTTTCTTTTTTTGGCTCATTTCAAAATCACTATTTCCTCTGACAATTATCTTCTTTATTATGTTGCCTGAGCATGTCCTGTTCAACTGAAGAGAGCTTGTACTTTTCTGGAGGTGGTGGGAGACACAGTGGATGACTTAGCTTATCATTATTGCAATGGAGATCCTTGGTTCCTAACCACTTGGGCTCAAGAAAACACATATACCCCAAGATTTGCTCTCAGAACCAGGTTGAAGACCCCAGATGTACTGATTCTCCCAAGACGTGTTGTTTTGTGTTAGGTTCTCCACCTGTGTGACCTAAGGGCAGTTTGGGGGATTAACGTGCCTGGCACGTGGCTTTTATCTCTGGAACACATTGCCTCCAGCTTGCTACCAGGGTCATTGCTTCTGACCCTTCCACGGGCAGCCCTCTGCTTTGGAGTCCTTACTGCTTTGGCTGCCTGTGGCCCTGTCCCCTCCCCTGCATACTCTTTTTCTTTTTGTTTGTTGTTTTTTCACTATCCTGTTGGTTTTCCCACTGTGGAATTTTTGACTGTGGAGGCTGGTGTCACAAATATATCACCCACTGTATCAACCAGAAGACTGGTCCTCTCTTCTCTCCTGGTGTATCACCATATCCCCATGTAGGGAGGTTAACTCTTGCCTGTTGACTTCTGACAGTGTTTACAGTTGGTAATGGCAACTTTCTCATCCCCAAAGCTACCTGTCTTTTTACAAAGCCCCATTTAGATTTGGAGTTATTCAAATCTAAGAGACCTAAGGTTTTATATATTTGTTTGAAGAACTTTTATTAACTGACCGCTACAGCCAGACATGCTCTCCAAATTGTTTTCTTTTCCATCCTTCCTAATACTGGATCAGATTTTAACTAAGCAAAAAGTAGCAGTGACATACAAGGAAGCTGTAGTCATCGTTTAAAAGTTCCAAGCATAACAAATTTGATGGGTGAGTAAATTATATGTTTGTTGGTGAGATCGTAAAGAAAATGACTTGAGTTCTTCACTGTATTCACAATTTCTTAGAGTAACATTGTGGAATTTTTGTCAATTTCAGAACACTATAGTTTTTCATTAATGTTATGTAAAGTTTGTGGGGGGTTTTGGGGTTTCTTTTGCCTTCTGAGCACTTTTTTTCTTGTACACAGATGTCAGTATATTTTTGCCATTGATATTTACCTCCAAATTTGTAATTGTTGGTGCTAAAACCAGGAGTCCATGATTATCAGTTTGTTTTACAGCAAACATTACTAAAATAGACTATTTGGTCAAGCCTAGAGGGGAAATAGGAGACATAAAGGAAGGGCAGTAAGATAAGTAGGTGTAAAATAACATTTACACCTATTTCTATAAAACAATCTTCAGTCATTTTAACGTAGTGGCAATCCTTTGTACGTTTTTGATATATGGCACCATTTTCAATAGTTAACTGTGTACATGTATATTTCCAAGCACAAGTGTGTTCATCTTGGTAGGTAAAACATTCAGTCAGTACTTTTGGCTCTTGCTCCTTGGAGAACATCTATTCACATTTTTGCCTCTTCCCAGGGCAATGCCTTTGGCCCATCTCCCTGTTACATGTTTAATCATAGATCCACTCAGATGTAGAGGTGGGTCTAAATGGAATCTTCTACTGTTTTTTCAAGTCAGAACCATTGCACCCTGCTTTTCTGCTGATATTTGTATTATTGTCCTCTAGTGTTTTCTCATTGTGCACACAAAACTTTCCTCTTCAATAAAAGATCTGATTGATGACATTAAGAGAAACCACATTCTTGAGTGCACTTAAAGGGAAGAAAACCACATATTTAGCTAGATGAAACAATATCTGTTTCTCTAGCTTTTAAAATAAACAAACAGAAAACCCACATATGTATTTAAAAGACTCTCGATTTTTGCAGACCAGCATGTTTTCTTCTGAGAAGAGTATTTTACTGAAGGGAGGGGGCAGTTGACTCCTGCTTGTGTTGGAAGTGCCATGTACCAGGCACCCTTATGGCCCAGGGGATGACAGTGTACAAGATTTATAGTCTCTGCTGTCAAAGAGCTGAGGTTCTAGAACAGATGCTGGAAATGGTGTGGAGAAAGGGGAACCCTCCTACCCTGCCGGTGGGAAGGTAAATTAGTTCAACCATTGTGGAAAGCAATATGGAAGTTTCTCAAAAAACTAAAAATAGAAATACCATTTGACCCTGGAATTCCACTCCTAGTAATTTACCCAAAGAAAAGAAGTTCTCACACGCAGACATACATTCACCCCTATATTTGTTGCAGCACTATTCACAGTAGCCAAGATACGGAAGCAACCTAAGTGTCCATCTGTAGATGAATGGATAAAGAAGATGTGGTACATATACACAATGGAATATTATTCAGCCATAAGAAAAAAACAGATCCTACCATTTGCAACAACATGGATGGAACTAGAGGGTATTATGCTCAGTGAAATCAGCCAGGCGGAGAAAGTCAAGTACCAAATGATTTCCCTCATTTGTGGAGTATAATGAGGAAGCAAAAACTGAAGGAACAAAACAGCAGCAGACTCAGAGACTCCAAGAAGGGACTACCGGTTACCAAAGGGGAGGGGGGAGGGAGAAGGGGATTGAGGGGCATTATGATTAGTACACATGGTGTGGGGGGGGTCATGGGGAAGACAGTTTAACACCGAGAGGACAAGTAGTGACTCTGTGGCATCTTACTACACTGATGGGCAGTGACTGCAATGGGGCATGGAGGGGGGCTTGATGATATGGGTGAGTGTAGTAACCACATTGTTTTTCATGTGAAACCTTCATAAGAGTGTATATCAATGATACCTTAATAAAAAAATTTAAAAAAAACATTTAAATAAAAAAAAACTTGAGGTTCTGCTAGGAGAGGCAGATGATAAAAATGTAGGCAAATGATGAGAGTTTTAGGAACAAGGAAGTGTGATGGTTACCAAATAATTCAAGTCAGCATAATTCTCTAATTTACATTTAAAAAATTGGCTGCTATGTGAGAAGAGATTCAGAAGGGCTTGGATTTGGCTGATGGAGGGAAATGGTGTTGGAGGAAAATGGATGGAATATAGAGCACTGGGAGAGGGAGGAATGGATAGCACTTGGCAAGGGAGAGGATGGTCTGGTGGGTGGCTCCCAGCTCGCCAGCTTGAACAAGTGGAGGGAAGGGATGTTATTCATCAAGATAGTAGAGAATGGGCAAGGGGCACTTTGGAGGCAGGAGGGAATCAAGGATTCCGCTGTGGACTTGGTGCATCTGAGGTGCCTGCAAAATAGCCAAGGAAAAGAAAAGCCTTCACTGCATTTGCAAAATGAGTCTGGGAGAGAGGTTAGGGCCTGGTTATGACATGGGAGTCACTGGCACATGACTCCCATGTGGTATCTGAAGCCATGGGCATGGGTGCCATCACACAAGGCTGCGGGTAAAATAGAGGAGAAAAACCTGGTCCAGCACTAGCTCTGAGATATGCCAGTTCTGTACAGGGTCTGTTAGACGATGTGGTACTGACAGATGAGCCTGAGCAGGGATAATGAAAAGCAGTTAATTTGCAAGACAAAAATCGTATTTCATGATCACAGACTGCACAGCCCCGGCCAGCAGCTCTTCAGCCCCAACCCCAAGTTGGCTCCGAAAAAGCGTCCAGTAATTCTAGGAAAGAAATCCACTGTGTGTGTGTCTTCCCTACAGAGAGGTAGAAAGAGCTTCATCCTCCCCTTAAAGGAGGCCTGCACCCAAAGAATGAAAGGAAAGCGTGAAACGACTGCTGCCTTTCTGGAGCAGGGTTTGAAGTTCCTCTGGGGCAGATGTGAAAGCCTCAGAGATCAACTTCCCTGTCGTGGCTCAGACTTGGTTCCAGTAAATGGGAAATGATCTTGCTTAGCTGGCAGCAGCCTTGCCCTCTCTGCCTTTTCTTACAGGAAGTTAAAGTGCTACACAAGAGTTTTCATTTTGTCTTTATGTTTGAGAGCAAATAGAGTTTAGATTTAATAAGAAAAGTAGCTTAGAAGAGAAGCAAACTTGCAAGTCCCATCTTGGAAAAAGGAGCATAGCGAAGTCTCTCTCATTAATTGTATTCTCCATGCTGTACTACCATCCCAATGACCTACCTATGTTGTGATTGTGATGTATAGTGCCCCTTGATCCCCTTCCCCATCCACCCATCCTCCCCATCCCTTACCTTTAGTAACCACTAGTCCCTTTTCAGTGTTTATGAGTCTACTGCTTTATTTTATTCTTTCTGTTTTGCTTTGTTTTTATACTCTACAAATGAGTGAAATCATTTGGTATTTGTCTTTTTCCACCTGGCTTATTTCACTGAGCATAAGACCCTCTACGTCCATCCATATTGTTGCAAATGGCAGGATTTCTTTTCTTTTTATGGCTGAATAATATTCCATGTGTATATGTGCCACATCTCCTTTATCCATTCATCTATTAATGGACATTGAAGTTGCTTCCATATCTTGGCTATTGTAAATAGTGCTGCAGTAAATGTAACGGTGCATATGTCTTTCAAATCAGGGATTTTGTTTTCTTTGGGTAAATTCCTAGGAGTGGAATTACTGGGCCAAATGGTATTTCTATTTTTAGTCTTTTGAGGAACCTCCATGTTGCCACAGGGGTTGAAACCAGTACAAGTTCTGTAATGGAAAATGGTCCCTGGTCTTTGTGGTAACAGTAACTGCATGTGTGCCATTTCTTTTTATGTAATCATTTAGTGTGAATTAACCCATATACTCTTCTGCAAACCATTGAAGAATAAGAGTAGAAATGAACTATTGCTTAAATGATGAAACAGAATAAAGCTTGGAAGCCTTCATAAAACTGGCTTTTTCACTTGCTTTTTCACTTTCCTTTTCTTTCTCAAAATAGACTTTAGTTCTTCTTCTGCAGTTTCAGTTCATGTTTCAGGAGTTTGAATATTGACATTGGTGAGGGCACCACTTCTTGTTCAGTCGAGATGTTCTCTCAGGGTGTATGGCCCTGTGTATTTATGAATGGCGTTCTGGTCATTAGGAACTACCTTGAGGGAGTCACTCTTCTTCCATATCCTCCCAGCCTGGATCTGGGAGCAGCTGCCTTTTTACTCTATAATGTCACTGGCTTATCCCAGCCAGAAGTAGTTATATATCACTGATGCCTTGACTCATTCCTACATATCTGTATTTTTAAGCCTTTGGTCTTTCATTACTGAGTGACTGCTTTCAACACCAAAGCCCAGGCTAATATCAGAGAGAGCACCTGCTCCTGGACCCAGAGGTGGGCTGGAGCTCCTGAGAATGACAGCTCCCAGGACCCAGGAAAAGGAGGAGAAAGCACAGCTCTAGTCGAGCAGCATTCACAGAAGCCATGGGGAAAATTTTTGGAGAATAACAGTTTTTCAAACATTTATTGAACACTTCACTAGAAATCAGCTGGCTGTAAGCTAGGAACATCACAGTGCTTCAGTACTATTTAACACATACAGCTGTTATTATGTGTATCTAAATCTCAGTCACATTAACTTCTGATCATTCCAAACACAAACTTGAAACAGCAGTTTTTCCAAAGCACGTTGTATAGGTGACACATTTCATTATCTCGTATACTGTGGTTATTTCCCCACAATGTGTAAAAATGCAAAAAGAACAATGGCCATTCATCAGATTAGCAAGTAAGCTCTCCAAAGAATTTTGTGTTTTTCCCAACATTCAACTTGAATTCTGGAGTGGTTAGGATGGCCAACTGATAGGTACAGGCCAATGTCTTGAGAAATGTGACTTTTTAAAAAATTTCTTATTGGTTTTGGATATATAACACAGTGATTCAATAGCTACCCATATTATTACATCCTCACCCCCTCTAGTGTGGTTAGAAAGATGTTACAGAATAATTGACTATATTCTCCATGCTGTACTACCATCCCCATGACCAACTTATATAATGACTGAGAATTTTTATACCCCTTTATCCCCCTCACCCTCTCCAGCATCCTATACCCTCCCCCGTCGTAACCACCAATCACTTCTTAGTGTCTGAGTCTACTGGTTTTGTTCATTCTGTTTTGCTTTGTTTTATACTCTACAGATGAGTGAAATCATTTGGTATTTGTCTTTTTCTGCCTGACTTATTTCACTGAGCATAATACTCTCTAGGTCCATCCATGTTGTTGCAAATGGCAGGATTTCTTTTCTTTTAATGGCTGAATAATATTCCATTGTGTATATGTGCCACATCTTCTTTATCCACTCATCTATTGATGAACATTTAGGTTGCTTCCATATCTTGGCTGTTTTAATAATGTGGTGATAAACATAGGGGTGCATATATCTTTCCAAATCAGGGATTATGTTTTCTTCAGATAAATTCCTAGCAGTGGAATTACTGAGGCAAATGGTATTTCTATTTTTAGTTTATTGAGGAAAGGCCATACTGCTTTCCGCAGCGGTTGTACCAATTTACATTCCCACCACCAGTGTGGGAGGGTTCCCATTTCTCCACATCCTCACCAGCACTTGTTATTTCTTGTCTTTTAGATAGTGGTCATTCTGACTGGTGTGAGACGATATGTCATTGTGGTTTTGAATTGCATTTCCCTGATGATTAGTGATGTGGAGCATCTTTTCATGTGCCTGTTAGCTATCTGTGTTTCTTTAGAGAAGTGTCTATTCAGGTCCTCTGCTCATTTTTTAATTGGGTCATTTGTTGGGTTTGTTTTTTGAGTCATATGAATTCTTTATATATTTTAGATGTTAACCCCATACTGGATAAATCATTTATGAATGTATTCTCCCACACTATAGGTTGCCTTTTTTTTCTGCTGATGGTGTCCTTTGCTGTATAGAAGATAGTCTGATGTAGTCCCACTTGTTCATTTTTCATTGGTTCCCTTGCCTGAAGAGATGTGTCCAGGAAACAATTGCTCATGCTTATGTTCAAGAGACTTTTGCCCGTGTTTTCTTTTAAGAGTTTTATGGTTTCATGTCTTAATTCAGGTCTTTGATCCATTATCCATTTCTGGTTTACTTTTGTGTATGGAGTTAGGCAGTAATGCAGTTTCATTCTCTTACATGTAGCTGTTCAGTTTTCCTAGCACCAGTTGTTGAAAAGGCTGTCTTTTCCCGATGTTGTATATTCATGGCTCCTTTATCATGTATTAATTGGCCATATATGCTTGAGTTTATACCTGGGCTCTCTCTTCCATTCCTTTGATCTATGAGTTCTGTTCTTGTGCCAGTACCATACTGTTTTGATTACTGTAGCTTTGTAGTAGAGCTTGAAGTCAGGGAGTGTAATCCCACCACCTTTGTTCTTTCTCAGGATTGCTTTGGCTATTTAGGGTCTTTTGTGGTTCCTTATGAATTTCAGAACTATTTGTTCTAGTTCATTGAAAAATGTCCTTGATATATTTATAGGGGTTGTGTTGAATCTGTAAATTGCTTTGGGCAGGATGGCCATTTTGACAATATTGATTCTTCCTATCCATGTGCATGGGATAGATTTACATTTATTTGTGTCTTTAATTTCTCTTGTGAGTGTGTTATAGTTTTCAGAGTACAGATCTTTAACCTCCTTGGTTAGGTTTATTCCTAGGTATTTTATTCTTTTTGATTAAATTGTAAAGGGAATTGTTTTCCTGATTTCTCCTTCTGCTAGTTCTTTGTTAGTATATAGGAACACAACAGATTTCTGTGTTTTAATTTTGTATCCTGCAACTTTGCTGAATCTAATTATAGTTCGAATAGTTTTTTGGTGGATTCTTTAGGGTTTTCTATTTATAATATCATGTCTTCTGCAAACAGTGACAGCTTAATTTCTTCCTTACCAGTTTGGATGCCTTTTATTTCCTTGTGTTGTCTGATTGCTGTTGCTATGTACTGTGTACAGTAAAAGTGGGGAGACTGGACATCCTTATCTTGTCCCAGTCTTAGAGGAAAAGCTTTCAGCTTTTTGCCATTTAGTATGAGGATGTTAGCTATGGGTTTGTCATATATGGCTTTTATTATGTTATGTACGTATCCTCTATACCCATTTTGTTAAGAGTTTTTATCATGAATGGATGTTGAATTTTGTCAAATGCTTTCCTAACATATCTTGAGGTGATCATATGGTTTTTATCCTTCTTTTTGTTAATGTGGTATATGGTATTGATCGATTTAGGAATATTATGCCATCTTTGCATCCCTGGAATAAACCCCCCTTTCTCATGATGGATGATCCTTTTTGATGAATTTTAAAATTTGGCTTGCTAATATTTTGTTGAGGATTTTTTTATCTGTGTTCATGACGTATTTGACTTTTTGCAAGTGGTTTGCAAAGCAGGACTCTCCTTTTTATTTTCGTCCATGAATTTGCCATTTTATTCAATCTCTTGGCTTTGCTATTTATCCCTCTTACAGTAAATGGGTTTCTTTAAATTGTTCTTGGTTCCTGTTGCCCAGAGGACAGTTGTGTAGTTGATTTTATATTTTTGATGTATTTATTATAAAATTAAAATGAGAAAAATTGCCTAACAAACATACTGCCTTGTGAAACACTGTTTTTAGAATCATAAAAGGTTATTTTTAATAGGATTTTCACCTTTAACTTCTGAACAAAGTATTGACTACATAGTGGACAGTATAAAGCACATGAGTTGCCAAAGACCTTAAAGACTGCAGAACAGCCTGTTACTTCCCAAAGGAGAACCTGATGCCCAGAAATGAAGGAAAACTTTTTTGGTTCTTTTCTGAACAGAAATAAATGTTAATAGATGGGAAGCAAACTGTATAGTGGGAACATGAGGAAGAAGATTCTCTTTGGTATCTGTTTTTGAATTTGCTTTTTTGACATTTACTGATTTTTTTTATCTTCCCCCTCTGTTTTTAGTGGCCACGGATGTCTTTAACTCCAAAAACTTGGCCGTTCAGGCCCAAAAGAAGATCTTGGGTAAAATGGTATCCAAATCCATTGCTACTACCTTAATCGATGACACCAGCAGTGAGGTGCTCGATGAGCTGTACAGAGTGACCAAGGAATACACCCAAAACAAGAAGGAGGCTGAGAAGATCATCAAAAACCTCATCAAGACAGTCATCAAGCTGGCTATTCTTTACAGGAATAATCAGTTTAATCAAGATGAGCTGGCATTGATGGAGAAGTTTAAGAAGAAAGTTCATCAACTTGCAATGACCGTGGTCAGTTTCCACCAGGTGGATTACACCTTTGACCGGAACGTGTTGTCCCGGCTTCTCAATGAGTGCAGAGAGCTGCTCCACCAAATCATTCAGCGCCACCTCACTGCAAAGTCACACGGACGGGTCAATAATGTCTTTGATCACTTTTCAGATTGTGATTTCTTGGCGGCTTTATATAACCCCTTTGGAAATTTTAAACCCCACTTGCAAAAACTTTGTGATGGTATCAACAAAATGTTGGATGAGGAGAACATATGAGTATGTGAATTAAGATTGTGACTGCTCATGATTTATTTGAAGATGGAGCGCTGCTGATTTATGAAGGAAAACATAATTTTGTCAAGATTACACATATTTCAGAAAGACTTTGCCCGATTCAGTTGTCAGACATTAACAATAATGTTTTATGAGGCTCATTATATTTGAAGAAAAAGCATTTTGCCAAAAATTCTGGTGAAAAGAGTCCTAACAGTTAACAGATCATGGGAAAGATGTGTGGTTGCCTAATGCAAAAATAGGGTTATGCAAAGAAACCTATGTGTGGCTTCAAACCTCAAGACACCTCTTTTAGGGCAGTTGTTGTGTTGGTGGCACATTGGATATTTCTAACGTGTACAGAGCTATGTACTTTGATTTGCTTATATTCCTTACTATATATATGTACCTCTTTTAAAAATCCAAGAACTCTTTCTTGCTGTCCTTGTTCCTTTGAAAACAATTCCATTTTAAAGTCTGCCTTTTGTTAAAGATTCTTTTTTAAAGATTTTGTCACTGACATTCAAGAATTCAGACAAATTGAACCCTCAGAAAAATAGAAAATGACTTCTCTAACCAATAATGTAGAAACCGACTGTATTTGACATTATGAATAATGTCTAATATAAGAATATGCTTCTGGACTCAAGTCCTGTTTTTTAGTACCGACAGTGATACTACCCAAATCGTGGTAATTCCCCAAAATGGAATGGCATGTCAGTTGCTTTGAAATGCTTGCTGAGGGCTTAACTTTCTTTCAAGCATGTTATCTTGGAAATGTGCTGATGGAATCTTCATTTTTAATATCCATTTTAAATGTAAGAGACAAAAAAAATCTAGATTGTTCTTGATATTGAGACAAAACATAAGTGTTATTAAGAAAGATGAAACAATCTTTATTATGAGATGAGCCCATCAAAATAATTTAGAGGGATGAGGGGCAAAGAGAAGAAAGGATTTTGCCACAGAACGTAAGAGTGAAAATTAATGCATTTCAATGTTCAGTAAGATTTGTTAGGTAAATAAAGAATGTCACTTTTTTATTTAACTGATAAGGTTTTGCTACTTTGTTACTTGCTATTTTGATGAGTAAACCAAAGAATATTTGCATTCTGAGCAGTTCGTGTGTTGTTTCTGTATAATTTTAAGTGTGTGATTGATAAAGTAACATTGGCTTATATTGCAAAAAGGAAATGGGAACATGTTGGCTAACCATGTCACATAGGAAATAAGTGACTCAACCACCAGCACTAAATATTTGTATTGTCAGTGTGTCTATGATTTAGTGAGGGTCCTCTTTTGCTTTGAATTTGCCTGCTTCCCAAATATTGACATTAAAATAATAGTTCACTCTAAGCCAGTAGGTGATCACAGTATTGATTACAGCAATAGCATAGTGACTGTAGAAATGACTCCTCTAACTTCATAGCCTGCAAAACAGCTTATAAATTTGATTCGGCAGCCTCCCTTGACCAGTGCTTCTTTCCCCACATGGGAAAGCTGAGAATTTGGTCTGTGTTCTATTCTCTGGAGTGTTCTGTTCTTTGCCAGCAGAGGCTTGGGGAATGGAGTGTCCAGGCAGTTGGTGGGTGCTTCTTGTTCATCTCCAGCTAAGCACAGGACCAACCAGAGAGACCAGACTTGCGGATAAATTCAGATCAGCCTGGGCACATTTGGATCACAGAGCTGTGCCTGCAGGCCAACAATCAAATGGGCTTGGGAGGGGAGAGCAACCTTTAATCTCACAGAGAGGGAAGGCAGTGAGGCCTGTCCTGCAGGAGGGGATCCTGTTTACTGCCATCTCTCAGCATCTTCTGGAGGGAAACCATCTCCTTATCATCCTGCATCTGGAAGGCATGCCTTAGAAGGATCAGTTACAAGTATTGATCACGCGTTCATTTCTGATGCAGCAGGACCCCCCCTTGTGCGTGAAATTAGTTGGGGGTGAGGTGGGATAGGGGAGAGCTGCAAAGAACCCAAATGAGTTTAGGGATAGATAATTGCTGAGCCAAGCCAATTGTCATTTGGGGGTCTTACAAACATTTTTTTAAATTGAATCTTTTTACATTTTGGAAAAAAATAATGAATTGTGTTATAATTGATTTTTTTTAAATTTATGCTAATGGCTTCTTTGCAGACATTATGCATTATGATAATAGGTAAGTGATAATACTAGTGTTAACAGTTGACACAGAATGGTTATTAGCTGATTTAATCCCTGCCGTAACCATCACCATTCTACAGATGAGGAAACAGGCCAGAGGAGTTAAGACCTGAGGTCACATAGCTATTGCATATCAAAGCCAGCTTATCAATAAAGCGGTATTCTCCTTTAAAGATAATATGGACAAAGATGATTCTAGAAACGTCATGGGTTCAGTAGAGTGGCCAGTGAGCATCTGAAATAGTTTTTCACATAGTGATATTTAGATGGTTATTTCAATCATTTTCGATCATACAGGTTTCACCTACTCTCTGAAGATCTGGGGATGATTATATATAAAGACATTTTCCAAAGTTTTGAACAGGGCTTCTAATGTGGCGGCTTATGGCTCAAATTTCTGTCCCTTCTGCAACTTCAGGATGCTTACATTAACAATGACTTTGAACACTGAACCATATCCACCCACACCCCCTGCCAGGCAGTCTTTCCGTGCACGTAAGGGGCGCTATCCGCGCACCAAGACAGAAACAACAGTTCTTCATTGTGTTCCCCAGAAAAGGTATGGCGTCAATTTGAGACTTACAGGTTTAGAGGCTGGAAATAGTTGAGCAGGTAAGATTAAAAATAGCCTTGTGTTTTTCTGATTATTAGAATTTTCATATACAAGTCAGAGGTAGTTTAAAAGAAGAGCAGGTGTTTAGAACTTTAGTGGTACAGAAATGATGCTTTTTTTTTTTTTTTAGTCATATACAAGTATCTCATTCACAATTATCTGGAAAGATTTTTCTCCCACCATGTAAATATTTTTAAAAAACAGGAAGTTTAAACTTTCTGATGGGTTTTCCCCCAAAAGGATTAAAATAGCCCTTTCTGTGGTCTGTACATACCAGTTGGATCTTTACTGAGAATTTTAATTTATCCTTTGATATACTCAATGAGAGCACCCAAATTAAAGTATAATGAACACATTAAACTTGACAGATAATAAATGAAAGATGAATGTCTTTCCATATGAGATATTTGTATTGAAAAGTACTATTTAATTGCTAGGAAGTTAAAATATTCTAATAAAATAATTAGTGTGTTTATAGGATTTATAATATTTTTGCATTTTTAGCTAGTCTTGCATTTTTATTTCCAAATATGCATTATCTAAATTAGTTGAACTTTGCAGTGTTTGCAAAATCACTGTTTTGTTAGAAACATTGCATTCTTGGGCATAAAACTTCAACGTAATTTATTAAACTCAAAGCAGGTTTTAGTACTCAGTTCTGTTTGTGACAGATAAAATTTTATCCTAGCTCTAAAATAATTTTCTTTACAGTGAATCAGATAAAGTCTTTATAGAATCATCCTAATGAAAACATTGAGGCATTAATGAGAAAAATGAGCCAACTTTTTGTTTCCAAAATGAAACAACAAGAAAATCTTTGGGCTCTTATAATCACATATCACTACTATGGCAAACTATTGAAAATCCATTTTCTCTTTTATTGAGCTGTCCCCATGGTTACTTATGCATGCCCAGTGCCAGAAAGACACTTTTATTTCAGGGAATTTCCCCAAATGGAAATCTTTTTGTGTAATATTGATTCATGTCTGTCTAGCCAAATATGTGTTTTCCATCTAGCAGTGAATATCAGCTCCACATTGCAGGGGGTAAGCCACTCCAGAAATGTCTGCTACACTCTGAGAAAGGATACAGACAAGTCAGCCAGCTTTCACAGTTAAGACAAAAACATCTGTGCTTCGGAAAATGTTCTTCAAGTACAGAAAATTATCCTCCATGTCCACCAAATTTCTGTGAGATCTTTCTGCTATTAGCTAGCCAGTGGATAAGGCCCCCCATCTTCCTTCATGGGGGACTAAGGAAATTCCCTGCCTTCCCCACTAGCAGCTGTATAATGTATTTCTGTTTCATGGAAATGAGGTGGCTGATCGGGCACTTGGGGTTCGTTCTTAACACAAAAAAAATTTGATTTTTACAAATGTGTTCTGATTTGCAGAACATTCTAAGACAGTATGCTTCTCTGTACTTTGGCATTTCCATTTAAAAGCTTGCAGATGGATTGAGTCATTTAAACCTGCCTGATGTGAGGTATAAACACAGGCATAGGAGTGAAAACTCATATACATACCTAGATTGTCACCAGTATCCGGAATGATTGTTTTATAAAAAGTCCAGGTTCCATTTGCCCAGAATGGACTTTGGGCAGACCGGCCGAAGCCACCACTTAGCCATCCTAAATGACTGATCAGCATCTGCTGCTGCTCTCTTCTAAGATCACTTATTTTCACTAAAAGATAAATACTTGCCAAGCAAATCAGAAAGTTTTACAAGACATTTAATGTCCTGGAAGAGGACTTGCTGATTATTAGATAGAAGTGCCAGCATTATTGCTGTTCCCTAATCATAGGGACTTTGTGTTCTCATGGCTGGAGCACATTTTGAGCTTGCTGAAATTCTCCACGAACGTGCAGTGAAATCCACAAGTGGAAACATTCCGTAGTATATTCAAACACCAAGTGTCAGAAGTTTGGCATTTCTTCCTCCTGGCGGCTCACTGGAGGGGAGCCAGGTAAAACTCAGCAGGGTGCAGAGGGCGTGTGCTGCAGCCATCAGAACCAGCGTGGCCAGCTCCTCATCTGCTGGGGAGCTTTCTTGCCTTATCTAAAATTTGGATAAAGCCACCCTCTCGTTTTAAGGATAAAATTAACGGCATGTTGAAGTCTTTGCAACTTGCTGAAGGCGATTCCTGGGTGAGGTGTCTTTCACTATTTCTGAATAATTGGTGAAAATAAGCTTGGAGCCTAAAATAAATTAAACAACAGACTCCCACAACCCAAAAGAATTTTATTAAATCACCATCCCCTTAAAAATTGTTTTTGCTTTCAGTTAGAAGATTAATTTGGGGTGAGTTGAAAGTTATGGTTTCTGGCAGTTACTTAAGTATGATATCTTAGCCAATTAAATTTCAAATCACTTCAGTTATTTTAGCCTTCCTACTGGTTTCAGTTTTCTACTGCTGCATACCAAGCTATCCCAAAATGTACTGGTTTAAAACAAATACCGTTTTGTTATGTCTTATGATTCTGCGGGTTGAATGGGCTTAACTGGGCAGCAGACTGTACTGGGGTCTCAGGTGGTGGCCAGGACTGGAGTCTTCTGGAGATTTGACCATGTCACTGGGACAACTCAGCACTTCCCCTGCCCGTGGTCTCTACTTACTACTTCCTCAGGGCACCCAACAGGGCAGGAGCAGAGGTTTCCAGGCCTTCATAAGGCAGATGTCCAGACCAGGCCCACTGTTCACTTTGGCTCATTCTATATGTTGCAAGAAATTACAGGCTGTGAACAGGGTCCTCAAGACCACCTTCGGTTTTGATGATTTGCCAGAAGTACTCAGAGAACTTAGAAAAGCTGCCTTCCTCACTGGTGAGGTTTATTACAGTGAAAGGATAGAGATTCAAATCAGCAAAGGAGAAAGACACACAGGGCAGAGTCCAGGCGAGGCCAGGGGCAAGTTTCAAGCTGTCCTCGTCCAGTTGAGTTTTACAGACAACGCTAAATTGTCCCAGCAATAATGGGTGACACCATGTACAAGCATCGCCAACTAGGGAAGCTAGTCTGGCCTTGGTGTCCAGGGATTTTATTCAGGGTCAGTCATAAAGTCACAGAATGCCCACATGACTGACCTCTCTGCTCCAGCACCTCCAGAGGTCAAACTGACACAGGATGGCCCAGAGTCCAACGTCTACCATCAATCACGTTGTTAGCATAAACTATCTGGCGTGGCCCAAGTCCCTTGACGTACCAAGGCATTCTTAGGATATCTGAGGGCTTAGAAATTATCTCCCAGGAGCTGGCCAAGGCTCAGTACTCTCTGGAATGTTCGGCGTTTGGCCCTCCCGCGCATGCCAAGTTATCCCTATGCTGCGCACAAGCCCAGCCCTGATTTAGTATAGGAGGGATGACATGAGAGTGTGAATTCTGGGATGCCTGCTTCCTCGGGGGCATCTTCGGAGACCCAGTACCAAATGCCATGACTCACCCCTTGTGGTTGCCACAGAGATAACAGAGGACTCAGGGCGTGTGGGGTTCTTCACGGAATCATTAGTGTTAACTGAAAACAGACATGGAAAAAATACAAAATAACAGTGGGCTCACCTGTTAATAACCACATTCTTGTCCTTGTGATGATGTGAGTCCCATCTATGCCAGGTAATCTATTCAACTCAGGAAATGATGATTCAACATCTTTTATGTGCCCAACACCAGGCTGGGCCCTGTAACCACCTAGTTCCTTTACCTGAGGAGTTTACGGACTGGTGGGAACACCAGCCACACACAGGTCAGTTAATACTAAACTGAGGTTCAGGCTGAGGACCCCAAGAAAAGCTTTTTGCCCCCTGTAGGCTCTCCCACTTTAAATTTTTCGAACGGTTTTTTGAGTTTTAAACTGATGTTTTAAAAGCAACAAACCCAAAGCATTGGCAGATTTCTTTTTCAGACCAATGGCAAGTTCATGTGTGTGTGACAGTACAAGTACAAAAAAAAAGTTTGCAGGCCACGTTTTTCATTCAAAATAAAAATGGCTATAGATGAGTCCATGGCAAAAAGTAGAATGTAAACTCTACTGAGAGTTTGTGTAGAATATAAATTCTACTGGCAGAATCCAAGTGAAAACAAAGAAGTAACATTTTAATTAACATGTAATTAACTTGAACAGTCAGATATTTTAATTCTGTTTAATATAAACTTAATATTCAATTAAAATTGTTTTAATTTAACATTTGATTAAGTATTTTTATTCTAGGGAATATCTGAGAAAATAGCAACAGGAAAGAGGGGTTTTTTTAAAAATTATTTTTCAGAAGTAGGTTGTCACCCAACTTGGAAAGCTAGGTAAACTGTCTTCATTTCCTTGTGCTCAGGATATCTGTGTCCCTGGAGGCCTCAGGCCAGGACACAGAAGTGCGCGGCCGAACGGGTCTGTGAGGATGACCCTTGCTGATGTCTAGCCAGCATGCCGCTGAGCCAGACCTCGTGCGGTTATGTCTGCTCACTTGTAATGATGACCGCCCAGCTCCTCGAGCCTTGGAGAAGCAACATTAACACGCAGCATGTCCTCTTGCCGGCAAAGCACTGGAAAGCAGGCCCAGGAAAACAGCCCAGTGTGGTGTGTAGCCCCTGACTGTGTTACATCTGCGATGGCCTTCCTTCCTTGTGGCTTCAGACAAGACAGGGGCCTTTCCTTTTCATTGCGTTACAGTCAGGCAGTCGGTGTCCAGAGTCCTTTTGTGGCAAATTACAACACCTCCTGATACTTGTTAATGCATGACAGGATTTTTTATTTCTCCTGATTACAAAAAGATGGGCTTTTGAAATCTTAGTTTACTTTGCTTTATCTCTCTCTTAACTAACCACACAATCACCACCAAGAATAGTAATATAAACATGGATGATTGCTTAAAAATGTACCCTATGTTTTGAACCAGTTTTTATTAGCAAGCCAAGAAAGATGTTCCCTCTAATCTGCGTATAGTGTTGGCCACACTCCCTTCCCCCAGACTTTAAAAGAGGCGATCGCACTGATAGGCCCTTGTGTCCCGCTCTTTTTGACATAAGGAAAGGCAAGCTGCCACCTGTGGGGAGGGGGAGGGGGGGGCTCCAGCTTCCTGGCTGCTGTCAGCAAGAAGCGAGTTTGTAATTTAAGACAAAGTTTTTCAATCTTTCTCCAATGCTAATTTCAATACTGATGTATTCCCTAAACAGCTCACCTGTAACTCTTCTGTTTAGTTCTCATAATAATTAAGAAATCTTTCTACACGTATATATGATGATTTCACTTTCAGGAAAAGAGTCTTAAAGTCTAAGTTGATGTGAAACCTGTTACACAAATCAAACAAACCCAGGGATCAAGAAAGATGAACGTGTGTGTGTGTGTGTGTGTGTATAGGTTGCTTGCTTCTTTCCCTCACTGTTTGGGACTATTTTCTGTAGATTCACTTCCTTGTAAGGATTGTGTGTTTTCACCTGTTAGTGCTTGACAGTAAGATCTAAGAGTTCTGGGGGTAACAGCCCTGTCTGAGGGGAATAATATTTGCAAACGTTGGGGACTAATCAAAACTGGAAAGGGTTGAAGATGCTTGCCATTAACATTGATGTTGGTACTAGACTACAGACCTTACTTAGTTTTCACTAAGTAGGGCCCATTTTTTAAAACCTTCATGCATGTGTATGTGTGTGTGTGTGTGTATGTGTGTGTGTGTGTGTAGTTCACATAATTTTTTCCCATGGATGGATTTGTGTAACCACAACCATAATCAAGATACAGAGCTGCCTCATTACTGTGAAAGAACTCTCTCAGGCTCCATCCCTCTCTGGACTCACACTGTCCCCCAACTCCCATCTTTCTCCCATCCCTAGTAACCAGTCACCTCTTCTTCATCTCTGTGGTTTTCTCATTTTGAGAATGTTAAATAAATGGGATCACAAAGTATATACCTTTTAAGACTGACGTTTTTCACTCAGTATGATGACCTTGAGATCCATCCAGGTTGTTGTATGTATCGGTAATTAATTCATCTGTTTTTATTGCTGAGTAGTATTCCATTATATGGAAAGTACTAGAATTTGTTCAACCGTCCATCCACTGAAGGACATTTGGGTTGCTTCCAATGTTCTAAATACAGTTGCTAATATGAATGGCATTGCTATGAATATTTGTTTACAGGTTCTTGCATGAAATAAGTTTTTATTTATGTGAGATAAATGCCCCAGAGTGTGATGGTTGAATTATATGGTAAATACTGCAGAAAACCCCCACATTTTTCTAGAGTGGGTGTGCCATTTTTTGTATTCACACCAATGAATGAGAGACCCGGTCTCTCTTTCTTCAAATCCTCACCAGTGTTTGGCACAATCACCATTTTTTTTAGATTTAGCCTTCTAATAGGTATGTAGTGATAACTTATTGTGATTTTTAATTAAAGAAATATCTTTTCAGGGTTTTATTATTTTACTTTGTTTGGTTTTAAATTCTGTTCATTTCCTTTCATTTTTTTTCAGTCTTCCCCCACCACCACCTCCTTCTGTCAGTAAACTTACTGAAGTATAACATACATACATTTCTACATTTCTAGAAATTTCTTAGAAAGTGAACACACCTGTTAACCAGCATTCTGATTAAGAAAAAGAGCATTTCTATGACCCCAGAAGCCTCCCACCAAGGCATCCACTATTCTGACTTCCAGCAGAAGAGATTCATCTTGCCTGTCTTTGAACGTCAATGTAAACAGAATCATTCAGTATAGACTCTCTTGTGTCTGGCTTCCTTTTCTCCTAAGTCATTGAATATCTTTTGAGCCACCTCTAAGAGTGACTAAGTGCCGACTGCAGGCAGCTGTTACCATGAGGATGCTCTTCAGGCATGTTGTGGAGTTAAATATGAAGGCACAAAGCCGCTCTTGGCTCCGCGCTCACTTGGGCCTAACATCAGCAGCCACCAATAGTTCTGATGCCTGACGAACATCAATGACTGGATAATGTGGACGATGAAGATGATGGTGTGGCCTCAGTCCATCCTGAAATATAAGCCCCTGAGGCACCTCCCACCCTCTCTACCTTCTCGATCCGTCTTTTCAAGGGAGTTAGAGCTGCCTTAAGGAGAGCTTCGGTAATGGGGACGTCGTCTTTCAAGAAGGAAAACTAATGAGTTGGAGACAGGATCAGACTTCCCTGCAGGGTGGTGAGCCACCCCATCAGCCTCTGGGTATCCCACAAGGAGAGGCATTCCTGTGGCCTTTGGGTAACGGGGGAGACAAACGCCCAGCCTCAGCCAGCTCCCCGACCTGTAACAGCAATAGCAGGTTTGCTGGCAGTTATCATTTCAAAGCCCTTGTACACAAGTGTGAGTGGGTCAAGGGAAACCTTGACGGAAGTTCTCAAAGATGATAAATGTGTTCTCTGTTCCAGGAAGGAGGAAGTGGCACATTTGGGGTTATCTCAGTCGAGATTAGTTCTTGCAGGGACAGAATGACTATCTGTGAATTTAATCCTTTCCTGTCTTCTTCTGAATGTTTGGGCCCTTCTGCAGATGTCTTATCCTGATCCTCTTGGGACTCAGACTTCCCCACCCTGAACACAGTGTTGTTGCCATGAAGCGTTTACTGTGGGCTAACATAAAGCTGTTGGCTGTTTTGTATTGTACTTTCTCACTGTGAGATATGCGGTGTCGCTCTCTGCTTTACAGAAGAGACCCACTGACAAGATAAGAACATGTCCCAGCCACTCAGCTAGTCAGTGGCAGAGCCGGTCTGGAACTCAGGACTGACGTGGAGAGCCCAACTCTCTGCAGCAACCTGTGGCTTCCAGAGTGGGTAGGTGGCTGGGGTGAAATCGTAGTATTCCCCTGTGGTGCCAGATATTCACTGCAGAATGGTCTGTGCTGGGTCAAAGAAAGCTGCTGTCAGAAAATGATCTGAATCACCTCAGCCTTGTCCTTACCTATGTAAGGCTAGGTGAGGCTTGTTCGTGCACATCCAAATTAGCTGACTAATAGTTAGACAACTAGCTTGGTAAGGAAAGTGGGACAACTGAGATCCTGTCATCATGTCCTCAAATCAGATGACTGGATTAAGCCTGCAGATGAGGGAGCCTTTTACTGACTGTGACCTTGTTAGGTTACTTATTTTCTCTGTTTCTTATCATCTGTTAAGTACAGATCATTGTAGGACTTACATATAATCCAAGTAAAGCTCTGGGGGAAAGAAGAGTGCCTAGCATATAGTAAGTGCTCGATTCTTGTTGGCCCCCTCCTGGCCCTCCTCCGGCTCACCTGGAGTGTGTGGCGGTGCTGGGGATGGAGCTGGCTCTGAGCGGAGACTCGGTCTCTGAGCGGAGATCCACTGTAGCAAGCAGCTGCCTTTCCGAAGAAAATACGGGTTGTTGAAATGTACATCTGAGACCCCCGTTAGCCGTCATCCAGACTGTTTTATGAAGGAGGAATCTGACACACAGGGCTTAAAATTTAGGAGACGTGTGTAATCCTTGGGGCTTTTTTAAATTAGCAGTTTATATTTGAGGGAGATGCAGATTTAGAGTTAAATGTTAATCTTCATTTAGAAAGTGTTCACTCGCTGTCATGTTGCACCTTTCTTTTGACTTTTGGAATATAATACCACGTTCAGCCAAGGGTACCAGGGCTGTGTTAACAGGTTCACCCAACCCAAAACCAAGTTCCGTCGTATGGGTCTGCTGGCTGCCTCCCACCCTGACCCCTCTCATGCCCCAAAGCCTGGCTGAGATCGTGTCCTTGCTGGACTCCAGCGCTAAGAAAGCGATTGGTTTGTTCTTGCTGTATCACCCTTGTCCCTGGCTGTAGATTTGACATAAATATCATGTACGTGATATGTAAACCATATGGACACCGTCTGAGAAGAGCCATTCTCCTCTGTTAGCTCTTCAGGATAAGCTGGAAACTTCCGAGCTACCTTGCCTCTGCCTCCTGCAGTCTCTGTTTTAAATCCTGGGATCACCAAGGTCATGACGAAGTGAGTGTGGGGGAGGAGGGATGAGGGCAGAGAGACAGCAGTCATTATCTGGAGTACAGGAATTGTCCTGATTTCTAATGTTATAGCTGACTGTCATTCCATGTGCCTGGTGTTCAGCTGAGACTATGGTTAGCCAAGGCCCCAGGCTAGTAGGACATCAGGACCTATGATTCTATGCTGTGCTCACCTACATTTGCTGCTCAGCATCCGTTCTTGTTCTACTGTTAATATCCTGGTGTTTCTTTAGGAGAACCACTGGTCCCCAGCTTAGTCTAGGAGCTGTCCTCTGACGGCACACGGGCACATGAGCTGGTCTGTCCAGTCAGAGCATTTCATTCCCTTTGAGTCAGGGGTTGATTCAGGGATGCAGAGTAAGGCAGCCATGCAACCAGCCTCAGCTGTAGATCATCCTAGGCCTTTTGCTTGGGAACCATTCTTCCCACTGGACTTGAATCTCTAAGGCTATCAGTCCAAAGCTTCTGGCAGCCAGTGTGCTTGCATGAAGAGAGAACCAGTGTGAGAGAGACACGGATCTGGAAAGCACGAGATGGAGAGAAAGTGAGTCTCGATGCTATTATCTAAGGGGGAGCTTTCACCCATGGCTGCAGGCACCCTTTCTCTGGACTTCTGCGATTTCAAGAGCCATTATGTTAGATATTTTTGCTTAAGCCAGTTTGACTCAAGTTTCATTTCCTTATAACTTAAAGAGTTCTGATTAATGTAAGATGATTGTTAGATTGGTTTTGCATTCCTTGTGGGAAGTCCTTGCTCTTGTAGAGAAGGGAGAACCTAAGAAACCTCTAGTTCCGGAAAACTTTGTCAAGAAACAGACTAGTGGAGACCTGGTATGGTCAGTGGAAACAGACCAGCTAGAACTCAGAATTAAAGTCTATCTGGAAGTATTGTGAGATTATATTAAGGCAAATTAAGGTTTATTATTTTGGGGCATTTGTTATCACTTATTAAAGTATTTTTGGAGGCTGTAAAGTATCCTCAGATTGAGAAAACAGATGTTGCAGTTTAAGCTGGGGAAAGCAATTTCATTTCTTTAAGCCTCAGTTTCCTCATCTGTAAAATGGGCATATCCAGAGTGCCTATCTCAAATAAGCATTAAAGGCACATGAAACACTCAGAATGGGATATCTGGTATATCCTCAACAAATAGAAGCTATCACTATTAATATGCTCTGAATTTTCCTTCTTGGATTGTATGATAGATCATATTATATCCTTGAGCCAGAATTGAATCAAAATAATATAAAGCACAAACTCTCTAGAAAGAGGATACTAGGCATATTAAACATTCCCTAGGCTGCCTAAGATTTGTTTGCTAGCTTTTTCAAGTTGGTCAGTAAAGGAAAACCTAAGTACTAGTTATTTGCAGTGAAGAACCAAGTTAGCCAATGGTTTTCCCTTTAACAGCTTTTAAGGCTGCTGCTGTTAAGTTGTCAGTGGTTTCTGATGGAAGTATGAGTTCAGGCCAAGCACTAACACTACCTCCTAGGCACTTAGGAAAAAACAAGCAAACACAAAATTTAAAAAAACACACACACACCAACAGCCTAATGCAAACTAATCTTTACTTAGTCTTATGTGCCTGGCACTATGCTGAACTTTCTCTGTGGATCACCTTGTCTCCATCAGAGCTCTAGAAGGTAAAAATTGTTCTCACCATTTTACAGGTGAGAAAAGTCAGGGTCCAAATGAATGGCCTGTGGAAGGGCACTCAGCTGGTAAGTGGTGGAGCTGGACAATAGCCCAGGCTGCCTAAGTCCAGCATCTGTGCTTCTAGGCCCCATGCACCCTTGCCGTGCACCCTTGAGTCTAGCAGAACGGGGGTCTACATTCCAGCTCCGGAGCCTGCCTTTGTTCTACGCAGGTCTGAGAGCTTCAGGCGATCTCGTTCCCAAGTCAATAGCTCCAAGATCACCCAGGAGGCTGATCATGGGATTTTCCAGGGGCAAGCTACAGCTTGGGGGCAGAACTGAATCCTTTTGAGGAGAAAGAATGTCTTTCCCAGGAAGAACTGTTCTGTTCTCATTGTATCTGCTTGTTGCTCTGAACATGTGGAGAAGATGTCTCATTGTGGAAGGACAACCACAGCTTCCTAATGAAGCATTTAATGATTGATTTGATTGGATGCAGTAAGCATGGGAACCAGATATGGGTAAAAGTCATCTACTCTTTATTTATCATTTTAAATACAATGATGAAAGAAGGAAATAGAGATGTTTACTGGAAACGAATGATTTATTTTATGTGAAAGTTGTACAGATAAGGTGCCTTGTTCTAAGATGGATTTAAAATAGTGGTAATGAACACCTTTCACCACCCTGATGATCCTTGAAGTTTCCCCAGTCACTATAATATTGCAGTCAGATGTCATTGGCTCAATTTCTCCCTGTAATGTGTTTGTGTGCAAAGGCAGGTGTGTGTCGGTGGGTGGTGTGCCTGTGGTGCATGTGTATGCATGTGAGTGACTTGGTAACACAGGAATTAATGAAAGATATGAGCAGAGACAGAAACAGTATTGAGCAAACGGATACTAATGACCCTTATTGCAGAGCAATAACCAGTGTGTGGTTACTGAGAGGCCACCACACTGCACAATGCCAAGGGCTCCATTCACACTCTGTGCAGACACCCAAGGTTCCCTGGAAGCCAAATGGGCCTGTGCTGGGAGACAATGAAAGGGAATGGCTGAAAAGTGGTAGACAGGAGGAAGACATCTTGCTTCTCAGCTGTCCAAAATTCATTTACTCTATTTTAATAACTTCCAACACCAACTGGAAATCTGCTCTTTTCCTACTCTCAATGCAGGTGGAGCTCATTTCACCTCAGTTCTAAAGGTAGCAGGTGACTCAGGTCTGACCAGTCAAAGCTTCATACTCCCCTGACTGCAGAGATGGATAATAACAAGCCGCTAGGACTCCACGCTCGTTTGCTCAGGCTCCTGAGACAGACACTGACATAGTGACTTCTCAGTCTGGGTACAAGCTGGCCTGCTTTTCACAAGTTTCTGAGTTTTGGGGGCCTGATTGTCAAAGCATATTGACTCAGGCAGATCTAAAGCTGGGAAGGAACATGTATGTATACTATGGCAGGAATACAAGTTTGTGGTGAGTTGGAGGCGTAGCTTTCTGTGTAATGAGCATTGTGTAAGAGGGACCAGTCTTAATAGCAGAAGGGTGTTAGGGAGAGGAGTTTGGGAAAGTGCCTCCTGAGATGTTCTGGATCTAAAAGCTGCTGGAGGATTCCCAGATTCAGGATGGGATGCATCTCCCAAGTTGCAGAAAGCTGCCCCAGCTTTCGGAGTCAGCTGTCCTGCAGGGGCCCGACTGTAATCCGACTCCTTTGCCCGCTGAATGTTTTCATGGCAAAAGATTTAGCCCTCGCTCTTCGTCTGGCCACCTGGTCACCTCCAGCCTTTAAGAAATCTTAGTCATTGTTTTTATTTTTCCATCTCCCATCTTTTCTCCCACCACACCAGAGGCTTTGCCTCTGACTGTGTTTAAACTAAATTTACATCTCCAATCGGTACAAGCACTTTGAATTTGGAGAAGAGTTACAGAAATCTAATAAAAGAATGAACTCCTCTGGCAGACGTTTGGTAATGTGTTTTCAGTTTTTTTTCTTCTGTAGTTTGGAAACCTGTTGTGTTGAATCCAGGTGCATTAGTAAGCATCAGCTGGGACTCAAGGAATCATATTTCTATTGTCACAGTCGTAACTTATCTATTGTACTTACTCCTCCCTGTACGTTCTGCCTGCAGCATCTGACTAAGTCGGCTGAGGGAAAACTTAGTCAGCTCGAGTCATATTATTCTTTTTTTCCAGGCTGTGCTAACAATGAAAAAAAAAAAAAAGTCCCCAAATACCCTGTATGATAATTAGGTATAATGTGCTACCATCTACAAGGCTTGGAGTTTTAGAACGTCCCTGGGGCGCGGAGGACTCCGGAATGATTGTGAATTAGAACTGGGGATTTCTATTTATGTCATTCCAAGAAAGGTGTGTTTTCCCAAGCTCTAAGTCGGACCTTCCTCTGTCCACTGAGCGCTTCCGGGAAGCTTTTGGGAGTTCCTCATTGGCCTCTGTATTACCTAGCTGCTTTGGTGCCTTGATGCATTAATTCAAGAATTGCTTGAATCGCTGAACATAAGGATTCTCTTAAACCAGATTTGGGCTCTGGTGGCAAATCAGAGGGCGGAGGCGGGCACCGGAGAGAGCCTTTGGCGTGAGACAGGAACCCCCTTCTGTGTGAATTAGGACTGGGGAGGGTTCCGCGGGAAGTCAGTCTGGAACAGCAGCAGAATCAATAAGCAGTTCCCAGCCACAATTTCCCCCTCTTCACGAAGGTCTGCAGATATTGGCCCTGCCGCTGGCCGGAAGAAAGTCTCTGGATTATTAGAAGGGAAAAGAAGGTGGAAAGATAGAAACCGTGAAAGTTCTATTTTCTCCCGTACAGCAAAGCCTAGACTTGAAAGCCCGGAATGAGAGGCGTCTGTGGCTCTCTACTCCCCCCTTGTGGTGATGGGGTGCGATTGTTTTCTAAGTTGGAGACTTCCATGTTTCCGCCTGAGGCAAAAAGCACCAAGTTGTTTTAACATGAGAACATACTTAGGTTGGATGTAATAATCCAATAAAACAAAGAGCAGAAGGTCTATGCTGCATTCGGACACATCTTTCAGAGAGTGATGGAATTCAGCTGTTAAAAGTTGTAAATGAGCACGATTCACTCTTCCCACCAGGAGATGGTTTTACAAATACTTTTTCCATCAAATGTTAGGCTAGCATGGGGATTTAGGATCTGAGGAGGAAAGAAAACACCCTGAGAGTAAGTAATATAAATTTTCCCCACAAAAAAGAGAAATGTAGGGTTCTGAATATGTATGTGCTATAACATATCATGTATATAAGTGATATATGCAATGATACTGGAATTATTTTATTTATTGGGTGTCTTATCCTCTATCATGTACTCCATTCTGCAGCACAAAGAGGAGTGGAACAAATGACACATTTAATTGGGAGGTCCCTTTTACCTGAATGGGATGGGCAGCTCTCCAAGAAAATGTGCCAGAAATAGGCTCTGTTTTTCCAGGAAAGTGATTAAAGTTCAATGCCTTTTATGCTTCGATAAAGCATGCTACATCAAAATGAGTAGACTCTCTTCAGGCACTTTCTTTAATTGGCATGGCTGCTTTGGCACAGTCAAGGTAGCTGTATGCATTTGCTTTCCCTCGTGTGGTGTGCGACTTCCCAGATGGCTGCTATGATCCTCCCTTCTGGGTAATCACTCCCCCTGAAGTGTGGGCACAGCTTACTGACTTGTTTCCAGTGAACTGAATGCCACAGAAGTGATGGAATTACTGCCAAGATTAGGTTACAAAAAGACTATGGCTTGTCCAGACTTAGAAGCAACCAGAATGTCCTTCCGTAGGTGAATGGACAGATAAGCTGTGGTACATCTAGACAATGGAATATTATCTAGCGTTAGAAAGAAGTGAGCTATCAAGACATGAAAAGGCATGGAGGAAACGGAAATGCGTATTCCTAAGTGAAAAAAGCCCATCTGAGAAAGCTTCACACCGTATGATTCCTACCCCATGACATTCTGGAAAAGACAAAACAATGGAGATTGTAATAAGATCAGTGATTGCCAGGGGTCAGGGAGAGGGAGGGATGAATAGGCAGAGCCCAGAGGGTTTTTAAGGCCTTGAAATGACTCTGTATGGTACTACAATGGTGGAAATGTCTCTTTATACGTTTGTCAAAACCAGTAAAATGTACACCAAGTACAAACCCTAATGTGATGATGATGTGTCAGTGAAGGCTCAGCAATTGTGACAGATGTGCCACTTGGTGGGGGCTGTTGGGTGGAAGGTTGTGCATGAGGTGGGGTAGGGACTATGTGAGAAATCTCTGTACTTTCTGGTCAATTTTGCTGTATACCTAAAACTGCTTTAAACAATTAAGTCTATTTAAAAAAATGACTAGATTCTGTCGTGAGTGCCTTCTCGTGCTCCCTCATTTGCACACTCAGAGGGAAGCCAGCCGCCAGGCTGTGAGCAGCTGTATGGAGAGGCCCCACTGGCAGGAACTGGAGGTCTGCCAGGGGCCACAGGAGTGAGTGGGAGTGGGTCCTTCCCCAGATGAGTCTTGAGGTGACTGTTGCTGCAGTGGACATCTCGAGGAGAGACATTTTGAGAGACTGAACTTGAAGTACCCAGCCAAACCATGCCCAGACTTTTAACCCATTGAACAGAGATAATAAAGTGATTTTAAACTATCCAGGTTTTGTAGTAATTTATTCTGTAGTAATAGGTAACTAATATACCTGTTAATCTAACTTTCACATCAAATGTTGAAGAGATTCTTTAATATGAGACTCTGAGGAGAAGGAATAAACCAGATTTCGTATCAGGAACTCTACACACGGTTAAGCATAAATACAGTAGACCTTTGAACACCACCAGGGGTAGGAACACCACCTTCCTGTGTGGTCAAAAGTCTATGTGTAACTTTTAACTCCCCCAAAACTTACCAGCCAAGTGCCTACTGTGGACTGGAAGCCTTACCAATAACATAAATAGTCGATGAATATGTATTTTGTATGTTATGTGTATTATATACTGTATTCTTACAATAAAGAAAATGTTTTTTCAAATGTCACCAATCTCCACAGTTTTCCAATGTATTTATTGAAAAAAATCTGTGCACAGGTGTACCCACACAGTAACAGCATGCTGCTTATGGGCCAGCTGTGTAACTAACTGAGTTATAATCACTGTGTTGTTCTGGAGTAAGCTATCCATCCCTCCTCATAAAATGAAGAAAATTAAGTTTTACTGAGCACTTACAGTTTACCAAGTACTTAAATGATGTCTTTTAGGAGGAGATTTGAGTAGTTAAATAATTTATCTAAGTCTACATAGATAAAAAAGGAAAGAAAAGGGATTAAAATTGAGGTGTCACTTTCAAGCAAAAGTAACGTTTATCCCTCGTCCCAGAAGAGAACTTTTCCTTGCATTTTCTGATTCTGTGTGCTCCACTAATCTGGGTTAAAAAGTTAGGACTTCCTCACAGTTCACAGTCATAGTGGAATGTTCTATATTTTTCTCAGTAACTGATAGAACAAGCATGCAGAATGTCAGTAAGGATATCAAAAACTTGAATAATATTGTCTACAAATTTGACCTACTGACCATATATTAAACCCTGAGCCCCAAACTCAAATTACACGTTTTTCTTAAGTACACATGAAATCTTTACTAAAATTGACCACTTGGTGGGTCATAAAGCCAACCTCAATGTATGTTAGAATATGTTCTGATAATAATGCCTTAAGCTCAAAATCAGTAACAAAAAGATTACTAAAAAAATCCCCTTATGTTTGATGGTAAGTAAGATATCTGTAAATAATTCCTGTACCAAAAGGAAATGATAATAGAAATTAGACAGCATTTTAAACTGGAAAACCTCAGAGTTTTCTAGCAGTATATGATAGAAGGCAACAAGAAGCACGGTTGTGGATTGTAATGAGTCGTGGAGTCTAAGCAAAACAGAACAGGGGACAGAAAGGGGCTGAGGCACTGAGAGAGTCCTGAAGTCATGCATCGAAGGGAGGATGATGGGGAAGAATTTCGCAATGGGAGTACTTGAGCTGGAAAGGTAGACTGTTTGGACCTGAGATTTCAGAAGTGGTAAATGGTAATGAATGTGCCCAGGGTGTAACCATGGGAGAAAATGCCAACAGCTGATTGGATAGAAAAAGTCACTGAAAGTGAGAGCATTAAGTCATTAGGAGGGGACAGGATGATCACGCACACGGATCTTGAAGTGTCCAACAGAACAAAAGGAATTGCAGTGAAGAGCGAGACAGCAGGAGATGCACCGTGTGATGAATGAGGGGTTGTGAACAGGAAGGTGGAGGATTGAAAGCAATGAGCCATGAAAGTGGGTGGTGAGACCCAAGTGGCCCAAGTGTCAAAGGAGTAGGTGTAAAAGATAAGCCGAGTCTACTCCTAAAGCACATTTCCTCAGGTACACTCTACAAAGGCCTCCATGGCAGTAGCTCACTCCGTCCTGAAAACAGTTTTCATTGTTGGTACAAGGCATGGGGTTATGGGCTGCTTGCCCGTGGAAGAAACCAGCCAAGGGGCTGACTCCTTATCTGGGTTTGCTCAGCCTCACAGTACAGCTCTACTTAAGATGTCTCCCCTCAGCATTCTCAGCTCCCTAAGAGGTTTGCTCACTGTGCAATACACAAGGCTGCTTGTGGTGCTTCGGAGGAAGAGACACATCCTGTAACTCAGGTTTGGGTCTAAAGCAGGCTTCACAAGCTGCGCAGACACTGTGTTTTCTTTTCCATGGTGCGTCTGCTTGTAATTGGGTGGGTTTTCAGCTACACAATACATGGGATTTTATGGAGTTTAAATTGTTTAAAAATTCATTTGTGTAATTATACGAATATATTTTGTATACATTTGTGAAAAAAGATAAAGCAAAAGTCCCCTTGCTCTTTGCCGTGGTTCCCAAGGCCTGTCCAGAACTAATTGGATGTGGGGTGGTGTGTTCTTCCTGGGTTTTCTCTCTGCATTTACTTCCTTGTAAGTGTAGAGAGGGGAATATGTCATTTTGTACATCAGATCATTTGCTTCCCTAATGTTCAAGGGTTTCTTATTATTTATTTTTTAAATTTTCTTAGTATATATATATATTTGTATTAAAGTATCAATATACAATCTTATGTTGGTTTGGAATGTCTATCACAGTGGTTCAGAAGTTCCTGTGAACAACATGTATTGTGATTACAAATTATTGTGCCCTTTTATCTCCCTTCCCTTCACCCCTTCACCAGCCCAACCACACCCCCTTAGTAACCACTAGTCACTTCTCAGTATCTATGAGTTTGGTTTTATATTCTGCAAATAAATGAAATCATATGGTATTTGTCTCCACCTGGCTTATTTCACTGAGCATAATACCCTCTAGCTGCATCCATGGTGTAGGAAATGGCAGGATGCCGTTTTTATGGCTGAACAATATTCCATTGTGTATATGTCCCACATTGTCTTTATCCTTTCATCTACTGATGGACTCCATATCTTGGTTATTACAAATAGTATGGTGATAAACATAGGAATGCATATATCTTTTCAAATGAGGGATTTTTTCTTTGGGTGAATTCCTAGCAGTAGAATTAGTGGGTCAAATGGTATTTCTATTTTTAGTTTTTTTTTTTTAGGTATTGAATTCTGTTGTTTAACACAGACTGTACTAGTTTTTATAGCAAGTGAATTTTTAAAAACTGCGTTATCATTCTCCTTAGGAATGTTTTTGATTGTTTAAAAAACCTTTCTAATTTAACAACAATTACAATGTAGCCACAGATCATATTAAGAAAATGATTGTCTAATGTATCAAATGCTTACTGAGTTCACTAGGGAAATTCAGTATAGCAGAAAAGATCCTTTCTTCATTATCTTATTCTTTCTTCTTTTCTCCCTTTTAGGAGTTTTCATTAGAGAAAGCCATGTATTCAATGATACAAACTAGGGACAATACTGCTTTTCATATAGTCTGTAATGTGAGACTGGAGTCTGTATTCTTTCTTCAGTAGATGAGATTTTGGCTCTCCTTGATGATCAAATTATAAAAACTCAGAAAATCTGAAGCTCACCTTTCATAAAACCATTTAAAAAATAGATCAAGGTATGTCAAAATGATAACTCCCCATCTTTTTCCCAAAATCCCCCTATTTTTAGTTTTTTGAGGAACCTCCATACTGCTTACCACAGTAGTTGCACCAATTTGCATTCCCACCAACAGTGTTAGGGTTCCTATTTCTCTGCATCCTCACCAGCATTTGTTGTTGCTTGTCTTTTGGACGTTGGCCATTCTAACTGGTGTGAGGTGATATCTCATTGTGATTTTAATTTGCATTTCCCTGATGATTAGTGATGTGGATCATCTTTTCATGTGCCTGTTGGCTATTTGTATTTCTTCTTCGGAGAAATGCCTGTTCAGGCCCTCCACCCATTTTTTGATGAGGTTATTAGGTTTTTGGGTGGTAAGCACATGAGTTCTTTATATATTTTGGATGTTAACCCCTTATCAGATAAAATGTTTATGAATATATTCTCCCATATTGTAGGATGCCTTTTTGTTCTCCTGATGGTGTCCTTTGCTGTATAGAAGCTTTTTAGTTTGATGTAGTCCCACTTGTTCATTTTTTATTTTGTTTTCTTTGCCCAAGGAGATGTATTCAGAAAAAAGTTGCTTATGTTTATATTCAAGAGATTTTTGCCTATGTTTTCTTCTAAAAGTTTTATGGTTTCATGACATATTCTGGGCATTGATCCATTTTGAGTTTACTTTTATGTATGGAGTTAGACAATAATGTAGTTTCATTCTCTTACATGTAGCTGTCCAGTTTTCCCAACACCAGTTGTTGATGAGGCTGTCTTTTTCCTATTGTATCATTATGGCTCCTTTATCATATATTAATTGACCATATATACTTGGATTTATATCTGGACTCTCTATTCTGTTCCATTGATCTATGGGTCTGTTCCTGTGCCAGTACTACATTGTTTTGATTACTGTGGCTTTGTAGTAGAAGTTGAAGTAAGGGAGCATTATCCCCCCAGCTTTGTTCTTCCTCAGAATTGCATTGGCTATTTGGGGCCCTTTTGTGGTTCTATATGAATTTTAGAACTATTTGTTCTAGTTCCTTGAAGAATGCTGTTGGTATTTTGATAGGGATTGCATTGAAATGTAAGGATTTCCTATTATATTTGGAATAAAATCCATACTCCCAACTATGGCTTTCCAAACTCCACACAATCTGGTCCCTGCTTACCTTTCTGACTTCCTCATGTGCCAGAAGGTGCAAAGGTGTTCACCACACAGAGCTTTGTATGTGATGTTTATTCTGCTTTAAAAGCTCCATCCCAGTCCTTGCTTGACAGGTTCTTCTCCATATTCAAGCCTCAGTTCCAAATTCAACTGCTCATAAGCCTTTCCTGAATACCCTCTCTCAGTGAGACCTCTTTCCCTCTCCTTCTTTCCTTGGATTCCAATCTCTTTTGAATCCTGTTACCTTATTTAAGGGAGAAAAACTATACCACTAGTGTATGGATCCTCACTTCATTCCATGCTGACTAAGTTACTTAACCTTTTTGGGCTCTAGGTTTTCTACCTGAAAACTATAGCACCTACTTATAGACTTATGAAATCAAATGAGCTATTATTTGTAAAACAGTAAAAAATGGCTAGAACATATTGAGCTCTATTTAATAAATCTCTACATATTCTTAGCACTTGCTATTATATGGAATCATTTATTTATTTGTCTGTTTATTATGTCTCTTCTCTAGAATGTGAGATCTGTAAGTGCAGGGACCTTGTTTGTCTGTTTTGTTCTTAGCACCAAAAAGGTGCCTGATTCACAGCACCCTTAACAATAAAGGTTGAATGTATCAGTGTTTGAATCTCACCTCCTGCATAGGGTCTTTGTGCACAGGAGATAAATTTAAAATGGAAATATGGTCCTGCTTTTATTAAGAGCTTTCAACTTTCATACAATGGCCACCACTAACTGCTATCACCACATCTTGTGTTGTTATACTGGAATGCATGTAATTCCTTTAATACCCCCAAAGTAGGATTAACCCAAGTGCAATTCTCTCATGTTTTACTATTTCAAAGAGCACAGAATAAAATACATGAGGTCTGTGTAGCAGCAGCCACACTCCCATGATATTTAGGAAAACACTAGCTGCAGTTATCACAGGCAAAAACAACATTTCCACATTCCAGTATAATCCAGATCTATATTGTAGTTGCCAGCCCATTGATTTAGGATTATCTGGGGGATGGAGAAAAGAGAAAACCTTCTTGTTTGAGCTTGCCAGCTTCCCAGTCATACCATGCCAGCTGGCCACAGACTGTGAACCTAAACTCAATTGGGAAAAATCTTGTGTAAAGAGGTCAGTTGTGCTTCCAGGTTCTCCTTTTGCAGACACTTTGCAGGCTTTCTCCAGCTGTGTGGTAGCTACTGTCACCGGCATGAGCTGCTTCAGAGGCCCAGTGAAGGCATACTGACATAAACTTTCCTATTCCAAAAGATACAAAAACATTTCGTTCCTGTAAACATTTTCTTGCTGCCTCAGGTCCGACCTGGGTCATCTATCCAAGGCTAAGAAACAAGATAGAGGAGAAAAAAACTGAGTTAAAAATCTGTTAGGTTTCTGCTTGTTAAGCTGATCTTGAGAAAAAGCCAGGTCTACAATGTTTCATTCCTAGTGCTAGCAATGGGTGTGAAGTTCATGCAAAGGACATCTGCTTTTGCAGCATAGGGTCTCCTTGAGAGCTTCTTGTGACCTCAGGAAAGAAATTTCGATTTCCATCCAAGACTTGATTCTGACTCACACAATATGAGTTTCTGGAAAGCTGTGTTGATTCCAAAATGAATCTGCTTTATTAAACTCAGCTACCGTGATCTACAAGTGCCATATTGGCTGACACAGCTGGAGTCTCAAACCAGCTACAGCTCAGTGACAGCTCCAACCAGCCACGGTGAGTACAGGTTTTCATTTCTCTTTGGCATATTTTAATTCCAGATAGGAGTTTCTATCTGACGCCACACTGCGTACCAATATGTTCAGTGTGGACCTCTCCTTATTGCCTACTCAATGCTCTGCACCTGCAGAGTTAGGAAATGCAGGCTCACAGGAAGAAAGAAAAAAGAAAAGAAAAAATTACAAAACAGGCTATGCTTGACCCAGTGCCCAATGCAAGGGATGTCTAAGCTGGCCACTCCTTGGCCCAAGTGGTGGTCTGCACTAAGCTTCCTGTTGAGAAGGAACAGACAGAAAGGAGACGGCTGAGCCTCGTGCCCGCTGAGAAGCAGTCTTGACTGGATTGTTGATCCACGTGATGGAAGAGAGGAAGCAGGAGAAAGCCCACTTTTATAAGTAACGGAAGCGAAAGAGAAATGGTGTGGCTTGGTTAGTGCCTTTTGAGCGTGGTATCCTCACCCGGGATTCAATGTAGTTCAGTAAATGTCTCTGGCTTTCTTCAATCAGACCGGCCATTCTTCCTACTCTGGGGTGGGGAGCATACTAAGGGGGCCATATGAGAGGGACTAGGTATGTCCCCTTGTTCATTGTCAGCCAAGGCTGGAACGTGGCTTAAGGAGCCTCAAATTTCCCCTTCTCCCCAAGCAGAAATTGGTGCTAGATGATACTGTCAAGAAGGCACTTTCTAACAATATTATTTCTGTGTGGTGTCTGGCACTATTGCACTCTCTCCCGTCCACTCTCCTTGGGTGGATACTGATTTTCTGGTCATTGTCACTGCTCCCACTGCCTTCTCCTGGGTCTTTACTGTTGCATTTTCTCTACCTGGATCGTAAGTGTGGGAATTCCCTCTTCTCTCCCTCCCTTCCTCTGTGTCTCTCTCACTCTCTGCATGCACATTCTGGTTGGATAATCTCATTCACCTCCAAAACTTTAGCTCTCTTTTCATGTCAGTCTCATTTGCAACTTAAATCCACATAGCAAACCAATTAATCAATCCCATCTCTGTTGTGCTGATTTTTCTACCTGTTGCCCTCAACAAACTCACTCCTCCGCTGGAGACCTTGGTGTGTGCAATGACTGAGATGAAGGTCCTATCAGTATTCCTCTGGGCTTCCCTATTCCAATTAATGGCACGCCTACCTAAATCCTTCAAGCCCAGATGAAACGTCTCCTCCTCCTTGAGGTCTTCCTTGACACTTCAGTTAGAATTGTGAGCTCTTTTCTTTGTACGATACGTTGTTTATTTTTCTTTTTAAACTGGATTTGTCAAGATTTTTGAAGGGCATGAGATTGTACCTTACTTGCAAGCTATCTAATTTACCTAGCATAGATTAATGGATTCTGAAATAGGATTGAGACAAAGGGTTGTATTTCTCCCAGCACAGCATGCTCTGTAAGTTTCAAGTTTGCATTGCTTGTCCCTCCACATTCTATGGGTAAGAGGTAGAAGAGTCTAGGTGGATGAACAGCACGTCCATGGCAGAGAAATTCCAGATTTAGGGAGCCTGGATCTTTCATAATGGCTGTAAGCCAACCCATCTGACTGGAGAGCGACATTCTATCTCTTATACTGGACAGATATACCTGCCCTCTGTTCTATAAAGAAATACTGTATCTTTCAAAACTATTCATTATACAAACATCCTTGAAAAGATAGTCTGAGACAAATGGACAGTTAGTGTTTCTTGTCATAAAATGAGCAGAAACAAGAGAAACACATGTCTTTCTATAGGATTCATCCTGTTGTGTTATATTGACGATTATATTTTTTTCCTATGTCTCAAATATAATTCCTTTGATATCAGCAGCTGTGGTTCTTTCAGGAACATTTTGAAAAAGATACCCCAAGTTTCTCCCTTGTCCAGATGAAACCCATTAATAGAACAAGGTTTCCTGGGCTGTGACTAGGATACCAAGACCCTACAAAGACTGGGGGACGGGTTAGGCATGCATCTGTTTGAAATTATTGCCATATGGCAACTTCAACCACGACCAGTCTGACAAGAATGATACTTTAGGAATAATTGTATCACTCATGGTTCTTATTCACAAGCAAGAGAAACTGACTCAGGCTTATTCAAGTAGGAAAGGACTACTGGAGAGTAGCTGACAGAATCTCCAGGAGGGCCAGGGAGTGAGCCAAGGGGCTCTGCAGCTAGAAACTAAGCTACATCATGCCAGAGATGGTTTGATGATGACATCAATACCCTCGAAGCTGGTGCTAGATGCTGTCACTTGTCTGACACCACTGCCCACAAGTCTTGCCCATCCCAACTACAACTGACGTCATTGCTGCTTACACCATCTGTCCCCAGAATGGATTCTGTATAGTTTGTCATCCTCCCCAACCCAATGCAAAGCCTTGGGAGGAAGCATCTGATTGAGAACTTAGGTCATGTGCCTTGCCTGGTTACAAGGGAGATTCGGACAGTATCTGGCATCTTCAGCCTCTGAGGTTGGAATTAGGTGGAGGCATTCTCCAACTGTAGGAAGTGGGTCCAGAGTCTGAGCAGCAAAAAAAAAGAACATTGTTTCACCGTACTATCCCTTCACGCTCACCCAGCTCTCTGTACACCATTAGGAATAAGCCTTAAGGTTTAGTGTCTTCCTTAAAAACACTTTAGAAAAGAGACATCCATAACTTAGGAGGAGGTTTGACCAGCAAGACATATGAAGTAGAATTCTTACTGGAAAGGGGGATGGAGAAAGACTAGGAAGGTGGATGATAGGGGGTGTGGTCTGCCTGGGATCTTCAGGGACCCAACACCCCTTGTCCTCTTCTGGGGCCTGGGCCTGAAGAGGATAGATGCCCCAGTCAGTTCTGACTCAGAGAAGACACTGCCATGCAGTGACCTTGAATCATGAAGGGTGATGCAGCAAACAGCAAAGGCCTTATTGGTTTATGTGATGAATGAGCTGTAAGTCCCATTCCTGACTGTCTTCCCTGGATGGCATGGAAGAAATATATAATTGATATATATCTACATCTGTATATATCAGCTAAGATTTAAAAACAAATATATATTTAAAAATTAGTATTTGAAATAAAACTCACATAAAAGTTGTTAAAATAGTTTAGAGTGAGATAACATACATTAGATTCCTAAACTCACTCACTGATGAAAATATAATTCAGGGGCCAAGTACAGGTGTATTGAGGACCACTGAGGCCCCCTAATTATGCAGAGAGAATTAATCACAAGTTTTACCGATGCCACAGGCTATCGGTAGCTGGGGGGAGAAGCAGAGGCCAGCATAGCTTGAAGGATCACCCCTACCCCTTGCCAAACCTTTCTTCGATGCTAAGGTGATATTTAGGCTGGAAGAGGGAGGAGGGAGAAATCCTGAAAGATAGCATTTATCCCAAACAGACTGAGTTGCCTTTAACTGGCAAGTTTAAGTATCTTTTTCTGCCTCCCCTCCCATGTGAATGAGGACTCCAGAGAAAGAACATTAGAGAATAATCTACACTGTGAAAATTAAGAAAGGGAAGCCTACGGTGGAGCTGGAAGGAGAACAGGGGGAGCTCTCATGCCTCCCAACTCCACCTCAACTGCAGACCCCTCAGGAAGGAAGAAACAAGACACCTTGCAAATCATACTGTTTCAGCTGCTTTACTGCCCAGCAAGAGGAAGATTTCTGTGAACCTTGGCAACAACCCAGCCAATGGGAAGCCATGATAGGTGGGACGCCCAGTTTTCCCCAATGGACTTTTTGCAAAAAACACTGTTCCTTTTCTTTGCTCTATGGACTTGCCTGTGGTTTTCACATAGCTATCACCAATTGAACCCATTTTTGCTGGAAAAATAACTGACAGTTTTATTTTTAAAGTTCATATCTAATATGGAAATACTCTTTGCAGTGCATTAAATTATAGTCATCACTCAACTTTCATGAGTAACCAATACTACCTCTCATTCTCATTCGCATTTATTTGGGCACCTACTGTACTAGGCACTTAAATTTACCTATCCCGGTTGACTCTGGTCTGGGACTAATCAGTGCCTGGTTGTGAGTCTGGGAAGTGGAGGACTGGCTCTGTAGCAATGACTGAGAAAGCCGTAATTTGCACTCCTGTTGCAGGTTTGTGTCAGAATACATCTCATGGTGGTGAAAACTGGACTGATTTTGCATGTACATTTCTGAAAGTAAGAATAATGTACAAAGCCTTTTTTCCCTTTAGTCCCTCCCTTCCTTCCTTCTTTCCTTCTTCCTTCCTTCCTCCCTCCCTCCCTCTTTCCTTCTTTCTTTCTTTCTCTCTCTCTCTCTCTCACAAGAGGAAAGGGTTACTGATTAAGCAAGGAAGATTGCAACACAAACAGATATCCTGCCATGGAGATCTGGGCATTTGCACAGGTGGAGCTTGGCGAAAGGGCTAGTGCACAGCTCACAAGCCTGCCTGGTGACATCTAATTTGAGGAAACTGGCTTTGCTCAATTGCCATACCTCTGTCCTTCCTTGGCAGCGAGAGAGTCGCAGAGACCAGTGTTTACTGAGTTGTGACACAGGCTTGTCCTTGAGCCTAAGATTACCATATGGCTGTTTCCCAAGGCTGACTTTTATAGCGTGATACAAGCCTGGACTCAAAAAGCTCCTGAGAAGGCTGTCGGACCTATCTCATAGCCACTATACAAAGAAGTTTGCCATTGGTACGAGCCAAGGTTGGTATCACGGGTAGATAAGACACATAAAGAGCAAAGGGCAGCAGAAGCTCTGGCTGGGGAGTGGAAAGAGAGATCCATGTGGGTGAGGTCCTGGTGCAAAGTGCTGACAGCGTGGCCTCTTATTACATGGACCTTCTTAGCTTTTGGTCCAGTGTCCTTGAGGCCAGCCCTCCTGGGTTTCAGTGAGCACCGGAATTCAGAGGTCAAACATCCTAAGGCAGATGTGGACAGTGGCTAAGAGAGCAAGGTGCTGGCTTAAGGATGTGCTTTCGGTGAAAGAAAAAACTGTACTTTGGAAATTTAGGCTTGAGTTACAGACCTTTCTTGCTCTGCCTGAGCACTGAAACCAGTCCTGGAGCTCTAGAATCATAGCTCTCCACTATGCCTCTCCCGCCATTGTTTCACTTCACTTTCCAAACACAGTTTGCCCAAAATCAAGATTACATTCCCTTCCAAAGCTTCTCTTTTCCCACTATTTCTTATTTTGATGAATGGCCCACCATAACCTAGATTTTCAAGCCAGAAATATGGGGGTTATTTTCAGTCATTCCTCCTCACATCCACATCCAATTAATCACAAAGACCTGACTTCATTTCCAAATAAATCTCCAAATTTTCCCTCTTCAACATTTCCTCTGCCTTATCTGAATGCTGTATTTCCCACTAGGTTTCTATATGTTTTCCTGGAACACCTCCAATAAACCCTCAATAATAGGGCATAGTGATCTTTCTACTATGTAAATGTGTCCTCTGGAGTAATCTTGCTTAAAACCATTTGCAGCACAAATTTAAGACACCTAAATGTGTCTTAAATTCTGTTTACTTCTGTGGCCTTACTCTGCACTCCTCACTGCCCCCAAAGAACCCCTGCCCCCCAAGTCTAGCTAGTATTTCTATTACTTGTAATGTCTTCTTTTATTTGCAGAGTTCACTTCTTAAAGTTATTTTAAGCCATCTCCACTGGAAAGATTTCCTTTTTTCTCCCCAGCAGAGATATGGTCCATTTATTCTGGCACCATTAGCCAATTTGTGCCTATTTGTCATATGAGTTGTAGAATGCTGCAACTCTTATTAAATAACTCTGAATAGCTCTGAAGGACCTAATCGTACATCTGTGAATTTGTGACTACCACTCATAGATGCTTAATGCTACATGAATGAATTACAATATATGACTGTTCTTAACATACAAAGGCAAAAACCATGTAGGCCAACTTGGTTGAACTTTTTTTTGTCCCCTGGGATTCTATTTCGGGCGATCAGTGTGGGTATCCCGACTCTGCCTTTTTGACACTTCCTAGATCATTCTCCTGCAGGAATTTCAGGGATTATATCCTGAGAAATCTGTACCCATTGGTATGGGTGCTTTTCCTTCTTAGGGGCTATTTCTGAAAGCCCTTTAAGCATAGAGGCTATGCCCTATTTCTCTAAGAGAGCGCCTAAATCCAGAATGCGCTTGTTGAGTAAATGACAAAATGATGGGTGAATGGACAAACGCGAGTCAGTCATTTTACCACAAAGGTTCCAGTAACTTCCACCACTTCCAGCCGCACAAACTGGCACTTGGCTCATCTGCAAAAGTTTTCCCGGTGACGGGAAGCACGTTGGACTACATTTCCCAGAGTTCCAAGGGACAGCCCCCACACCGCGCGCAGGCGCACTTGGGAAACGACGGCCTACGGCTCCTTCTCGGAAACTGGGAAGTCACTCCCTCTCTCCTCCCTTTGCGAGGGTCTGAACTCTAGTGTTTCTGCCTGCGTGTGTGTCGCTGCTGGCCGGACTCATGGCTTTGCCGCTGAGATTCGACGGGCGGGTGGTACTGGTCACCGGCGCGGGGGGAGGTGAGCACGAGAAGGCTGGAGGGCGGGTGCCCGAGACCCCCTTTTTCGGGCTGGGGAAACGCGCGCAGCGTCTCTGCGGTCCCGGCGCGCGGCTGCGTGCGGCCGTGAGGGGGCGGGAGGGGAGCGAGTGAATGGACCCAGTGAGGACGGGGAGCGGTTGTTTTCCTGGCGCCGAGTCTGCCGAGGAGGGAGAGGTGGGGCTGGCCAGCCCTGAGGGGGAGCCACGAGCACCTAGTCACCCAAGTGCAGCCCGCTTCGCCGCGGGGCTTGCGGGAGGAGAGAGGCCGGGCTGGGCTGTGGGTTAAAGGTCTTCCTCCCGCTCGTCTGTGCGCTTCGATTGTGACTCTGCGCTTGGATTGCAACTCTTCCTGCCGGTAGACACTGAGGCCGCCGTCTGGTCAAGGTTGCGAAGAAGAGGTCGAGGGCCTGGAATCCCCCCCAGAGGAGTACGGACGTCATACGCTTGCGTTTGAAAAGTCGGTCGTTCGGTGTTTCGTTCCCTCTGCCTGAAGGTTTTAAAGCTCTTGAGAGGGCCTTCTTTAACGAGAGCACGTGATAAGAACCTCCTCGCTGGAGTTGGTGTGCCCGAAGCACTGCGCTCCAAGTCCACTGCCATCTGGGCACCGGCAGTGAACTCAGATACTTGCAGGAGTCAGGCAGGGGATAGAGGATCCAGAAGGGAGTGGGTAGGGAGAGTAGGACCTGGGAGCAGAGACGTTTCTGAAGTGGGCCAGATTTTGCCATATGTCAGGAGAAGCAAAATGGAAATTTGTTACGTGAAATCATCCAATTTTTAAAGGGCGAAAAGTTAAAACAAGCCACTCATACCCATACCGGTGCTCTGCGGTGAGGTTTTACACCATATCCTGTCAGTGGATGGATGGCTTCTGTAACCTCCATGAGCAGCGATCTTGATGTTATGTGCCTTTGATTCCCCACTGGTAGTTCTTTATACGGAGAATAGACCTAATGCACGATTCATTTAAATTGTATATTAAAAGTCACAAACAAATCCTGTCAGTTAATCCGTGTGAACTTTTACATCTCCAATGGTAAAATGGATTCTAATGTCTAAATCCAGAAAGCACTTGTTGAGTAAATGACAAAACGATGGGTATTTCATAAAATACTTTTATTATTAATTGGTGGCTAAGTATTTTATACTCACAGCTATATTCATTCCAAAACGATCATATGTTTTTGGGAAAACATTTTGTTTGATGGAAATAATTACATGATACACTGAGTGTTTTAAACCTCCTTTGACAGTGATTCACTGTATGAAATACATTGTTATACCGGGACCCAGCACGCGCGCGCACACACACACAGACACACACACACACAATCTATACTTGACCCAACACACACACACACACACACACACACACACACACACACACACACACACACACACACACACACACACACACACACACACACACACACACACACACACACACACACACACACACACACACACACACACACACACACACACACACACACCATCTATACTTGACCCAAGTTCATGCATGGTACAGAGTGAATGAAGTGCACTCTGAAACTTTCTATTTTGTTTCATTAAGTAGATTCAGATTGCAAATCACTAAATTGACTTTGTGAAGCATTAAAGAGTTGTGACTAGATGATTATAACTTAGTACTTCCTGTTCATAGCTGGTCCGTATTTTAGAGTCCTGTAGACGAAATTTCCATTGCCTGGATTATGTATGGTACATTTACTAGCCATTAGACATAAGTACTGATCTGAGGGAATCGTTTAATTTTAGAGTGAAGTTGAGACTGTCATAGGCCATCATTGAGGAAGGGAGATAGTCCAATCATGGAGATTATTGTCCTTGAGGTCTTGGGGTTCTCAGAGATCCATACCTATGGAAATTGAAGCAATGCTGAGCATCCCAGGAGGGTGTTTATGAATGCCTGCTGGGCTTGTGCCTGGGAATTAGTTTGACTCCAACCCAGTCATGTTCTAGAAATGACTAGAAATATCTCTGCACTATTCAGGCATTGTTTGCTAGCTTGGAATATAGAATAGTTTAATGGCAGACGGAGAAGGAATTGTCCAGACTTGAGGTAAACAATTTTGCCATGGTTGGTAGTATAACAGGGAAGTTTGTATTTATTTCTGATTGTAGTGGTTGTTGGGATCTAACTGTGAGAGTGGTGGAGCAGGCAATGGAAGAAGTAAGTCTGGCCATTAGGAATTTGAGATGGTTATAAAACAGCAACTTGTAGATCTGGGGATAATGAGAAGTGTATATGAGTAGTTGGAGATTCTGGTGGCTGGGGAGAGATTTTGAAATCATTTGAATTCCTTTGATTGGTAAAGCTAGAAAGAGAAATAGTCTAGGAAACTATTCTCTGAGGCTCTTGGTTAACTTAAAGTAGAGAGGAGTCTTAACCACTGTTTGGAGCACTGAAATAGCAGTTTAAAAATTAACTGAGATTTGACAGTGCTAAAGGATTAAAGATTTAAAAAAAAATAGAGGAGAGAGGGTGATTGACAATGAATTTAGGTATATGGGAGAAATTTAAGATAGTATTTAAAATGATTAAGACAAAATGGAAGCTCTTGGATTTAACGTTTTGTGCACTTTAACTATAAAGCTGTGCTGGGCGTTGTGGGAAATGAAAAAGAGTGACATATTCAATCTCAACCTTCAAGGACCTTCTAGTTTAATTGAGGAAGCAGACTAATGCAGATAAAGTATTTAATAATGTTTATATAAGCACAGATACAAAAACATGGAAAGACCCTTACCAATCAAATATTCAATGGGCTATTGGTGTTAGAGGGAAAATGCAGGAGACTGTCACTTTTTATTTTATGTGCAGATTCGTGTACAGTTTGTATGGGCCTTATGATAAACATAGATCAGTTATCTTTTGAGAGAATTGTATGCTTGGTTTTAAGTTGAGACAATTCTCTGATTAAATCAATCTGTGCTAGAGAACTACCCCATTCCTTTCAGCAGATGATTTTCTACTGTTTCCATGATTTTTGCATTCTCTCATTTGATTTCTCAAAAAACACTTTAGAACAACTGCTTTAGCCTTGATCTGATCAAATATGAGAAGACTTGAGTTACTATATTGGCTGAATTCTCTCTTATCCATTCAGAATAGATGAAACTTTAAAATAAATTATTTGGTGATATCTTTTAGTTTTGGAAAACTTTATATTTTGGGTTCTTCTTAAAAGAACCTGATAATTTAGTCATCTCAATTTGTTATTTGTGATCTTACTATCAATTAGTTTAAATTAAATTTAAACTGCCAATTAGATGTATCAACTTAAGTTAAAAAAAGTGTACATGTTAAGACAATCTAAATAATAACAATACAAGATAGCCTTCATCCCCAATTGCTAGTCACCCAGTTCTGTTCCCAGAGGTAACCACTAGTTGCTACTCTCTCATATATTCTTCCTAAGATATTCTGTGTCAATAAATGTATGTAGGTATGCTTCCCTTTTTGCATGTATAAATTTACACCTTATACCCATCAGAAGAAATCTAATATTTTTTGCATTTGGTGATTGTGTAGTTAAGTTCCAGTGCAGGATATAGAAATGACAAAATCTTTGAAGCAAGGAAAGGTTTTAACACAGGCAGTGGGTTTTCGGCAGTTTCTCTTGGAATAGCTTGCAGAACAATGTGGAACTGGTCCTCTAGTGGAGCCCCACTCTTGGAGGCTCCTTTGTAACTGCACAGCCCACACAGCCACTGGACTCCAGGGATCTGTCTGGAGAATGGAAGTGGTCATCCAGAGATGAGGGGGTTAGATCAAGAAGCTGCCGCTCCATCCCTGTTAGTACCTTGGAAGCTTCAAGAAATCAGCTTCTTAGCCAAGAGCAGCAGCCAGAAGTCACAGTAAGATGGCTTTCACCTCATTTCTACCTTACAGATTACATGAAAATGCATTCAGTGGTAGAACCTAATTCACATTGAGCATCCTAGCAGCTAAGTGGAATGGTAGGAAATGATAGGTAGCAGAGGTGAAAACTGTAGTTTTAAGCTTTCCAACCTCTGCATGTAGAAGAGGGTGAAAAAGGAGTTGTAGAAGAGTTGGAGTGGAGGATGAGAGCACCAGGGAGACTGCTGGTGTAACGCACTCAACTGCTCACCAGCTATGTTAAAATAGGGATTGAGTTGGGTGGGCCAAAAAAAATTATGCTAATATTTGCTCAACTTGCTGTTTATTTTGTTTTTCTTTAGGACTGGGCCAAGCCTATGCCCTGGCTTTTGCAAAAAGAGGTGCATCAGTTGTTGGTAAGTTGACAAATTTTTCTTTTTGATCAGTAGCTGGTAACTAAAGTACCATTTTCACAAGCCAGCCACCTTTGTCTTTATACCAAATAGTTTGTCAATGTTCATCAATAATTTTTTTCTTCTGCCAGCAAAATTTTTCTCCCTTGAGGCTGATGTAGTATAGCTTAGTTTTAAAGTAAACTTGCAGCTTAACAGTATTAGTAAAGATGGGTAGGCATTTATTATAAAAAGAAAATTATTGAATTCAGTAAATTATGGGCCGTGATTTTTTTTAAGCTAGAATGAATCCCAGGTACAAGATGAATCCCAGGAAATATGAAGATGTTGATAAGAGTAGGAAATAAGTACATCTTGATAACTGGAAGTTTGGAGTCAGGGAATCCAAAGTATAGTTTTTAAAAATAAATTCATCAAGATTTTTCAAATGGAAATGCTTTACAATAAATTAAACACTTTTATTTAAGGGGGCAGTCACATGAGTTTTATTATGGGGGTTCCTTGGACCGTGCTGTACTACAGAATCCTAAGGGCGGGAGGTTTTAGTAACCTGAATGGCTTGGACTGGCCTGATGCACTTGGCAGTTGGTGTGGGCACAGGAGCAGATCGTCCACAGCCACCCTTTATGGGGACTTAGAGGGAGCACTTAGTGTGGGGTAGGGGGCAGGTCAGATGTGGTGACCCAGTATTTACTAATATTTTTCCTGGGATAAAGTTGTCAGCCCACAGTGTCTCCCAATCCCAGTTTTTCTGTATCTTCCTGGGGAACACGGAAACAGGTTTCTCCCAGTTTGTTTATGGAGGCATGTATCACAAAAGTGTGAACAAGCAACCAGCTTTTCTAAACAAAGACCCAAGCAGGACATTGAGTATACTCCCTCTGAGTGGATGTCCAGGGATTTGAGGTAAGTCCCTGCCTTTATGGAAGGAACCCTGAGCCTTTGGGTGTTCTTGAAGATGGTAACAAATCGAATCGGCTGCTTATGGCAAGGACTAATTGTGACGTGGTGGTATTTGGCCAGGGGGTGTATAGTTCAGGCCCTCTTAGCGAGATCATCCCCAAAATATTTATTTCAGGGCCTAAAGACACACGTGGTTACGTTTTTCTATTTTCATACTGCTGTTTGTTTCCTAATATTTTTATCTGATAACTGTTTATTTTTTTGTCTTTTCTACTCTATTCTGTAAGGACCTTGTTTTATCTTCTATAACTCCTAAAGGACCTATATATTGTCTTGTGGTTCTTTTCTTGTTTCACGTAGATTTTTTTTGGGTGCAGTGGGGTGGTGTGTCTTTGAGACTGGTTAAGTAAATTTCTACTTTTTTGGCTGTGACTGAGAGATAATCTTGTCAACCTGTTTTATAAGAAAATTTTATAGTGATGTGTGTCTGTGTGGATCACTTTTCCTATATTTCTCTGTTACCTTTGGACTTGTTAAATTTGGATTAGGAGCTTTGGGGTTCTATAAAAAAAACCAGGCACGGTGTGTCTATTTATGTTGTCATTGCCTTAGAGGTGGTATTGCTACAAGTGGTGCTGAAAGTCCAAAAAGGCAGATTTGTATCTTGGAAAAATACTTGTCAGCTTTGGCTGAAGAGCCAGATTTAGTTTGAAGTCAGCCAATGTGAAACTGCAGAACTCTGGGCTGATATTTTCAACTCCTCTCTCGAGTTACCTACCTGTGTGCTTTCTAGGCTGCCGCTGGGTTGTGCCCTGTGCTAACGACCACTAGGCTTGAATTTAGCTTTTTTAAACATACATTCCCTGCTTCCAGGTTGTATCACATGCATTAACATTTCTCCTCTTTTAATTTTTATGTTGCTCAGCATAATTTTTACCTAAGTAAACCAAAAAATGATAAAGAAGAACAAGCAAACCTAGGGTGTTATGACATCAGAGTATCTTGTGGTGATTAATCAAGTAATTCCATGACTAGCTCAGAGGCCAGTAAGAAGTAAGACCTTAAGAAATCAAGTAGCTTGTTTCTCATATAAGTCAACTTGTGGTAGGTTACCAGTGTTAACAAATAAATCTCAGTGGCTCACAGTAATAAAGGATTCTTTCATGCTACACAACCTTTCAGCTTCTGGTCAGCTCTGCCTCTGTTCTTTGTGTCTTCCTAACTTCAGAATCTCAGCTGAAGGAGCAGCGTCTATCTGGGATATCGCTGCTCTTGGAACAGAGGGAACATAACAGTAGAGTCACTTGGCTCTTAAAGCTTTTGTTCAGCGGTGGTATGCTGCTTCCACTCCCATTTCACTGGCGGAAGGAATTCACTTGGCCAAGCTGAAAGTTAAGGGCATCGTTTAAGATATTCTCCAACTTCGTGTTAATATGATTGCTGAGTTTTATATTCCATAATATAAAGCATTGTGGGAGATTTAAAGCTGAGTATAAGAACTGCTAGGACTTTGGCTGATGTTTGTAACAAGAGACATTTGGTTTTGTATAAGTTACATGTTTCAGGAAATGTCTGTACATATTTGAAGTAAATGCTGAGAGCGGAATAGTTTTGAGGTTTCCTCAGTGGGTGAGCCATATCCAGTTCTCAGAATATTGTTTTATTTTGAGGTCCTGAACATGAAGAACAGTGAAGTGTTGCAGCAAGAAGGTCTTCTTTGATGGTAAGAAAGGTAGAAAGTTTACTTTTCTTGAACAAGAAGGGTAACATCTTTGGATAATTGAAACTACAATCTTAAAGTAAGATCAGCATGATTTCTTTTCTGTGGGATGGTTACATAGTAACTGCTAAAGATGAATTTTAAGTTCCTTTGGTCCGTCATTAGAGCTTGTGTTTTTTACCACTCTGTGATCCTGACAGCCGCAAGGTGACCTGTCATGAGAAAATGAATTGCCTTTGAAACTAGGCTGGGCTTCAGATTCTGTGGCTGCTGCTAATTATATGCCCTCTCTGAATATTAGGAACCACCTTATCCACCTTCCGGGATTATGATGGGGATTAGATGACATAAAAAATTAAAGTCCTTTGTAAAGGGAAGAGAAAGGTGCCAATATTAGTGACTGCCCACCATGCGCATCCATGACTGGATATGTCAAAGTGAGCCTGAGTTCTTGTTCACTCAGGGGGCATCCCAGCCCCTTTGTTTAACATGATTTCTTTCCCAGAGTTATGTAATAACTGGTAAAGATGAGTCTTAAGTTCCTGTGCCTGATGTTGTGTTTCTCTTACAGATGAAGAAAAAGGCCTGGCTTAGGCACTGATATATTTTTCAAGTGTCAGCACAGTGATTTGCCTGGTAATCAGTCAAGGCAGATGTATGCTGATTGTGTGAATGAGTTGAACTTATATGACATGAGGAGAAAGATCACAAGAAAGCACACGTGGATTCCAGCTTATAATAAATAAGCCACATGTCCAATGCCCACATCCTCCCAGATGCCTTCTGTCAATATCACTAATGCAGGGGGAAAGGTTTTAAGTAGTTTTAGAATGGCTGTTAGCCATTTGTTATTTGAAAAGCCCAGTTTAGAAAAACTAAAAATAATTCTTAAAGTTAAAAGACTTAAAACTGTATGGATTCATGTATTCATCCAACGATTACTTATTGAGGGCCAGTTATATAGCACACACTATTGTGGGTACAGGAGGAATCGAGTGGGGAATAACACGGGGTCCCTACTTTCATGGAGCTTGCATTCTAGGTGGAGGTGGTGGGGAGACAGACAATAAATACATATGTAACAATTTATCAGATAATGATAGGTGCTATGGAGAAAAAACTCAAGAGTGAATGGGATAGAAAATGCTGCAAGAGGACTTTTGAGAAGACGTTTGCAGGAAGTGAAGGAAGGGGTATGCCAGGAGAAGATCTGAGGCCCAGGATCCCCTGGCAGAGGGAGCATCTAGGGCCAAGGTCCTGAGGCAGGAGCAGGGTTGGTGTGTTTCAGAGTTAGCAGAAGCTCAGTGGCTGGAGCATGGTCATCAAGGGGACCAAAATGAGAGACGAGAGCTGAAAGGTCACAGGAGACCAGATCAGGTGGGACCGTTTAGTTCAGAGTAAGGACTGGCTTTTACCCTGATGGAGATGGGAAGCCACTGGAGAGTGTAAATAGAGGAGCAATGCGAAATGGATCATTCTGGTTGCTGTGTGGACAGTGGATTGTAAAGGAGCAAAGATTGTAATGGAAGTGAAGAAGGATGATGGACACATTGGACTTTATTATACTATTATCTCTTGTACATACGTGATTTTCATGGGAAAAAAAAGAAGAAGAGAGAACTGACAGGTTATTGCAATAATCCACATATGAGATGATTTAGATGGGTGGCAGGGATGGAGGTGGTGCAAAGAGGTTAAATTCTGGATATATCTCAAAGGTAGATAGGGCCAGATTTGCTGACTTGCTAATGTGGGTTGTAAAGGAAAGAGAAGGCTGGGGTGGCGGTATGCTGAAGTGAGGAAGCCTGAATGAGGGAGGACCAGGTTGGCAGGGAGGAGAACTTCCCATTAGATTCTCAGATGGAGACATTAAGTAGGCAGTGGGATACTTTAGTTGAGGGGACAGGTTGAAGCTATATACAAATCTGAAGATTCTCAGTTTATAGATGGCCTGTAAAGCCAGGAGACTGGATCACATTACCCAAGTACAGGTAAATAGGAGATGTCCAAGGACTAAATGCAGGATGACGCACTGTATTATTTTCTGTTGTTCTCCTTTGATACCTTCTTGTTCTTGAGACTAATAAAATGAACTAATTTAATGTACTGCTGTCTACTACCACCACATTTTAGAGTCCTTCAAATATTTAGATATATTTATGGCCATTCTGGAAAACATTCCTGATGAACTTGGTGATTGTATCTTTCTGCCAAATAGTGAAAATAGTATGTCAACTCTCTGTATCCCCCACCTTTTTTTCACTGATAGGCAGCGTAAGGGTAAATTTGACCCCATCCCCAACTAGAGTAACTACCATTAGCCAATGCTTTCAGTATGCTTGTCTTTCTCTTACTTAACATTCTGTTCATTTTTCTGTCTTTAATAGTCATTGCACACGTGTTTTATATACAAGTCACTTTAAATACTTTTTGGTAGCAGTCAGGGCATAACAGAATATAGGAAGAAATCCCATTATGTCTGCAGCTCTAAAATCAATGCAATAAGTCTTAATGCTATTCTTTGCTATAGGAAACTTTATCAAAATGGGAGAAAAGGGATCAGGCATAGAAAATAGAAATGTCTGGAAGGACATACAAGAAACAGTTAATAACAGATAACTCTGGGAGAAATTGGATGACTGCAAGGGTAAAAAAGGACTTTCTGAATCTGCAGTTTGAATTTCTTAAAAGCTTTAACAAAAAAAAGTAATTAACCTCTCCACAAAATAAATACATTTTTGATATGATATCACCCTTACCATTTTTTTGTACATTTAGATACTCAGTACAAATGATGTTGCATAATCAACACATATAAAAATAATTCTGATTTTGCAGATTTGGGAGCACCATTTTCCTTTGGAAATAAAAATAGTTTATAGATACATCATTGGTAATAGATACAACTTAGCTGCTAACAGATTCTTGGATTGAATAAATATGTGAACATGAATATGTGTAAGTGTAATTATAAAGCACTCTTCAAGTATAAAGCATTATAACATTACCCCTTGATAAGTAATAGAATTCAGAAACTGTTATATAAGCACTTTTCTGCACTGAGCTGCTTCAAAAAGAAGGAACTGCCTATAGTAAATTGGAGCAGTAAAGCAAGGCCAGACTTCCAACAGTGACTGTAAGTTCCACTGCTGATCCTGAGCAAGGGGATAACATAGTCTAATGGCTGCCTTAGGGCCATTACCCCAGCAGCTCTCTGTGGATGACCTGGAGAGGTGAAGATTGGAGGCAAGAGACCACCCGGGAGGCAGCTGCAGTAATCTGGGCATGAAACGATAGACTAGGAAAGAAATAGCGATGAACAATTCCTCAGAAGAACTGGAAACTGCTCCGTTCACAAACTACCTGAAGAGCCCGAGCAGCTAGCGCAGTGCCGGATCCACAGTGGGGATACAGGAACATTTGAAGAATCATTACGAGGTCGATGACCAGACCTGATGGCGCAGTGACAGATGTTATTTAGAAATAGGGGAAGGGACAGAGTGCCTGGGAGATAGCTCACCCAGCAGCGAATGGGCGTGAACAAGGTGGGACAGTTTGAGGAAGAGGATGATCAGTTTGGTTTGCATTTTTTCCCCTTGCAAACAAAGTTAGATAGATCCCCTCAGCTGGTTTACAGCCTGATATCAGGACCCAAAGCATGTTTCTTGCTGTAGTCTTTTTCATATATTGAGGTACATACAATAAAATGCACAAATCTTAGTAAACACCTTGATGAATTTTGACATGTGTATTCACTCATGTAACCCTTACCCAGATGAAGATTAGAACATTCTCACTAATTTTTTTTCCCCTCACCTATTTCACCCATTCTCCACTTCCCTACCTGCCATGGCAGCCACCAGTCTGTTCTCTCTGTTTATGAGTCTGTTTCACTTTTCTTTGTTCATTTTTTTGTGTGTTTTAGATTCCACATATAAGTGAAATCATATGGTATTTGACTTATTCACTTAACATAATACCCTCGAGGTCCATCCATGTTGTCACAAATGGCAATGCTTAATTCTCTTTTATGGCTGAGTAATATTTTGTTGTATTTGTGTACCACAATTTTTATATCCATCCATCAGTGAATGTTTAGTTATTTTCATATTTTGGCTACTGTAAATAATACTCTGATAAACACAGAAGTACACATATCTTTTTGAATTAATGATTTTGTTCAGATAAATTCCCAGAAGTGGAATTGCTGGGTCGTATGGTATTTCTGTTTTAAACTTTTTGAGAAACTTCTATACCACTTCCTTAGTGGCTGTACCAATTTGTAATCCCACCAGCAGTGCACAAAGGTTCCCTTTCATCCTCATCCTTGCCAATACATACTTCTTTTTTTTTTAATTAAAAAGTATCATTGATAAACAATCTTATGTTGGTTCAAATATACAACACAGTGTGGTTCAACAGTTACCCATACTATTAAATCCTCACCCCCTCTAGTGTAGTTACTGCCTATCAACATAGTAAGATGTTACAGAATCATTGACTGTATTCTCCGTTCTGTACTACTGTCCCCATGATCAGCTTATATTGTGATTGTGATTTATTGTGCCCCTTTATATAACCCCTCTCCCTTGTCCCCCAACTCATGCTCTCCCCTTCCCCTTGGTAACCACTAGTTCCTTTTTGGTGTCTATGAGTCTAGTGCTGTTTTCTTCCTTCTGGTTTGCTTCCTTTTTTTAATTAGTTAATTAATTTTTTATTAAGGTATCATTGATACACACTCCTATGAAGGTTTCATATGAAAAAAATTGTGGTTACTACATTCACCCATATTATCAAGTCCCCCCCATAACCCATTGAAGTCACTGTCCATCAGTGTAGTAAGATGCCACAGAGTCACTACTTTTCTTCTCTGTGCTACCCTGTCTTGCCCGTGACACCCCCCCACGCATGCACCATGTGTACCAATCATAATACCCATCAATCCCCTTCTCCCTCTCTCTACACCCACCTTCTCCCACCCCTCCCTTTGGTAACTGCTAGTCCCTTCTTGGAGTCTGTGAGTCTGCTGCTGTTTTGTTCTTTCAGTTTTGCCTCTTTGTTATACTCCACAAATGAGGGAAATCATTTGGTACTTGTCTTTCTCTGACTGGCTTATTTCACTGAGCCTAATACCTTTTAGCTCCATTCAAGTTGTTGCAAATGGTAGGATTTGTTTTCTTCTTCTGGCTGAATAATATTCTGGTATATGTACCACTGCCTTTATCCATTCATCTGCTGATGGACACTTAGGTTGCTTCCATATCTTGGCTATTGTCAATAGTGCTGCAGTAAACATAGAGGTGCATATATGTCTTTTGGAATCTGAGATCTTGTTTTCTTTGGGTAAATTCCTAGGAGTGGAATTCCCAGGTCTAATGGTATTTCTATGGTTAGCTTTTTGAGGAACCTCCATATTGCTTTCCACAATGTTTGAACTAATTTACATTCTCGCCAGCAGTGTAGGAGGGTTCTTCTTTCTCTGCATCCTCGCCAGCGTTTGTTGTTCCTTGTCTTTTCGATCTTGGCCATGCTAACTGGTATGAGGTGATATCCCATTGTGGTTTTAATTTGCATTTCCCTGATAATTAGTGATGTGGAACATCTTTGCATGTGCCTCTTGGCTATTTGTGTTTCTTCTTTAGAGAATTGTTTGCATATCCTCTGCACATTTTTTAATCAGGTTATTTGCTTTTTGGGTATTGAGATGTGTGAGTTTTTTATATACTTTGCATATTAACCCCTTGTTGGATATGTCGTTTACAAATATATTCTCCCATACTGTAGGATGACTTTTTGTTCTGCTGATGGTGTTCTTTGCTGTACAGATGCTTTTTAGTTTGATGTAGTTCCATTTGTTCATTTTTTTTTTTTGATTCCCTGACCCAAGGAGATGTGTCCAGGAAAATGTTGCTTATGTTTATATTCAAGAGATTTTGCCTATGTTTTCTTCTAAGAGTTCTGTGGTTTCATGACTTACATTCAGGTCTTTGATCCATTTTGAGTTTACTTTTTTTTTTTTTTTTTTTTTGAGAGGGCATCTCCCATATTTATTGATCAAATGGTTGTTAACAACAATAAAATTCTGTATAGAGGGGTCAATGCTCAATGCACAATCATTAATCCATCTCAAGCCTAATTCTCATCAGTCTCCAATCTTCTGAAGCATAACAAACAAGTTCTTACATGGTGAACGAATTCTTACATAGTGAATAAATTCTTACATGGTGAACAGTACAAGGGCATTCATCACAGAAACTTTCAGTTTTGATCACACATTATGAACTATAAACAGGTCAAATATGAATATTCGTTTGATTTTTATACTTGATTTATATGTGGATCCCACATTTCTCCCTTTATTATTATTATTATTTTTATTTTTAATAAAATGCTGAAGTGGTAGGTAGATGCAAGATAAACGTAGAAAATATAGTTTAGTGCTGTAAGAGGGCAAATGTAGATGATCAGGTGTGTGCCTATGGACTAAGTATTAATCCAAGCTAGACAAGGGCAGCAAAACATCCATGGATGCAGAAGATTTCTCTCAAAACAGGGGGGGTGAGGTTCTGAGCCTCACCTCTGTTGATCCCCAATTTCTCACCTGATGGCCCCCCTGCGACTGTGCCTGTCTTAGGTTGTTCCTCCCTTGAGGAATCTTACCCGTCTCTGGCTAACCAGTCATCTTCCAGGGCCATACAGGGAAATGTAAAGTTGGTAAGTGAGAGAGAAGCCATATTGTTTGAAAAGGTTAGCTTTTTACTTCTTTGCAGATTTATGCCCTGTGGCTTCTATGCCCAGCACTTGTCTCGAGGTATCTTTACCACCTGGAGGAATTATGATACTCGGTAAATTCAACATGAGGCACAAGTTCTATTTAAGAGTTGTAATTAGGAAGGAAGAAGAAAAGCTATAGAGGTAGCATATGGAAGAAAACATGGGAGGATTGATTATTGCTTTGACATATCTTCTTGTAGAGTACCTTAAGCATGTATAGGTTTTAAACTACTAACTAACTTGCGCACACATATTAACATAATAGGAATACGGTGACATAAACAAAGCAAATCTATAATTACCATCCATCTCCAGTAAAGCCAAGAAAACCATTTAGGCACCCTAGGCATTTGTGAAAATTTGTCTATGATATGATGGATATTGTCCAACTGTACTTGAACAGTCTGAGAAAAATCAGACAAATTAAAGCAACCCATTTCTGGGATCTGTTCACATCCCATATGTTCTTTTAACTGTAGATAGTCTATAGTTGTAAGATTTTGGAGTGCTACAACTTGCACCCCTCCCAACTCCTGGTTGAGTTCCAACAGTACAGATCCAGTCAAATTCCTTGTCTCACTGTATGCACATGCCAGCCTAGACATCTCCCTCCTCATTCCAATGGCAAGTCCAGGAAACGGTGGGGTGGATGCAGCCACAACCGCAGCATCGTCCGGATCCCTTTGGAGGCTTTTGATGATCATCCCCCGGCACAAGTCCTCCAGAGAGTGCTGATTCCGGAAGCTTCTCCTCATATCGTATCTTAGTTCATTTTCTGGGTAGCCAAGCTAGGCCTTGATCTTCTGCATAGAAACAAACAGACCCTTTGCCCACACTTTGACATGCCCGAGTTTACTTTCGCATATGGAGTTAGGCAATAATCCAGTTTCATTCTCTTACAGGTAGCTGTCCAGTTTTGCCAACACCAGCTGTTGATGAGGCTGTCATTTCCCCATTATATATCCATGGCTCCTTTATCGTGTATTAATTGACCATATATCTTGGGTTTATATCTGGGCTCTCTGTTCCATTGATCTATGGATCTGTCCTTGTGCCAGTACCAAATTGTCTTGATTATTGTGGCTTTGTAGTAGAGCTTGAAGTCGGGGAGCATAATCCCCCCAGCTTTATTCTTCCTTCTCAGGATTGCTTTGGCTATTCAGTATCTTTTGTGGTTCCATATGCATTTTAGAACTATTTGCTGTAGTTTGTTGAAGAATGCTGTTGGTATTTTGTTAGGGATTGCATCGAATCTCTAGATTGCTTTTTAGGCAGAATAGCCATTTTGACAGTATTATTCTTCCTATCCATGAGCATGGCATGTATTTCCATTTATTATTGTTTTTAAATTCTCTCATGAGTGTCTTGTAGTTTCCAGGGTATAGGTCTTTGATTTCCTTGGTTAGGTTTATTCCTAGGTATTTTATTCTTTTTGATGCAATTGTGAAAGGAATTGTTTTCCTGATTTTTCTTTCTGCTAGTTCACTGTTAGTATATAGAAATGCCACAGATTTCTGTGTATTGATTTTGTATCCTGCAACTTTACTAAATTCAGTTACTAGTTCTAGTAGTTCTGGGCTGGGTTCTTTAGGGTTTTTCATGTACAATATCATGTCATCTGCAAACAGTGAAAGTTGAACTTCTTCCTTACCAGTGTGGATGCCTTTTATCTCTTTGTGTTGTCTGATTGCTGTGGCTAGGACCTCCAGAACTATGTTGAATAAAAGTGGGAAGAGTTGGCATCCTTGTCTTGTTCCCAATCTTAAAGGAAAAGCTATCAGCTTCTCGCTGTTAAGTATGATGTTGACTGTGGGTTTGTCATATATGGCCTTTATTAATGTTGAGGTACTTGCCGTCTATACCCATTTGTTGAGAGTTTTTATCATGAATGATGATTAATTTTGTCAAATGCTTTTTCAGCATCTATGGAGGTGATCATGTGGTTTTTTGTTGATGTCATGTATGATGTTGATGGATTTTCAAATATTGTACCATCCTTTCATCCCTAGAATAAATACTATTTGATGTATTTTTGAATTCAGTTTGCTAATATTTTGTTGAGCGTTTTTGCATCTATGTTCATCAGGGATATTGGTCTGTAATTTTCTTTTTTTGTGATGTCTTTGGCTGGTTTTGGTATTAAAGGGATGCTGGCCTCATAGAATGAGTTTGGAAGTATTTCCTCTTCTGCTTTTTGGAAAACTTTAAGAAGACTAGGTATTACGTCTTCACTAAATGTTTGATAAAATTCAGTAGTGAAGCTATCTGGTCCATGGATTTTTTGTTCTTAGGTAGTTTTTTTATTACCAGTTCAATTTTGTTGCTGGTAATTGGTCTCTTCAGATTTTCAGTTTCTTCCTGGGTCAGCCTTGGAAGGTTGTGCTTTTCTAGAAAGTTGTCCATTTCTTCTAGATTATCCAATTTGTTAGCATAAAATTTTACATAGTATTCTCTCGTAATTCTTTGTATTTCTGTGTTGTCTAGTGACTTTTCCTTTCTCGTTTCTGATTCTTTTTTTGTGTGTAGACTCTCTTTTTTTCTTGATAAGTCTGGCTAGGCATTTATCTGTTTTGTTAATTTTCTCAAAGAACCAGCTCCTGCTTTGATTTATTCTATTGCTTTATTCTTCTCGATTTTATTTATTTCTGCTCTAATCTTTATGTCCCTCCTTGTACTGACTTTGGGCCTCATTTGTTCTTCTAGTTTCATTAATTGTGACTTCAGACTGTTATATGTGATTGTTCTTTCCTGAGGTAAGCCTGTTTTGTAATATCCTTCCTCTTAGCACTGCCTTCACTGCATGCCACAGATTTTGCGGTATTGAGTTATTGTTATCATTTGTCTCCATATGTTGCTTGATCTCTGTTTTTATTTGGTCATTGATCCATTGATTATTTAGGTGCATGTTGCTAAGCCTCCATGTGTTTGTGGGCTTTTTGTTTTCTTTGCATAATTTATTTATAATTTCATATCTTTGTCATCTGAGAAGCTGGTTGGTAGGTACAATTTCAATCTTTTGGAATTTACTGAGGCTCTTTTTGTGGTCTAGTATATGATCTCTTCTTGAAAATGCTCCATGTGTACTTGAGAAGAATGTGTATCCTGCTTCTTTTGGGTGGAGTGTTCTGTAGATGTCTGTTAGCTCCATCTGTTCTAATGTATTGTTCAGGGCCTCTGTCTCCTTACATATTTTCTACCTGGTTGATTAGTCCTTTGGAGTGAGTGGAGTGTTGAAGTCTCCTAAAATGAATACGTTGCATTGTATTTCTCCCTTTAATTCTGTTAGTATTTGTTTCACATATTTGGGTGCTCCTGTGTTGAGTGCATAGATATTTATAATGGTTATGTCCTGTTGTTTGGCTGATTGTGTAATGCCCTTCTTTGTCTCATTACTTTGTTTCAGAGTCTATTTTGTCTGATAAAAGTACTGCATTTCCTGATTTTTCTCCCTGTTAGTTGCATGAAATATCTGTTTCCATCCCTTCACTTTTAGTCTGTGTATGTATTTGGGTTTGAAGTTGTCTGCTGTAGGCAGGATATAGACAGGTCTTGTTTTTTTATGCATTCAGTGACTTTATATGTCTTTAGATTGGTGCATTCAGACCATTTATGTTTAGGGTGATTATCGATAAGTATGTGCTTTTTGCCATTGCAGGCTTTAAATTCGTGGTTACCAAAGGTTCAAAGATAACTTCCTTACTAACAGTCTAATTTAACTCACTTAGTATACTGTTACAAACACTAAAGGTTCTTTTTTCTCCCCCCTCCATTCTTTATATATTAGGTATCATATTCTGTATTCTTTGTCTATTCCTTGACTGACTTTGGGGGTGGTTCATTTGATTTTGCATCTGCTTGGTAATTAATTGGTGTATTTTTTTTACTATGGTTTTATTTCCTCTGGTGATGGCTATTTAACCTTAGGAACACTTCCATCTATAGCAGTCCCTCCAAAATACACTGTAGAGATGCTTTGTGGGAGGTAAATTCTCCCATCTTTTGCTTTTATGGAAATTGTTTAATCCCTCCTTCAAATTTAAATGATTATCTTACCGGATAGAGTATTCTTGGTTCGAGGCCCTTATGCCTCATTGTACTAAGTATATCATGTGACTCCCTTGTAGCCTGTCACGTTTCTCTTGAGAAGTCTGCTGATAACCTGATGGGTTTTCCTTTGTATTTGATCATTTTTCTCTCTCTCTGGCTGCTTTTAATAGTCCATCCTTATCCTTGATATTTGCCATTTTAATTATTATGTGTCTTGGTGCTGTCTTCCTTGGGTTCATTCTTTTGAGAGATCTGTGCACCGTTATGGCCTGAGAGACTATCTCCTTCCCCAGATTGGGGAAGTTTTCAGCAATTACTTCCTCAGAGACACTTTCTATCCCTTTTTCTCTCTCTTCTTCTGGTACCCCTATAATGCGAGTATTGTTTCATTTGGATTGGTCACACAGTTCTCTCATTTTATTTTCATTCCAGAGATAGGTTTTTCTCTCTGTGCCTCAGCTTCTTTTTATTCCTGTTCTTTAATTTCTGTTTCATTTACCGTCTCCTGTACTTCATCTAATCTGCTTTTATATCCCTCCATTGTATGTTTCATTTCAGATACGTATTTTTTTAAGTTTCTGTCTCATTCCGGAATTCCTCCCTGAGTTCTTGAATATTTTTCTGTAGCTCTGTGAACATGTTTATGATTCTTATTTTAAAATCTCTTGCAGTAACATTCAGGTGAGTTCAGTTTCACTTGATCCTCTTTCTGGTGTTTGTGGGACTTTGGTTTGAACCAGGTTCCTTTGACATTTCATATTTGTAGGTGGCACCCTTTAGTGCCCTGAAGGTCTACTCCCTGGAGCTGCTCAGCCCCTGGAGTGATGGCAGGGATCACAGGCGAGCAGCGCTAGTGCTTGTCAGGAGGCAAGAACTCTTTCCTGCTTCTTGGCTGCAGTGCCTGCCTCCACTGCCAGGGCCAGTGGGCCAGGAGGAGGCTCTATGCTATGCACTTGTAGATGCTGTAGGAGGGGCCACCCTCTGGCTGGCCTGGTGCAATGGCAGGGGCAGCTGGTTTGTGACGGGAGGAAGGAGCAGCAGGCTGTCTGTTGTGGTGGGGGCCCTCATAGCTGCATTGCCAGCCAGGGTGGTGGAGCACCTGAAGCTCCTGAAAGTTCCCAACCTGCTGGGCAGAGTGTACCAGGACAATTTTGTTCACTTGTCCTTTCTCTTGAACAGGAAGCTCTGTGCAGCTCTTGCCCCTTGAGCAGCCCTCTCGCTGTTAGGAAGTCTCTCAGACTGCCGGCCTTTCTTTTGTTCCATAGTGGCTGGTTGTTGGTACCTGTCTCTACAAGTGGCTGGAATCTCAGAGTCTCCATATATTCCACCTGTCTTATCTTTCTAACCCCACTAATCTCCAGAGCACTATGTAATTGGTTTGTGCTCCCAGAGCAGATCTCCAGTGCTGTGTCTTCAGTAATCCTAGCCCTCCACCCCCTCCCTTCTCCATTTCTCTTCCTCCCTCCGGTGAACTGGCATGAAGGAAGGGCTTGTGTCCTGCCATATCACAACTTTGATACTTTACCCATTTATCCTGAGGTCTGCTGTTTTCCCCAGGTGTAGGCAGTCTGACGTAGCCTTCTCTTCTGTTGCTATTTCAGGATTAGTTGTATTTGCTATATTTTGATATTATATGTGATTTTGGGAGTAAGTTTCTTTCTCACCTCTCACACTGCCATCTTTAAGCCATCTCTTGCTTTGGTTTTGTACTTCACAAATAAGTGAAATCATATGGTATTTGTCTTTCTCTGCTTGGCTTATTTCACTGAGCATAATACCCTTTAGATCCATCCATGTTGTTGCAAATAAATGGGTGAATTTCTTTTCCTTTTATGGCTGAATAATACCACATTGTGTTTATGTGCCATCTTTTCCATTCATGTATTGATGGACACTTAGGTTGCTTCCATATGCAAACAGTGCAGTGATAAACATAGGGATGCATATGTCTTTTTTGAATCAAGGATTTTGTTTTTTTCAAGTAAATTCCTAGAAGTAGAATGACTGGGTCAAATGGAATTCCATTTTTAGTTTTTTGAGGTATCTCCATATTGCTTTATGCAGTAGTTGCACCAATTTACATTCCCACCAACAGTGTAAGAATTTTAGTTTCTCGACATTCTTGCCTGCATTTGTTCTTTCTTGTCTTTTGGATAGTGGCCATCCTAACTAGTATGAGGTGGTATCTCATTGCGGTTTTAATTTGCATTTTCCTTATAATTAGCGATGTGGAGCATCTTTTCATGTGCTTATTGGCCATTTGTATTTCTTTTTTGGAGAAGTGTCTTTTCAGGTCCTCCACCCATTTTTTTTATCAGGTTGTTTTTTGGGTCTTGAGGAGTGTGAGTTCTTTATATATTTTGGATATTAACCCCTTATCCAGTGAGTTGTTTATGAATATATTCTCCCATATTGTAGTATGCCTTTTTGTTCTACTGGTGGTGTCCTTTGCTGTACAGAAGCTTTTTAATTTGATGTAGTCCCGTTTGTTCATTTTTGCTTTTGTTTCCTTTGCTCAAGGAAATATATTAAGAAAAAAGTTGTTCATGTTTATATTCAAGAGATTTTTGCCTATGTTTTCTTCTAAGAGTTTTATTGTTTCATGACTTAGAGTCAGGTCTTTGATCCATTTTAAGTTTAGTTTTGTGTATGGAGTTAGACAGTAATCCAGTTTCATTCTCTTACATGTAGCTGTCCAGTTTTGCCAACACCAGCTGTTGAAGAGGCTGTCATTTCCCCATTGTATATCCGTCGCTCCTTTATTTTATATTAATTGGCCATATATGTGTGCTCTCTATTCTATTCCACTAATCTATGGGTCTGTTCTTGTGCCAGTACCAGATTGACTTGATTACTGTGTCTGTTGCCCCTCCATCTTTGGAAAAATGTCTATTCAGGACCTCTGCCTATTTTTTAATTGGGTTGTTTGTTTATTTGGTGTTGAGTTATGTGAGTTCTTTATATATTTTGGATATTAGCCCCTTAACAGATAAATTATTTGCAAATATCTTCTCCCATAGAGTCTGCTGCCTTTTTATTTTGTTGATGATATTCTTTGCTGTACAAGCTTTTTACTTTGATGTAGCCCTGCTTTTTTATTTTTGCTTTTGTTTCCTTTCCTGGGGAGACATAGCCAGAAAAAACTTACCAGTGACAATGTTCAAGAATTGACTATGTTTTCTTATAGAAGTTTTATGGTTTCAGGTCTTATATTTAGACCTTTTATCTATTTTGAGTTTAATTTTGTGTATGGTACAAGTCAGTGATCCAGTTTCATTCTTTTGCATGTAGGTGTTCAGTTATCCCAGCACCATTTACTGAAGAGAGTGTCCTTTCTCCATGCGTGTTTTTGCCTCCTTTGTCAAAGATGATTGACCATGTAGGTGAGGGTATATTTCTGGGCTCTGTATTATGTTCCATTGGTCTATGTATCTGTTCTTGTGCCAGTACCATAGCATTTTGGTTACTTTAGCTTTGTAGTAGAGCTTGAAGTCAGGGAGCGTGGTACCCCCAGCTTCATTCTTTCTTGAGATTGCTTGGGGTTGGGGGTTAAAAGGGAAACAAGAATGCTTGAGCTATGTGGTTTTATTTGTGGTTTCATACATATTTTAGGATTTGCTCTAGTTAGTGGAAAAAAATGCCATTGGTATTTTGATAGGGATTGCATTGAATCTATAGACTGCTTTAGTCTTTGGGGCCAGTAGGGAAGGCTGGGGTGAAGGGTAAAGAGAAGGAGCAAGACAATCAGCTTCTGAGAGCAAAGAGACCAGTACAGCACAAAGGATTACTAAAGACAAATCCAGATTTCTCTATCTGGTTTACATGAGACAGTACTGAAAAATGGTGTACATATGCTTATCAACTAATATTTATGCTTGGATGTTACTTCTCTTTCTCACTCAACATTTCAATAAAATAATTTTTGATTTGCAATATGTATGATAAAGAATTAAATGTTTTATAAATAAAGGACACTTAAAAATCTTTAAGACAAACATGCCAAATAAAATGTGATTTAAGCAGTACAAACAGTAAACCCATGAAAATAAAATGTTACCTTACTAGTGTTGGAAGAAATGTAAATTAGAATAATGAGCTACAGTTTATAATAATTTAATTGGCAGACTGCAAAGAATGATTGTGTCCACTGTTGTGAGGAAGTGGGGAAGCAGGCAATCTCACAAATACGTAGTCCCATTTTCAGGCCATCCATTCCTGATAATGTGGTACTTAGTATTTAGGTGTCCATTTACCTATTTATAGAGTATGTTTATAGTCTCTAAAGGTGTTTTAGAGGTCCCTGGATCTATCTTTACATCCCTGTCTAGTGGTTGACTTGTCTTGGGGATGGATTTTTAGGAAGAAATTTATCTAGTCTTTGATAGCCCTATTGGCCCTCTGTATCTCTTCTTTGGGAAAATATGTATTCAGGTCCTCTGGTTTAGTGTCAGAAGTAGCCAAAAGATTTTGTCTTCAGGAAACAAGCCCTTCAGGGTTATAAACTGGATTTTATGTGGAGGACTTACAGACATATTACATTTCTAGTATATTTTGATAGTTTCAGCTGAAAGTACTCTGTCTTTATCATAATCCTAACAATTTTTACTACTTGTTTTAAATCCCTTTGCTTGAGAGGGGTGGCTGATCTGTTGTTTCCTTACTCCCTCCCCCATATAAACATGATTTTTGTTGCTGTTGTTGGATGGAAATAATTATGTTCTGTTTTAGGGTTAAAAAAACTTGCAGCATTAGAGGAGTAGAGTGACACTGTAGTAGACCTAGGTTCAAGTGTGAATTTTGCCACTTCATGCAGCCTTGGGGCCTGGGACAAGTTACCTAACCTTTCCCAACTGTTTCCACATCCCTGAAAGTAGTAATTGCTCCTGCCAACCTCCTGAAAAAGCCTCTTGGAGGTCAAATGCAGCAGTGTACATAATGGTTCTTTGAAAACACAAAGTATGCACATCCCAGTATAAAGTAGTGATAGTATTTAACATTTTTATTTATTATTACTGTATTAGAATTTTAGTCTTACAGTTGTATAGTAACAGTGTTCTGTAGTATAGATACGTTTTTCTTTGTATACAAGTAAAAAATCTTGTAACGTTGTTGCTATCCAAGCCCTTCAGTCTGTAACCTGGGCTTTTCTAGTCTAGGCTGTAGTCCCTGTGAGTTGGCTCTGGTCATAGTAGGATGACTGAATGAGGTCAGTGTTAATTTAGTGCTAAGGTAGAGACTTGTCTTGAATAAATATATTCTGATATTGGTTCACTGCACATCATTTATGTCAATAAAGTATTTACCCAGGTTTCAGTGTTCACCTGTGTGGTTGCACTTTGAACAATTTCCACTTGGGGGTAGTCTTTCATTGCACAATTGAATAATTTTCTCTACTGAAATATCACACTTGCCAATTGGCTTTTGAGCTTTCCTTTGTTTGGTTAAAAAGGGTTTTAAAAGACTGTTAGCTACATGTTTTAAAATCTTGATATTTTGTACTGGTTGTTTCCTGTCATTTGAATAATTGCATGGAAATGAATGATTAATAGGAATTTAGTCTTGAGAATCTTAACCATGTTTTTTAATCTCTTCAGGGATAATATAAGACTTTCCATTTGTGCCTTCACAGCGTTTTTTATTTGCAGTAAAACTGATAAAACTATATTAGAAAAAATATAGTCTACAGTTTGAAAACATCATTTCCTTTAAGAAAAAAAAACATTTAGCTTAGCTGACTTTAAGTGTGTCTAGACACTGGCTTTTTCTCTGTATCATCTTTTTGTCTACTCAATCCACCATGCAACCCTCACCTGAATCCAAAAAAAGGAGCCATTCCTCCAAAGAAAAAAAAATTTTTTTTTAAGCATATTAATTCTTTGTCCCAAGTATTTTTTAAATTGTTTTATTTTTCAAGTTATTTGGCACTAACCTACATATCTTTTCAGTAGTTTTGCATGTTATTTTGTAAATTTTATCAGAAATTATTGTACAAGTTAACTTTGTTTTTTGTGCCTATTACCAAGTTAATTTGGCGTTTTTATACCTTATGCTAAACTCTTTGCATTGCTGTAGTCATCACACACTTAACTTTCAACAGATTATAAACTCTTCAAGGGCAGGCACCACTCTCAGACATGTTTGTCTCCCTCTGTAGGTTTCCTTACAAATAGTAAATGCTCAATTAATATGTATAATTGTATATAAAGAGATGTTAAGTGGTAAGTGCAGTCATTTGTTGAACATATAAAGAAATTATAAATTAGTGACTGAATACATATTAGTTCTGTGGATAATTTTTGACTTCTTTTAATTGTTTTTCTTTCTTTCATTGTAGCCCATGACACAGAATGTTCTATTAAGATTTACAAGTGAACTTCTCTGTCTACTAGTTTAATCTCATACTAGTTCTTTATCACCATTCCTGTAAACAAAAGGTTTCTTGACATAGAGAGAAGTTATTTCACATTGTGTATTTAATCGTTTTTTAAATTGTAGTAAGGACACTCAATATTAGATCTACCCCTCATGACAAATTTTAAGTGTACAGTATTATTAAATATAGGTACTATGTTGTAGACCAGACTCTAGAATGAATTCATCTTGCATTGTTGAACCTTTGTGCCTACTGATGAGCAACTCCTCCTCTCTTGCCTCTAATCTTTGGCAACCACCATCCTACTCTCTGATTCTGCGAGTTTGTCTATTTTAGATACTTTGATGTAAGTGGAATCATGCAGTATTTGGCCTTCTGTGAATGGGTTGTTTCACTTAATATGTTGTTGTCAAGGTTCATCCATGTTGCTGCATAATACAGAATTTCCTTTTTTTTGAAACCCGAATAGAATTCTATATTGTACAGATGTGCCACATTTTCTTGATCAGTTCATCTATTGATGGACACGTAGGTTTCCATGTCTTGGTTATTGTGAATAGTGGTGCTACAGTGAACATTGGGGTGCTAATATCTTTTTGAAATCCTGATTTTAATTCTTTTGAGTAAATATCCTGGAGTGGGTAAATACCCTGGAGTGGGATTGATTAATCATACAGCAATTCTATTTTTAATTTTTTGAGGAACCTCCATATTATTTTCCTGTGTGTTTAATCTTACTGTGATCCCAAGGTTATTTCTTCCTTTGTTTTTCCTAAAAGTGGATTGAATCATTTTCTTTTTCTTTTGAAAAAAGGAAGGGCATTGCAAAGTTACAAATTTCATGACATGAACCTGTATTTAAATATTTTTGCTTCTTCACATATACATCTATAAACAAAGAGGCATATTTTGGAAGTACATATCTCATAGTGTGTTTAGTAAGGTGGGGATGGGGATAGAAGGAAATTTGGGAGATAGATAGCTGAACAAATACACTAGTAATAGAATTTCATTTCTGATTTGTGTTTTGAAGGTCCAGAAATGAATTCTTGTTTGTTCTTATATTGCAGTGAATGATTTAGGAGGGGACCACAGGGGAATTGGTAAAGGCTCCTCAGCTGCTGATAAAGTTGTTGCAGAAATAAGAAGAAAAGGTGGAAAAGCAGTAGCCAACTATGGTATGATATTTGAGAGAATTGTTTATTTTCCTTCAACTAATGCTATTGCTCACATTAGTAATCACTGATCAAATATCTCAGCATTCCAGAGTAATCATGAAATTAGATTTTATCTGAATTAACTAAAGCTGTTTGGCTACATAGTTTATATAATACGGGAGAATTTTTTAACCTTGGTATAAATTACTTCATGAGTCTAACTTTTATTCTATCATTTAATATTTTTATTAATGAGCACATGGTATAATAAATTATTGTAGGTGTGGATATGAATATGTTCTTGTCTTAAAAGACCTGTTTTAACTAAAAGGTCTTATGTATTCCTACGGAATAACCTTAAATTCTTTTTAAAATAGTTTTTAAAACATTCTTCAAGTAATATAGTGTAAGAAGTGAAATGCCCCCTTTTTATACTCAACTTCCATATTCCCTTTGCACAAGTAATCATTGCTCCGTGTGACTTTCTTATCTTGTAAAATATTAAGAGTCAAAGTTAGGCATTAAAACAAGTCCTTTAGATAAACAGCAAATACAGCCTTTACATTTAATGTATTGATTCCAGTAGTATGTGTAAGGGACCTTCTTGAGTAGATTTGCTTTAAAAAGCTAGTACTTCCTGACTTTTCTGAACATTAGATTGTTTTTATGGGCCAGGGACAAAATTAGACCACCAGTGACTTCATTTTGAAATTTTAGAGAAAAGGAAATAGAATATGGTTTGTTTTGAGTGTTGCGGGGAATAATGAGATAAGTATTTCAGTCTCTTCTTTCCACATTGAGGATCTGTGAAAAGGTTTTTAATTTTTTTTAATTCTACAGTTTTAAAAACCTATGTTATAGAGAGAAAAATTCCAGACTTTCCTCCTCCTCACCACAATTTTGATATGTAACCTGTATCAATCAGGATTCAGTCAGGAAAACAGAAGCTGCTCTAGGTTTTCCAAGTGTGAAAGGTTTTGATACAAGGAATGAGAGGCTGATATAACCATTGGAAGGGCTGGACAGGTGCGTGTCATGGGGACCGGTTACCCTCAGCCTGCTGCAGGTGGTTTGCAAGAGCTCACCCACATGTGCTGCTGGTCGTGCATCAGCAGTCTACTCACAACATTGCCTGCATTTGCAGGCTTCTCCTGCTTTCCCACCCTTTAGGTGGATGTCTCTGGTAGGTCTAACTCAGGACTGTATGGGTCCCAAGGAAGGGACTGTATTTCCTGGCTTCTCCCCTATGATTGCAGAGAACATAGAAGGAGGCAGTGGTGACTTTGAGGTGACAGCTGACCATTTGACCACAAAAATCTAGGGATATGACCCCGTCCCCTGGGCTGATTAGCAGAAAATAGTGAAGCCATAATATTTTGTTGAGTTTTGCCTTTTGTAGTTAGTATTACAGAAATAGTGTTTGTTTTCCATGTGTGGTTATAGCATTGAACATGCTTTTTCAAATTAAACTTGCATTTCCCTCCCTCTCTCCCAAATTTTTATTTGTACCGTAAAGGGAAAAATGGCTATGTGGCTATTTAAAATTAAATAGATATGAAATATTTAAAATTAAATATTCTGCTTGTCTGTCATTCTAGTGACATGTCAAGCACTCAGTAGCCACATGTGGATAGTGGCTACTGTATTACTGCAGAAATAGCACATTTCCATCTTTATAGAAAGTTGTACAGTGCTGTTTAGGCAGTATTTGCCAAATATTCTTTATTCGACCTCTGGCCTTTTTTTGTAGGTTTAAGAATAATTGTCTAGGGGCTAAATTTCTTTTGTAACATTAGATCATCTGTATCTTGATTTGTTATGTGCTTGCAATATAAATGTATTTTTCTTGGAAATGGGGGAGTGCCAGTAGCACTTACTGTGCCAGTGTCTGTCATGTGCTCCAATTCACAGCAGTTAGAAGTCATTCATGAAGGCTATTACTGAAGGTTTGTACTAATTTCCCTTTCCCTCAGATTCAGTGGAAGCAGGAGAGAAGATTGTCAAGACAGCCCTGGATGCTTTTGGGAGAATAGGTGATGTTTCTTTGCATTTATGGCACTAACAGAAGCTTCTCCCTTCCTAATAAAATATTTTTGATTTTACTTTTGTTTATTAAAAACTCCCTCTTTCTTGATAATGAAGTTTTTAGATTTGTTTTATAAATTAAGTAGTTTATATACGCTACCTTATTCTACAGAGGGTTCGAGATGACAGTTTTTAAGTGGAGATGTGTTGAGATTTTGTCTTTTTTTGTACTTTAAGAACTTCTTAAAAACTCATAAGATTCTCTAAGTTCTCTTTTTATAGTAATTTAATTATACCCCATGTATTATAATAGTATGTCAACTATACTTCAATTTTAAAAATTCTTTTGAACATTAAAAAAAAAGGTTTAAAAAATTTATACCCCAAATGTATTTATAAAATAGGAGATAAGTCAGTGTTTTGGCAACAGAGAACCCAGTGGATTCTTTTGGGTAATTATAATGATGAGAATTAAAATGATTCAATACCTTACAGATTAATTAAGGTGAATTATATATAATACAAGGTTTTATCTTTAAGAAGCATTTCAAATATATTGTTTAGTCCATCCTTCTCTAGTTATTCTTCCTGGTTTAGTCCCACACATTTTAAAAAAGACTGTTGAGTTGCTAGAGGGCAGCAGTACTGCAGATAAGCCCAACATGTTTGCAATTTGAAAAACCTTAATTTTCATAATTTGTGTTCCCTCACCATAGTATTTTTGGCTGGCATATTTATTTTTCTAGTTATGTTTGGTCTTGCTAATAAGAGACATGTTCACATTATCTGACAGAGGGATAGAGACCACAAAGGTATAAAATCATAGGGTGGAATAGCCATAAGGTGGCAGTTTGAATCTTAAAAAAATAATTCCTTTCTTTTCATAGTGAGAATACAATTATGTATTAAGACAGGCCACCAGTGTCTCATTATAATGGTTTCCTTTATGGGCTTTTGACTTTTGAGGGGCAGGGAAGAATTTTTGAAACTTGTAACTTTGTGAGTGGATTTGGAGGTTAAATGAGGCATGACTTGTACCACTCAATCCTAAGAACCTAAAAGTCATACCACAGCTTATTCTGTAAATAAGATGGTGGCATTTTGGTAGAAGGTTGAGGTGGAAAAATTTAGCTATGTAAGTTTGAGAGGAAAGCACTGATAAATGAGGTACTTGAGTGTTTGTGAATCAGACATTGTTTTTGCTATCATTATAAAGTTTTGTTCTCATAGCACTCTTTACCTTTTATATTTATTTTGCCTTGGGGGGAAAACAGTTTTGAAAGAAATGTGAGTTGTAAGCAAATGCTGATAAATATGTTTGCTTTTTTATTTGTGACTTAGATCTTTTTATATTGTAGATATTGTGGTCAACAATGCTGGGTAAGTATACTTTCTTTTTTTTTTTTTAAGTCTTAAATCCATTTGGGATTTATTTCAATCCAAGGTGTGAAGGAAGGATCCAGCCTTACATTTATCTCTAACTGATTAGACAGTTATACAAATACCAGTTATTAAATAATTCATCCTTACTTTGCTAATTTGACATGCCATTGTTACCACATACTAAATTATTAGACATATGTGGGTCAGTTTCTATATTTAATTTTTTTTCTTTTACTGATCTATCTTTTCTGGAACCACCAGTATACTGCTTTTATTATGGTGGCTTTTGTTAGCTGGTAGAAAAGGGATTCTTGCCTTATTTTTTGTTTAAAAACTTTCCTGATGAATTTTTGGAATCCAGATGACTCTGGAATTCACATTTTTTTTTCAGATGAACTTTGGAATCACCTTGTCAAGTATCCCCTCCTACAGTTTGATAGATATCTACTTACTGCCATTTTATTAATTGTTTTCTCTTATTTTTTATATCTCCTCTCTGTTCCTTTCTTCCTCTCTTATATTCTCTTCTTGTTATTGATGATTTTATTTAGAGTTGTAACTGAATTTCTCTCTCTTCTTAAAATTTATTTATTCTTGTGTGTGTGTATTTATTGTAGGCTTTAGTTTTGGGGTTACCAAAGGTTCAAGAGTAGCTTCTTTACTACATAATAGTCTATCTTAAATTGCTGATTAGTCTATTTCAAATACAATCTAAAGGAACTTTTTTTCCCCTTCTTCCTCCTCCACATTTCTTGTATTAGATGTCGTAATCTGCACTTTCTGTGTATCCCTTGAGTGATTTTGTGTATAGTTGATGTTGCTTCTTTGTTTTAATTTTGTGCTTGCTTGGTAATTAGTTGGTCTACTGCCTTTACTGTGTGTGGGTTTATTTTCACGGGTGAAAGCTGTGTAGCCTTCAGGTCATTTCTGTCTACAGCAGTCCCTTTATCATATCATGTGAGACTGGCTTAGTGGCTCTTTTTAAGGTTTTCTGTCTCTTTGTTGAAGTTCTCCCTGAGATCTTGAATACTTTACTGTAAATCCGTGAGCATGTTTATGACTAAATTTGAAATCTTTATCAAGATGATTGGTGATCTCTGTTTCATTTAGACCTCTTTCTGGGGTTCTGTCTTGTAGTTTTGATTGGATCAAATCCCTCTGCCTTCTCATTTTGTCAGGGCTTCTGTTTCTTCCTTTGTATTAGGTGTCTGTGCTCTGCTTTCTGGCCTATAGAATGATAGCTTTATGAAGAAGGTGTGCTATGGTTCCCAGAAGCCTAAGATTTTTTACTGTCCAGTGTCTGGCTCCATTTTGCAGGGGCCCCAGTTGTTGGCATGCTGTGGGTAGGGCGCCTTTCTGTCTGGCCTCTGTAGTGGTCTCAGTCTGGGTGGGCAGTTCGCTTGAACTGCTGCCTTTGTGATCAGCTCAGGAGTCTCTGCTGAGCTTGCTGTGGGTGGCCCACCCTCTGCCTGGCCTGCAGTAATGACAGGGCTGCAGGGTTAATGGGGTAGGTGGAGTGATGTGCCTCAGCTGGATGCACGGCATGGGGTTTAGACACCCACAGGGAGGAAGGAGCTCTTGGGGCTGGTGCCTCCAGGCACCTCTCTGGCTGGGCTGAAATGGAGCCAAGCAAGCTGGGAGAGTCTCCCTCCACCTGCCTGGCAGCAAAGTCTGATGCTGATGCTGGGCCATGTGGGCTGGTTCCCCCAGTGTCAGTTAGGGGCCTCAGTGCTGCATTGCAAGCAAGGCAGATGGAGCATCTGGAGACCCCGAGAGTTCCCGATCTGTTGGGCTGAAGAAGGGCTGGGGAGGTACCCTCCACCTGCATGTTCTCCTGAGGAGAGAGTTCTGTCCAACCCTCACCTCTCTGGTACCCCTCCCACTGCTGGCAAGTCTTTCGTTTGAAGCTGCCTCTGCTTTGGATCTCAGGACCAGCAGAGCCTGCCTGTCCTCCACACTGGCTGGAGTCTCAGCCTCCCAGAGTGTTCCGCCTGCCCCAGGTGTCCAGCCCCAGTAATCACCAGAACCCAGTGTAACGTGGGCTTGTGCTCCCGGAGCAGATCCCCAGGGCCAGATATGCAGCACTCCTGGGAGCCTTCCCCTTCCCCCGTCTGTTCCTCTCTCTCCTGCGTGTAGGCTGGGCTGGAGCGAGGGCTTGAGTCCTGCTCCGTCTTGGCTTTGCCGCCTCACTCTGGCTCCTCTTTTCCTCCTCAAGTGCAGGGGGTCTGTTCTGCAGTGTTCAGGTCGTTTCAGATCTAGTTGCATTTGCTGTGTTTTTTCCTCTTTTATATGTTTTGGGAGGAGGTTTCTATCTTGCCTTCCTATTCTGCCATCTTTTTTTGTATTCTTTCATTTTTGGTGAAGTAATGTGCATGCAAAGTTTTTAAGTGTGCACATCTTCCCCAACTAACCTATATAATATCAACTTTTTAGAATTCTGAGGGACCGTACCTTTGGTAGAATAAGTGATGAAGACTGGGGTAAGTTGTTTTGAATGCTTATCCATTTAGCTTTAAATATTTGATGAGTTTATGCATTTAAGGAAAAACTTCCTTTTACCTACTTTTGCTTCTGCTGATTTAGGTGATGAATAAGCTTTCAACTGAAAATGATGAACACTTTGGAAATAGCCTATTTTTTGTTTAATATTTGATAAATTAAAAACAATATAGATCAGTTGGTAGAAGTTATCCAAGAGGATTTTGTACCTTTTGATTTGTTTCCTCTTTTTTCCTTTGAGAGGCGGTTAGCATTTGTAGCAGTATTAACTCTTTCTAACAGCCTTTAGCATCTTGGTCTGGCTGTGTGATTTTTATTGCAAGTGCAAAATCAGGTAATTTTGAAGATTCTAACTAGGAAAAATTTCCTTTAGGAACACCCTGTTGCAAAGATTGAGTTTAGGTAATGAAAAAACCAGAGTCCCGAATTTTGTTTCCTGTTTGCTCTAAGTTGCCTTATTTTCATTAGCCATCAGAACTAAAGCCATGGTAGCTGAGAACAGGGGCAGGCAGGGTAACTCAGGTGAATTATATCGTTGTTTACAGAATGTGCCTCTGGGTAACATTTCCAGAAGTTCTTTTGGACAAAGCAGAATATCTTTGTGATTTAGAATTAAGCAAAGTGGGGCGTTTAGTTTCCTCTTCCTTTGTAACAACTGGGGTAAAAGAGAAGCTGAGAAAGATAAGATTTGTTGGCAAAGGGGGCTATGTTGGCACTTTCCTTTGAACTCTAGCAGAGCTGCGTGTTTCCTCCTTCGGTGTCGTCCTAAGCTCACCACTGTCCACTACCCTTTCCTTCTATTCTTTCTTTCTTTCTTTCTTTCTTCCTCCCTTCCTCCCTCTCTCCCTCTCTCTCTTTTTCTTTCCTTTCTTTTTTACTTTTTCCTTTCTTTCTCACTCTTTTTCACTTTTACATTATTCTTCTAATATACACCATAACATTTGTTGAGGCCCCAGATTGAAACAAAAATAAGTAAAAATGGTTAAAAACTTATAATGCAAAGAATAAAGTTAAAGCTAGAGTTGTTTGCCTGTCTGTGTCATTCCTCAGGTTGCCTGTTCATTGGGTTGGCATCTCTAGAGGCAGATTGTCTTCTCTCTTTCTTTTCCCAGCTCCCTCCTTTTACTTGTTACCCTTCCCCCCCTTATTCTAACTTATTTGCAAACCCTGGTAAAAATAGGGGTGTAGTGATATAGTGAGCATTTTGTAAACATTTCTTGATGATGAACTCTGGTTTATGATGATGCTTTAACTGTTTGTGCTGAGCCCCTATTAATATATATGTAAAATTCTTAGTTATTTGTATTAGATAATATAATAATCTAATATAAAAAAATTATATATTTTTTTAATATAAAAAAATATATATATTTTTATATAAATGAAGCATAAATTAAAGATGGTGCTGTATTTAGATGTGAACAGGGATTACAATAAATTTATCATAAATTATAAGGGAAATGGATGTGGTTACAAAATTGGAACAGAAGCAAAAATGGTTACTCAGAGAGTGGTGTGACAATAGTTGGTTTTGAATGCTAGGTGTAAGATGAACATTGTTATGAATGTAAATCATTGCTTATATTGTTTCTGAGTTATGACTTTCTAATTTTTGACAATGTATTTAATAAAGGAATTTCTTGTTTGAGATATCATCCATAGAGTTCATTTGTGGGGCTCGTTCCAAGTGACCCGGGCAGCTTGGGATCACATGAAGAAACAGAACTTTGGAAGGTAGAGTTGCATGTGGCTGGCTATCAAGGGGGATTCGTGATGTTGTGTTTAGGTTCTTCTGCACAGAGAAAGATAATTGCTTTGACACTGAGGAAAAAAATCTTGAGATATATACACAGACTTTAAAAATGTAGTTTTGGTATATACCCTATAAATTGGTGTCATTTAATCACAGGTTAGCTTGAACTGGACAGCTTTATATTTCTTTATATCTTATTTTCTCTGCTATTTTAGCAGTATATTCTCTAACCAAGGTTCCATTTTGTATGTACACTGACCACTTGGGGACAGATGAGTGTCTGCTTCCTGCTAGCTGGTACTGGTCAGATGTGAGTTGGTCTTTATAAACTGTTTAGGAACTGTGGACTCTCAGAGTTGCATTTACGAGAGTGACTCAGAACATGGCAGAAGCTGGCAAGTGACTCCGTGCACTCTAATACTAGCCAAGGTCATTCCTATTGCCTTAGGGTTCACATATATCTACTAGAAGTAAATTGTTTATGATACCTCTTCTTATTGGAAATTTCTAGTTATTCTAATCCTACCAGTTTCTGAAAGTAAATTATATGATTCATTTTACTTCATCTGCTAAGTAGAGTGAGTTAGTAGATGGCACCTTTTGATGTGAGGCATTTAATATTTAATCCAGAAAGAGAGAGGGGCAAGGAGATGAGTACAGAGAATTAAAACTTATTTATTTAATGTTTCTTATGATAATTTTAACTTATATATTTATTGCCAATTTATTTTATGTTTATAAATATTGTTTTTCTCAACGATAATGAATATGCATCGAATTCATTAGGTCCTAATCAGGGATTCTTTATAAAACAGTTAAATCTTGTAGTTGAATTTTGAGAGATTATTTATATTATTAATATTATTTAGACATATGAAATCATAACTATGAGAACCTAGAGACAGTATGGAATTGCTTTTGACAGGTGTAATGGTATTGAAAAAAAGAGTCTTAAGAGTTGCAACAGTATCAAAACATAGAGCAGATGATATTGAGAGATTGATTTTCCTTTTAGGATCATTATGACTTCATCGGCTTCAGGAATATATGGCAACTTTGGCCAGGCAAATTACAGTGCTGCAAAATTGGGTCTTCTGGGCCTTGCAAATACTCTTGCAATTGAAGGCAAGAAAAGCAACATCCATTGTAACACTGTTGCCCCTACTGCTGGATCAAGATTGACTCAGAATATTTTGCCAGTAGGTAAGTTACTTACATTTTTCAGTGCTCTTACCCACAAATCTCTGTAGAGGGAGTTTTGTAAAAGTATTTAATTTTCTGAATAGGTAAAAAATTATTTTCCTTACAGTTTGAAAAGTGTTATGTATAATTTGTGTTCATTTTAGAAAATTTAGAAAATCACAAAGGAAAAAAAAATGCCCCTAATTCTACCATGCTAAGATAAATTTTCATTCCTTTTCTTTGTGTAGGTAGACATAAATACATACTTGTTTTTTAGAGAATGAGGTAATAGTATTATTACTGTTTCATAATAATACTTTTTTTAAATTAATAGACTTATTTTTTGAACAGTTTTAGGTTAGTAGAAAATTGAGCAAACAGTAAAGGAGAATTCCTATAAAGTCTCCCCTACTCCCACAGTTTCCCTTATTAACATCTTGCATTAGTGCACTACATTTGTTGCAATTGGTGAACCATTTTGATCCATTATTATTAACTAAAGTTCATAGTTTACATTAATATTCACTGTTTGTGAATACTATATATAGTTGTATGAGTTTTCACAAATGTGTAATGTTATGTATCCACTGTTACAGTTCATACAGAGTAGCTTCAGTGCCTTAAAAATCCCCTGTGCTTCACCTCTTTATCCCTACCCTCTTCTTCCTAAATGTCTGGGAGGATTGAAGCTCATTTCTTTTTATCACTGAATAATACCTCATGGTCTGGAGGGACCACTGTTTATCATTTACCTAGTGAGGAACATTTTGGTTGCTTCCAGTTTTTTGGCAATTATGGATAAAGCTGCTATAAACATATTCATGCACAGGTTTTCCTTTGGATATGTTTTCAACTTGTTTGGGTAGATATTAAGAAGCATAATTGCTAGATCTTATGTTAAGACTGTTTGGCTTTATAAGAAATTTCCATACTATTTTCCAAAATGGCTGTGTCATTTTGCATTCCCACTGACAGTAAATGAGAGTTCTTGTTGCTCCTCATCTTTGTCAGCATTTATTGTTTTCAGTCTTTCTCATTTGGTCCTTCTAATAGGTATACAGTGGTATCTCATTGTTTTAATTTGCAGTTCCCTCATGACATATGGTGTGCATTTTTTTCCTGTGCTTATTTGCCATTTATTTGTCATCTTCTATGATGTGTCTGTTTGGATCTTTTGTTTATGTTTAAATTGGCTTATATGTTTTCTTATTGTTGAGTTGCTTCACATATTTTGGAAGCACGTTCTGTATCAGATACATATTTTACAAGTATTTTTTTTCCAGTCTGTAGACTGTATTTTTATTCTCTTGATCTCTTCCACTTTTGAAGGATAATTTCACTGGATACAGAATTCTGGGTTGGTAGTTTTTTTATTCAACACTTTAAACATTCCATCCCATTCTCTTCCTGCTTACATAGCTTCTGGATACTTTACTTGTTCCTCTAGGTCAGGTATTTTTCCCTCTGCTTTCTTCCAGGATTTTCTCCTTGTTTTTTTTCTGCAGTTTGTATATAATATGTTTAGGTATAAATTTTTGGCAACAAACAGCTTGATATCTTCTGAGCTTCCTGAATCTGTGGTTTGATCTCTGTCATTAGTTTTGGAAAATTCTAAGCCGGCACTACTTCAGATGTTTCATCTATTTCTTTCTCTCACTTCTGGAATCCCCATTTATGTGCATGTTATATCTTTTGTAATTATCTCAAAGTTCTTGGATATTCCCTCTTTTTCTTCTCTTTGCATTTCAATTTGGGTCATTTCTAGCAACATATATTCAAGCTCATTGATTCTTTTTTTATTTTTGTCACATTGTTTTTGTCCTTTAGCATTTCCTTTTGATTTTTTTCTTAAGTGTCCATCTCTTCTTACTGTAGCCATCGTTGCATGTTATCCACTTCATCACAGTCCTTAGCATATTAACCACAATTATATTAAATTCCCAGTCTGGTAAGTCTAGAATCTCAGCTAATTTGAGTTTGGTTTGGATGCTTGCTTTGTTTCTTCAGAATGTGCTTTTCTTGCCTTTCAGCATACCTTGAACTTTTTGTTGGAAGCTGAATATGAGTATTAGGGTATTAGAAAGTAAAATAAATGGGCCTGTAGTGTGCAGTTCTGCTTTTTTCTGGTTAGAAGTTAGGCTGTTTATTGTTTGCTATAGCTTTCAGTGTCAGAGGCTTCATTTTCCTTGTGTCCTGGTTTTTGTGTTTCCTGTTTTCAGGTTTCCCTAGAAACTCTTTGTTAAACAGACTGTGTGTCTTGAAGTTCTCTCAGTTGTCACTCACTGTTACTATACTGGACTCCTGTTGATGTGGCTGAAAGTTATTGGAGAGGGGACATGATCTCTAATCTTATGATTAAATCCCCAGTTTTATTAGTGGATTAGAGTTCCTGGGTTATGTCCTTCAGAAGAGTTTCTTAGCCTTTTTTTTTCTTTTCCTTATTTGAGACAGGAGCCTAGAGGGGCTCCAGCTGTCTAATGCCTTTCTGTTAGGTCAGATAAGGCTCTGGTAGGATAGGCCTTTGTTAAGGAGAACAGAACTCTCTGGAAATATTTCAGAATGATTTTCTTCTGTTTTTTGTAATATTTCAAAGCAAGTCTTAGATATTTCACCTAAAAAATACTTCAAAATGTATCTTTAACAGATATGGACATTATAACCACAATGCCATTATCACATCTCACAAAATAATTCATTAACATCACCAAATACCAAATTCATATTAAAATTTCCCAGTTGTCCAAAAAAGATACCTTTTTAAAGTTGGTTTATTCATTCAGGATCCAAACAAAGTCTGCAGGCATTTTGTTACTGTATCTCTTGAGGTTTCATTTAACACATAATAGTTCATTCTCCTTAAAAAAAAAAAAAAAGCTGCTTACTTGTTGAAGAAACTAGGTCATTTGTTGCATAGACTATCCATCCCTCTTTCTTCATTTGGGTTGCCTTTGCACTTCTGTGGAAAATCAGTTGACCACATATGTGTTGGTGTATTTCTGGATTCTTTGTTTTCCATTGATCTATGGGGCTGTCCCTTTACCTATACTGTTTTGATTACTATAGTTTTATAGTAAGCCTTGAAATCAGATAATATGGGTTTCCCAACTTTGTTCTTTGAAAATGTAAAATTAAAAAATTTTTGAAGTATTAACTGAGAACCTATGCTTAGTTATGTAATAAACAGAATATTTGACTAGTGGAAAACTGTGAGGTTTTTGATACTCTTGGTTTTTAACATACTTCTAAAAAGAAAATTTTCATAGTACTTTAAAAGTAGCTTCTGTGAAATGCTACAAAACTATTGATGAGTGACATTGTTTTAAAGTTAGCTACTTCATGGAACACAAATGCTTATTCACAGTACCATTTACTTTCCACATTTCAGCTAACATTCATTTTAGAACTTGAAATTTGTAATACAAAGTATATACTTGATAGCCTCTGCTAAGAACTGTACCTAACCAGTTTGCTTTAGTGTAGAAGAGCTGTTTGGACCTGAGATCTTTTTTTCCCCCTTTCCTTTGTCAGCAGGGCCATTTTTAAAAGTCCCTTATTTTAAAAACTTCATACTGTCATATTCATATCAAAGGAATTCTTGTTAAAAAACCAGGTTATATGTACTTACTTGGCAGGGGAGATACCATGATCACAAAGGTGGTTTTCCTAGGGCAAGGCTGATCCATTGCTCTCCAGATGTGCTGACCCCTGCGATTTCCCCAAACATGGGAAACTCGACTATAATTTGTGGTAGTGGGGACTGTGTTCACACTTTCCCCTGGGAAAAGAAAGAAAGAGAAAAAAAGACCAGATCATATGAAGGACACATACAATTCACTTTTTTCCTTTTCCATATAATACTACATATATATGCAAAACAGTATAGATTACTGGTGAAAAGTGCAGCAAAAAAACATAATTAATAGTCATGAACTCACTATTCAACTTAAGAATTGGAATGTTACCAAAAACTTGCATCTACTTTCTGCCCTCTCTTCTACCCCTCTGCTTCATGCCAAGAGATAACCACTACTTAGAACTTTGTGTTTGTCATTCTGTTGTTAAGACTTCTGCCTTAGTCAGGCTTTTTGTCATCAGCTGTAGACTCCTTTTGGGAAACAGTCATTTTCAAAAAAATATTGAACACTTTGGGTTTTAAATTTGTTTTCCTTTGATAATGTAGCTTCCATGTATTTGGACAGGTCTGTACCTCTAGAGATGTTAAGTAAAAGTTTAATGTATTTAATATATTTTATGCCCACCATACTCTAGTAAAAGAAGTTTGGAAAATAAGATCTACTTTAGACAAATGACTTAATCTTTCTGGACCTGTTTTCTGTAAAGTAAGAGAGTTGTAGACCCTTCAGATTCCAAATTTCTGTTAACTTTTTATTTTTTTATTACTTTTCTATGGTTAAAAAAAGCGGAAAACTTACTTTGCCCCACAGTTTTACTTCTCTTCCTCTGAAGTATCCATTTACAGGCTATCAAATGAATCATTTGTTTAAAGAACCAAATGTTATGAGCAATGTGTAGAGATATTTGCAATTTCATTTCCCCCTTTGAAATGTATTTGAAATAAATGGAAAGTAGTGTATGTAACTTACATGTTTCTTACACGAAATAAAGTATAATCCTAGAATGAATACCAATTTGTAATTAATTATTTACTTCTGTGTAATAACTCCAAACTTAGTGGATGAAAACAACAAATACTATCTTACAGAGTTTCTAGGGTCAGAAATCCAGAGTGGCTTAGCTGGAAAGTTCCGCTTCTGTGTCTCTAATGAGGTTTCAATGAAGATGTTTGCTGAGACTCCAGTCATTGGACAGCTTGGCTGGGTTGGAGGCTCAGCTTTCAAGCTCCTGCATGTCCACAGCAGTTGGCAAGAGGCCTCCATTGCTTCTGAGTTGTTGTTTGGAGGCCTCAGTTTCTCACAAAGTGGGCTTCTCCATAGGATTGTTTCTGATAAGGCAGTGGCTTTTCCCAATAGTCACCAAGGCAAAAGTTGCAATCTTTTATAAACTGGTTTCAGAAGTGACATGCCATCACTTCTGACCTATCCCTCTGGTCACACAGACTACCAACCCTGATACATTGTATGAGGGGACTCCAGACGGGGTGAATAAGAGATGGGGTTCATTAGGGCCATCTTGAAGAGTAGCTGCTATGCACCCCAAAGCTGGGGCATTACCAAAAACTTGTGTCTTTGTTATCATTTCATCCCAAAATACCTGCTTCCCTCGGAAGTAATCACTTAAAGAAAATGTTTAGTTTTCATTACCTTAATTTAAAAAAAAGGATTAATACATGGCTAAATACTTAGCATTTTGTTTGCTTATTTTTTGATCCTCATGAAATTACAATGTACTGTATTCTTTTGGGAATTGCTCTTGTTTTTTCCATGCAGTATATTACATTTCTGAAATTAACTTTTTTTATGTATAGCTGTAGTTCATTCACTTTTACTGCTATATAGTAGTCCATTCTGTGAATTTTTGTAATTCTTATTAATGGATATCTGGAATTGTTTTCAGTTTGTTTTTTTGAACAGTGTGTCTTCTCATAATTGTGTTCTGGTTCACAGGAACAAGAATTTTTCTGGGGGTAGTTTACTTAAAAATAAAATTGTTGAGTCATAGAATTATTCAAATGCTAAACTTAAGATAATGCTAAATTATTATTATTTTTATTAAGGTATCATTGATATACAATCACATGATTAACATTGTGGTTACTAGATTTCCCCACTATCAAAGTCCCCAACACATACCCCATAACAGACACCTTCTATCAGCATAGTAAGATGCTATAGAGTCACCATGTCTTCTCTGTGCTATAGTGCCTTCCCCATGCTCCGCCCCCTACATTATGTTTACTAATCATAATGTCCCTTAATCCCCTTATCCCTCCCTTCCCACCCACTCACCATAGTCCCTTTCCCTTTTGTAACTGTTAATCTATTCTTGGGTTCTGTGATTCTGCTGCTGTTTTGTTCCTTCAGTTTTTGCTTTGTTGTTATACTCCACAGATGAGTAAAACCATTTGGTACTCGTCTTTTTCCACCTAGCTTATTTCACTGAGCATAATACCCTTAGCTGCATCCATATTGTTGCAAATGGTAGGATTTGTTTTCTTATGGCTGAATACTATTCCATTGTGTATATGTACCACATCTTCTTTATGCACTCATCTACTGATGGACACTTAGGTTGCTTCCATTTATTGGCTATTGTTAATAGTGCTGCAATAAACATAGGGATGCATATGTCTTTTTGAATCTGGGCTCCTGTATTCTTAGGGTAAATTCCTAGGAGTGGAATTCCTGGGTCAAATGGTATTTCTATTTTTAGTTTTTTGAGGAACATCCATACTGCTTTCCACAGTGGTTAAACTAATTTACATTCCCACCAGCAGTGTAGGAGGGTTCCCCTTTCTCCACATCCTTGCCAACATTAGTTGTTTGTCTTTTGGATGTTGGCCATCCTAACTGGTATGAGGTGATATCTCATTGTGGTTTTAATTTGCATTTCTCTGAGATGATTATCAATGTGGAGCATCTTTTCATGTGTCTGTTGGCCCTCTGAATTTCTTCTTTGGAGAAGTATCTGTTCAGATCTTCTGCCCATTTTTTAATTGGGTTATTTGCTCTTTGGTTGTTGAGGTGCATGACCACCTCTTTGTATATTTTGGATGTCAACCCCTTATGGCATGTTATTTATGAATATATTCTCCCATACTGTAGGATGGAGAGGAATTTTCTGTACAGAAGCTTTTTAGTTTGATACAGTCCCACTTGTTCAATTTTGCTTTTGTTTCCCTTACCCAAGGAGATATATTCATGAAAAAGCTGTTCATGTTTATATTCAAGAGAGTTTTGTCTATGTTTTCTTCTAAGAGTTTTATGGTTACATGACTCACATTCAGGTCTTTGATCCATTTCAAGTTTACTTATGTGTATGGAGCTAGACAGTATTCCAGTTTCATTTTCTTACAGGTAGCTGTCCAGTTTTGCCAACACCAGTTATTGAAGAGACTGTCATTTCCCCACTGTATGTCCATGGCTCCTTTATTGTATATTAATTGACCACATATGCTTGGGTTAATATTTGGACTCTCTATTCTGTTCTACTGGTCTATGGGTCTGTTCTTGTGCCAGTACCAAATTGTCTTGACTACTGTGGCTTTGTAGTAGAACTTGAAGTTGGGGAGCATAATTCCCTCTGCTTAATTCTTCCTTCTCAGGATTGCCTTAGCTATTCGGGGTCTCTTGTGGTTCCATATGAATTGTAGAACTATTCTAGATGTTGAAGAATGCCATTGGGTTTTTGATAGGGATTGCATTCAATATGTATATTGCTTTAGGCAGCATGGCCATTTTGACAGTATTAATTCTTCCTACCCAAGAGCATGGGATGCATTTCCATTTTTTGGTGTCTTCTTTAATTTCTCTCATGAATGTCTTGTAGTTTTCAGGGTATAGGTCTTTCACTTCCTTGTTTAGGTTTATTCCTAGATATTGTATTCTTTTTGATGCAATTGTGAATGGAATTGTTTTCCTGATCTCTCTGCTAGTTCATCATTAGTGTATAGGAAAGCAGCAGATTTCTGTGTATTAATTTTGTATTCTGCAACTTTGCTGAATTCAGATATTAGTTGTAGTGGTTTTGGAGTGGATTCTTTAGGGTTTTCTATGTACAATATCATGTCATCTGCAAACAGTAATAGTTTAACTTATTCCTTATCAAGCTGGATGCCTTTTATTTCTTTATGTTGTCTGATTGCTGTGGCGAGGACCTCCAGAACTATGTTGAATGAAGGTAAGAAGAGTGGGCATCCTTGTCTTGTTCCCGATCTTAGAGGAAAAACTTTCAGCTTTGTATGATGTTGGCTGTGGGTTTGTCATATATAGTCTTTATTATGTTGAGGTACTTGCCCTCTGTTCCCATTTTGTTGAGAGTTTTTATCATGAATGGAATTTTTGAATGCTTTTTCAGCATCTGTGGAGATGATCATGTGGTATTTGTCCTTCTTTTTGTTGCTCTAGTGGATGTTGTTGATGGATTTTAAAATAATGTACCATCCTTGCATCCCTGGAATAAATCCTACTTGATCATGATGTATCATCTTTTTGGTTTATTTTTGGATTCTGTTCGCTAATATTTTGTTGAGTATTTTTGCATCTATGTTCATCAGGGATATTGGTTTGTAATTTTCTTTTTCTGGTGTCTTTGTTTGGTTTTCATATTAGAGTGATGCTGGCTTCATAGAATGAGTGTGAAAGTATTCCCTCCTCTTTGACCTTTTGGAAAACTTTAAGGAGGATAGGTATTAGGTCTTCTCTAAATGTCTGATAAAATTCAGTAGTGAAGCCATCTGGTCCAGCAGCGATTTTTTCTTGGGTAGTTTTTTTTTATTACCAATTCTGTTTCATTGCTGGTAATTGGTCTGTTCAGATTTTCTGTTTCTTCCTGCATCAGTCTTGGAAGGTTGTATTTTTCTAGAAAGTTGTCCATTTCTTCTAGATTGTCCAGTTTGTTAACATATAATGTTGTGTAGTATTCTCTAATAATTCTTTGTATTTCTCTGGTGTCTGTAGTGATTTTTCCTTTCTCATTTCTGATTCTGTTTATGTGTGTAGACTCTCTTCTTGTCTTGATAAGTCTGGCTAGAGGTTTATCTATTTTATTTTCTCAAAGCACCAGCTCTTGGTTTCATTAATTCTTTCTATTGTATTCTTGTTAATTTTATTTATTTCTTCTCTAATCTTTTTTATGTCCCTCCTTGTACTGACTTTGGGCCTCATTTGTTGTTCTTTTTCCAGTTTCATTAATTGTGAGTTTAGACGGTTTATTTAGGATTGTTCTTTTTTGACATAGGCCTGAATTGCTGTATGCCTTCCTCTTAGAACTGTCTTCACTGCGTATCACAGAAGTTGGAGCATTCACCTGTTGTTTTCATTTGTCTCTATCTATTGCTTGATCTCTGTTTTAATTTGGTCATTGATCCATTGGTTATTTAAGAGCATGTTGTGAAGCCTCCATGTGTTTGTGGGTCTTTTTGTTTTCTTTACACAGTTTATTTCTAGTTTCATACCTTTGTGATCTGAGAAGTTCCTTGGTAGAATTTCAGTCTTTATGAATTTACTGAGGCTCTTTTTGTGGTCTTGTGTGTGATGTATTTTGAAAATGTTCCATGTGCCCTTGAGAAGAATGTGTGTCCTATTGCTTTTGGGTGGAGTGTTTTGTAGATATCTGTTAGATCTATCTGTTTTAATGTGTTGTTCAGTGCCTCTGTGTCCTTACTTATTTTCTGTCTGGTGGATCTGTCCTTTGGACTGAGTGGTGTGTTGAAGTCTCCTAAAATGAATGCATTGCATTCTCTTTCTCCCTTTAATGCTGTTAGTATTTTTGTACATATTTGGCTGCTCCTATGTTTGGTGCATATATATTTATAATGGTTATGTCCTCTTATTGGACTGACTCCTCTGTCATTATGTAATGTCCTTCTTTGTCTCTTGTGACTTTCTTTGTTTTGAAGTCTATTTTGTCTGATACAAGTATTGCAACTGCTGCTTTTTTTTCTCCCTGTTGTTTGCATGAAATATCTTTTTCTATCCCTTCAGTTTTAGTCTTTGGATTTGAAGTGAGTCTCTTTTAGGCAGCCTATCGATGGGTCTTGTTTTTTTATCCAGTCTGGAACTCTGTGTCTTTTGATTGGTGCATTCCGTCCATTTTCATGTAGGGTGATTATCAGTAGATATGTACTTATTTCCATTGCAGGCTTTGGATTCCTCATTACCAGTGGTTCAAGTGCAGTTTCTTTACTATCTAACAGTCTAATTTAACTTGCTTATTATGCCATTATAAATTCAATCTAAAGATTCTTTTTTTTCTCTGCCTTTTCTTCCATTCAACTCTTTATGTGTTAGGTGTCATGTTCTTTACTCTTTGTGTATCCCTTGACTGGCTTAGTGGGTAGCTGATTTAATTTTAAATTTGATTAGTAATTAATTGGTCTGCTTCCTTTAACATAGTTTTATTTTCTCTGGTGACAGCTGTTTATATTTAGGAACACTTCCATCTAGAGCAGTCCCTTTAAAATAGTCTGTAGAGATGGTTTGTGGGAGATAAATTCCCTCAACGTTTGCTTATCTCTAAATTGTTTAATCCCTCCTTCAAATATAAATGTTAATCTTGCTGGATAGAGTATTCTTGGTTTGAGGCCCTTCTGTTTCACTGCATTAAATATATCATGCCACTCCCTTCTAGCCTGTAAGGTTTCTGCTGAGAAGTCTTATGATAGTCTGATGGGTTTTTCATTGTAGGTGATCTTTTTGTCTTTCTGGCTGTTTTTAGTACTCTGTCCTTGTCCTTGATCTTTGCCATTTTAATTATTATATGTCTAGGTGTTGTCTTCCTTGGGTCCCTTGTGTTGGGAGATCTGTGCACTTCTGTGGCCTGAGAGACTTATTTCCTTCCCCAGATTGGGGAAGTTTTCCGCATTTATTTCTTCAAAGACACTTTCTGTCCCTTTTTCTCTCTCTTCTTCTGTTATCCCTATAATGTGAATACTGTTTTTTTTGGATTGGTCACCCAGTTCTCTTAATATTCTTTCATTCTTAGTGATCTTTTTTTCTCTCTGTGCCTCTGCTTCTTTGGTATTCCTTTTCTCTAATTTCTATTCCATTACCATCTCCTCTACTTCATCTAGTCTGCTTTTAAATCCCTCCATTGTATGTTTCATTTCAGCTGTTGTATTTTTCAAAGTGTCTATCTCCCTCTTAAATTTGTCCCTAAGCTCTTGAATATTATTCTGTAGCTCCATTAGCATGCTTGTGACTTTTATTTTAAATTATTTTTCAGAAAGATTGTTGAGTTCAGTTTCACTGAGCCCTATTTCTGGTGTTTGAGGGATTTTAGAGTGAACAAGGTTCTTCTGCCTTTTCATAATCCTATTGGATAATGAGAAATATTAGGTTTGTGTAGGTAGCACCCTGTGTGTAGTGCCCAGAAGGTCTGCTCTTTGTAGCTGCCCAGCACCTGGAGCAATGGCTGTGGTTTCAGGCAAGGGTTGCCAATGCCTATCCTGAGGAGAGAGCTATTTCCTGCTTCCCAGTCTCTGTGCCTGCCTCCTCTGTCAGGGCCAGTGAGCTGCGCACAGGGAGCAGCCTCTGTGTTAATCCCCTAAGTTGCCATAGGTGGAGCTGCCCTCCTGCTGACCTGGAGCAATGGTGGGAGTTGCAGGTGAGCTGCGCTGGTGCCTGCCAGGAGGACAGAGCTCTTCCCTGCTTCCCGGCTTAGTGCCTGCCTCCGCTGTGAGGGCCAGTTAGCTGCGAGCACAGGGAGCAGCCTCTGCGTTAAGCCTGTGTAGTTGCTCTAGGAGGGGCTGATCTCTGGGTGGCCTGGAGCAGTGACAGGGGCAGCAGGTTTGCACACAGGTGCCAGCTGGGAGGAAGAAGCAGCAGAGTGCTTATTGCAGTGGGGGTCCTCAGGGCTGCATTGCCAGCCAGGGGAATGGAGCCCCTGAAGCTCCTGAAAGTTCCCAACCTGTTGGGCTGAGTGTGCTGGGACAATTTTGTCCACCTGTTCCTTCTCCTGAGCAGCAAGGTCTGTGTAATCCCTGCCCCTTTGGCAGCTCCCTCACTGTTGGTAAGTCTATCAAATCACCTGCCTTTGTTTTGTCCCAGAGCGGCTGGTTGTAGGAACCTGTTCTCCACAGGCGGCTGGAATCTCAGTCTCTGACTTTGCTTTTCAACCCCTCTAATCTCCAGAGTGCCATGCAATGTGGGTTTATGCTCCCAGAGTAGATCTCCAGGACTGATTATTTAGCAGTCCTGGGCCTCTACTCCCTCCCCCTCTGTTTCTCTTCCTCCTATGGGTGAGCTGAGGTGGGGTGAGGTCTTGGGTTATGCCGGGTCACGGGTTTGTTACTTTACCCTTTTCCATGAGATGTTTTCTTTTCCCAGATGAAGGCTGGCTGGTATTATCTTATTTCTGGTCACTCTTTTAGGATTAGTTGTATTTGCCATATTTTCGTATTATATGTGGTTTTGGGAGGAGATTTCTGCTTCACTTCTCACACCACCATCTTTTTTTCACCTCTTCCTTTTTTCTTTTTGATTGAGGGATACTTTCTCCATTTCAGCAATGTTTCAAAAAATCTAATTTCTGGCAGCAGAAGGGTACTTCAGAGGACTTGTTCACAGTAATGCTAGAAATCCTATCACCTGGAAATGTGGGAAAAAGGACTGGATTGAGTAAAAACTCTTTAAGATCTAATTTTGATTCCACATAACTTTATATGTTGTTATCAGTGAGATTTCTCAGGAATTTCACTTACCTCTTGAGCCTTGTTTTTGTTTGTGAAATTGAGTTTAGTAAGATACTAGTTAACCTGGGAAGTTGGGGAATAAGTTATTGACCTGGAAAGCAAGAATGTTTACTTACATTATTAGTGATAATCTGTGAAATAAGATGCAAGGCAGAAGTATTTTTCCTATGTGGTTTATGCTCTTTTCTTCTTTTTTTTTTACCTGCTCATTTGGATTTCTTAGGTATGTTTTTGTTGCATTCATTATAAAGTTAGCTCAAACATCTGCTCTCTACCTAAATATTCCTTCACTTACCATCTGTCAGTTGATACGTAAGGGAAATAAGAAGGTTATGTAGTGAGATGAGAGGTATGTATCGATTAAGAATTTATTTTATCCTGTAATTTGAGATGATTGGCATCTACTTTTGGTTTTCTTCTCGTGTGTAACACAAAATGGAGAACTGTGTGCCACTGGAGTTTTTGCATACTTGAGAGCTTTCAAAGGCTGAAAAGTGAAAAGTGTTTGTCACTGCTGTTTAATTTACAGGGACTGTAAATGTCTTTGTTACTTTAGCATATTAATATACAATTACATTTTGTCATTTCTCAATTAAAACTTGCTATTTGATGCTTAATGATGATAAAGTATATAAACTGCATCTCATATGAGCCTTGGAACAAGTTGGTGGAATAAGCAGGCAGAGCATCTTAACTGCCATCTTACTGATGAAGACAAATGTCTATGCATGCTGAGTGATAGGCTGCAAGTCCTATGTTGCCTACCTGGCAGGGCCAGCAGTAAAATCCAGGTCTTCGTACTCCTTGCATAGTACCTGTCTGCTCCGTTAAGTTGTTCACAGTAGGAATGCAATGGGAAAACACTTCTTATACTTTGTAACTCATGAGTAATGGCTGCAAGGTCCATTATCCTACTGGCTTTACAGTTTTCAAGGATATTTTGTACTTTTCTAGCTCCTGGTTAAATCTCTGGGAGAGCAAATTAGTTTTGGAAATGGATGGTACCTAAGTTCCTCATGTTCTATATAGCTTTGCTCCCCAGTCTTGAGTAGGCAGCTATAACCTGTCTTTGCCAGAATAGTATGTTCCCCATCTTGGGAAGGTGTGTCTGATGCCTTCAATGTTAAAAGCTGAAGAGAGCTTCAGGAATATTTCCAGTGGGATGAAAAAGTTCTTCCAAAAGCCTTGAATGTGAGACTAATTATGAATATCTCATTTTTTTATTAAGAAAATCTCTGAATTACCTATTATTTTAAAAGTAAAGAATTTACAGAGTAAAATGGTTGGTTAAATATGAACATATTCTTGTTTAAAACTTTTTTTTTTTGCATTTGTTTTAGATTTTCTGGAAACTCTGAAGCCAGATTATGTGGCACCGCTGATCCTTTGGCTTTGCCATGAGAGTTGTGAGGAAAATGGTGGCTTGTTTGAGGTATTCTACACCCTCCTGTTTTTTCCTAAAGTAATATTTGTATAACTAAATATAAAAAAGGATTTAAAAATTAGTATTTTCCAATAGCTCACGTTTGTAAAGATCTGCATCTGTTGATGCAAGTTGACATGACTTGCATGTTTTTAGATATTATGTTTGATATAATAAAGGGACAAGTGCTGACTAATGTGCTTTTTGAGAAAGTAACAGCAACTTCATAAATTGTCTTTAACCTTAGTTCTTCCTTCCTAATTTCTTACCAAATGAAAACCTGGCTGGTTTGATGTGTTTAATCATGTAAGTGTCATTTGGTTTGAGAACCTGAATGGTAAAGTAGAATGCTAGAGCTTGGGGTGTGGAGTCAGCCAGGCCAGGTTTTGAATAGTTTGTTCTGGTAATTGCAAAAAAAAATTGTGTCAGTTCTTTGTTCTGGCCTGATGGAATATTGTACAGGTTAATCTCCCTGAGATTTCATTTTGTTGTGGTAACCAGAAATCGTACTTTTACACTCTTAACATAGACCTCATCCATAGTGTTACCCCTTAATTTTAGCTACTATATCAGCATAGCAAGAATTTAGTCTGGTATGATAGATCAGTAAACATAATTTATTATTTACCTTAACTTTAAAAATAAATTCTTCTATTTTGCCTTATTGCAGAGCTTTAGATGTTTATCATAAAAATAAAAATCATGCATAATCCCACCATCCAGCAATATCCTATTTTTTTGCTCCATACTCAAAGTCACTTTCGATCTTCTAATGCCAATTTATACATTTTTGATTTCTCATTTGATTTTGGTCTTTTTCTTTTCTAGCATGAACAGTTGTATTTTAGATCACCCCACCTTTATTTGATTCTCTGTGGTAATAATGAACCTGTCCTATGAGGAATACTATGATACTCAAAAATATTTCTTGGTTGCAAAGTAACCTCACTCAGTTTGAAGTGAATGGTATATATTAACCTGATACATTTGAATAAAAACCTGATAAATACATAAAAAGTCTACACTTGTCAAAGCAGAGATATGTGTCTCCATTTTCTTAATCACAGCCATTAAATATGAGTTGTGGAAAATTAGCGGTAGAAAGGACTTTACAACTCTAAATTTACAGAAGAGGAAAATTTAATAATATCAAGCCATCTGGAGTTCACAGTTTGGCCTGGCTGTCTTTCATGTTATTAAAGAATTTTATCATTAAACTTTTTGTCTTTTACAGTTGTATCTATTATTAGGTATGTGAACAAAAATAATGTGCTTTTTGTAGAAAATTTAAAATATACAGGAAAGTATATAGAAGAAAATAAAAATCACTATCCAGAGATAACTATTATTAAATTTTTATGTGTTCTCTCCCAGTCTTTGATTAGATATACATTTTACATGAGTAGTCTTTTTTTATATACACATTTATACATACACCCAAACATACCCAGATAACTTAGATCATGCTGCAGATGAAGTTTGTTATGTTGCTCTGTTTTCTTTTACTATATTGTGAACATTTTTAGTGAAGAACATTTGGTAAGCATGATCGGTAAAATGTAGTAAGGGGTGTGTGTGATATTTTGACTGAAATCTTGAAAGTAAATTGCCACTTTGCAAAGTTCTGATAGCTAGCTAGAATGGCAGATACAGATTCTTTGGTTTGACTGGAGTGGTTGCTTCTAGCCTGAGAGGAGCTTATAGCTTGTTGCTTCACTCCAAAATATGGTAAAAAGTGATTATCTCTCTTGCCTGGTATCAGAACCACTGCTGATTTATCTACTATGACAGCATCAAGGCTAATGGGCTTATCACAAAAGGTGTGGGCATATGACTATAAAGGCAAAAAGTAATCAAAAGCCATACCCTTGAGCCCAGAGCCACTAAAGTAGGTACTGTCTGCTCGTACATTTTCTTCTCTCATGGGCATGTGGCATTCTTGTGATAAATTCTGGTACACTGAAGTTGCAGTGTTTGAAGATATGACAAACAGATTTTCTTTACATCAAACATTTTCTTCTGAGGATTTCCTCAAATGACCTCTAGAAAAAAATTTACCTTACTGCATAGCAGTTAAATGTATTTGGTCATTTGCCTTATCTCTATATAAAGATGTTTCAGTAAAATGACTATGTAGTTCATTAAGTCAAATCCTGGTTTTATTTTTCTTTCCTTTTTACTTTTTTACTCATGAAGTTTTCCTAGAGAGATGTGTTGTTCAGTCTGCAAGGTGCTGGGCAGTTTTACTACAGTTGACCCTTGAAAACATAGGCTTGTATTGTGTTGGTCCACTTATATGCAGACTTTTTCAATACATATATTGGAAAAGTTTTTGGAGATTTGTGCCAATTTGAAAATTGTTCTCTAGCATGCTTTACTGTAAGAATATAGTATATAATACATATAATATACAAAATATGTGTTAAGGGACTGTTTATGTTATCAGTGAAGCTTCTGGTCAACAGTAGGCTATTAGTGATTAAGTTTTGGGGAAGTCAAAAGTTATATGTGGATTTTTAACTGCATGGGGAGTTGGTACCCCTGTCCTGCATTGTTCAAGGGTCAACTGCATTTATATTGTTTAACCTTCATGGCTCTTCACAAAGAGTATATTATTATCCTCATTTTACAAAAGGGGAAACTTCAATTTAGTGAAGTCAAGTAATGTGACCAGGGTCACACAGCTAGCCAGAGAACTAATATCAAACCTCGGTTCTCAATGTCAGAGTCATGCTCTTCTGTACATGGTGCTGCTTTGTGCTTCTACTCTGATGGCATAATCAGTGCAATCAGAGGGGCCAATAGACTTTTAAAGAGCTATAGTATTTTCATGCAATGTCATCTAGCATCTAGTACTCTTAGTAAGATAGCTGCCTGTTCTTTCTGATTTTAAAAACTCCTGTTAGTGATTTCACATTAGATGGTATAACTTTTTTCCCCTCTTTTTGGTAGGTTGGAGGAGGATGGATTGGAAAATGTAAGTTTTTGTAATGTTTTTGGTTTGCCATATATAATTTTAATAACTTTAAACCTGTATATCCAATTAGATCTCTGTAAAGACCTTGTCCAATGCCTAATCAATGGATCTAGTGCATGCATATTCAAGCACAAATGGTGTTATACCAACAGGTTTTCTAAAGCATGTAAATTGTCCTTCAGACTTGTGTCATTTTAAACAATCTGTTCAGTTTTGTTCTTTCAGTAGTCCATATTCAGAGCTTGTCCTGTCTTATTCAAAACTGGCTATTCCTGTAGGCAAAATGATCTCTCTTTGTGTTGTTTGTTCTCCCACGTCTCTGGCATCCCACATGCTTGTCTTTGCTGTTTCAGCAGAGAAGTGAGTGGCAGGGAGGGCTGGTTTTGGAAAGATGGCAAGAGCCCAGATGGGGCAGCAGGCATGCTCTCCAGTTCTCTCATTTGACTCTCTTCTTCCTTGGAGCATGAGCCATCCAGGAGGAGACAGAGAGGAATCACACTGGACAACTTTCTGGGACAGAAATTACAAGCACTCTGTCAGCCCAACAGTAAACCCATGTGGCTTCAACTCTCTTACCCCAGCTCTCAAACCTTGTGAGCTCCAAATTGGATAATTGCTTTTTGACATTTAAAAATAGTTGTGAAAATTCCAGTACCCCAAATCAGGTTTTCAGTTGGCTGCTCATATGAAAATTAACTGAATGTTTTAAAGGGTTGCCCTTACTGGAGGGGATTATTACCGTATATTGTAGAATCAACATTTCATCCTCAATGACTTTTTCTCCAGTTATTAAAGTAATATTCCTGAATATTTTCAAGTGTTTTAATTATAGCCATTTAGAAAAGAAGGTAAGTTTGTGCAATAAAAGCTTTATATGGGACTTTAATGATAGAAAAGCTCTAGAAGCAGCATTTTGTCATTCCTCAAGACAAATATTCAATTTAATGATCACCAAAGTCTGACCATTATTTTTAAATAAGGTTACTAGTGGTAGTTTATTCCTTGGCCGTTTTAGAAAGAAAACCAGTGTTAAAATTCTCATGAAATTTAGGCAGCAATAATGATTCTTGTGAATCTGTGATGCGCATTCTAGTTGACTTCCTGTGGAAAAGGAGGAAAAACAAAGGGAAGAAGAGGGTTATTTGGAGTGAACTGATGTACGTGGTTGTCTGACCCTTTGACCTGTTACCGCTACTAGTCCTCAGTTTGCTATCCCACAAAGCTCTATTCTGTTTCCTTTAACTGTCTTATCCGAGTGGTCTGTGGTCATGAAGTCATTCTTTGGCACAATTATTTATAATTTAATGTCTTCTGAGTCAGCATTTCATTCAGCATTTAGTAGTGTCTGGCATAGTCAGAGAAGTTTTTCTCTTCAGCTTCAAATACATTTTTAAAAATTGACATCCTAATGGGGTTTATTATTTTAGGAAAAACACATTTTGAAGCTTATAGTAAAACTCTTTAGAAGTTAGGGCCTTTTTTCCCCCAGAATTCCCTTTTTCTTGAGGTTGAAAAAAATTCAGAGGGCTCTTATGAATTTTACTTTTTTCTGTCCCTCTTAAACTGTGTACTCAGTACCTTAGTTTTGTTTCTATAACCAGTACGCTGGGAGCGGACCCTCGGAGCCTGTGTAAGACAGAAGAATCAGCCAATGACTCCGGAGGCGGTGAAGGCTAACTGGCAGAAGATCTGTGACTTTGATAATGCCAGCAAGCCTCAGAGAATTCAAGGTAAAGAGGCCCAGGCTGGGTCAGTCCTGGTGAGGAAACAGAGGCAACAGAGCCTTCTCGTCTCTTTGGGAATTGTCTTCTGTTTTAACTGTGGGGACTTAGACACTTAAATCATCTAGAGAACATTTTTCTTCTCTAGTAGGTATTAGAACACTTTGAATTGAAGATACGTATGCGTTCCCACTGTAGTTTCTTAGTTCTTTTATAACCGTAGTTTTTTGGCGTATGTGTGGTAGCTGGATGGTATGAGGTATTTATCCATTTGTGCTGAATGCATGTACTCTACAATAGACAACTGGTTTCAGAGTTTTCCATTATCTAACCATGTGTTCCTTATCTCACCTGATTTTCCTTTATCCCCAAAAGTTTATTTAAGCCTGTCTCTGAGTAGATTTTTGCTTTGTTTTAGCACTTTCTCTTTGCTACTATCTCTCTCTCTTTCAAAAATGCCCTTTCCTCCTTTTATTGCCTCTACTAATCTTAATGCTTCTTTAGAAAATCTCAAGCCCAGGTAGTCAACCAAACCTCCCCAGATATTGAGCTGCTTAGATCTCTCTCTTAGCTGAACTTCTAGCACTTAAGCATCTAATTTTAATTGCTTTTCACTGTTATTATTTCCTCAGTATGTGGTTTCTTAACTGCATAGTATGTTTGTTTGGAGCCAGAGCTGTATCTCATGTATACTTCTGTATTCGTTGTTGTCATAGTGCTGAGCTAATAGAAAGGACTTAGAAATGCTTGTTACTTTGAACTATTGAACTATCTATGACATGCCACAGGAGTAGATAACCAATAAAAGTCACATGATTTTTTTCTAGTATAGCTCACATATGCATGTAGCATATGAAATTTAAAGATTCTTTTGGGAAAAATCATGAAATCAGTAAAGATCTTTTTTTTCCTCTTAGTAATTTTATATTCAGTGTGATAGAAGAATATATCTGAAAAATGACTGTTTTTTTTTTTCCTCTCCTTAATAGCACTTTCCTGCCTGCTGGTCCACTCACTGAAATTTTCAATATGTTTTTTCTCAATTAGAGGATACATGATTGTTATGTTATAGTAGTATTTTCTCTACTCCGTTATTTGAGATAAATTTAGTCTATGAATAGCAGTCACCTATCAATGAAAATGAATGGAAGGAAAAAGAAAGAAATATATTTTAAAATGCCCTCTAACATCAGAGTTCTACTTTATTACCTTTAAAGTATTAGACTAATATAAAGAAAGAGCTAACTAAATGAATTACATAATTATAAGTGAGAAGAGACCTCTAGTATTTGAAGTATAGTTAGAAAAATAATTTCACATTTTCTATGGAATTGAGCCTTTCAAGAGCACCTAGTTCAGTGGTCTCATTTTACAGGTGATGGGACTAAATCCCAGAGCACCTAATAACTGAGCACAGCTTTCTCTGAGTTTGAGCCAAGTGCTGTCTCTGACTGCAGCACTTTCAGCCTGTGCCCAGGGGACTTTTGGTTAAATAGCTCCCCTCTAGGCAGCAACCTGAATGGGTGGTAAGGGTAGGGTTAGTTGGCAAGAAGCCTCCTTACTGGCATCACCAGGAGTGGAATCTACCCCTAGCATCTCACATTCCGTAGTTTGGCTTTGTCTGAGTGTGGAAGGAGGCCCATATCTCTAAGGTTTGTCCCAGAGCCTTTAGTCTCTTACAGCACATGCAGATGCTCCAGGAGCCTCCTTTATTAATGCTTTAGACTTCTGAATCCTGTCTGGAATCACTGGTTGTCTTGCTAATGGGTTCCAGCCCCGGGCAAGTTCACTATGGATTCACTGTGACCAAAGAAATGACAGTAGAACGTTCTTGGGAAGAAAGGGGTTTATTACCTGGCTTGTTCTCCTGGTAGTAGGTCCAGCACTAGCGCTCTGCCTCTGCCCAGAGCACTGGGCTGAGCTCTCTATATGGTGTAATGATAGCTTATTGCCTACGGGTGTGGAAGTAGTAGCCTAGTTCATTTCAGTTGGCTGCTTATATGAAAATTAACTCAATTAATTAAAGGGTTTCCCTTACTGGAGGGGATTGTTACAGTATATTGTAGAATCAACATTTCATCATCAATGACTTTTTCTCCAGTTATTAAAGTAGTATTCCTGAAGATTTTCAAGTGTTTTAATTATAGCCATTTAGAAAAGAAGGTAAGTTTGTGCAATGAAAGCTTTATCTGGAACTTTATCGATAGGAAAGCTCTAGAAGCAGCATTTTGTCGTTCCTCAAGACAAATATTCAATTTAATGATCACCAAAGTCTGACCATTATGTTTAAATAAAGTTACTAGTGGTAGTTTATTCCTTGGCCTTCTTAGAAAGAAAACCAGTGTTAAAATTCTCATGAAACTTAGGCAGCAATAATGATTCTTGTGAATCTGCTGTGCATTCTAGTTGATTTCCTGTGGAAAGTTACATCATCAGGCGGTTTAAGTTCAGTGAGGGTCCTGGCCATAGGAACCCCAACTTCCCCACACAGGTCATAATAATGGTTTCTCTGGAAGAATTTTCAGTACTATATTCGAAGCTATTACTGAATAGAAGATAGTATAGAGACTTGGGGATGGTAGTGATCTTGGTATTGTTCCATCCTGGAGCAGGGGCAAGGTGGGGAGAGAAGGGAAATTAGTTGCGCTTCCACCAGTCAGACGCTGCATTTCTATGGACAAGGCTCCCACCTTGTAGAGGCATAATATTGCTCAAAGACATTGCCAAGCTCAGCACTTCCTTAGAATCATAACCTGTGAACAGGATGTTGGACAGTGTCTTGTTTTCCATTGAAAATACCCAGTTATCTTTGGTCTGTTTCAAAGTCTTTCACACCTTTTTTTTGTAATAGGTTGACATCATACATTAGTGCTGAATGCTATAGGAGTAATTATCTAGCACATTGTAGCTTTTCTTAGTCATGTCTTTAACAAAAGCATTATCATTATTATTATTATTATTATTTTTTAGAATCAGTTGGCAATATAATTGGAGCCCTGAGTCAAATAGAATCAGATGGAGGAATTTCGACAAATGATACCAGTCATGCGGCATCAACAGCCACATCAGGATTTGTAAGTGGGGGAAAAAAGCCTAAAGCTGTGCCTTCTCTGGGATTTTTTTCTTTTCTTTTTTCTTCTCTCCTTTTCTTTCATACAAAAATATTATTTTCCAGGGTATTAATTTATTGTTAAATAGGAAAGATAAGTGACCACAAAACTGTTCATGAAATGTGTACTAAATACTATACAAGTTGAATGACCACAAGGCTAAAATATTAAGGGTAAGTTTTACTTTCTCTTCTTCAGTATTAGACAAGTGTCTTCCTTTGTTTTGGAGTATCATTGATAATCCTACCTGAGTTACTAACTTTATTTTTGGAAAAGGATATTTATGTCAGTGCCTCTTTGAAGTCATTTCTTCTAAGGGAAAACATTGATACATTCTAATTTTGGAAATAGTTCAACATGGCTACAGTAAAAAGCCTCCCACTATGTCAGAAATTCTAATAGCTGATGTGAAGTTGCTGATTTTCTGTCTTCTGTACTAACCCTTCAAAAAAATTGGAGTGCATAAATAAGAAAGAAATTATTTGACAGGCTTGATTCTAGTGTTTTGTGACCCAGAGCAGACATAGTGATAAAATTAACAATCTAGTTTTAGACCTGAGATTATGACCAGCTTATTAATGTGATTTGACTTTATAATAGAGGGTGGCAAATACTTTCGCAAAGGGCCAGATAGTAAATACTTTAGGCTTCATGGACTATGTACTGTTTCTGTCACAGTCCTCCTGTTTTTCTTTTTTGTTAAACTACTCTTTAGAAGTGTAAAAACCATTCTACCTCTGAGTTGTTTGCCTATTCCTATTTCAGAGTGAAAGCAATTGAGAATTGGACATCATTCTTTTATAACCTAATCATGCTCCACGTATTAGCTAGGCCTATCATCACTAAGTAGAAAGTATAATATCCAGTTAGTTAAAGGGCATTCCTGGGAAGGAACTTGAGGTGAAATCTCATTTTAACTAAAACCATTATGAGGCAATCTAATTTACAAGCACTTAGTAGTATTTTGCTTATTTGTTTACAGTGAATTTTATATAATAGATATTATAGGGCAATTCACTATCCCTATTCCTAACAAATCCATTATTTTTTGTATTTTTGAGTGACTGATAGTTGCTGAATTAATAGGGCTTTCCACCATCAGAGACGGGAAAGGTGAAAATGAGACAAACTGTTAGCAAGAAGCAAGCAATAAAAAAGTAATTATTTTTAAATGAAGTCCTTTCTATACATTATCTGATTGGTTTCTATTAAAAAATCAAGTATAATGAAACAATTATGATACTATATGAAATTCACTAAAATGACATTCTATTTTCATGTTTTCAAAAGCAGACCTAGGTATGTAAGCATTTAATAGTTTTGAAAGTTAAAATTTTAAGGATTTCACCAAAATATCAATAAGACATTGTTTTGTATAATTGTCCCATAGGCTAGAGCCATCGGCTACAAACTTCCTCCATTTTCTTCTACTTACACGGAACTGGAAGCTATTATGTATGCCCTTGGAGTGGGAGCATCGCCCAAGGATCCAGAAGATTTGAAATTTATTTATGAAGGAAGCTCTGATTTCTCCTGTTTGCCTACCTTTGGAGTTATTATAGCACAGAAATCCATCATGGGTGGAGGATTAGCAGAGCTTCCTGGGCTTTCAATCAACTTTGCAAAGGTATGTCTAACAGAAAACCTTTATTTTGCTTTTCTTCCTTTTTTTTGTATCATTAATCTACAGTTACATGAGGAACATTATGTTTAGTAGACTCCCCCCATCACCAGGTCCCCCTGACATACCCCATTATAGTCACTGTCCATTAGTGTACTAAGATGCTGTAAAATCACTATTTGTCTTCTCTGTGTTGCACAGCCCTCCCCTTGAACCCCCCACATTATATATGCTAATCATAATACCCCCTTTCTTTCCCTTCCCTGCTCTTATCCCTCCCTTCCCACCCATCCTCCCCAGTCCCTTTCCCTTTGGCAACTGTTAGTCCATTCTTGGGTTCTTTGTTTCTGCTGCTGTTTTGCTCCTTCAGTTTTTTTTCTTTGTTCTTATACTCCACAGATGAGTGAAATCATTTGGTACTTGTCTTTCTCTGCCTGGCTTATTTCACTGAGCATAATACCCTCTAGCTCCATCCATGTTGTTGCAAATGGTAGGATCTGTTTTCTTCTTATGGCTGAATAATATTCCATTGTGTATATGTACCACATCTTCTTTATGCACTCATCTACTGATGGACACTTAGGTTGCTTCCATTTCTTGGCTATTGTAAATAGTGCTGTGATAAACATAGGGGTGCATATGTCTTTTTCAAACTGGGCTGCTGCATTCTTAGGGTAAATTCCTAGGAGTGAGATTCCTGGGTCAAATGGTATTTTATTTTGAGTTTTTTGAGGAACCTCCATACTGCTTTCCACAATGTTTGAACTAATTTACATTCCCACCAGCGGTGCAGGAGGGCTCCCCTTTCTCCACAACCTCGCCAACATTTCTTGTTGTTTGTCTTTTGGACGGTGGTGATCCTTACGGGTGTGAGGTGATATCTCATTGTGGTTTTAATTTGCATTTCTCTGATGACTAGTGATGTGAAGCATCTTTTCATGTGTCTGTTGGGCATCTGAATTTCTGTTTTGGAGAACTGTCTGTTCAGCTCCTGTGCCCATTTTTTAATTGGATTTATTTGCTTTTTGTTTGTTGAGGTAGATGAGCTCTTTATATATTTTGGATGTCAACCCTTTATCGGATCTGTCACTTATGAATATATTCTCCCATACTATTGGATGCCTTTTTGTTCTATTGGTGGTGTCCTTTGCTGTACAGAGGCTTTTCAGCTTGATATAGTTCCACTTGTTCATTTTTGCTTTTGTTTCCTTTGCCCGGGGAGATATGTTCATGAAGAAGTTGCTCATGTTTATGTCCAAGAGATTTTTTATTTTGCTTTTCTTCTGTATCTTTAAATATGATAGATAAATATCACATCCTCTGCATGTGTGTGTGTGAATAAAATAGTTTGTAGTGGTTGATTCAGGAATAAAGACTTAGCATATCTTGTGATTTTCCTTCATAAGAATAAAAGAAATGATAGTTGAAAAGGCAAGCAATTATGTACAGTCCCGTAACTATGTCATAATGTTATTAATTCTCTCGCTGCAGTTCACTTGCTTCGGAGCTTAGTTTGGCTTCTACTTCTTAATCATATGATTCAGAAATAATAAGTCCTCCAATATAAAGACTGTCAGTTCTTTCGGAGCAGAGAAGATATCTTAAAGTTGTGTTCTTCCCTTACACTCATAAATCCTCATTGATTAGTAATTATGGATTATTTGCTGATGGAGACATTGAACAAAACTGTGTTTCCAGTGCTTATCCCTGTGTCTGTTTCATATAGGACATCTAATAAATATCTGTTGAATAAACTGAACAAATTGACCAGTGCTAATAATGTAATTGTAGGTCACACATACCAAATACAAACAACTTGCCTAAAACAGAAACCTTACAGCCATGTTCAAAGTAAAAGTACTATCAGTGTCAGTATTTCCTAATTATAATATTTTGTAATTATCTACACAGAGTAGATTCTAAGGACAGTGTATAAATTCATAGTCACTTAACCTCATTATATTCAAAGCAGGAATACCCACATACAGGTGGGAAAACACTAGGACAGGAAAAACAAAACCTGATCCACATATCCAAATGCCCACGTCCCACTGCCATGGGACAGCTTAATTCCCTATCTTCCTCAGAACCCAGAGGGAAAAACAGGTGGGGGTGACGGTGGGAGGACAGATGCCAGACTGCCTCAGTGAGTCAGATCATTTGGGGGAAGTAGTGATGTGAGCATGCGGACAGTGAGATATCACCCGTGATTAGCAGTATTCACAGGCAGAACCCGTCTAACAAGGTTCTAATAAAATTTTGTTTCTCCTAACATAGGTTCTTCATGGGGAGCAGTACTTGGAGTTGTATAAGCCACTTCCCAGAGCCGGTGAGTCCTTGATATACAAATTTCATAATCATACCGTGGTTTTATTTTCTGACTAACCTTCCACACTGTGCCAGTGTGTTAAACTGGCATAGAGGGATCTAAATAAACCATATCAGAAGTTACTCAGGTGTGAGGCAGCCATTAGAGTAGATTGATATTAACTAACACCTGTTTTGGTTACCTTAAACTTTGTCCTATAATAGTCTTATATAATAAATTACTTCAAAAAACAACAATTTATTGTTGTATGTGTTATTGACAACTGAGAAGCATTTTTGGGGGAGTGTTATAAACTTATTGTGTATAATCAGTTATTTTTATGAATATGGTTCTAAATTGTTTGCTCAGATATTCACATTGGTACTGATTTTTGTAAAGTAAACAATAGTAGGAGATACAGAATTTCTTGTAATTAACTTTTTCCTATTTTCTTTTAGAGTAAATAATACCAAGTCAGCCTTAATAATACATTTTTTCTCAGTAATACCTTACTTGTTCAGTAAAGCTCTTTTTATTCTTCCATTAAAATTTGATGTATTTGTTTTGCTACTCTGTTGTCAGAATATTGTTTATATAATGGCCATGTAAGATGGTAAAATACAAAAAACATGTTTGTCATTTCAGATAAATGAAGCAGTCACCAAGTAGCTAGAATTCTACTTTTTTTCCTAAATCTTTTAATTTTACTAAAAATTTATGAGATTGTTATTGCTCAAGGCTGAATAGCTTTATTTCAGTGTTTGTGTCACAGCATAAGCTTTCACACAGCTCTTTCTATCTGAAGCAGTACAGTTTGTGGTGACTGCCTTCATCAAATATATGCTGCCTACCTGCCATGTGCTAGGCACAGGATTGGATTTTAGATGATTTCTTAACCTGGTTGCATATCAAAACTGTCTGTTATTACACTGCATGATATTCCTGTTTAATAAGTATGGATTCTGGATCCCATGTATGGATTTTGTGTGCATGTGTGTGTCATGTGTGCGTGGTGGTGGCACTAGTGGCGGTGGCGCTAGTGGTGGAGGCGAAGACTAGGAAGCTGTCATAATGTTTCATGTACCATCAGCCTAACGAGGGTTCAACTGGGAACCATTGTTATAAGGCAAGTAGACATGTGTGAAATAGATTTCTGCCTTTAGTGATTTTACGTATGGAGAGAGAAATTAGACATATGCAAAAAAAATTCAACTGAAAAGTGATAATTGGAAAGTATAGAAAATACTTTTCTTAATTTCTGGTACCTCCTTAGTCTCCAGTTATGTTTCTCATGAATTATGTTTCTTCAGTAGCTTAAAGAGTTCTAAAGTTTCTCTCTGGTAAATATGAATATTCAAAATTCAAGATACTTATAGTTTGGAACCTCTTTAAACTGCGAAAAAGCAAGGTATGACTAGTATTCATAATCTTTCCATAAAATGCTCCAGTTGATGAGACGTGGCCCTCAAGCATTAGGAGACTGATGTCAGCATCTCCGTATTCCTTACTGGCTCAGTTCTCAGTGCAGTGGTGCCATCTTAGGCTGACTTACTCCTCCTTGTGGTGGGGTGGAGGGGGGACAAGTATTAGATGAAGTGTTAGAAACCTAAGAGCAGCATTTTATTTCCCATCGTGAATGAGAATATATTCTAGTGCAAGATACACTGGCCTTTAGATTTTCTAGGTTCAAAAGTTTGATCATTATGTTTCTATTATGATGTCTTTATTAGACTCACTTCTTTCTCAAGATAATTTCTATTATTAAGGTAAAACAATATTTCCTCTGGAAAGTGAGGTTGATAATGTTACCAGCCTTGATTGTACTGAAGGGAATATGTGACCATCAAATATTGGCATATGTAAATGTGCTTTTGAACAGTAAGTATTATGCAAATGTAATTACACCAAATTCCCAAAATAGAACCTGATGGATGTGTGGTTTTGATTGTTAGGGTAGGTTTAACCTTTTTTCTCCTTAAGTACTCATCTTTAGATTTTTACAAAACTATAAAATAACACTTTGCTCATTATAGAAAATTTGGAAATTATAGAAAAGTACAGTAAGAAAAGAGTTGTCTGTAGTTATTTATTCACTGATTGAATATTTATTAAATACTTGTTATGTGCCAGGCTTTCTGCTAAGGATTGCTAATATAACTATGAAAAAGACATTATCTTTACTTATGTAGAGTTTGGAGTCTGTTTAATGATGAGTAGACACAATGGGCAATGATAAACCTTGTGATATAATGGGAGAAATCTTTTGGCACAGGAACACATTGTAAAGTCTCTAACCTGGAACTAAACTTGAGGGGTTGAGGAAGCTTCTTGGTAGAAATGAAATCTAAACTGAGATCTGAAATTCAGAGTTAACTATGTTAAGAGGAGGTTGAAAGATATGTCAGGTGAAGGAGAAACTATGTAGAGGTTTAGAAGTGAGAAAGAGCTGGGCCATTAAGACTACTGAAAATAAGCCCCTTTAAATGCAAGTTAGGGAGGGAAACAAGATAAGAGAGTAGAAAGGTAAAAATGGTCTTGATATGCCTTGAAAGGCAGGTGAGGAAGTTTGCATTTTATTTTAAAGGCAGTAGACAGCACCTGAAAGACTTTAAGCAGGAGAGAATTATGTGATCAAATGTGGGTTTTAGAAAGCATCAACTGGCTCATTGTAATGCTTGGATTAAAGGGGAAGGAGATAAAAGAAAGGAGGTATTGTAAGGGACTGTTGTAGTAATGTAGGTTCAGAGACCCTAGTTGGTTGGACAGGACTGTGGTCATGAGGGTGGATACAAGAGCAGAAATTGGAGAGATATTTAGGTAGTAGGCCTGCTCTTTGATTGGACATGAAATTGATCATCTGGGGAGATCATCACCAATTTGTCAATTATTTATTGCTTGCTTGCTAAGTTCTAGGCATTCTGCTAGGGCTGTAAGGGAATGGAGAACAGAAATAAATCTGTACTCTGCCCTCATGGAGCATATAACCTAGTTGGTGGGGGGAGGAGCCAGATTCAAATAACCACTCAAATAAGTGTACTGGTGCAACTACATGTGATAAACAATACAGGTAAACCATACATGATGCTATTAGAACTTAAAATAGAAGGATTTGGCATAGGGTGGGAAGGCAAGTGTGCTCTGAGGACTTGATGAGAGGGGAGATTTGAGAGAAGGATTTCAGCTAGGTAAGAACTTAGCAAAGAAGAAAAGAAAGAGCATTCCAGGCAGTCAGTGTCTTATGTAAAGGCCCTTGAGACAAGGAGAAGCATGGCTAAGGCAGAGCAAAGGAAGGCCAGGGTGGCTAGAGAGCCTAGTGGTGGTAGGAAATAGTATCATGTAGATCATATTAGGGAGTTTTATATTTATCCTAAGAGCCTGAGGAGGTGGTGGGGAGAGGTGGTGGGGAGAGGTGGTGGTGATGCTGGGAAGAGGGTCATGTCAGATTTGCCTTTAGGGAAATAGCACCTTGGATGTAATATGGAGCACATTTTAAAGCTGGTCAGAGTGGATGTGAGGGAGAAGTCTGTTGCGGTAGTTTAGCTTGGTCTAAGGTGGGGTTGGAGAGATGGAGAGAAATGGGTGTGAGGTTAAAGTGGCAGAAATCTGAATATCATCCTTGGCTTCTCTTTTACCATCCTTCACATCCAGACGATCATCAGGTTCTTTGTCTCTCCCTCTGTATATCCAGAATCCTCCTGTTTCTGTCCATCTCCACTTCCACGTCTTTGTTTAGGCCACCATCGTCTCTCTCACTTTCTACGTGTTCTCTCTGCCTCTGTTCTTGCCCCAGTCAGGTCTGTTGGCCTCAGTGCAGCCAAAATGTTATTTCCAAAATGCAGATGTGTTTGTCACTTCCTGTTGAAAATCTCACGTTGCTGCCCATAGCCTTCAGGATCAAGTTAAAAGCTTTTTTTATGATCTAGTGTCTCTCAATCTCTGCATACTCAAGTTCTGCCACATACTTAGGCTGTATTTTATGAGTCAGGAGTGATGCCCCAGTTTCTGGCTTGGGCAGCTGGAAGGACAGCACCATTTACCATGTAAGATACCAAAGTTCCGAAAAGCAAGTTTGAGAAAAAGATGATGATTTCACCCCCAGACACTGACAGTCTATCAAGACAGCACCAACTAAATGATGGAAAGAAGAGTCCATAAAAGAAACAGTGATTAGAAAGACTCTGATTGAAGCCAGTGGAGTAGAGATTTGAGAAGGAATAGGATCAATGGTATTGATTGTAGACTTAACAAATGTTTGTTGAATGATCAAAAACATTTTTTTAAAACTTACTTTTTTTTAGATTTTTTGAAATTACTAGTTTCAAATTTAGTGACTCAGATAATTCTAATTGCTTTTAATGTAGAGTTATTCAATGTTACATTGAAAATTATTTCAAATCATAATTTTTTAGTTTTTCTGAACTTCATAGTGGAAGTTATGTTAAATACACTTCATGTCTTAATAACTTAAGGTCTTTAACACAGTCTTTTTATTTATCTTTCTATTTATTTATTTATTTATTTTACTTTTCATTTTAGGAAAATTAAGATGTGAAGCAGTTGTTGCTGATATCCTGGATAAAGGATCCGGTTTAGTAATTCTTGTGGATGGTAACTCATTTCTAGTTCCTAAAATAATAATGTTAAATTGATAGGCTTTGTATGTAACATAATGCTTTACCATAGAAGTTGATTATGTTAACTTCCAATTTGTGAGAAAGCAAGGTAAGCATTCCAGAAATATACAAGCTCTTTTAGAAAGTAGGGAGGAGGCGGGAGGAGTTGATTGAGGTAGTGGGGAGAGTGGGGCATTTGAGGGGGTTTGAGACAGTGTAACCCAGCACAGGGTGAGAAATGTGGCTGATGTAGGGTCATAGAGGAGGATCAAGAATAATCCTCTTGCTGGGGTATGTTTTTGGCAGGAAGGAAACACAAACGACCCTCAATTGATAATTAGGCTCTATTTTAGGTATTCTTTCCTATGCTCGCTCTTTGGAACTTGGAACATATTTGACCCCTGCATCATTCTTATAAATGGCAGTTTGATTCCTAACCCTGTGCATTCAAGCCTGTTAAACTCAGAACGTGGTTTAAACCACAGCCTCATTTTATTTGAGGTGGAAACAAAGATTATCATAGTTTAATACATGTTGAAATACTAATAAACATAAGCTAATGATACATTGCTTAAAATTTATTCATTGTAAGGTTTAAGAACAAAAGAAATAGATACTGTCAAAAATTTTGAAAATAAGGAACAGTGGGATTGTATTATCTGACATTTGGAATATAGGCTTTATCATATTCTAAATACATACGTATAATCGGATATGCTGTTTTGGAACTTTCCTTGTTTTAATGGTATATTGAGAACATTTTTGATGCTTTTAAGTATTTTTCTACTACATTATTTTTGTTAACTGGTAATATTTCATCATGTGTCAGTTCTCTCTCCTTTCCCCCTTCCTCTCTTTCCTGCCCTCTTTCTTCTCCCCCCTCTTTTAGGTGTTCATATTTTCTTGTCATCTTAGATGTTGGCCAGCATTGGGCTACAGTTTTGCCAGTTTTCTTACCATCCTTCCAAATGTAGCATATATACACAAAGCAAGAGTTCTACAGTAACCTTAGCTTTCATTTTTGCTATTTTTCTATTCCATTTATTTAACTATCAATTGGCAATGGGTAATAATATATTAGAATTTGTGATAAAGTATAGATGAAATTAGATACCTAATTTACTGTGTAATAAAGATAAAACTCTTAAATACAAATAGACATAACTGTCTTTATTTTTATTAACAATGGATTTTTCCTCAGTATGCAGTTCAAAATCATATTCCTAATTTTCTAGAGCTGGATAATACTCAACCTCTCACTGGGAAATGAGTAGAAAGAGTGTCAGCTGTCTTAGATTCATTTATTATTTGCTTACTTATTCACTAATTTGCTCACTTATGTCATTTATTTATTCATTGATTCATTAATTAGTAATTATTTATTAGGCACCTTTTTATATAGGTGCCTTTCGGTCTAAGTGCTGGGTGAACATATCTAATACAATAGCAAAACAGCCATGATCCTGCCCTCCTGACACCGACATTGCCACTGTCACTTATTTCCTCCTTTACATACTGCCTCTTTTTGAGTGCTTTGGCAGAAGGTTTGAAAGTTTGAGAATATGGCATTTTATAGTGAGATCTGTTTGGAATGTCTGAGGTGGAGAGAATTGAAATGTGAAAAGCAGTTGGAGAGGTACAAGAAGAGGTGAGAGAAACTGCTATTTCATAGTCAAGAAAAGATTTGTGAAGGTTGGTTTTTTTGTGTGTGATTTCCTGAAACTGGTAGTGAATGAATTAAAATGAATATGTTGTGACCCCAATATGGGCATCTTTACATTACAGAACCTTTCAGTGATTAGGTTTTGGTTTTGAAATTTTTAAAGGAATTGTTGATTATATATTGGTTAACTAGTTACGTTTTTTGATAATAACTTCTTTTACTTTTTCTTTCATTTACTTTGCAGTTTATTCTTACTCTGAGAGTGAGCTTATGTGTTATAATCAGTTCTCTGTCTTCCTTGTTGGCTCTGGAGGCACTGGTGGAAAACGAACATCGGACAAAGTGAAGGTAGGCTATGGCTTATAAGCAAAATATACGTGCAGTTAAGGTACTTTATCTATATTTTGAATTTACTGTATTACCATGTGTGTAATTTCATAGGGGAGAGCCTCAGTAATCCACATTTGAATTAATATGTTCCTTGGATTTAAAGTACAGTTTATGGTTGTGTATTTTATTATATAACATGTTATATATAGAAAAGTCTGGCTTAAATAAGTATAGTATGCCTGAGATAATTAGGGAAATATTTTACTTCCTTATACAAACTTTGCAGCACCCAAAAGTCTTTAGAGAAATGAAATGTATACAAGTGATCCTGTGTAAATTAAAATCTTGATTCATTAAATTCATTGAACATTTTTCTTGTGTAAGGCAGTTCTACTCTATAATTCTCAAACTCTATTTAAAAACATTTTTCCTAAAAATATTTTATAATTTGAATTTTGCACTAGTTTAATTGGTCTTTATTTCTAATTTATTTGGGATGATAAGATTATACTGTAATAAATTTTCTTTTGGAGTAAATAAAGTATTACTTAAAACAGTACTGTAAGACTACTTCTGGAATGATGGTGCTCCTTAAACTGTCTCCACAGTGAAAGAGTCATAACTGGTAAAAATTAAAAATTTATATATAATTTAGCATTATATATAATGCTATATAGCATTGTGGCAAATGAAGCATATAGCAAATGAAGACATATTTATTCAAGAAAATCTGTATGTTGGTAAGAATAGTGAGAATGTGTAGCATTTGAACCGCAGCTCTCTCCTTCCTCCCTCTTCTGCTGGCTCCGCCTGTATTTCCGTGACTGACAGTTCATTTCAGGTGGCTCTATCTACCGATAAACAGTTTTCTGCCAAGAGGTATATAAGCAGGCTAAATATGTGTACACTAGGGATACTTGTATCAGGAGAGGTAAGAATCCTGGCCATTAAATTCCCATTTTCCCCACAAAGTGGCTGTAAGTAACGGGGCTGTTTTCCTCTCTCCATCGCCTACTTGTAGGGTAGAAACTCCATTCCGCCCATGGCAAGTTGAGGACACTGGAGCCCTCCCTGATCACTCTTACCCCAACTTGCTCTTAAGGTGGAGGTTCTATGCTGGGAGAGGCAGGCTGAGGAGACCAGAAGCTATCATCCCTAATTAGTACCCTTCTTATAAAGTGAGGATGTCACTTGGATAGACGTGGACGACTGTCCTTGCTCCCATTGGCCTTGCAGTGAGTGCTATAGAGGTTTTGCCCAGCAGGCCAAAAATAGAGATCTCTGAAGCTTTCCCAAGACTAGCTCATTTTGGAACAGAGTATTTGTTAAGTTCAAAAGTAAGGGTGCTCTCAAACACAAGGTTGCTTTAGTTATTATCAAGGGGAGGCTGGTAACTCCATAAGAGTCATGAGTTAGACCAGCCCATCTAGAACTTTACTAAAGAGACAGCTAAGAAAAGCCTTCATGGGATCATACCAAATCTCAAAGACTGGCCTACAAAGCTACTCGGGCAAAGAGGCTTGGCTTTTAATTGAGTCAAACTGTGGAGCAGCGTATGCCCCAGTGCATTGTTATAAATAATAGAGTAATCATCTGGCAATTAGTGGAGCCTAACAGCTGAGTGTGATACCAAAAGAGGCAGACAGTTAACAGATCAGAGAGAGACAGTTGCAGAGAGCCTTGCTAAAACTGTCATCCTAGGGTGACTGTGCTGGTCAAGGCTATACCCTGGGAAGAGCAACAGCAGGGACTGCACACTGGGTGGGAAATAGAGTTAGTGAAAGTAGTTTAAGTCACTAAACAAATAAGCAAGTTAACAGTAGTCACAAACCCTGGAAGGGGATGGAAGATAGGTATCCAGAATTGCTACAACACATTATCTAAAATGTCCAGTTAACAGAATGACAAGACATGAAAGAAACAGAAGTGTGACCCAGAGATTTAAAAAAAAAAAAAAAAGACAACCCAAAACAAAACAGGTAACAGAAATTGACAGACTTCAAAGCAGCTATAATAAGTATGTTCCGAGGACATAAAGGAAACCATGCTTAGAGAAGTAAAGGAAAGTATGGCATTAACTCATCAATAGAGAATATCAATGAACAGAAATCATAAAAAAGAACCACACAGAAGTTTTGGAGCTGAAAGTACAACAACTGAAATGAAGTATTTACTAGAGGGGCTGAATGGTAGATTTGAACTGAGAGAAGAAAGAAATCATAAAGCTTGAAGATCTGTCTATCTTTGTCTAAAAGGATGAAGAAAAGAAAAAGAATGAAGAGCCTCAGAGAATGTGGGATACCATTAAGCATACAGCATTCATGTAATGGCAGTACTGGAAAATGAGGAGAGAAGCAGAAAAAAATCAAAGAAATAATGGCTTTGATGAAAAACATTAATCTACACATCCAGGAAGTTCAGCCAACTCCAAATAGGATATAAATACAAAGAGATCCACACCCTTAGTAAAGTACATTTAAAGATTAAATCAATTGAGATGTGAATTGTTTAATTCTTATAGTTGTCATCATTTGCATTGGGAAAAAGTATTTACCTTTTTCTCCTTTGTGGCCTAGAGAATGGATCTGGTTGTTTTTCATTACACAGGGCCATTTCAGGGAAATACTGTAGATGAAGTAGCAGTTTTGAAATTTCTAGTATCATTATCTCCTAAACATAAAATATTAAAAAATTTTTTCTCCAATTTACAGATTTTATTACACATGGTTGTATATCTAAATACCAGTTTGGGTAAAGAGAATAACAATTATTTTGTTAATATTTAACTGTAATGTGTGTTGATTTCAGGCGGCTGTAGCCATACCTAATAGACCTCCTGATGCTGTGCTTACAGACACCACCTCACTTAATCAGGTAAAATGGTATTTTTGAAAAGTGATAAAGCCACTGTCTTCTGACACTTTTTAATTTATAGCTGATTCCCTATAATTTTTCTGAGTTCAAAAGTATTGGCTGTGTCCTTCAGTGTAATAAAAATAATGATGTATTTCTGTGGGTATAATTCATTCTTTCTATATTTTTACTTATAAATTTTTTCCCCAGGAGGTATCAAGAGAAAATATAAAATGGGTTTTCATGAGTCAGTTCAAAAAGCATCATGAATTGTTGGCTTGCCTTAAAGAGACTGCATAGCTTAGTAGTAAAGAATTTCTTGAAAGCCTTAGAAAACAGGATAAAAAGAATTAAAAGGTAATTTTTTAGTAATCCTTTCCTCTATCAGGAGAGAAAACTGAGCTGTGTTCCTCAAAAACAGATTATTTTATGCTAAGTTTAGAAGACAGGCAAAATAAAATCATCTTAGAAGAGGTATGTTATTTAATCTCTTTTGTTTGGCATAAATAATTTGTTTTCTGATGGAGGAAATAAAAAGCATTATCAGTTAACAAATTCTGTGAATGCATGAAAATTTATAAATTTAAGAAACAAAAGGTAATCATAGATGAGAAAAGCAACTTTGTTTTTGACAGGCCTAAAGATTATTCTTTAAGGTAGCCAGAAGACTAACCATGCAGATACATAACAGTACATAAAGCTCTGAAGTCATGCTCTGAGGAGCATGTAATGACAGCAAATTATAAAGTTCACTTATTTTTTTATGGTAATTTTGATATGATTGATTGGAAAACTGCAGGATTTATGTTTGATGGCAAATAGGAATGTAGTTTCTTGAGCCAGAAAGAATTAAGGTTGGTACATACTGTATTTTTTTCTGCACTGTATGTGTAATCAGGTGATGGAAAGAACAATACTCTCTTCCTCAGATTATTTTTGCCTCTAAAAGTTTTTCCCAGCCCTGTTTCTTAAGAATGTACCCATATTCATGTTTAATTAAAGCTTCATAGTTTTGTTGGGGGTTGAGTTTACTCTCCTTGGTTCTTGTCCCCACCGCAACAGAGAATTAAAGGGCGGAGACACAGTAGCAAAGCAGAATGAAATTATTTGAATACACTCTAAGGGGAGAGCTGGGCCAGAATCAAGATAAACAAAGGCAGGTTTACTTTAATAAAGCAGAGAGGAAGGAGAAGCTCGTTGAATTCCTGCTCAGCATTGGACAGACCCTTGCTATCTAAAGCAGGGGTCCCAATGTCTGCTTAGATCTGCACAGTGTGGAAACTAAGTCCTACCACCCCAGGATTTGGGGGAGCTGCAGAGCACTGGATGGAGTGGGATTATGTTCTGGGAACTTCCCAAAGCAAAGATTTTCAGGCAGGCTTCTAAGGGGCAGGATCGTACAGCTGCAATTCCGTCTGGGTTACCCTTGTGATGGGAACTTGCAAGCCCAAATCAGAGCTCTCAGCAGCCCCTCCCTACCTATCTGGAGTAGAACAGAGAGTGACACACTCAGAAAGGAGTGCAGGCAACCTCAGAGGAGGCGCACTTGAGGGTCTGGGGTTTTATAGGGATTTTTCGGTAAGAGCATAAGGCATAAAGCATACAGGTAATTCGTAATCCCTTTGAAGTTTTGTCTTAAGAATTGGTTATTTAGGTGACTGTGTTGTTTCGGACTTCAGCATTCTTTGTCTGCATAGGTATATTTACACTTCAGAGGTCTGTCTCCTGCCCTGCTTATAAAGCTTCTTGATTAAAAGGGCTGGAAGAAGAGGAAAAGACATCATATAGCTTAGGTTAAAGAATAAACTGGGTCTTTTTTTGCAGGCTAAGTAGATTTTACAATGGCGTGATCTAATTGGTACAATGAAGATACGGGCTGTGCTCAGATACTTTTCTTTTTGGGGGAATATCTAGATATTCCTAGTTGCTCCTGGCCTTTGAAACTTCAACTTATTAACTCGTTAACTCAGTGAGTCCTTCTGGCGCTCTGGTTTTACCTGATTAACTCTTTGAGTCCCATTTAGTGGGACTGGTTTTATTCTCTTTCTACCCCGCTCATGTCTATTTTTCTGCCTAACAGTGTAATTAATTTTATTAGGGCGCCAAAGAACAGAAAAGCATTCATGGTTTCATGGTTAAGAAAACTCAACAGTGTTCCTTTATTATTCTTGGGTTACTGAAATAGTAAAATGTATCTGCTCTAGATAAGAAAAGCTGAATATTTGCCAAGGCTTGAATTTGTACACACAGTAAGCAGAGAGGTTTATCTTCCTGTTACTCTTTTTCAGATGAGTAGAACTTTTTGTTAGCGTTTATCAGAGTTGACTGTTTTGCTGTGTGACAAAGGACAGTTGTTAAGTCAAGAAATATTTTTTTATAAATAATGGCACCCCTCATTTGACAGAAGTGCCTAACCCTTTTGTGTCATAGGGTCATTTCAGAATATGATGAAAGGTACTTACTATTTGTTAAAAATATTTTGCATAAAACTTTGTACAAATTTTAGAGGATTTGTCATTTGTTTTAAACTGTATCTGTGTTATAGGAGATAGAAATCAAGAAGAAGAAACATGATATTGTCCAGGGGCTGAGAAGGTACTTGAATACTCAAGATGGAGATGCCTGAATAATTAGGGCACCTATTCCTGCAACATTCAGAGATGGAATACTCATTAGGGAATGACACACAGAAGCGCTGGATAGGAAAGGTGGAGCTTAGCTGAATGAAAATGACATGTAGATATTCCCTCTGACCAAGGATGCAGGGCTTGGCAGAGTGGCCAGGAAGGGCATAAGAAGTAATGGTAGCAGAGAAGAGCGTGAGATGTGTACAAGGAGTCTGAATTAGAGTGCTCACGTCAGAGAGCAGTGGGAGATGGTTGTGGGTGGACAGATGTTTTAGGAGAGGTGGAAATAAGAAAAAGCTATGCTAGTATAGCATAAACTCTGTGCTAATACTTAAATAAGTAGCTTTTAAATCAATAAGGTAACTGGCAACAATATTTTTAGCTCTACGAGTATTACTTCTTGGATATTCTCTTTATCATGTCTTTAGGAGAATTTACCCATGTTCAAACTGGTGTGGACATCACAGGTATACTTTAGAGTTTTCCATAATTAATAAATAGAAAATTCATCCCCAATCTAGAAAGACTAAAGCATAAATATAAATTAGATGTCAAGCTTTGCATTTGGGGAGAATGAAAAGAAAATATCTCAGGTTTCCCCAGAAAAATATCTTACGCATTATATCTAATAATTAGGATTTTAACTATCATCATTAAATAAAGTTAATCTTTGGTATATTAGTTATACTATCCATGAAAATACTTTATTAAAATTACCCACATACATTATATAAGTACTGTTTTTTTGTTTTGTTTTGAAATAATGATTTATTATTTTTCATGGCTCTGCCCTTATTGTCTCATTTCCTCATATATTACTCTCTGGCTTTTCAGTTTTTATTGTTGATCTTTATTTTCTACTTGTTTCCAGTATAACAATTAAAGAGCCTGTTTTCTTCTTTCTCCCTTATTCTCATTTTGGGGGATGCAGTAATTTAATTTTTTCAGAACATTTGACATTTATGTATTATTCTTCCACTTGCTTCCCTGTCTTTGTTTTAGTCTTGGATTTGCAGTTGAATATATCAATCCTTTTGCCAGAGTTTCCCCATCATCTCCTAGTTGGACAAAGCTCCGTGGTAGAGAAGGGCTCAGGTATATATTATTCCTTTGATTCATCTGTATTTAAAACTGTGTTTCTGTAATGTAGATAGTTGTGGGCAGCTTGGCTGGGTATAAAATCTTGAGTTTCTTAAAAATGGTGTTCCACTGGCTGTCTTGCTTTATATGTTGCTTTTGAGAAGTCTGATGCCAATCCAGCGGTCTTCCTCCAAGTTATTTGATTTTTATCCTTGAGGCCCTTAGGAATTTTTCCTTTATCTTTAAAGTCTAATCGTTTTCATGTCTCAGTGCTGCTCATTCTAGGTCAGTTTCCAGTGTAGTGGGCGGGCCTTTCAGTATGTGTCTTTTATTTTCACACAGTTTTCTAGGATTATAATTTTTAAAATTTATGTCATTCATTGTTTTATTTTTCTTTCTTCAAGTACTCCAAGAATGTATGTGTACATTGGATTTTTTTCTGTTTTTCAATGCCTTTTTCTCTGCCCTTTTTTAGTTCTCTCTTGATCTCATTTTCATTCTCTCACTTCTTTTCCCCTCTCCCCTGTGCTCCTTCCTAATTTTTAACTGAATATGTTCTTTTAGGCACCTTCTAATATAATCTTCATTTCTGATATAATTTTGATTTTTCTTCCATTTCTTTCCTGAATTTAATAATTTCTTACTACATTTCTTCATTTGTTGTCCATTTATATTTTTAGTTTTTGAATTTCAGATTCAAGATACTTGTTTCATATCTCCACATGCTTGAGTGTAATGTATAGTTCTCTTCAGTTTCATAGTTGTTTTATTTGGGGAAATTTCATTTATTATAATGTTTTGATTCTTAGTTTCTCTTTTAGTCTGTAGTAGTTTGGTGCAGATGAATATTACTTACCAGTATGCATTTTGTGGGTAAGGTTGGTAGTTTGCAATGATTTACAAGACTTTCTTTTCGAGGAATTCAAAACTTCCCTCTTCTTTGCATGTGGCAAAGCTCACTTTTTTCAATAGATGTATCTTGAAGTGGGCCTTATGTGGAAGTGTTTTATTTAAAAAATTTGTTTTAGTTCTCTTTATCTTGCAGGATCATGAATTTCTCCTCTTTTTTTTTCCTTCACCATCCAGTCTTCCAAGGGGTGTCTTTGTTTTATCCTCTTCTATGAAGTATTGCATTTCTGGGACTGCCATTTGGAGGACTGTACATTTTTTAAATTCATTTTATTATCATTAATCTACAATTACATGAATAACATTTTGGTTACTAGATTCTCCCCTTCACCAAGTCCCCCACCACAAACCCCATTGCAGTCACTGTCCATCAGCGTAGTAAGATACTGTAGACTCACTACTTGTCATCTCTGTGTTGTACAGCCTTCCCTGTGCCATCCCCACATTATACATGCTAATTGTAAGGCCCCCTTTCTTTTTCCCCCACCCTTATCCCTCCCTTCCCACCCTTCCTGCCCAGTCCCTTTCCCTTTGGTGACTGTTAGTCCATTCCTGGGTTCTGTGATTCTGCTGCTGTTTTGTTCCTTCAGTTTTTCTTTGTTCTTATACTCCACATATGAGTGAAATCATTTCATACTTGTCTTTCTCAGCCTGGCTTATTTCACTGAGCATAATACCCTCTAGCTCCATGCATGTTGCTGCAAATGGTAAGATTTGTTTTCTTCTTATGGCTAAATAATATTCCATTGTGTATATGTACCACATCTTCTTTATCCATTCATCTACTGATGGACACTTAGGTTGCTTCCATTTCTTGGCTATTGTAAATAGTGCTGCGATAAACATATGGGTGCATCTGTCTTTTTCAAAGTGGGCTGCTGCATTCTTAGGGTAAATTCCTAAGAGTGGAATTCCTGGGTCAATGGTATTTCTATTTTGAGGAACCTCCATATTGCTTTCCACAATGGTTGAACTAATTTACATTCCCACCAGCGGTGTAGGAGGGTTCCCCTTTCTCCACAACCTCACCAACATTTCTTGTTGTTTGTCTTTTGGATGGTGGCGATCCTTACTGGTGTGAGGTGATATCTCATTGTGGTTTTAATTTGCATTTCTCTGATGACAAGCAATGTGGAGCATCTTTTCATGTGTCTGTTGGCCATCTGAATTTCTTCTTTGGAGAACTGTCTGTTCAGCTCCTTTGCTCAGTTTTTAATTGGATTATTTGCTTTTTTGTTTGTTGAGGTGCGTGAGCTCTTTATATATTTTGGATGTCAACCCTTTATCGGATATGTCATTTATGAATATATTCTCCCATACTGTAGGGTACCTTTTTGTTCTGTTGATGGTGTCCTTTGCTGTACGGAAGCTTTTCAGCTTGATATACTCCCACTTGTTCATTTTTGCTTTTGTTTCCCTTGCCTGGGGAGATATGTTCATGAAGAAGTCACTCATGTTTATGTCCAAGAGATTTTTGCCTATGTTTTTTTCTAAGAGTTTTATGGTTTTATGACTTACATTCAGGTCTTTGATCCATTTCGAATTTACTTTTGTGTATGGGGTTAGACAATGATCCAGTTTCATTCTCTTACATGTAGCTGTCCAGTTTTTCCAGCACCATCTGTTGAAGAGACAGTCATTTCCCCATTGTATGTCCATGGCTCCTTTATCATATATTAATTGACCATATATGTTTGGGTTAATATCTGGGGTCTCTATTCTGTTCCACTGGTCTGTGGCTCTGTTCTTGTGCCAGTACAAAACTGTCTTGATTACTGTGGCTTTGTAGTAGAGCTTGAAGTAGGGGAGCGAGATCCCCCCAACTGTATTCTTCCTTCTCAGGATTGTTTTGGCTATTCAGGGTCTTTGGTGTTTCTATATGAATTTTTGAACTATTTGTTCTAGTTCGTTGAAGAATGTTGTTGA